>NC_068915.1:35660625-36289583 GCF_023091745.1 Budorcas taxicolor | reverse complement strand
AGTGGTTTGAAAAATACTTTGTGCCACAGGTACAGAAGCATTTGAAATCCAAGGGGCTTCTAGAAAAAGCAGTGCTCCTTTTGGACTTTCCTCCAGCACATCCAAATGAAGAATTGTTGAGTTCAAATGATGGCAGAATAATTGTGAAATATTTACCACCAAATGTCACAAGTCTCATTCAACCTATGAGCCAAGGAGTTCTAGCCACAGTAAAAAGATACTACCGAGCAGGACTTCTCCAGAAATACATGGATGAAGGAATTGACCCCAGAATGTTCTGGAAGAACTTGACAGTGTTAGATGCAATTTATGAAGTGTCAAGAGCTTGGAACATGATAAAGTCAAGTACCATAACCAAAGCGTGGAAAAAACTTTTCCCTGGCACTGAAGAGAATTCAGGCATGAACACTGATGAAGGAGCCATTTTAGCAGCTAACTTAGCAACAGTTTTACAGAACACAGAAGACTGTGAACATGTTGACCTTGAAAATATTGATCAGTGGTTTGACTCTCGGAGTAATGATTCAAGCTGTCAGGTCCTAACTGACAGTGAAGGTGTGGAGGACCAGGCCAGGCCTGCTGAGACCAAGCCTTCCAGTAAGACTAGAAAAACAGAACTGAATCCAGAGAAGCATATTAGCCATAAAGCTGCACTTGAATGGACCGAAAATTTACTAGATTATTTAGAACAACAAGATGACATGCTTCTGTCTGATAAACTGGTATTGCGAAGGCTTCGAACCATAATAAGAAGAAAACAGAAGATCCAGAATAACAAAAGTCATTAATAAGGCTCTTAAGAGTTTCCATGTATTTGCATCTTTGTGACTTTATCTGCAGTGGAACTTAATTTCTTATTTGAAGTGCTGTGGATTTCAAAGCCAAATGCATTTTATAAATGACTTTAGAATTAGGTGCCATTTTGGATTACGTAAATTACTGCACTTGAATGTCGATTCTAGGAAGTTGACATGTACCTTGTTTGTCTACTGTTCCTAATCTGTATTGTACTAATTTAGATCATAAGGTACCTGAGGCCAGGGCGCCTGTGTCTGTTTTGTGCCTGAATGTCATTGTCTAATAGAGGACCTCTCACACTATAGGCAATCAATAAATCTTTCTTAAATTGAATTTTTATGACTTTCTCTGAACTTCAGTTTCCAAACTGAAATACGTTGTGTGTGGGGGGGGGTAAGTTTCCATGTCTATGATTTTTTCTACCTGCTGAAAATTGTAGAACTCAGCAAAGATTATACTTGAAGTACATGTATTTCACTATGAAAGCAGAGAACTTAAGGAAAATAGTTTAAAGCCTGAAATACGGCATTCTGTACCGACAGTATTTGGACAGCCAGCAGTTCAGATTAGCTGTCTCTGAATGTAATGAGGGAAGAAGAAAATCAGGTTAAAACATCCTCAGGGAAAGGGCTTGCACTTCAATTTTATTTCATGTGACAGTAGGGAGAGTTCCTTCATAGTTGTGGAAAGAATGCCATCACTCTTCCAGAAAAATAGATTTCATTTTCCAAATCATTGCTATTAGGAGAGAGTGAGGGTTAAATTGTATTAGCTGTCATTTTGATCCTTTATTAGTAGAGATATGTCAGTAGTTTTTAATAAGCTATTTGATATAACACTTTAAAGCTTCCCAGTACATCATTTGCATTCCCCATAAGAATTAATACTGGGAATATAAGCAAACATCGCATTTGTGGGACCATCACATGAACAATGGATTGACATTAAATCAAACCTGAGAAACAGCCTACACTGCTGAGGGACCATGGGCAAGTTACTTAACCCATCTGTAAAACAGGAATAATACCTGCCTGCAGGAGTTTTTGTGAGGAGTACATGAGTTAATAAATGGATTTTAAAGTCATAGAGACTTAGAAAAGAACCTGGCTCAGAATAAGTTCTCGGAGTGTTTGCTACTGTTACTGAGTTGCAGAAAAAATGAGTTTCAGAAGTGTGCTCAGCGGATCCCTTATGTAGCTACATTTTATTATTATTATTATTATTAATTTTATTTTTACTTTATTTTTCTTTACTGTATTGGTTTTGCCATACATTGATTTGATGCTCGTATACACTCGTGGCGGATTCATGTCAATGTAGCTACATTTTAAAGGGAGCTGAGTTAAAGAGATGCAAGTGACTAGATTCAGGTGAAATACAATCATAATGTATTTCAGTGAAAACTGGAAGGTTAATCCAATTTAGAAGTCATTTCCTGACCATCTACTGTTAGGCACAATGGGGTATGCAGGCATATTTAAGACATCTTAGTTTGAATTATAAAAGGAAATGGGAATGGAATTATAGTTTCTTTGCTCCAGGCCTGCTAATAACATACATAGTGGCTTTGTTCATAGAATCTGTTACTAATATTGGCCTCATTCACTGAAGTAATAAAATATCTCTAAAGCAGATAAAATAGCAGTTAGCAGAAGACTTAAAATATCAAACTAAACTAACAGATCAGTAGAACATCAGAGCAAAAGAAATGTCACAGGAGACTTTACAGTAATCAGGTTCAGCCATATGTAGGGAGGTTTGTTGTGATTGATTTGAGATTTTAGAAGCTCTGACAGTCCGTCATGAGGACTGTTAGAGCTCAGAATTCTGCCTTTTGACAAAGCAGAAATTTTAAGTTCGAGAGAAGCCTTTTCAGAAAACCTCTAAGAAGATATTTTCTTTGAGAGAATTCATACATTATTATTAATACGTATTTCATCTTCTAAAAAGGCCTGAGGAAATGAAACTTTACGCAGATAAGCCCTGAAGCTGTTTGTCTTCGTGGAGGCGAACAGATTCTGAAACCTGGAAATGACATGTTTGAATACTGCTTTGCATTTTTCACACACACAGCTTTTTTGCTAACAAAAACTTCTCAAACTTCTTTCAGTCATGACATTGAAATGGTTTAATTCTGTTTTATCATAATAATGATATAAATGGTACATTCTAATTCCATAATTTTAATTCAAAAAAGTTTTTCCTTTAGCAGGTATTGTTGTATTAATTATATTCTCTAGGACAACACATTGTGTTATCTTGGTTCACCCCTTGCTCCTAATATGTATCCTAGTTTAAGAAGCCCAGAAATAATGTGCTCTCATTTGACTCTGTGCTCTGTAAAGAAAAATATCCACAAATTTATTTTTAAATAAATTTATAAATGGAAGTTGATATATTTTCCATTTATAAAAGTGCTTATTTTTTTAGAGGATTTGTAAGACTAACAGAACTCAGACCAAATGGAAAGTGTTTGGCAACTGTGAGTATACTTTAAAAAAAATTGTGTAGTGGTAATATTTACTATTTCATAATTCAATTTCAGAGAATAATATAGGAGTTGACGGGAAACCTTTGAGTGCTCGGTAAATATAATAGAGTTGGCAAGACCCAGATCAGTGCCACAGTCAATTCAAGCAGAATTATAGGATTATAATGGCACTCTTGTTCTGGGATTCTTTTTTGTTTTCAATCTAACTTCAGACTGAACTCTCTGGTCACTTCATTATGCATTTCCCGACTTAGTAAGATCATGGACTAAGTGGCACAGCAGACATGAAGCTGCTGCTGCTGCTAAGTTGCTTCAGTCGTGTCCGACTCTGTGCGACCCCATAGACGGCAGCCCACCAGGCTCTGCCGTCCCTGGGATTCTCCAGGCAAGAACACTGGAGTGGGTTGCCATTTCCTTCTCCAGTGCATGCAAGTGGAAAGTGAAAGTGTAGTCGCTCAGTCGTGTCCGACTCTTCGCGACCCCATGGACTGTAGCCTACCAGGCTTCTCTGTCCATGGGATTTTCCAGGCAAGAGTACTGGAGCGGGGTGCCATTGTCTTCTCCAGACATGAAGCAGGGCACAGCTATTTAGGTCATGATCTCAGAGACCCTCTGCCTCCAGTGCTGTGGCCAGAGCCACACAACATATTACAAATCGAAGCTAGGACCTGCATTCCAAATTTAGCCTGCCTTCAGGAGTACTAGGTCCACTTACTAATACTTTCACAAAGTTGACCTTTTCTCATTTAAACATATGCTTTAGCTCCATCCTAAGCAAAATCATAAGTCTTATGTGTCAGTTGCAGTTTCTTTCTAGTTCAGATAAATATAAACTTTTAAAAAAATAACCATCTGTAACCCCAGATTACCTTATATATATCATTGGCACACTTTGTGAAGAGCTTCCCTGGTGGCTCAGTGGTAAAGAATCTTCTGCCCCTGAAGGAGATGTGGGTTCCATCCCTGATCCAGGAAGATCCCCTGGAGAAGGAAATGGCAACCCACCTCAGTATCCTTGCCTGGGAAATCCCATGGACAGAGGAGCCTGGCGGGCTACAGTCCATGGGGTCGCAAAGAACTAGATATGACTTAGCGACTGAGCAACAACACTGTGAAACTCTGGCCAAACAGAATGAGGGTGATTGTTGTTACACAGTAGCTAAGTTGTGTCCGACTGTTTGTGACCCCATGGACTGTGTAGCCCACCAGGGTCTTCTGTCCAAATACCAGCTTCTCTGTCTTCTCCTTAGATAACCTTGACAACTTTCCAGACCTCTCTGAACCCCAAGTTTCTTCATATGTAAAAGGGTTGCAGGCTAAATGGGCACACTCCAAGCATGCATAAACACCACTATTAGGCACCTAGGGCTGTTCATTGACAACCCCTGGTCTCGAGGCTTGGCCTGGAGAATGGTGGCTCTGTGCAGACCTCCAGGAGGCCTGAGCATCCTTGTTGAGGTCTAGGGCACTGCCTTATCACGGGGAATGTTCAGTGGGGTGCCTGCACAAGTGAGAGGGCAGTGCTGAATTCCTCAGAACCTTAAAAATACAGTGTGTGCCATCAGTCACCATAAGGCCTCATCCAGCAGTCAAAACATGGGGGTGGCGGGGGAGTCCCTGCTTTAGCAGTGTTCTGGGATAACAGGGCTCATAGAGAAATGGGTTCTTCCAGGCAGCTGAAGGCATCCTTGTGAGATGATGAGCTTGTATGCTAAAGGCAGAAATGCAAACTGCTTGTGTAAACGGGGGAAACTGGAGGAGCAGAGTGGCCCCCGGTCAGGAAGCAGCACTATCAGCACAGTCCCCCATGTAACGATGAGTCCAAGGTCACCGGGCCTGGTTTGCTCAGCAGCATCCCTGGTTTATGTGATTGTCCGGTGTGTTACAATGCCCTTTTTACTCTCAAATGTCCCAGCTTAGAAGAGCAATTAGATGGTTTCCCTACCAAGACCCTGAGAAGGGGTTTTCATCTGCCCCAGGTCACACAGTCACTAGGCGGCCAAGAAGGAAGTAGAAGCTGCTTCTCTTAGCTCCGACAGTGTGGCCTAGTGGCCACGGGTAGGGGCTTCCTCCAGACTGCACCTCCGAGGGCTGGATGGCAATCCCAATCCCACTCCGTGCTGGAGTCCAACCCAGCACCTGCTTGCTTGATACAGGTGGGAGGACCCTTACTGAGATTCTGTCTCCTGGAGGACAAGGAGTATTCCCAGTTCATGTCCTGAATGTCTACTGTGTACCAGGCATGTGTGATCCTTAATACCAATTTGGGGATGTATAATACCCCTTTCAGAGGGAGTTCCCACAGAAAGCTGGCAGAGACCCAACTAAACACTGCTATCTGAGACAAGGACAGGGATCACAGCACTTGCAGGAAGCGGAGGTCCTCTTTACAACCTCTTACCCCCTCGGATATGCAGATTGCAGGAATCTATGAGGCTCTCTGCCAAGGTCTTCCTTAAAACCACCTTTAGCTGAGTGTGTCATTCCAGAGAATGCATCCACCAGCATCAGTCCCCAGGCAGCTGCATATCACTGTAAATCTATCAGGCTCAGAAAAATCCTTCAGTGTAGCTCCATGCAACTGACAGGCACAGTCATCATGAGGGCATCTTTTAAATTTTCTTCTGACCAAAAAGATTAGATCTGGGGGAAGAAGTAGATCCAACCATGCCTCCTTCCTCTTGTTACCAGGGTGGCCAACATCCTTTCTACATGGAAATCACTGGGGTTGGGGGGCACTTGAGCCCATGCTTGTTCCTGACTCTATTCTTCCTCCTGGTCTAGGTTGCCCCAAACTTGTCTGGCTTGTGTACCCATGTCAAGAGAGTACTTGTTTAGGATATTTAGAAAGTCAGAAACAAAAGGTGCTATAAATGCATAATGAAATGTGTAAGGCATACTGTCTTCCACATTTTTTGGTTAACCTAAAGATGGATATGAACATACTTAGTGTAGTTCCTTTGTGGAATTTTAGGTGTAATTTATGAATATCCCTAGAACTTCAAACATAGAAGTTTGGGTGTTTGTATGTCCATAGTGACTCTGTAATGAATGGCTAATATCACTGTAGCTAATTAAATCACTGGGGGATATGATATATTAGACTTACTATACAGATATTAAAGAAATCAGTGAGATTTTGGAACATTTAACTTTTTTCTTGAAGAGAAAAAATTGCCTGTAACACTCAGCCTCATTAATGTGTGAAGTAACTATCAAGAGTGCTTTTATTCTCAAGAGAAACCTTAATAGCTGAACTTAAAAACAAATCATGTGTAATTTCTTCTAAGACCAACAGATACCCAATTCTTTCCTACATTTCAGAATATGTTGATCATCTGGAACTTACTTACCAAGAAAACACAATTACCTTGGAATCTAAGAAAAGAAAGGCTAAGAAAAAGTTCTTTTTTTTCAATCCATTGAAGCAATTGATTTTTTAAAAAAAGTCATATAACAGAATAAAATCTTAAAGATACTATTTTTTTCTAAATGAGAAATGCATATACACTTGCTGTGTTAATTTATTTTGATGGAGAACCCAGATTTTTTAGATTACTTCTTTGGCTTTAAAAATGTAACTTAAAAGATGAATTCAATAGGAGTGTTGATAATCTATGTGATCTAATCCAAACTAACATATTGTAAGCTGTTTCAGTGTAATAATCATGACACAAAGCTAACTCACAAAGTTGTTTTTTTTTTTTTTAAATTATGTTATTGTTGGACAATTTGCAGGGAACAGTATTTCCATTTTTTGATTTTTGTTTCCCCAAAAATCAGATTTTGGGGGCCATTTGCTAACTTATTTTAGTGTTAGGGGAGTTTGTGTCTCCCCTCATTGCATTAATAAGATATTTTACTTTACCATATGAAATACCTAAATTACTTTTCTATAAAAACTAGAGAATGAAGGGTTTTCTCCTGCACTACACAAATATTCAGTACCATAAACTATACTCTCCAATTAAATTGGCACAATATGTAATAAAAATGTTTCCACCACGAGGAAAACTACTGTATTTCACTGATTCTAAAGAGGAACATTTTAATACCTGCAAAACTGGGATACTTCTTACAATCAATCATGTCTTACAGTTAGTTGACAGCATTTGTCTTTCTTAGTGGTATGTAAAATAATTATATCTTTTAGGTTGTATGAAATATAAATTTTTTTGTAAATCGCCTTTTTTTTTTGGAAAATAGAACTAGAGCTAATGGTGTACATAAAAACTGCTTTTAATAGATATGTTTTTATAAAAGCATATGAACATACAAAAGTTAGATATTTAAAAGGTAATCTAACTTTAGAAATGTTTTTTTCATAATGCTGTTGATTGCTCTTGCATAGACTTGTGTTTTACTAAGTTAGGAGTAAAGATAGGGTAATCCTTTTAACTATTGCATGTTTTTTAAATGCATACTACTTTATTTTGTTTATTTCATTTAAGTAAATTGTAGAGCTATCAAAGTGTAGCCAAATAGTGATTTTTACTGGTCAAACTTCTAGTGATTTATATGTGAATTAATCATTAAAAGATTAAATTATATAAAATTTATGTATTTTAAAAATATATAAAAATAAATCATTTAAAAATTAATTTATATGTGAATTATGTTAAATTTATACATTATTTAAGAATAACACATTTTGTTTGTTTATATGTTCTATCCATGTAACTTAATAGGTTTTTGTTTGTTTTTCTGTAACTAATTCATATTTCCTTAGTTTTAACCTAATATTGTTTTCTATTCCTGGATCTCATCACATTACATTTAGTTTTCATATCTCTCTAGGCTCCTTTTGGCTGTAACAGTTTCTCAGAATGTACTTGTTTTGATGACATTGACAGTTTTGAGGAGTAGTGATCAGGTATGTTGTACGCTGTCCCTATACCCTGTACCTATTCCATAATTTGTTGTTCTTTGTGCATTCCTTTCCTATTCTAACACAAAGCAGATTGTGAAAGTGTCTGATTAAAGATAAATTATAGAGAAATAAAATATGAGAGAAAGATAAATTCTGATGAGGACTGGGAAGGGTTCTTGCCATTGAAACAGTTAGTTGAGTCTTCAGTGGGATTGGGGGAATAAATACGAGGAATGCAGATTACCTTCTAGTAACAAATGAATATGATTCCAACATGATGTTTATTAAAGGTGTGATTACAGTATTGGTATCAAGTTTGGTAGGGGCCTGGAGGGTATTTTCCCCTCCTGAAACCAAAATAACTGACACGAACTAGATGTCCTGCAGTTCTGACCCTAACTAATGGAGCCAGACCCCACAGGTTTAAGGGCTCAGCTCCACAAGACTGCCCTCACTTATGATGTTAGTGGCAAGTATCAGGACCCCAGGTTACTCTCACTTCTGTCTGACTTGACTACAAAACTGGGGGTTCCCACAAGCCCCCAAGTACTATTACACTTTATTTTAAAGGATACAAATGAACAGTCAGATGTAGTGACAAGTAGGGTAAGGTCCAGAAGGGTCCTAAGAATAGGAGCCTCTGTCCCTGTGGAGGTGGGTGGGCCACCCTCCTGGTACATGGATGTGTTTCCCAGGTTGAAAGCTTCCTAAACCCTGTTGCTTAGGGGCTTTCAATGGAGCTTTAATCCTATAAACAGGCATGGCTGGTTAAATCAGTGACCATAGATGATTAATTTAATCTCCAGTGCCTTCATTTACCCCAAGGTTGGGAGATGGGTCTGAAAGTCCCAAGCTGCTAATAAAAGCAACCCCCACCCTGAAGCTATCTAGGGGCCCCCAAAGAGTCATCTCTTTAGAATAATTAGGAAATCTAAAATAATAGAGGAAAAATAGAGAATGAAAAGACACACAAAAGTAGAGAAGCACGTGTAAATGTTTGAAGGAGTAAGACTAAAAATAGGGGACTGAAATGCAGGCAGAGATGAGCAGGTCCCCGTCTTTTGAGGGAGAAGCTTGGAGAAGGAGGTACCCCTCAGAGCCATTGTCATCATCTTATTTGCAAGTGCTCTTAAATGGTGTATGTATACATGGCAGAGCTGTGGTAAAAAGCAAGGCATTCAAGAACACTACAATTGGTGTTGGGCTATTGCTTAGCTTTCGACTTGCAGACTTTTCTATTCCAGTTAAGCCAGTTTGTTCTCCTTTTGAGCCCTACCCGACACTCTGAATCTAAATTTGGTTCTAGAATGCCTCCTTAGGTAGCTGATTTTAACTCTCTCGGTCCTTTTTGCTGCTATTTCTGTAAATGTAACCTTACCCTCTTTTGTGGCTGACAGTTTTATCTTCTTTCCTCTTACTACTCATCACTGGATAATTTGTTTCACTAGTGCTTTTTCTGTAACACCTCCAATGAAACCTAACAACTTTAAGCTCCAGGACAGCAAGGACTTTGAAAGCCTTGACAATTTTTGTATATCCAGAATACAAAATAGTCCTGGCATGAAAGTGTTCAATAAAGATTGGCTGAAAGAATGAATCAATACCATACAGAGCACTATACTTATGATTAAGATAAAAGTTCTGTTCTCGAGCATTTCACAATAAAGATATGGGGCAGCATCATCCACTCAAATAACTACGGTAAAAAAATTATTTAATAAAAGCCAGAGAGAGAGGAGAAAAGGTCCCATAAAGTTGGGACTACAAAAGACTTACATCTTCAGTGAAAAGAAATTAGAAATAAACTTGTGGTACAGGGGGCTTCCATTGTGGCTCAACTGGTAAAGAATCCACCTGCAATGCAGAAGACAGATTCAATCCCTGGGTTGGGAAGATTCCCCTAGAGAAGGGAAAGGCAACCCAGTATTCTGGCCTAGAGAATTTCATGGACTGTATAGTCCATGGGGTCGCAAAAAGTCAGACACGACTGCGCAACTTTCACGTTCACTTTTCACTTTGTGGCACAGGAGGAGCAACAAGAAAACTCTCCTGCGCTGACCCTGTTACTGGGTGAGAGGAACAGAAATATCTTTTCTGAGAATCTATAAACATGAGCCTGACTTTGTGTAGGTTTCCAGTATGAATTTACTCTGTCTATCTAGACCATCCAGCTGACAATTTAATTTAGGTAGTGTGGGTTGCAGAATGTTGGTAGGAATGAACATAAATCCCCTCTGAAGGGATACAACTTTAACACCATCCTCAAAAAATTTCCATGGATAAAGTTCCAAAGAACAAGATCTCACAAGGCACTTTTAAGTAAGAGCCAGCAGAAACAACCAAGGCCAGCAGCAGACTCACTGAGACTCTACTTATGGGAATCACTATAGAATGCAAACATAGCAAACTTTAGCTTATACAAAGAGAGGCTTTAAACTACGAGCAAGAAATAGGAGACTTAAAGATCAAGCAGATTTGGAAAGGAACTAAAGAGAACTTTGAAAACTAAAATATAGTTATCAATATAATATTTACAGGTAAGTCATGGTTACCCTTAGCAGAGCAGGATCACTGAGGGATGGAGGCAGAATCCAGTAACACAGTAAATGTGTTATGTGGGGCTTCCAGGTGGCTCAGTGGTAAAGAATCCACTTGCCAATCAGTGCAGGAGATGGAGGAGAAGAGAGTTCAATCCCTGGGTCAGGAAGATACACTAGTGAAGAAAATGGCAACCCACTGCAGTATTCTTGCCTGGAGAATCCCATGGACAGAGGAGCCTGGTGGGCTACCATCCATGGGGTGGCAAACAGTTGGAAATGACTGAGCAAACATACACACGTGATTTTCTGTGTGTGTGTGATATTTTACAGTTTAAAAATATTAAATAGGTGATAATGAGAGAAGAAAAATTAGAATGGTAAGTACAAACTAATTCCAGTATCTTTCAGTGGTGGCAGAACACTGATGGTGAGGAGGGGAATCTCTTCCTCCATCAGTATATCTCATTACTCCCAGATACCAAGTCTATTTCCTTCTTTTTAACTAAAGGAAAATGGGAGTTGGTCAAAAGGGAGGAAGAACGAAAAGATGAGGGAAAGGGGAAAAAGAATAGGAATGAAAACAAAAGGGAATTGAGGGGTATATGCAGGAAGGCGAGACCCAAGTGGCCACACCGAGTGAGCCCCTTGGCCCTGTGCTGGACTTCGTGACAATGTCTCCAAAGTTGTGGAAGACGTGAGGAACATGTGAAGCACATTCTAAAGCAACTGCCTTGAAAATTAACATTAAGACAGTTTTTTTCCACTGTAAATCATAAATTTCACTTAAAAATGTTAATGCTAATCTAAATTTCCTTTTCAGCCTACTATGCTGGATTTGAACCTAACTAAAAGCGACTAGCTCCACTCTGCAAACCTTGAAACATCCCTACCTCTTAAAAATAAAAAGCGTAAAGTAGGACATTCAGTTGTCAACATAAATTACTTTTCCTTTTTTTTTTTTGTTTTAAAACACTACACTTTGTGTCTCTCAGAGGCAGGCCTAGGGTGAGGGGAAAGAGAGGAAGCCCACTGTTAGAGTTCATAGATCTATCGAAACAATTCATCTTCTTGATTTTGTAGGGCAAAGGATTAAACATTTATTCTCTCCAACTACTTTGAATGTAGTTTAAAGTCAGGTAATATTGAAACAGGGCTTCCCAGGTGGCTCAGTGGTAAAGAATATGCAGAAGACACAAGTTTGATTCCTGGGTCGGGAAGACCCCCTGGAGAAGGAAGTGGCAACCCACTCCAGTATTCTTGCTTAGAAAATCCCATGGACAGAGGAGCCTGGCAGGCTACAATCCACGGTGTTGCACAGAGTTGGACTTGAGTTAACAACTAAACAACAATATTGAAAAGCACAACAATTTTTAGACAAATCAAACAGATATGTCCATTTCAATTCTTTACAAAACAGCAAGTCAAAGCATTTTTCAAATAAAAACAATATAACTAAAATTAGAAGCAATATTTCTCAATTTGGATGATCATTCTCCCACTTTATTTTACAAAGTACTTTAGAATGACCATCACATTTTCTCCATATTGTGCTTCTGCCTGAAAAGTAGCCTGACTTGCATTGTTATATTCCTTATGACTCTTCATAATGCAAGCGTCATAATTCAACCCATACTGGTTTAAAAGGAGGAATGCAGTAGGTTATTAGGTACTAGATTTGAAAGTCCAGGGGGGAGCTTGGCTTTAGATGTGGCTTGATTAAGGACTCTACCCATGTTCATAGTGTCCATCTTTGTGATCAGCATCCTGTAAGTCAGCTTCACCCCCATTTCTGTGATAGCTTCTCTCATCACAGAAACCTGTTGTTGAGCTCCAAGACCCATGCTCTCATAGCATCAAATCCACCTCCAGCAAATGTCTCCGCATCCCTAATTGTCTCTGATAGCTTATGGTGTGTGCCTAAGCTTGAACTGTGGCCAACAGAAGGGCCCCACTGCCTGGCTTAACCCAATCAGTGCCCACATCTCTCAAGCTTAGGGCAGGGACTGTCCCTTCTAAATAGCATTGCTAAGTGTGGAAGAGAGATGATTTTCAAATAAAACTGGGATGACAATTAACTTGATATTTTAGGAGGAGGAATGGATGCTAAAGTTTGCTCTGAAATAAATATTGAAAAAGTAAACTTTGATATTTTCTCTCATTTTGAGATTTTCCACATTCACACCCTTCCCCTCCATGTTCAGTTATTACTTTACTCTTGCATAGCAAGACCTTGCTTTCTAAAGCAAGGCTCATTGTTCATATATATTTGACATCAACCTACAATGGCAAATATATTGTCAGTCAGTAATTGACCCTAAAATTTTAGAAGAAGAAAGTATTAAATGTAAGGTCTATGTAGAATAATGCTGACTTAAGTAAAATGTTACTCAATATGAAATGTTAGAGAACAAAACAGCTTTAATTATTTATCAGTTATAAATTTGGATGATCTTTTCATGCTCATTCCTATCCACCAAAATAGAAAATTGAAATGTGAAGTCTAATGTCACCAATAAGAATTTTATTTTTATATAAACCAGTTTAAATGATAAATATAATAAGTATCCAAGCATATTTTACTTCTATATTTTGATCAAGACATATTTTCCCTTTTTTTGCCATTTTCCTATAATTTATTTATTCAGCACATAAATCAAGTACTTCCTAAATTCCAGGTACTCTTTTAGGAATTGGGAATACAAGGTTAAATGCTCTATTATATCACTCACAGTGGAATCCCAGTCATATACCCACAATAAAAGTAATTTTGTTTTGATGGATTATAAGGAAAGAGGAGTTATAGATATGAAAATGAACATAAAATTGCTATCATTTCCAGTATAGCAAGGGTAATATTCTGGCTTCCAGGAGAAGGAACTAATTTTATTTACACACATAAAATCTCAATCTGAAAGGAAAATTTTTCTGTTTGGGACTAGAATGGTGTTCTTAGTTTTCTCCATCACCATTCTCTATTCCTAGTGAAGCTGCTCAAACCACTGGTTGATAAAGAGGATATGGCACCTCTAAACAGGGTTTTCCTAAAATGTGGAACAGGTTTGTTGAAAGAAAAAAATTCTAACTTTGCTATTACTTATTGTTTAAGCTTAACTGTTAAAATTCACATATGTGAGACCATCTTATATTAATAAAAAAGAAAAGGCAAATATATAGCTCTTTTGACTAATATATTTTTTCTCTTGGATATTTAGGTTATAAAACCAGGGCCTGGGAAAACGAGATTTTCATGAAATTCCTACAAAAAGATGTTGAGAAGCCTTGTTGTTTCAGATGCAGCAAAACAACATCTGATTTGCAAGTGGCAGCTTTGGGTTTTTTTCTGGTTGGCCCAAATCCTAAACTTAGTTTTCACAATGTTCTGTTTCCTTGTTATCCCTGTGTTGTAGAGAAGCAGAATAATAGTGAGGTGGTGAAGAAAATGACTATGGGTCCTGCCTGCCTGGGTGGGAATTCTTACTCTGTTGTATGCTGGCTGTGTGATTTCACTCTCCATTTCTGTTTCCTCATTTTATAGATGAGGAAACAGATCTTATTTGGGGACTAGACCTACCTTAGGATGCTGTGAGGATTAGCTGAATAAATATGTGTAAAGTGCTCAGAACAATGCCTGGCACATAGAAGGTGGTAGGTATTTGGTTAAATAAACACACTCACATATACAGTAATTTCTCACATTTTGTGTAATCAAACTGGGATTATGACTTTACAATACCCTTATATGACTATAAAGAAACATTTTCTTACTTGACTTAGCTTATTCACTGAGGACTGTCAAAGGATAACATGGGATATCTAACATACAAATGAATTTTCCAACTCTTCCACTTAAGATCTCTTATCAGAACCATTAAATGTATTTATATTAATGGTCATTGTTGTTCAATCACTAAGTCGTGTCCCACTTTTTGCAACCTTATGGACTGCAGCACACCACGCTCCTATGTCCTCCACTGTCTCCCAGAGTTTGGTCAAATTCATGTCTGGATTATATTTCAGTTCAGTTCATTTCAGTTGCTCAGTTGTGTCCAACTCTTTGCGACCCCATGAATCGCAACACGCCAGGCCTCCCTGTCCATCACCATCTCCTGGAATTCTCTCAAACTCATGTCCATCGAGTCCGTGATGCCATCCAGCCATCTCATCCTCGGTCGTCCCCTTCTCCTCCTGCCCCCAATCCCTCCCAGCATCAGAGTCTTTTTCCAATGAGTCAACTCTTCGTATGAGGTGGCCAAAGTACTGGAGTTTCAGCTTTAGCATCATTCCTTCCAAAGAACACCCAGGGCTGATCTCCTTTAGAATGGACTGGTTGGGTCCTCTTGCAGTCCAAGGGACTCTCAAGAGTCTTCTCCAACACCACACTTCAAAAGCATCAGTTCTTCAGTGCTCAGCCTTCTTCACAGTCCAACTCTCACATCCATACATGACCACTGGAAAAACCATAGCCTTGACTAGATGGACCTTTGTTGGCAAAGTAATGTCTCTGCTTTTGAATATGCTATCTAGGTTGGTCATAACTTTTCTTCCAAGGAGTAAGTGTCTTTTAATTTCATGGCTGCAGTCAACATCTGCAGTGATTTTGGAGCCCCAAAAAATAAAGTCTGACTGTTTCCACTGTTTCCCCATCTATTTCCCATGAAGTAATGGGACCGGATACCATGATCTTCGTTTTCTGAATGTTGAGCTTTAAGCCAACTTTGTCACTCTCCTCTGTCACTTTCATCAAGAGGCTTTTTAGTTCCTCTTTACTTTCTGCCATAAGGGTGGTGTCATCTGCATATCTGAGGCTATTGACATTTCTCCCGGCAATCTTGATTCCAGCTTGTGCTTCTTCCAGCCCAGCATTTCTCATGATGTACTCTGTATAAAACTTTAATAAGCCTTGACGTACTCCTTTTCCTATTTGGAACCAGTCTGTTGTTCCATGTCCAGTTCTAACTGTTGCTTCCTGACCTGCATATAGATTTCTCAAGAGGCAGGTCAGGTGGTCTGGCATTCCCATCTGTTTCAGAATTTTCCACAGTTTATTGTGATCCGCACAGTCAGAGGCTTTGGCATAGTCAATAAAGCAGAAATAGATGTTTTTCTGGAACCCTCTTGCTTTTTCGATGATCCAGCGGATGTTGGCAATTTGATCTCTGGTTCCTCTGCCTTTTCTAAAACCAGCTTGAACATTTGGAAGTTCATGGTTCACGTATTGCTGAAGCCTGGCTTGGAGAATTTTGAGCATTACTTTACTAGCGTGTGAGATGAGTGCAATTGTGCAGTAGTTTGAGCATTCTTTGGCATTGCCATTCTTTGGGATTGCAATTCTTTGGGATTGGATTATATTTAATAGGTGATAAATAATGTCATCTTTGTGTGCATTTCTCAACAAATCCACAATAGGTATAAAAATCCACAAGGTGAAAACCAAAGAGGTGTAAAAAGGTCTCACTTCTAGTTATAGCTCCTAGTGGTGTTCATTGTTCATTTCTGAACACACATTGGCAATGGAAGTATAAAGATCAGAAGCTCTTCCACTAGGCTTCAAGAAGAGCCACTGCACACTTAAGGAATTACAGAGTGAAAGTAAAACAATTTCATAAGACATCTGGCAGTCTTATTATTAATCATTTCCTCCTAATACATGAGCTTTTGATATATGCAGTATTTCTTAGCCAGGGCAGGACTGTTTTAGGAGAAGCACTTAAGAATGTGCAGATACTATAATGGAGTTGGAAATAATGAAGTAGGAAATGGCAACCCACTCCAGTATTCTTGCCTGGAGAATCCCATGGACAGAGGACAGACGAGCCTGCCAGGCTACTGTCCATGGGGTCTCAAAGAGTCAGATATGACTGAAGCGACTTAGCACAGCACAGGTACTATAAACTTGCCATAGTGTTATCTATCAATGACATCTCTGTAAAGCTAGGGGAATGTGGAGGTGCTACTAGCATTTAATGGGCTTGGTATTGGAATGCTAGATAGATTGCAAAGAGGGAGAGAGTCCTGCAGATCACAAACTGAAATGCTCAAAATGCTAGTAGTACCTGATCTTCCTGCATTCATGCTCACAAAGAATGCTGTACGAGAAACAACTCTGGCCTCTAAATAGGAGACATACATCATAGACTTGCTTTAACCCACAATGAGGTACATGACCTTGTGGAAGTCCTGGAATCACTCTGAATTTCATCCTCTTGTAAGTATAATAATGGAAGTCACCACTATTTCTTTAAAAGTCTAAAGACGATTACTTTGTCTTCTTGTTTAGCAATAACTTTACATTTTAATAAAATCCTCTCCCAGTAACACAATGACATGATGTAAACTCATTTGAAGCCACACTGTATGCAAAATATTGCCCTTTAAATATTCCAAGAAGTCTTTAACAAAAATATTTAGTTTTCACTGGAGTAAAAAAGTTTAACAAATTTGAATTCAATATTTAATGTGAGAATATAACTATGCTCTAATTTGACAGATCTTATCTTATATTTCAATCTGTTCCTATGCAACACCAAAACAGAAAGCTGCTTCCAAAAATAGTTTTAATATTACATTTCTCCTTTTCATGAATATTAAATAATGTACATGATAAGAAAATGCCTATTTAACAAGCAAATTTAATAATCTCCTTTATAAATAAAATTATTCACCAAATTCTGAAAATATTTAGAGTTGATCAATTTTAATTTTTATCTTCAACATAATAACTGTAACTCACACAAAGTTATTATGTTAAATCTGAAACTTCTAATTAAGAGTTACCTGATGTATAGCATATCCTTTAAATACATTTACATTGTGACCACTCAAAGTTCTTATTATATAACTACATATTTTTATTGTGTAACTAGGTTAATTCTATATAAAGTGAACATTTGTTAAAAATTGATGTTAGTTATGGCAGAAAGTGAAGAGGAACTAAAAAGCCTCTTGATGAAAGTGAAAGAGGAGAGTGAAAAAGTTGTCTTAAAGCTCAACATTCAGAAAACTAAGATCATGGCATCTGGTCCCATCACTTCATGGGAAATAGATGGGGAAACAGTGGAAACAGTGTCAGACTTTATTTTTGGGGGGCTCCAAAATCACTGCAGATGGTGATTGCAGCCATGAAATTAAAAGACACTTACTCCTTGGAAGAAAAGTTATGACCAATCTAGATAGCGTATTCAAAAGCAGAGACATTACTTTGCCCACAAAGGTCTGTCTAGTCAAGGCTATGGTTTTTCCAGTGGTCATGTATGGATGTGAGAGTTGGACTGTGAAGAAGGCTGAGTGCCGAAGAATTGATGCTTTTGAACTGTGGTGTTGGAGAAGACTCTTGAGAGTCCCTTGGACTGCAAGGAGATCCAACCAGTCCATTCTAAAGGAGATCAGCCCTTGGTGTTCTTTGGAAGGAATGATGCTAAAGTTGAAACTCCAGTACTTTGGCCACCTCATGCGAAGAGTTGACTCACTGGAAAAGACTTTGATGCTGGGAGGGATTGGGGGCAGGAGGAGAAGGGGATGACAGAGGATGAGATGGCTGGATGGCATCACCGAATTGATGGATGTGGGTTTGAGTGAACTCTAGGAGTTGGTGATGGACAGGGAGGCCTGGCGTGCTGCAATTCATGGGGTCGCAAAGAGTTGGACTGAGTGACTGAGCTGAACTGAACTGAATAAGAAAGAAATCTAATACAATATACTCTGCTTTTGCTTTGCTAAAGCCCAAGGATGCAAGGACACCAAAAAAGATGTCCTTTACATCATAGGGGACTAGCATGCCAAAGTAGGAAGTCAAAAGATACTTGCAATTAACAGGCAAAGTTTGGCCTTATATACAATGAAGCAGGGCAAAGGCTAACAGAGTTTTGCCAAGAGAATGCACTGGTCATAGCAAACACCCTCTTCCAACAACACAAGAGATGACTCTACACGTGGACATTACCAGATGGTTAATACCGAAATCAGATTGTAAGAAAGTAGGGAAAACCACTGGACCATTCAGGTATGACCTAAATCAAATCCCTTATGATTATACAGTGGAAGTTACAAATAGATTGAAGGGATGAGATTCAACAAAGTGCCTGAAGAACTATGGACAGAGGTTCATAACATTGTACAGGAAGCAGTGATCAATACCATCCTCAAGAAGAAGAAATGCAAAAAGACTGTCTAAGGAGACTTTACAAATAGCTGAGAAAAGAGAACTGAAAAGCAAAGGAGAAAAGGAAAGATATAAGCATCGGAATGCAGAGTTCGAAAGAATAGCAAGGAGAGAGAAGAAAGCCTTCCTAAGTGAACAATCCAAAGAAATAGAGAAAAACAATAGAGTAGGAAAGACTAAAGATCTCTTCAAGAAAATTAGAGATACCAAGGGAACATTTCATGCAAACACGGGCACAATAAAGGACAAAACGGTATTGACCTAACAGAAAAAAAAGATATTAAGAAGAGGTGGCAAGAATACACGGAGGAACCATACAGAAAAATCTTAATCATCCAGATAACCGTGATGGTATGATAACTCATCTAGAGCCATACTTCTTGGAGTGCAAAGTCAAGTCGGCCTTAGGAAGCATCACTAGGAACAAAGCTAGTGGATGTGCTGGAATTCCAGCTGAGCTATTTCAAATTCTAAAAGATGATGCTATGAAAGTGCTGCACTCAGTATGCCAGCAAATATGAAATACTCAGTAGTGGCCACAGGACTGGAAAAGGTCAGTTTTAATTCCAGTCCCAAAGAAGAGCAATGCCAAACAACGTTCAAATTACTGCACAATTGCACTTATCTCACACACTAGCAAAGAAATGCTCAAAACTCTCCAAGCCAGGCTTCAAGATGATCCAAGAACCTCCAGATGTTCAATCTGGATTTAGAAAAGGCAGAAGAACCAGAGATCAAATTGCCAACATCTGTTCGATCATTGAAAAAGCAAGAGAATTCCAGAAAAACATCTATTTCTGCTTCATTGACTATGCTAAAACCTTTGACAGTGTGGATCACAACAAACTGTGGAAAATTCTTCAAGAAATGGAAATACTAGATCACCTTATCTGCCTCTGAGAAACCTGTATGCAGGTCAAGAAGCAATAGTCAGAACCACACATGGAACAATAGACTGGTTCCAAATAGGGAAAGGAATATATCAAGGTTGTATATTGTCACTCTGCTTATTTAACTTACATGCAGAGTATATCATGCAGAATGCTTGGCTGGATGAAGCCCAAGCTAGAATCAAGATTGGGAGAAATATCAATAACCTCAGGCAGATGACACCACCCTTATGACAGAAAGCAAAGAGGAACTAAAGAGCCTCTTGATGAAGGTGAAATAGGAGAGTGAAAAAACTGGCTTAAAACTCAACATTCAAAAAACTAAGATCATGGCCTCCAGTCCCACCACTTCATGGCAAACGGACAGGGAAACAACGGAAACAATGACAGACTTTTTTTTCTTGGGCTCCAAATCATTGCAGATATTGAATGCAGCCACGAAATTACAAGATGCTTGCTCCTTGGAAGAAAAGCTACGACCAACCTAGACAGAATATTAAAAAGCAGAGACATTTCTATGCTGATAAAGTTCGTCTAGTCAAAGCTATGGTTTTTCCAGTGGTCATGTATGGATGTGAGAGTTGGACTATATAGAAAGCTGAGCATTGAAGAATTGATGCTTTTAAACTGTGGTGCTGAAGTCCCTTGGACTGCAAGAAGATCAAACGAGTCAATCTGAAAGGAAATCAGCCCTGAATATTCACTGGAAGGACTGATGCTGAAGCTGAAACTCCAATACTTTGGCCACCTGATGCAAAGAGCTGACTCATTAGAAAAGACCCTCATGCTGGGAAAGATTGAAGGCAGAAGGAGAAGGCAATGACAGAGGATGAGATGGTTGGATGGCGTCAGTGACTCAATGGCCAGGATTTTGAGCAAGCTCCAGGAGATGGTGAAGGACAGGGAAGCCTGGCGTGCAGCAGTCCATGGGGTCGCAAAGAGTCAGTCATGACTGAGCAACTGAACAACAACAAAGGATGGAAAGGTTTCCACATAATATTTTTCCTCTTAAAGGAAGTTGGTTGTCAATATTATGCAAGCTTCTGTGTGAAAATGGGCTTGGTAAACTCTTCTGAGACCAGTTCCTTGAGAAAGTATTTTTCCCACTTTTAGTTGAGAGGTGCCTCAAGTGCTCTGCACATAGACACTCAGTCCATTCTAACAGAGTCACTCATCTGTCCTGGCTTTGCAGGTTCATTTTGTGACCCAGAATAAACCCCATAAAAGCCATTGCTGTGCCATGCAGTGCTTGGTCGCTCAGTCGTGTTGACTCTTTGAGACCACATGGACTGTAGCCCACCAGGCTCCTCTGTCCATGGGATTCTGCAGCAAGAATACTGGAATGGGTTGCCATGCCCTCCTCCAGGGGATCTTCCCAACCCAGGGATCTAACATAGGTCTCCTGCATTGCAAAAAGAGCCATTCCTGAAGGACAATTGGCCAATTCTGATCCAAAATAAATTTTTAAAAAAACTCTCTAAATTTTTGAGTTCCTGATTGGACCTACTACAACAACAAAGTGTTTGTGGCAAATTAATCCAAATAACTAAAGTCATTTCTTCATCATCCAGTGATCTTTTTACTCCATGGTACTATTAAGCATGCACTTTCCATAAGAGAGAGAAAATAATTTATGAAAAGGTTTTTCATTTGTTTTGCTTACTTTGTAGGAAAGTAAATTCCTTTTTATTGGAATAAAGTATCTCTTCTTCACAAGTCTTTTAAAACTCTAACTTCTAATAATTCTTTATGCCTTGATCAATAGTTATTTCTAACAATTGATACTATCAGTCATATCCTTCACTGGAAAGACTAAAATTAAAAAAAAAATCTTCTCTCAAGAAATATAAAAAACATACCATGCTTCCACTTTAGGGGAACTCAGATCCCACATGCTTTGTAGCAAGGCCAAAAAAAAGAAAAAATTAAAAAAGAAAAACATAGTCTAGTAGTCATAGCTACCTCAGCTTTTAAAGTACCTTTTATATGGCAGATATCAACATGTGGCTATTCATTTACATCATAAACTTAATTTACTTTGAAAAGTTAAAAATTATATAAATTTTAAATGGTTGATTTTTCCCATTATAAAATGATTGTGTGCTTATTATAAAACTTTGGATAATAATAAAGACAAAATTAAGAAAAGTATGTAATGAAAACCATAGTTAACATTTTGGTATATATACATTTAATACTTAAAAAAATTTATTCATGAAATAATATATACTGATACAAAGGAAAAATGGGCATAGTTTTAAAGTCAAAGAATACTATAAGATTAGTAACAGCAAATCCCTTTCCTATCCCTAGGTCTCTATCCCCAGACCCAACAATTATTTTCAATACTTTTTACGTGGTTTCAAATATTGTCTCCACATTCAAAGATATCCGCAACCTAATTTCTGGAACTTGTGAACATGTGACCTTACATGGTAAAAGGGACTTGTAGATTCTAAGGTTCAGTTTCTCAGATGGGAAGATTGTCCTGGGCTACCTCAATGGGTCTAGTGATATAATCACAAGAGGCCGTATAAAAGGTAGGTAGGGGAATCAGAGTCAGTAGTAGGAAATGCAATGACAGAAGCAAGAGGTTGGAGTGATGCAAGGAAGGGGTCATGAGCCAAAGAATGTAGTGTTTTTTACATGGTGAAAAAGGCAAGAAAATGAATTCTCTCCATGGAGCCTCCTGGAAGATGCAGCCCTTCTGACACCTTGACTTCAGCCCAGTCAGACTGAATTTGGACTTCTGACCTCCAGAACAATGAGCTCATATATTTGTGTTGTTTTAAACCACTTTGCCTTTGACTGTGTGGATCACAATAAACTATGGAAAATTCTGAAAGGGATGGGAATACCTGACCACTTGACCTGCCTCTTGAGAAACCTATATGCAAGTCAGGAAGCAACAGTTAGTAGTGGACATGGAACAACAGACTGGTTCCAAATAGGAAAAGGAGTATGTCAAGGCTGTACATTGTCACCCTGCTTATTTAATTTATATGCAGAGTACATCATGAGAAACGCTGGGCTGGAAGAAGCACAAGCTGGAATCAAGATTGCCGGGAGAAATATCAATCACCTCAGATATGCAGATGACACCACCCTTATGGCAGAAAGTGAAGAGGAGCTAAAAAGCCTCTTGATGAAAGTGAAAGAAGAGAGTGAAAAAGTTGGCTGAAAGCTCAACATTCAGAAAACTAAGATCATGGCATCCGGTCCCATCACTTCATGGCAAATAGACAGGGAAACAGTGGAAACAGTGGCTGACTTTACTTTTTTGGGCTCCAAAATCACTGCAGATGGTGACTGCAGCCAAGAAATTAAGATACTTACTTCTTGGAAGGAAAGTTATGACCAACCTAGACAGCATATTAAAAAGCAGAGACATTACTTTGTCAACAAAGGTCCATCTAGTCAAGGCTATAGTTTTTCCAGTGGTCATGTATGGATGTGAGAGTTGGACTATAAAGAAAGCTGAGCACTGAAGAATTAATGCTTTTGAACTGTGGTATTGGAGAAGACTCTTGAGAGTCCCTTGGACTGCAAGGAGATCCAACCAGTCCATCCTAAAGGAGATCAGTCCTGGGTGTTCACTGGAAGGACTGATGTTGAAGCTGAAACTCCAATACTTTGGCCACCTGATGTGAAGAGCTGACTCATTTGAAAAGACCCTGATGCTGGGAAAGATTGAGGGCAGGAGGAGAAGGGGACGACAGAGGATGAGATGGTTGGATGGCATCGCTGACTCAATGGACATGGGGTTGGGTGGACTCCAGGATGGACAGGGAGGCCTGGCGTGCTGCGGTTCATGAGGTCACAAAGAGTCAAACACAACTGAGAGACTAAACTGAACTGAAACCACTAGCGGTGTGATAATTTGTCATAGCAGCAATAGGAAACTAATACATCCTGTTATTTTTTTTTCCATAGAACTGTCTTTTTTTTTTTTTTAATGTGTTGAGTATCCTCTCATCTCTCTGAAGATTTTTTTTTTAATATAAATTAACTTTCCTGTGGTCATGTATGGATGTGAGAGTTGGACTGTGAAGAAGGCTGAGTGCCGAAGAATTGATGCTTTTGAACTGTGGTGTTGGAGAAGACTCTTGAGAGTCCCTTGGTCTGCAAGGAGATCCAACCAGTCCATTCTGAAGGAGATCAACCCTGGGATTTCTTTGGAAGGAATCATGCTGAAGCTGAAGCTCCAGTACTTTGGCCACCTCATGCGAAGTGTTGACTCATTGGAAAAGACTTTGATGCTGGGAGGGATTGGGGGCAGGAGGAGAAGGGGATGACAGAGGATGAGATGGCTGGATGGCATCACAGACTCGATGGATGTGAGTCTGAGTGAACTCCGGGAGTTGGTGATGGACAGGGAGGCCTGGCGTGCTGCGATTCATGGGGTCGCAAAGAGTCGGACACGACTGAGCAACTGAACTGAACTGAACTGAACTTACCTATTATTCTGCACATTGTTTCTGATTTAGGGGGTTCTCTTCTGGTTTGTTTTCCTCATTTTATTGTTTTATCATCTTTGGCTAGACATTTATATTTAAGAGTGAAATCCCAAAAATCTGTGAGGAAGCATTATCTAAATGAGTAGGTTTATCCCTAGGAGAACTTTACTTGTTAAGTTAGAGAAAGTGAAAGTCACTTAGTCATATCCAGCTCTTTGTGATCCCATGGACTGTAGCCCACCAGGGTCCTCTGTCCATAGAATTCTTCAGGCAAAAAGCTGTTTCACTGAAAGCTCTCTATTTCTCTTCCTGTTTTTGTGGGTTAAAATGATAATTTTATTTTATTTTTAATTCTTGAGCACTTTTGTGGTCAATAATTCAGGATAAGCTCAGTTGGGCAGTTTTCAAATGGGGTATCTCATGCATTTGCAGTTAGATATCAGTTGGAATATGGTTCTAATGTGGCTCATTTGGGCTGGAGTCTAAAATAGTTAACTCCCTTGGCTGACAGTTAATGTTGCCCTTTGGCTAGGTGCTCAGATGGTCTGTCAACTGGATTGCCTGCATGTGACGTTGAGAACATAGTTTCAAGTGGAGAAAGCATCCTAGAGGATGAGATAAAATCCATTTGGTCATTATGTATTATCCTTTATATATTTTGTATTTGGTTTGCTAAAGGTTTGTTTAGAATTTCTGCACCTGTGTTCAAGAGGACCTCAGGCCATAGTTTTGTTTTCCTCTAATGTCTTTGTTTAGTTTTTATCTCAGATTAATGCTGGCTTCATAGAATGAGTTGGGAAATAGTCCCTATTTTTCAATTTCTGGAAAAATATGTGTAGACTTGATATTATTTCTTCCTTAAACATTTGGTAGAATTCACTCCAGAAGCCATCTGGGCCTGGGATTTTCTTTGTGGGAAGGTTTTTAACTAGAAATTTAATTTAAAAAGTAGATATATGGCCTTTCACCTAATCTATTCCTTTTTGACTGAGCCTTGTAACTTATGTCTTGCAAGGTGTTTTTTCTAATGTGTTAAATTTACTGGCATAAAGTTGTCAATAATATTCTCTCATTTTCCTTTACATATCTGTAAAATCCCTACTAATGTCACTCCTTCCATTCCTGTAACTGCCAGTTTGTGCTTACTTTTTGTTATCAGTCTGATTAGAGGTTTATCAATTTTATTGATCTCAAAAACCTAGCTTTTAGTCTTATGGAATTTTTTTTTTCTATTATTTTTCTACTTCATTGACTTCCACCTTGATCTTTATTATTCCCTTTCTTCTACTTACTTGGGGCTTAATTTGCTTTTCTTTTTCTGTTTTCTTAATGTGGAAGCTGAGGTTATTGATTTGAGACCTTCTTTTCTAATATAAGCATTTAGCACTGTGTTTTCCCTAGGCACCACTTTAGTGGCATCCCAGAAATTTTTATGTTTTCAATTTTCATTTCATTTAAACTACTTTCTAACTTTATTCTGAATTTTTATTCTTGATCCATGAGTTGCTGCTGCTGCTGCTAAGTTGCTTCAGTCGTGTCTGACTCTGTGCAGCCCCATAGACGGCAGCCCACCAGGGCCCCTCCATTCGTGGGATTCTCCAGGCAAGAATACTGGAGTGGGTTGCCATTTCCTTCTCCAATGCATGAAAGTGAAAAGTGAAAGTGAAGTTGCTCAGTCATGTCCGACTCTTAGCGGCCCCATGGACTGCAGCCTACCAGGCTCCTCCGTCCATGGGATTTTCCAGGCAAGAGTTACTGGAGTGGGTTGCCATTTCCTTCTCCAGATCCATGAGTCATCTTGGAGTATATTACTTAATTTCCAAATACTTGGTGATTTTGAAGAGATTTTTCTGCTATTGATTTCTAATTTAATTCTATTTTGTTCAAAAAACTTTCTTTGAGTGAATTGATTCATCTTATGGCTCAGTGGTAAAGAACTCGCCTGCTAATGCAGGATATGTGGGTTCAATCTCTGGGTCAGGCAGATACCCTAGAGAAGGAAATGGCAACCCACTCCAGTATTTTTGCCCATGGACAGAGGAGCTTGGTGGCGTACAGTCCATGGGGTCACAAAAGAGTCGGACACGACTTTATGACTAAATAACAAACCTTATTGAGACTTGTTCTCTAGCCCAGAATATGGTATATCTTGGTAGATGTTCTGTGTGCACTCTATTTTGCTGTTGGGTAGAGTGTTTTATAAATGTCAAGCTGTTTGATAGTACTGTCCACATTTTCTATATCTTTGCTGATTTTCTATCGACTTGGTCTATCAATAATTCAAAAAGACATACTGAAATCTCTCATAATAACTCTGGATTTGTTGATTATCTGTTCAGTTCTGTCAAGTTTTGCTCCATGTAATTAAAGTTCTGTTATTGTATACAAAAACAGTTAGGATTGCTATGTGATCTTGATGAATTGACCCCATTATCCATAGGAAATGACCTTTTTATCTCTAGTATTATTCTCTGCCCCTAAATTTGTTTTCTCTGATACTTTCTTTTGATTAGTGTTAGCACGGTGTATCTTTTTCTTTACTTTTACTTCTAACCTGCTTGTGTCTTTATATTTGAAGTAGACTTCTTATAAGTAGCATATAATTGGATAGTATTTTCAAAATCAATATATCTGTGTTTTTTAATTGGGGTATTGAGATCATTTTCATTTAATGTGTTTATTAATGTGGTTAAGTTTAAATATATAATTTTGCTATTTGTTTTCTAACAAGAACCTTTTTTTTTTTTTACCTTTTCTGCTTTTCCTGGTTTTTCTTAGATTAGACCTTTTCTGATTCTATTTTATCTCATTGGTTGCTCTTAAGCTATAACTCTTCTGTTAGGTTAGTTTTTGCTTTAGGGTATACATATGTATTTTTAATTTATCACAGTATATCTTCAAATGATGTTATCCCACCTCATGTATAGTATAAGAACATTTCAATAGTTTACTTCCATTTCTCCCTTCTCTACTTTTGTACTTATTGTTGTAATATACTTTACTTTCACCAATGTTATAAACCACGTTACTTTGTAATTAGTTTTAATTACAGATTTTAACAATAAGAACATTAAATTAAAAGAAAAAATTCTTATATGTTTAAACACAGAGTTACCTTTTCTAATACTCTATTTCTGTGTATAGATTCATATGTCTGTCTGATATCATTTTCCTTCTGGCCAAAGAACTTCCTTTACCATTTCTTGTAATGTGGTCCTGTTACTGATGCAATTGGTTGGTTTTTATACATGTGAAAAGTGTTTTGTCTTCATTTTTAAAAGATATTTTGGGAGCTATAGTATTCTGATGGCTTTTTCTTTCACTGCTTTAAAGATTTTACTCTACTCCTCACTTGTATAGTTTCTGATGAGAAATCTAATGTCATATTTACCTTTGTTTCTCTGTATCTAACAAGCCTTTTCTCTAGTTGCTAGGATCTTTTGTTTACCACCAGTTTGGAGAAGTCTGATGTACCTTGACATAATTTTCTTCTTAGTTCTTGTGCTTGGGTTTGTTGAGTTTCTTGGATCTGAAGTTATTACAACACAGGGCTTTCTTCAGAGAGGGACTAATGTCAAAAAACTCTTATAGATGAAATGAAAAAGTTTCCAAATGATGGTACAAAATGATTAATTTTATTAAAGATCATCTCATTCCAAAATATCTTAAAATTGTGTTATCACATCTAAGAGGATCACATAGACCTATTATATGTAAAAATATGTGACTAAGCAGAGGAAGAGTTTGAAATGTGTGTTTTAGCTAAAATGTGAATTATAGGAGGATTTTCAAGAAACAGTAAGCCAGATTATGTGGGGTGTTTTGATGAAGGGAGGTTACAGCAACTAGCTACTTAGCAGGCATTTTTCGTCACATGAACCTGCTGAACAAGTATCCACAAGACCCTAAAGAAAGTTTTGTTTCAAGTAACAAGATTCTTTGATTTAAAACAATCTGAATCTCTGGAAAAATTATAGTGCGATAGGAAATTTTGAAATTCTCTCACTGCTGCTGGGGTTTGAGAGTAGAGATTATTAGCCAGACTTAAAGTGAAAGTGAAGTCACTTAGTTGTGTCTGACTCTGCGACCCCAGGGACTGTAGCCTGCTAGGCTCCTCTGTCCATGGGATTTTCCAGGCAAGGATACTGAAGTGGGTTGCCATTTCCTTCTCCGGGGATCTTCCCAACCCTGGGATTTAACCTGGGTCTCCCGCACTGCAGGCAGACTCTTTACTGTCTGGGCCACTGAAATCACCCAGAAGAACCATGGGGCTTTCCAAGTGACGCTAGTTATAAAGAATTTGCTTGCCAATGAAGGAAACATAAGAGACATGGGTTAGATCCCTGGGTAAGGAACATCCCCTGGAGAAGGAAATGGCTACCCACCCCAGTATTCCTGCCTGGAGAATCCCATGGACAGAGGAGCCTGGTGGGCTAAGCCCTTTGGGTCACACAGAGGTGGACATGACTGAAGTGACTTAGCACGGAAGAACCACAGAACAAAATGGAACAGTATTATCTCTTTCTTCCAACGGGGAGAGAGACCCTTTCTTTGAATCTTTTGCTCAGCTTGAGAACTTGACTTTGAGAGAAGAGTAAGAGCTTGGTAAGCTGTGGTCTGATCGTGCAGTCAAGATGAGGCTTACTGATCTTCCCCTAGACAAGTTCTGGATTTCTGGGAAAGAAGAGTATTCTGTCATTCATAGGAAGGCAGAGAACATTTTGTTGCAGTTTTCTACTCATTACATATGTGAGCAAGCTTTGCATTGTGTAACAATCATTATGAGCAGGGATTAAAATCATCTCCTTTTAGCTGAAAATTAAATCCACCTGTGTTTTCCTTGTTAACTCCAGAAGTGAGTAACTGTGCATTAGAAAAACAGGCAGAAGTTTCATTTATTTTATTGCATACTCCTAGTTTCAAAAATGACAATTTTATGCATAAGTACGTATATAAAAGAGGATTTTAAAAGCTAACATATATGCATAATAATTTCATAACTGCTAGGCCTAGGCACCTGATAAGTGTTACTCAGGAAAAAAATAATTGTTTCAAAGTTTGTATAAAAAACTATCTTAAGAGATACTTTTATTCATATTCTCTTGTCTTATGGTTTCGTAGCTATACTGATTGTACTGTCAATAATTTTCAAGTTGCAAATAACATTGGCTAAATCAATTTATAAATTTAAATCAACTAAGTCTATCTTAAGAAAAATAAATCACATTTTTTGGTATAAACCAACTATTTAACAGAAATTTCTTATGTTTGTTTTATATGGCTCTTGACATACATATACTGCTATATTTAAAATAGGTAACCAACAAGGACCTACTATAAAAAATTATGAAAAGGAAAGGTGTTAACTTCAGGAAAAGTAAGCTAACCGTAACTTCTTTTTCAAGAAAGTTTGGTAAATAGTCATTTTAGTTTTAAACGGGGCGGGGGGAGGAATCACATAGTCTAAATCTCATTAGCTACTTTTAGAGTGGACATTTATGACAAAGGTTTTGGCCATCTTAGGTGTGATGGCCATGAGAATGTGCTTTGCAGACCTTCAGCTACAGGGAACCTAATTGACCAAGACCCCAGCTGCTGGGCTCTGAACTCCGTGGCTGTGTTGGTGCTAGGGTCACATCCCAGACAGAAGCACAGTGGCAGGCCTATACCTTGATAGCATCAGACCCTTCTGAAGGCTGACTCTGCTTCAGAGACTCGCTGAGAGCATTGCAGACCCTTCCTTGGACTTCACAGCCATGGAGACCATTTCCACCCAGCCTTCCTTCCTCTCGCCTTCATGCAAGCTCGTGTGTGCCTTCATGGCCCGATGGCTCTCCTAGTCTTCTCAGGCTCTTTCCCTCAAAGGTATTTCTCTCATAAAATCCTTGCATGTTTAATCCTGTCTTGGTGTCTTAGAGAACTTGCACTAATACACTGGATATGGTTTAAAAATCAGGTATGAAATAAAAAGGAAGCTGCCTACACTACCAACTTACATTAGAGTTGGTGTCTTTTGTGGAGAGAGAGAAACACACTTTGGCTAATAAATATCCCCAGTAGTCAAATGATTGACAATCATTTTTGGATTACTATATCTATAAATTAGGACTTCCCTGGTGTGGCTCAGTGGTAAAGAATCCGCCTGTCACTACAGGAGATGTGGGTTCAATCCCTGTGTTGGAAAGATCCCCTGGAGAAGGAAATGGCAACTGACACCAGTATTCTTGCCTGGGAAACCCCATGAACAGAAAAGCCTGGTGGGCTATAGTCCATAGGGTCACAAAAGAGTCAGACATGACTTAGTGACTAAATAATAAAATCTATAATTCTGTGATCACGTTAACATTCTGTTATTTGTAGGTATAAGAGTATTTATGTGGGAATTCCTTGAGACTTGAAAATTATTTCAAGAATTCCTCTGGGGTAAACAGAGTGAAAACAAGTACTCTAGCCTACTTCTGACAGGCTTCAACTCAATTCATTTTATTCCTTGATCCTCTGTGTGTTGTATTTTGTGTTGAAGCTGAAATACTTTGCTCCCACTTTGCAGCTCAAAGTAGCTGAGTCCAAATTCTTGCCAACACAGAAGTCATCCTAAATGCCATTTCCTATTTCCTCTCCCTTCATGTGATTTATAAAGGCTATGCTAAAGTCTAGCTGTACTGCAGAGTTAAAAGACAAGAGTTGAGTCCTAGAGGGACTATAAAATTTTGCAAGGTTATTAAGACAAAATTCATGTTCAAAGGCATTATAGAACTAGACTTTACAGATTTAGGGGAGAAAAAAAATCTGCTGTTACATGTGATGTTCTGGTTAAAAAAAATAGCAAGTTTGTTTACAGATTTAAGATAATTGGCAAATAAGTATTTGCCCTAATAAAGCACTTGTATGGATGTGAGAGTTGAACCATAAGAACTCTGAGTGCCGAAGAGTTGATGCTTTCGAATTGTGGTGCTGGAGAAGACTCTTGAGAGTCCCTTGGATGGCAGGGAGAACAAACCAGTCCATCCTAAAGGAAATCAACCCTGAATATTCATTGGAAGGGCTGATGCTGAAGCTGAAGCTCCAATACTTAGGCCACCTGATGTGAACAGCTGACTCACTGGATAAGACTGATGCTGGGAAAGATTGAAGACAAAAGGGAAAAGAGGGTGGCAGAGGATGATATGGTTAGATACCATCACCAACTCAATGAAGATGAATTTGAGCAAACTCCAGAAGATAGTGAAGGACAGGGAGGCCTGGCATGGTGCATTCCATGGGATCTCAAAGAGTTGGACACGACTTAATGACTGAACAACAACTTCCTCCTTAGTAGGCTATGAATGCTACAGGTTATTAAGAGGATATAAAACTGGTCCAGAAAAATCTGACCTTTTAAATGTGATTTAAATTGAGTAGTGATGTGAAGCAGAAGAAAGGTTGTAATATAACCTTTAGACTATGCATCAGAAGTCTGAGTTACTTAACCACACTTGACATCAGTTTCCACCTCTGAGAGATAAAGCAGTTCAACTACCTGATCTAATTCCCTGCTAAATCAACCACATTGTGATTCTGACTGTGATGGCCACTTGAGGAGCTAAAGACAGTTTACTTAATAGCTACATGTATCTCCAGAATATAAATCAACTTAGAAGATAGCAGTGGTAATTTTTAAAAAACGCTTATTAACAAAGATATCCATTGGAGAGTATATCAGTATAAAATGAAGAAAAATTTAGGCCCAAGTACCTTGCTGTGAAGCTACTAAGTCACTCAGTTCAGTTCAGTCACTAAGTTGTGTCTGACTCTTTGTGACTCCATGGACTGCAGCCTTCCTGGCTTCCCTCTCCATTACCAACTCCCAGAGCCCACTTAAACTCATGTCCCTTGAGTCAGTGATGCCATCCAACCCTCTCATCCTCTGTTGTCCCCTTCTCCTCCTGCCTTCAATCTTTCCCAGCATTAGGGTCTGTTACATTGAGTCAGTTCTTCGCATCAGGTGGTATTGGAGTTTCAACTTCAGCATCGGTCCTGCCAATGAATATTCAAGACTTATTTCCTTTAGGTTTGACTGGTTTGATCTCCTTGAAGTTCAAGGGACTCTCAAGAATCTTCTCTAACACCACAATTCAAAAGCATCAATTCTTCAGTGCTCAGCTTTCTTTATAGTCCAACTCTCACATCCATACATGACGAGAACAGTATACAGATGCCTCAAAATGTTAAGAATAGAACTGCCATGTGATCCAGCTACTCCACTTCCAGGTAGTTATTTAAAAACAATAAATTTTGAAAAACTATATGTACCCATATGTTCATCTCAGTATTATTTACAATAGCCAGGATATGGATTTCCTGGCTATCGTCCTTGCTAAATGTCCATCTACAGATGAATGCATAAAGACAATGTGGAGAAAGACAAATACCATCTGATTTCACTCATATATGGAAAATAAGTAAATAAGACGTGAACAAACCAAACCAAACACATAGTTGCAGAGAAAAGAGTAGTGGTTACCAGAGGGGAAGGAAGGGAATGAGAAGACCAAATAGGTAACTGTATGGTAACAGACGGAGAAGGCAATGGCACCCCACTCCAGTACTCTTGCCTGGAAAATCCCATGGATGGAGGAGCCTGGTAGGCTGCAGTCCATGGGGTTGCTAAGGGTTGGACATGACTGAGAGACTTCACTTTCACTACTCACTTTCATGCACTGGAGAAGGAAATGGCAACCCACTCCAGTGTTCTTGCCTGGAGAGTCCCAGGGACGAGGGAGCCTGGTGCGCTGTCGTCTATGGGGCCGCACAGAACTGGACACAATTGAAGTGACTTAGCAGTAGCATGGTAACAGATGAAAACTAAACTTTTAGTGAATGTGGTATATGCTGTGGTGTATACCAAAGTTAAAATATACAGTGTTGTACACATGAAATATATGGAATGTTATAGACCAATATCCCCTCAATAAACAGTTTTAAATTATTTTTAAAATATTTATATACTTTTAGCATATAGGTACAACTACAGATAAACATCACTATTTGTTGATTTAAATATTCCTTTTAAGTGGCCTTTAAAAAATGGATGTGTCATTTTAATGTCAATACTTTAAATAGTTATTAAATCTTAAAATTTTGGTCACAACTCTGTTGAGCTTGTTTGTTTACAATTAGGCCCTTATTTTAAAACTGAACAAAAACATGTTAAGATAGAAAAATCCTTAGCACTTATGATGTTAGGATCAATTTTTAGCCCATATGTTTAAAGGTTCTATCTGAGTCTAGAACTGAGAGTCCCAAAGGCAATGAATTACCATATTGCTTTGCAAACTGCTATATTTTAAGCAGTCCTTAGGAAGGACTGATGCTGAAACTGAAGCTCCAATACTTTGGCCACCTCATGTGAAGAGTTGACTCGTTGGAAAAGACTCTGCTGGGAGGGATTGGGGGCAGGCGGAGAAGGGGACGACCGAGGATGAGATGGCTGGATGGCATCCCCGACTTGATGGACATGAGTTTGCGTTAACTCCAGGAGTTGGTGATGGACAGGGAGGCCTGGCATGCTGCAATTCATGGGGTCGCAAAGAGTCAGACACAACTGAGTGACTGAACTGAACTGGACTGAACTAGATTAAATTTAATTGTGCTAATCTTTTAATTTCATTGTTTATTCTATGGTAAGTGTTGTATAACTTTTCACTTTAATGGAATTTTTTCCATGTATGTTTCATAAGCAATGATAATTCATGTGTAAAAAGTAATATCCATAAGCGGATGATAGTTAAATTTTGCATGCAACAGTGATGCTGTAGGTGAAGAGAGAAATCTTCGATGGCCCTTGTCCTTGAAGGCACCAGGATACCACTTTTAGGAACTATCAAGTGTCAAAATCGCCAAACGATTTATAATATTTTTTTCTAACTAAAAAAAATGCTGAGGAATACTTTTAGAGAAGCAATATTTTAAGTCCACAAGTGCATTCTGAATTATACTCAAAGGATATACCTCACAGTGCACTCTGATTTTTTTCAGTAGCTCATTATCGTTATTTTAGTATTATATTTCTGACTTATTAAAACATGTATATGTGTCAAAACAGTATTACATAATGAAACTGATCATTGTATATTAACCCAGTTAAGCCAGTTAGTGGTTTCCTGAGTGAAATACCTTTATTACTTGATTCCCAAACAAGTGCTATTTTATTTCAGGAAAAATCATCCTGTTTCATTAACATTAACAGTATGAGGTAATCACAATATAGGATTATTATACAAGCCTTCATGTAGATTAAACTATTTTTAAATTATTGATTTTTTTTCATAACACAGTTTTCTGTCAGCTAGAAATATATAAAGGCCAGCTTATAAAAATGTGTTCATTACACATGATAGCTGGTATGAATATCACTTGAGGTTTGGGGTCTTTCATTTTTCTATATCTGATAGCAAATATAGTCTGAAAACATAAATCTTAAAGTAATGTTGGACCCGATATGGAAGAAGGGAGGAAAGGCTATTATTAAGTGAGAAAATTAGTAATAATATGATCATCATGGGCAGATTTAGGATTTTTAAAGATTTTTTTTATATGGACCATTTTTCAAGTGTTTATTGAATTTGTTACAATATTACTTCTGTTTTATGCTTTGGGTTTTTGGCCCCAAGACACGTGGATTCTTAGCTACCTGACTAGGGATTGAACCTGCAACCCCTGCACTGGAAGGTGAAGTCTTAACCACTGGACTGTCAGGGAAGGCACTCACATTTTTAGGTAAGTAGTTTTAGAATAGATTGCTGGTGTGCAAAATGGTTTTCATTAGTATGGATAAATCTAAGGCATTTTAAAGTTGAACCATGGACTGTGAACTTCCAGATGTTCAAGCTCGTTTTAGAAAAGGCAGAGGAACCAGAGATCAAATTGCCATCATCCCCTGGATCATGGAAAAAGCAAGAGTTCCAGAAAAACATCTATTTCTGCTATAGTAACTATGCCAAAGCCTTTGACTGTGTGGACCACAATAACCTGTGGAAAATTCTGAAAGAGATGGGAATGCCAGACCACCTGACCTGCCCCTTGAGAAATCTGTATGCAGGTCAGGAAGCAACAGTTAGAACTGGACATGGAACAACAGACTGGTTCCAAATAGGAAAAGGAGTACGTCAAGGCTGTACATTGTCACTCTGCTTATTTAACTTCTATGCAGAGTACATCATGAGAAACGATGGGCTGGAAAAAGCACAAGCTGGAATCAAGATTGCCAGGAGAAATATCAATCACCTCAGATATGCAGATGACACCACCCTTATGGCAGAAAGTGAAGAGGAACTAAAAAGCTTCTTGATGAAAGTGAAAGAGGAGAGTGAAAAAGTTGGCTGAAAGCTCAACATTCAGAAAACTAAGATCGTGGCATCTGGTCCCATCACTTCATGAAAAATAGATGGGGAAACAGTGGAAACAGTGGGGCTCCAAAATCACTGCAGATGGTGATTGCAACCATGAAATTAAAAGATGCTTACTCCTTGGAAGAAAAGCTATGCCAACCTAGATAGCCTATTCAAAAGCAGAGACATTACTTTGCCAACAAAGGTCCGTCTAGTCAAGGCTTTGGTTTTTCTAGTGGTCATGTATGGATGTGAGAGTTGGACTGTGAAGAAAGCTGAGCGCCAACGAATTGATGCTTTTGAACTGTGGTGTTGGAGAAGACTCCTGAGAGTCCCTTGGACTGCAAGGAGATCCAACCAGTCCATTCTGAAGGAGATCAGCCCTGGGTGTTCTTTGGAAGGAATGATGCTAAAGCTGAAACTCCAATACTTTGGCCACCTCATGCGAAGAGTTGACTCACTGGAAAAAACTCCGATGCTGGGAGGGATTGGGGGCAGGAGGAGAAGGGGACGACAGAGGATGAGATGGCTGGATGGCATCACCGACTCGATGTACGTGAGTTTGAGTGAACTCTGGGAGATAGTGATGGACAGGGAGGCATGGCGTCCTGCGATTCATGTGGTCACAAAGAGTCGGACACGACTGAGCGACTGAACTGAAGTGATAAAGTTGATATAAAACTGGACACTTTAAAAATAGTCCTAATAACTCCTTTAAGTTTCAGTCTAGGAAATAGCACTATTAAATTAGTGTGATTCTGAATCCAGATATATTTTGAGAAAAATTCTTACCTTGATGTCCAGAAAACTTTGTGACTTCATTGTCCACAATTCTATTAGCTGGAAGATCACAGGATATATCCATTGTATATTTTAGGGCATTCAGTTTTTTTTTTTCTGTAGGGTAAATAGGTAAAAATTATATTGTATGGTAATTACATTTAGGTTCTAAAGAAAAGAATCTGCAGGGAAATCTATGCAATATATAATTTGTCCAGATTACTTTTCTTTTGAGGAAAGAAGTTTTAAAATATCCCCAAAGCAGTTTACTCATCAACTGAAAATCCTTCAAAAATAGAACTATTGGAAAACTGTGGTATGTTGGTTAGAAAGAAAAGCTTTTCAGAGGGAGTAATTTTAAAACTACTTAAATAGCTGTTTATTTGGTGCAGTTAAGATTAAACTTGTTGATTTTAACATTGCTGTTACATCTGAAATAAACATCTGAATAAACTCACATCTGAAATAAAAGTTAAATTCCAGCTAATAGAATTGTTTTACCTCAATGATATTTTTTATATTTCAAAATAACCAACTCAACATACTATTAATAGTTGTATAAAACCTGCTTATATATGCCTTCCCTGTCTTTGTGATAGGCGTAACACCTTGAAGCCAGTACACGTGAGGTCTATACTGTTTTCTAAACGCAGAAGCCTTTCTTAGGGTGGTTAATTCAGTAGGAACATTTCTAAATGAGATAACAAGACTGGTCCTGACTTTCAGAAGCATAGAGACATTTTTGGTCTGACCTCATATCCCATTATAGCTGACTTTGGAAGCACTGGGTTAGGAGGTCATGAGAAAGATCAACAATCCAAAACATAAAAGAACCTAAGAAAAACTTCCCAAATCAAAAAAAGACATAACATCTTTAATAAAAAACTTAGTGTAGCGCTATCAGTCAATTCATAGCTCAAAGACCCAACCTGGTGGTTAATAGCTTAATATCTAGTAGTCTACAGTTACTTAGGCATCTTGCTTCATCTTCAAATAATATTATCAAAGTTACTTTCTGCCAGAAATCATGCTAATTGCTTCACAGATGTTGTGTTTTTTAATACAATAAAACTGTAAGAAACTACAAATATTATCCTCGTCTTACAGGAATGAAAATGAGGCTTAGAGAGTTTAAACAACTTGCCTAATGCTGCATCGCTAACAAACAACTGAGCCAAGATTTAGACTTAGATCTAACTCCAGTGATATTTCCATTCGTTATATAATCAGAGGCTTGATAGAATCCCTGACTGGGCATCTTTCCCGTCTCCCTGCTGCTAGGTAGCATATGGGCCTTCCTGCTGGTTAAGCACTGGGTCATCTCTTCATCTGAGGTCAGTTTTCAGTATAATCCTTTCTTCTTTCAGGCCCTAGGGATTTGATCTGCTTACTTTTCTTTTTTCCCCAGCTGTCACTACTGATTCACCCTCTTGTGATTCATCTCGTACTAGAATTCTGGAATAGAATAAAGATTGCTTTTTTTCCCCTCTCTGTTACTTCTGATTTTTTCAAAAAGATTGAGAATCCCACTAGCAACTTCAAGTTGTAATGTAATGATATACAACTCTTTCTGTGATTCACTTGCAAAAGGTTACTTTTGCTACTGCTGTCAAATTTACTATTCATAATTATTTTCACATATGGTCTTAGACACTAAAAAGGCAGTATGTAGAATTTTAGTTTGACTCATTTGCAATTTCTTAACCTTGGCTCTTTCTGCATGCTTACAACTGCCCTGATTTATCTTGCTATAGCTTATACTTGAAAAATAATAAAAAGCATTATTGAAGATTATACTGTGAAAATTTACATTTTAAGAAATAAACTAAAGATGAGAGACCTGAATATGTGGAGTTTCAGAAAAAGCACTTCTATTAGCCAACTTTGCCTTTTTTGAGACTAATATTTATTGAGTACTTAATTTCTAAATGCTTCTTATATAAAAGTCATGATGATGATTATCTACAGTTTCCTGATGGAGAAATTGAAGGACAGAATCTGTTCAAAAACACTAAGTGATGAGCCTATATCTAAAGCCAGGTCTGTATAAACAAATGCATAGATTCTCAAAAATGTAGTATATAAATACATATCTTGAGTATTATGTAGAGAATAGATTTCATTTTCTGTATTTCTTATCCTGCAATTCCTTTGAATCTTAAATGGCTTTCACACTTGCAGCATCACTTGATGCTTTTGAAAAGTGGATCTCATTTTACTTAAAAAAATTCTACAGTTAAATAATAGATGCAATGCTTTGTAAATGTGAATTTTTTTAAATTTAGCCATTGTGAGTCTAGTTGGTTAACTAATTCTTTTGAGATCCTTGGTTTAAATTAATACAATCTCTGAATAAAAGCCATTAAAAAAAATGTTCACATGTCATTTGTCTTTTGGATTCCTTGATAAATATAAATACATTACACATATATGATAAAACTTCAGATATATCATCAATTTTATAGTCCTCTCTTATAAACTTTACCAGTTGAAACCTTCTTACGGCTGTTAAGTGTCTTTTGTATGTATTTAATCCAAGAATACTGAATGAATTAATAATTTTTATAGATTTTTTTTCTGTCATCTCTTTTTGAAGTAAAGAGCAAAAATGCCCCTCCCCAACCCCAAATCAAAACTTCTGAGCTCAATACTTGTGTTTAATAGACAGCTCTATATAAAAACGTTTAGTAAACTATGCATAGTTATTTTGACAGAATGGTTCTATAATTTCAGGGAAAAGTTTTTTTAATCAGAGATTAAAATGAAGATTATTGGCCAACAATAGTATATTCGTTTTACAGTAAAAATATGTACTGTATAAAATGGGCCTCAGTTGTTCAGTTGTTAAGCCATGTCTCACTCTTTGTCACTCCACACACTGTGGCCCACCAGGCTCCTCTGTCTATGGGATTTTCCAGGCAAGAATATTGGAGTAGGTAGTCATTTCCTTCTCTATGGGATTGTCTTGACCCAACCCACATCTCCTGCACTGGCAGCCAGACTCCTCACTACTCAGGCATGAGGGAAGCCCCAAACGGCTGTCTTCTCATAGTCATACATCTCCTTGAAAAACCGCTGCGAGCTCATAACACAGATGACATTGGTCTGACAGGCTTATCTTTTATCCTGCTGGATTCTTTAAGAATTAAAAAAAAAAATCTTTAAAAAATTGAACAGAAAATATCATGAGTGAATAGGAAACATTTTGAAAGTTATCAATAACAGCTAAAAATCAAAGATGTTACTCAACTGAAAGACCATTTTGGGAGGAAAAGATTATCTTATCAATATTTATTCTCACATGATATATTTTCCTTTTATATCTACAGTGAGTTCAAGTTCAAAAAACTGACTCTCAGAGGGAGGAAACCAATAGAACTTTGTAGCATTTTTAAAAGACTCAAAGTTATAATATAGATGATCTTTGTAGAAATGCCTATATATTTTCAGATATCCAGAGCTGTGCTGGCCACATTTCAAGTTCATAACTGCAGAAGGAAATTTCTGCCACCATTGCAGAAAGTTCTACTGGATAACACTGCTGCAGAGGGTCATAAGTAGTAGTAACATTTTAATTTTTAGATAGCTTATTAATATATTGATACATCCAGATGTTTGGTAACATTAAAAAGTAATTAAGAGATATTTTTCCTAATATAGAGTAGACTAAATTTAGAGATGACAAAAACTTAAGTATTCATTTATCAAAATTTTAATAAAATTCATTAATATGCTAGGCACTAGTTAGGCAAAGGTGAAAAAAGTGTGATTTTTTTTTTTAACCTTAAATGATTGTAGACTTGTGGATAAGCTGGACAAGTATCTGATCACTATACAATGTGAGTTTTGCTATAATCATACAAAGAAGATATTAGCTCTGTCTGGAGGAATTCAGGAAGACCTCAAATAAAAGTTGATAGTTGAGCTATTACATTTAAAAGCTATTTTTAAAGGATGTGCAAAGTGTGCAAAATATGAAATAAAAGGCTTAATCTCTTCTGATGTCTGAATAAGTAAATTTGGGAATGACTCTGAGGCAACCCAACACTCTATAGCCACTCCCTTGGGAATCTATGTCCGCCGAATACTATTCTAGAGCCAGAAACTGGACTTTAGGGATGTAACTTGGCTGTGTTGTTGTTGTTTAGTTGCTAAGTTATGTCCAGCTCTTTGCCACGCCATGGACTGTAGCCCGCCATGCTCCAGTATCCATAGTATTTCCCAGGCAAAAATACTGGCTGCTCCTGCTAAGTCACATCAGTCGTGTCCGACTCTGTGCGACCCCATAGACAGCAGCCCGCCAGGCTTCTCTATCCCTGGGATTCTCCAGGCAAGAACACTGGAGTGGGTTGCCATTGCCTTCTCCAGTGCACGAAAGTGAAAAGTGAAAGTGAAGTCGCTCAGTTGTGTCTGACTCTTCACAACCCCATGGACTGCAGCCTACCAGGCTCCTCCGTCCCTGGGATTTCCCAGGCAAGAGTACTGGAGTGGGGTGCCATTGCCTTCTCCAGTGGATCTTTCCAATGCAGGAATCTAACCCGCATCTGCTACATTGCAGGTGGATTCTTTACCTCTGCACTGCCAAGGAAGCCCAACTTGGCCTAGTGTATAGTTTTTGGAGGAAATGCTAAGATAACAACTAGCACTACTATAACTCAAAGGATGATGGACATGAAGAGATTAAATAGTAAAGCCTACACATTTCCAAGCTCCTGCTGCCAGGCCATGATGAATGGTATAACACATACAGAGAAGGTCCAAGGCTGCAGAGTGGGTGGCTCCATCCTCAGTGTGACACTTCTAGGCTTTTAAGTGACCCTCCCAACACTACTGCTTGAGAGAATGTGGATAACACCCCAGAGAATGTGGACCAGGAGAACAAAAGAGTGATGGGCTAAGGCTGAGAGCACTGAGCATCACTGTCTCTGATGACCTTCCAGCACAGACACCGCAGGACTGGAGCATGGGGACATGGGAATCCTGGGGTGGGCTGAGGGGTCCAGACAGAATCAGAACAGAGTCTATGCTTGAGCTATGCTGGTTAAGCACAGTCATCAGCTCCTTCAGTGAGAAAGATTGGGAGTTAATTAGCCACCACAGTATATTTATGTAAATATGTGTATGTCTTTGTATCAGTCAAGGTTCAGTCAGAGAAGCAGAACCATTAGGAAATAGATCTGTGACAATCAGTCATTTGTGATAGGGATTGGATTTTATGCAATGGTGGGAGCTGGTAAAACAGTTTCTGTAAAGCTATCATTCTTGTTGCTGGAGTTTCAAGTTCATGGGGCAGGTCGTTGGGAGGAGAAGATGGATGGTAAGTGGGGGAGCGAGAGAACAAGCCTGACCCATGAGCAAGAGCTGGAGTTCAGGAGGAGAGACCAAAACCTGTGTTTCATGTCTGATGTTGGGGGGATGGGAGTCTTGCAGAAGCTAGGAGCCTTCATCACGCAGCTATTATAAAAACACTCCAGGCCTAGGAGCTGGAAGTAATGGAGCTGCTGCTGCTGCTAAGTCACTTCAGTCATGTCCAACTCTGTGCGACGCCACAGACGGCAGCCCACCAGGCTCCCTCGTCCCTGGGATTCTCCTGGCAAGAACACTGGAGTGGGTTGCCATTTCCTTCTCCAATGCATGAAAATGAAAAGCGAAAGTGAAGCCGCTCAGTCATGTCTAACACTTCACAACCCCATGGACTGTAGCCTACCAGGCTCTTTCGTCCATGGGATTTTCCAGGCAAGAGTACTGGAGTGGGGTGCCATTGCCTTCTCTGGAAGTAATGAAGAGGGTCCTGGAAAAGACGGAGCAGCTGCTTTCCACCAACGAGGTAAAAAAGCAGATAAATGACAATGTGTGTGAGTTATAAAAATGTCTGTGGCTTCACTTCCATCCTTCAAGTCTCACACAAGAATCTTCTGAGGGCTGAACCAGACACAGAAGAAAGAGAGTTCTAGGAAAAAGAGTTTAGCCCAGCCAAGCTGGCACATTGCAAAAGCAGCAGTCTCGTTAGGAAATGGTGTTTTGGTCATAGGCAACAATCTTTGGTTAACTTCATGGAACCATGTGTTAAAACAACCAAAAACTGTCTTAGAGACAGTATTTACAGAGAGACACTAAATGGAATAGATTCTAACTATTCTACTTGAGTCTAGTGTTTCAAGTGGGCAAAAACAGATCAAATATCACTTCATCTTGGTGAGGAAAGGCCTTTGAAATGTTAACCTTCATAGCCACACAGACCTGGCTACCTCCTTCTTGAGGGTTAAAATGACAAATTATATGTAGACTTCTTCATAAGTATGCAAAAACTAATTAAACAGAAGAAACTGACTAGATAAAATTCTTAGGTATTGACTGACAGTACCCTTGGGAATCTTCCCTGTACATGAAAATGAGTATGAACCACATAAATGTATCTCACTAAGCCCAATCTAAATGTATCCCTTGCTCAGCTTCTGCTTAACAGGATCTCAGAATGCCTAGGCACTCTAAAAGCAATGAACATGAGTGGAAGTAGATATTCAAAGAGACAGTGGTCTTAACTGATTGTGGTTTAAATTTCTCACTTTATAAATTTTATAAAACTATAGAAACATGTAAAATCACTGCCAAGTCTCCTTGGAACCATGAAAGTAGGACAGCCATCCTTCTGTGTCTGAGGGGGACAAATTATAGAACCCCTGACAGATGCCAAAATCCACAGACGCTCAAGTTCCTTATATAAAATGGTGTAGCATTTGCATATAACCTGCACACATCCTCCTGTATACTTTAAATCATCTCCAGATTATTTATAATACCTAATGAAATATAAATACCATGTAAATACTTGTAAATAGATTGCAAATACTATATAATTAGTTGGCAGAGTATGGCAAATTCAAGTTATGCTTTTTGGAACTTTCTGAAAAGATTTTTCTCCTGAATATTTTCAATCCGCTCTGAGTTCAATCTACAGACGCAGACCTTGCAGATATAGAGGAGAGTGGCTGTACACGGAAGCTTAAGCTGCTTTAGGTGTGTGGTTAATCTGCCTCTGGATCATGCTCTGTTATAATTAACTGTGAAGCCCCTTAGATAATCACACACTGTTTAGCACAATTCTTAGCACCTGTTTGTCTCTTATTAAAAGTTCGTTGAAGGCAAAATAAAGAAGAGAGAGAAAGAAAAAGGAAGAGGGAGGAGGGAGAGAGGAGCAAAGAAACAGGGAAAAGTAAGGAGGGAAGAAAAAAGGAAGGAAGGAAGGAACGTAGCAGAGAACAAGAAAGGGAGGAATGGAGGAAGGAAAGAGGGAGGCAAAGGAGAGAAATGTGTAAGGTCATTGAATCAATTAAAGACAAGTCTTGGATCAGAATCCAGGTAGTCAGTTTCTTACGAAATCAAATAAAACCTAGCGTCTATTTTGTAGACCTATAGGAAAAGAATCCACCTGTAATGCAGGAGAAGTGGGAGACACAGGTTCGATTCCTGGGTCGGGAAGATGCCCTGGATGAGGAAATAGCATCCAACTCTAGTATTCCTGCCTGAAAAATCCCATGGACAGAGGAACCTGGCAGGCTACAGTCCATAGGGTCACAAAGAATCAGACACAACTGAGTACACACACATACATGCATAAAAGTATTAGAAATATCCTATACATTATAAATGTGGATTATAGCATGGTGTAGGAAAATAATACTTATGAGGAAAAAAATAACACTTTGTTCTTTAAAAATACCTTATTCAAAGAAGACTTCTATAGACTTGTAGGTTCTTAATGAAAATTTGTTTTTGGAAGTTTTGATAATATTTCCTTATTTAGTGATCAAATATTAACTGTATTAAGAGTCAGGAATGATTAATTTGGGGTCTCTGTATCCCAAAATGGGCCATGGCTTGAACTCAAGTGGTCTGTCAACTTAGGAAAAAATAAAAATATTTTTCTAATAATTTTTAACTATGGTTTAGCATTTCCTTCAAGTATGAATACAAGCAACAAACCATAATAGCATTAGCCTGTGACACACATTTTCAAATCACATTACATGTTGTCAGTATCTCAAATATATTTACTCTATTTACTTATTTGAGATCACAGTAGTTATTAGACTGGCCACTAGATTTACTTATTAATGAAGAAGTATACATGCTGGTTTATGGTACATTTGTCATTTTCTTTCTCTTTTTTTTACTTCATGGGAGCATTTATTTTATTTATTTATTTTTTAAAGTTTAAATTTATTTATTTTAATTGGAGGCTAATTACTTTATAATATTGTATTGGTTTTGCCATATAAATCTTCTGGTCACTATGATCTTCCTGACCCAGGGATCAAACCTGGGTCTTCGGCATTGCTGGCAGATTCTTTACCGTCTGAGCCACCACGGAAGCCCTATTAATGAAGTATACATGCTAGTTTATTACACATTTTTCATTAATCCTATATTTAGAGTTTCTAAGTCTGTTATTTTATTTCATAATTTAAAAACATTATTCTAAAGAGAGGTCCATAGGTTCCTGAAGAGTCCCACGAGCACAAAAAGGATTAAGAAACCCCTCCTTTAAAAAGGACAATATGTCTCCATTGCAGTATTTATTTTTTTCCGGTTAGTATTCTAGAGATGAGAATGGGAAGTCACGATGCCGATAGGCACAGCACACAAGGTGGCAGCACCTCACAGTTCAATTTCCCCAAATCACATTCCCTCACCGCCACAACTGGATACTCAGTTAAACTAGAAGATAATTAGAATGTATTAATAATACATCAAGAAGAGCTTTTGATACTTTTCAGCCATATAATGTATATTCGTATACTCTCTTCTGTGAGATATCTAGCATACAGAAAAAAGTTTCTCAGTTTGAGAAACAGTAAGAAATGAAGTTAAATTATTCTCTTTCTCTAAATATGTCTCCTAACAAAAAAACCAACCCAAACTCAAAGAACCAAAATACACACTACGCTTCTGAAGAAAGACTTTTTTCTTATAGGCACCATGGTCTCATTTACAAAAATATGGTCTATGTGTTCAAAAGGTAATTGGTGAGTTACATAAAACTTTTTCCACCAACACACACGACGTATAATCACATGCCCTCTCTACTGTAAACTTATGAATTGTTAAAGTGAAAAGGAGCAGAGAGGTAGAGGTAGTGAAACGCTCTTTGGTGGGGTAGGTTGCAGAACGGCTATAATGCCTCATTCTTCCCAGGACACGGCAAGTGCTTCCTTCTGTTGTCTGTTCCCAGGACTGGAGATGGGCTTACTGCTGCACCTCCGGGAAGAAAATGTCTGGGGAAACCTGCTGGGAGGATGTGAGAGACATGGAAAATGAGACCTGGAGAGATGAGTTGCTCCAGCCAGATGAAGCCCAGAAAGACACCCCAGCCAAGAGGCAATCTACTCCCAGGCAGACAAGAGAGGCCAGTTGAGGCCAGGAGAATCACACGGGCTAAGTCCCTGAGCTGTACCTGATTCCAGCTGTATGAACAAGACACACTTATCATTTGTAGCCACTGAGTTTTGGGGTAGTGTTTTAGGCAGCGTTGTTTGCAAAATAGGTAAGTGTTGCAAACGATTCTTCATTACTAACTAGACACAAGCTCATGACCAACCCAGAGGACATCTTTTAACATAAGGTAAAGAAACTGTGAAATACCTAGCCTTCTATTGCATCAGAGATTTTGACCTGTGTAATTTTTACCAAGAGTTTCTAGCCATTTAGTAAATTAGTTTTGACTTTAGGTATAGGAAGTGGGGGTAAATGAAGAAATTGAGTGTGGACATGGGGAGGAATAGTTATATATGAATGTTTGTGTGCCCCTCAAATCCATATGTTGACACTCTAACACCAGTGTGTCTGTCTTGGAGATAAGGCCTCTCAGGAACCAATTACGGTTAAATGAGGTCATAAGGGTGGTGCTCTCATAGGACTGTCTATAAGGAGAAATATCAGGGATCAATCACTTTCTCACTTGACCCAGTGTGCACGCAAAGAAGAGGTCATGGGAAAACACACAAGACCAGCGGCTGACAAGACAAGAGAAAGCACTTCAGAATGAAACCTACCCTGCTGACACCATGATCTTAGACTTCCAGCCTCCAGAACTATGAGAAGTAAATGTCTATTGTTTAAGCCACCAAGTCTGCGGTGTTTTGTTCTGGTAGCTGAGCTAACTAATAGAGAGTGGGAAGACAAAATAGAGGGAAAATAATGATAAGTAATAATTATTGGTTCCCAGCATTAGGACTTAACATATGGATTTTATTTAGTCTCCCACAATAGCCCAATGGGATGGATAGCATCCTCATTTTATTCACAGATGAGAAAACACAAAGGAAAACTAAGTAACATGACCAGTTCTCATAGCTAATAAGCGGTCAAGCTGGAACTGGAATCAAGATGTCTGTCTCTAGAAGCTGTGCTCTTAATCGTTGTCATTCTTTATACTGCTAAGAAGGCATAAGCAGTGGCAAGTGAAGGCAGGGAAAGAAAGAGACAAGAGAAAGCGGTTTATAGGATGAGCTCAGTGATAGAGGTCAGAAACTCTTGTCTCCCAGGCTTTTCCTGACTGAGAGTTTACCCCTGAGAGATACAGCTTAAGGCTGGGTATCCATGGAGGCCCAGCCCAGTGTGAGACCTTGTTTATGGAGATGCACACAGGACTTTTAGTTATGTTCTCCATTCTCTTCTTCTGCTGTTTTCATAGACTAAATTGCTAAATTTTTTTAGGACTCCTTGGCCCTTAACCCCCAAAGCTGCCCTTGGGTTGAAACAGGATCATGTCAGTCTTGCTAGACTTGATGATAAATGATGTGTGGTCTGGTACACGACACAGTGCCCCATACAGCATGCTGTTTTGTGGAAGGTATGAATAGGCATGTTTACTATAATAAAACAAAATTCTATGGACACATGTAGGCATGAATAAGAAGGTCTTTAAATGCATTTATCTAGCATTGCTCCATGTTGAATACATATAGAATGAATTTACAAATCACTCATGTTAATTCTACCTAAAAGTTAGAAGATTAACTTGCTGATGATTAGGTCTCCCATATTTAATTGGTTACATAGAGCATGTAACAACAACAACAACAACAACAATTTCCCAGGCTCCTCTTGGCCAGACAGATAGAGTTGTTCCTGTCTTCATGTAAGTAAGAAGGCATTATAAAATTCTGTAGCACTCTGACAGACCAGCTGGAGAAGCTAGGCTCACTGAGAAAATTAGTTCCCATCCCCCCAGTGACCCTCGGTCCCAGAGCATATAGAAAGAAAAACGGGTCAATTCCCATACTCACTGTGATGCCTGAGGAGGGTCTGAGAATTGAGAGCCACTGTGCCTGCTTGAGGGTCTCTATTCTGGGGAGAAAGTAGATGCTGTTTGTGAGATTGCAGGGTGACTTGATAATATGGCAAAGTCAGTGGATTAGCAGCACTAATATAAGTCAAGGGCAAGAGCAGGGTGGGGACAGTGTGAAAAGTGGGAAGACCATGAACTGCCTGTGGAAGAGGCAGTTGTAGCTATTATTGTGTAGCTACATTAGCCTCAGAATTTTCAGCAGCCAGTGAAATGAGAACAGAACATCCCAAGGTGAGGCTGGATGAACTGCAGCTTAGAGAAGATGAGTAAAGACAAGAGGCCAATGCACAGATCAGATGGGTCTCCTCAGCCCCATTTCAAGACATTAAATAAGCTTCTTCCTCTTGGGAGAATGAGGGAAAGGGTCCAGCCCCTCTTCTTGGGAGAATGAGGGAAAGAGAAAACATGTAAAAGGGCTGCTGTCTAGAAATGAAGTTTGGAGTTGAAATAGACCAACTGAATTCCCAAGAGAGCAGGACTTACGCTTAAACATTGTTTTTAATTAGCTACTGTCAATAAGCCTCATTTCTTGCATCCCTTCAACACATCGAAACCACGTGAAATAAGGAATATGTGAGCAAAGTGAACTCAGCTATGGAGATTTCTGCCTTTGTGAGTTGTGGCTATAAAAATAAAGCTGTTATATGTCCAAAACATATAGCAAGAATCGATTCTGCTACATGTTATCAGTTCTGATATCCACCTTCAGTTCAGTTCAGTTCAGTTCTCAGTCGTGTCCGACTCTTTGCGACCCCATGAATCGCAGCACGCCAGGCCTCCCTGTCCATCACCAACTCCTGGAGTTCACTTAAACTCACGTCCATCGAGTCGGTGATGCCATCCAGCCATCTCATCCTCTGTTGTCCCCTTCTCCTCCTGTCCCCAATTCCTCCCAGCATCAGAGTCTTTTCCAATGAGTCAATTCTTTGCATGAGGTGGCCAAAGTATTGGAATTTCAGCTTTAGCATCAGTCCTTCCAAAGAACACTCAGGACTGATCTCCTTCAGAATGGACTGGTTGGGTCTCCTTGCAGTCCGAGGGACTCTCCAGAGTCTTCTCCAACTCCACAGTTCAAAAGCATCAATTCTTTGGTGCTCAGCTTTCTTCACAGTCCAACTCTCACATGCATACATGACCACAGGAAAAACCATAGCCTTGACTAGATGGATCTTTGTTGGCAAAGTAACGTCTCTGCTTCTGAATATGCTATCTAGGGTGGTCATAACTTTCCTTCCAAGGAGTAAGCATATTTTAATTTCATGGATGCAATCACCATCTGCAGTGATTTTGGAGCCTCCCAAAATAAAGTCAGACACTGTTTGCACTGTTTCCCCATCTATTTCCCATGAAGTGATGGGACCGAATGCCATGATCTTAGTTTTCTGAATGTTGAGCTTTCAGCCAACTTTTTCACTCCTCTTTCACTTCCACCTTACACAATATCAATAGAGATTCTGATTATAGGAAAAGGAGTGTGAGAATAGTTGTCTGCACATCTAATTTGCCATTTTGAAAAGGTACTTATATACTTACATTATAGACATGAAAAAGTATTTTTCTAAAATGCAGTGAAAAAGTGAAAGTGTTAGTCACTCAGTCATATCTGACTCTTTGTGACCCCATGGACTATAGCCCACCAGGCTCCTCTGTCCATATAGCTCCTCTGGCCAGGCTCCAGGCAACAATACTGGAGTGGGTGGCCATTTCTTTCCCCAGGGGATCGTCCAGACCCAGGAATCGAACTCAGGTCTTCAGCATTGCAGGCAGATTCTTTACCATCTGAGTCACGAAGGAATCCCAAAATGCAGTGAGGTGAGGTGAAAGTTGCTCAGTCATGTCCGACTCTTTGCGACCCCATGGACTATACAGTCCATGAAATTCTTCAGGCCAGAACACTGGAGTGGGTAGTCTTTCCCTTCTCCAGAGGGTCTTCGCAACCCAGGGATTGAACCAAGGTCTCCCACATTGCAGGCAGATTCTTTACCAGCTGAGCCACAAGGGAAGCCCAAAATGCAGTGGGAAATATTAAATATTTAATATAAGTGTACTAGGTATCCATTGCTACATAACAAAGCACTCAAAACAAATTGGGTTAAAACAACATTCCCTATCTCATAGTTTCTGTGGGTTCAGAATTCAGTGAGGGCACAGCTGGTATGTCTGCTCTCTGCTCAGCAATGTCTGAGGCCTCGGATCAAAGACTTAAAGACAGAAGGGCTGGAATCTTTGAAAGCCGGAGGATATACTTCCTAGTTGGCTCTCAGATGGTGACAAGGTGGTATGGGAGAGCTGGTTCCTCCATGGGCTGCATGAGTATCCTCATGACATAGCATCTGTCTTTCCCGAGAATTGACTCTCCATAGGTTTAAAGAAGTTGCACTCATTTTTAGAAGCTGTTCTTCAGAAGTCTCACACCATCACTTCTGCAGTCGTCTACTGGTCACACAAGGCAACCTGATTGTGTGTGGGAGGCAACTACATAGGATATTGTATTAGTTATCTGTTGAAGTAGTAAAAATTACCCTGAAAATTGGCAGTTTAAAGCAGTAAGCATTCATTATTCACAGTTTCTATAGATCAGGAATATAGGAGTAGTTGAACTGGGTGGTTCTGACTCAGTCTCTCATGAAGCTGTCTCCTGGGGTTGCAGTCATCTGAGGTTCGACTTGAGAATCTGCTTCTGATTGTGGGTAGGTTTCATTTCCTTGCATGTGGGCCTCTCCTGAGGCTACCTAGGTGTCCTTACGACACTGTACTGGTTTCCCCCAGAGTGAGCCATGCCAAAGACAGACAGATGGAACCCAAGATGGAAGCCACAGTCTTTTATGACCTAATCTTGGAAGTGACGTACTGTATTAGTTTCCTATTGTGGCTGTGACAAATTACCGCAAACTCAGTTGCTTAAGGAGAAAGCAATGGCACCCCACTCCAGTACTCTTGCCTGGAAAATCCCATGGACGGCGGAGCCTGGTAGGCTGCAGTCCATGAGGTCGCGAAGAGTCGGACACGACTGAGTGACTTCGCTTTCACTTTTCACTTTCATGCATTGGAGAAGGAAATGGCAACCCACTCCAATGTTCTTGCCTGGAGAATCCCAGGGACTGGGGAGCATGGTGGGCTGCCGTCTATGGGGTCACACAGAGTTGGACACGACTGAAGCGACTTAGCAACAGCAGCAGCAGCAGCAGCAGTCACTTAAACAACACAAAATTTATGATATTACAGTTCTGGAGACCAGAAGCCCAAAATGAGTTTCTCTGAGTGAAAATCAAGGTGTGGACAAGGTCTGTGTTCCTTTGAGAGGAGAATCCACTTCTTGGCCTTGCGTTGTTTCAGCTTCTAGAGGCCATCTGCACTCCTTAGCTCATAGCCCTTTCTCTGTCTTCAAAGTCCTCAACATAGCATCCTCAAATCTCTGACTGCCTCTTTTATCTTGTAAGAATCTATTTCATTACATTGGACCCTCCCAGATAATCCAGGATAATTGCATCTCAAATTTCTTTGAATTAATCACCTCTGCAAAGTCCCTTTTTCCATGTAAGGTAATTTATTCAATATGGTCATAGGTTTGGGATGTGGGAGTTAGGGTGTAGATGTATTTCAGAAGCCAGCAGTCCACCTACCATACATACCATCCCTTTTGCTATATTATAGTGGGCACACAGACTAACCCTGGTACAATGCAGGAGGAGATTACTTATGCATGTGAATATCAGCAGATTGGGATCACTGGGGACCATTCTGGAGGCTGGCTACCATACCATTTTTAAATGACTCTTACCTAACTTTGAAAAGTATGAATTATTGCTTCAACATACAGTCCTGAAAGACAAATCCTATACAACTATTAACATTTTGTTCCTACTTGACTGAGAAAGAATAATAATAATGATAAAAGCACAATAGCTACTATTATTTTTTGAGTGTCTAATTTGTGCTGGGCACAAAAAGAAGCATTTAAGATAACATTGCTAAATTATATAGCATCTTGAAATATGAGATCAATGATTTTATCATTCATAATGACACACATAAAGAAACAGGTTCAGAAAAGCTTTGAGTAAGTTCCCACAGAGTAGACAGGCAGAGAGATAGAGATGGTCTAACTTGAGTCTGTCAGGTGTCAGGACATGTGGGCAGAGGAACCAGAGATCACATTGCCAGCATCCGCTGGATCATCGAAAAAGCAAGAGGGTTCCAGAAACACATCTATTTCTGCTTTATTGACTATCTAAAGCCTTTGACTGTGTGGCTCACAATAAACTGTGGAAAATTCTGAAAGAGATGGGAATACCAGACCACCTGACCTGCCTCTTGAGAAACCTGTATGCAGGTCAGGAAGCAACAGCTAGAACTGGACATGGAACAACAGACTGGTTCCAAATAGGAAAAGGAGTATGTCAAGGCTGTATACTGTCACCCTGCTTATTTAATTTATATGCAGAGTACATCGTGAGAAACGCTGGGCTGGATGAAGCACAAGCTGAAATCAAGATTGCTGGGAGAAATATAAAAAACCTCAGATATGCAGATGACACTACCCTTATGGCTGAAAGTGAAGAACTAAAGAACCTCTTGATGAAAGAGAAAGAGGACAGTGAAAATGTTGACTTAAAGCTCAACATTCAGAAAACTAAGATCATGGCATCTGGTCCTATCACTTCATGGCAAATAGACGGGGAAACAGTGGAAACAGTGGCTGACTCTATTTTGGGGAGGCTCCAAAATCACTGCAGACGGTAATTGCAGCCATGAAATTAAAAGATGCTTACTCCTTGTAAGGAATGTTATGACCAACGTAGACAGCATATTAAAAAGCAGACATTATCAACAAAGTTCTGTCTAGTCAAGTCTATGGTTTTTCCAATAGTCATGTATGGATGTGAAACTTGGATTATAAAGAAAGCTGAGCACCGAATTGATGCTTTTGAACTGTGGTGTTGGAGAAGACTCTTGAGAGTCCCTTGGACTGCAAAGAGATCCAACCAGACCATACTAAAGGAGATCAGCCCTGGATATTCATTGAAGGACTGATGTTGAAGCTGAAACTACAATACTTTGGCCACCTGATGCAAAGAACTGACTCATTAGAAAAGACCCTGAGGCTGGGAAAGATTGAAGGCAGAAGGAGAAGGGGACGACAGAGGATGAGATGGTTGGATGGCATCACTGACTCAGTGGACATAAGTTTGGGTGGACTCCGGGATTTGGTGATGGACAAGGAGGCCTGGCGTGCTGCGGTTCATGGGGTTGCAAAGAGCTGGACATGGCTGAGTGACTGAACTGAACTGAACTGAGGATATGTGGATTCCAGTCCTTCTTTTCCACTAACTACCTGTACCTGTGATAAGTGACTGCAATAACCAAGTTTTCCTTGTTGATGTCAATTGGACTATAGATTCCTTAAATGTATGACCCTGAAAGAATAAGAATCACAGGTATTCAGGTAATTTATTATCAGTTTATAGGTGGCACTTTTGTGTTACTCAACATGTGTATAGAAGCTCGGTTTTGAAACTCTGGCCAAAAACAGTTATATCACAGAGTTAAGTCCCCATGGACACAAACAGCATACTATTGTTTTTGGCTGTGCCAAAGTGAAAGGGCAGACAGAGAACATCAGGTGAAGATTTTCTAATCAACTAGATTAGAATCGACATGGAATTTTCCACATGGATTCTAATCGACTCATATATGCCACCCACTGAGACAACTTAAAAAAAAAAAAGACCCTTTACGCTGCATAACCTCAGGTTACAGAAAATTCATATTGTGATACACCAAAGTTCTATTCAAGAACAAAAAAAAGGAATATTTTTATTCCTTCTCCCATTTCCTTTCTCCCTATTTATGTACAGAGTCTTTTCAATAACAAATATCCACCTGATTTTCCTTAGTTGGCTGATCTGAATAGCTCATTTAGGAGAACACTTCTAGAGAGTTATTAAATTTTATGTGGTCCTATTACATCCCCACACATTATCCCATCACTAAAGCAGTACCAGGAGATGTAGTTGGGAGTATCCTGGAAGGATTACTATAGAGAACATATTACCAGAGTTAATATTTCAACTTGGACATAACAAATGGAAGTGATCTGCATCACAGTGGGAGGAATTAATGCCACACATAAACGGCATTGTATGCAATGCATGATTTAAAATTGTGTTCCTGTGTTACTAGAAGAGGGAGTTCCCAGTCCAACACATTTTAAAGAAAATCCCACAGGTATTCCTTTCTTTTTAAATACTTCAATTTTGCTGATCCACTTGACAGATAATGGCTTTAAAGCATCTATATTCACTTTTGTCTAGATTTTTCTTATTGATTCATCACTTTCAGGCACATACTGTTTGCTTTGTACTTTATTTATACATGAAGTGAAGAAATACAGATTGAGGATCTACTGCATATGAAGGCCTCCAGTAGCTATTGGTGCAGGGACAGGACTTCAGAGATTAAGTTAGCTCAGCTGCCTTCCCCCTTGGGTTCATAACAAGGATGACTCATTCATGACAGGAGTGCCATCTTTGCCTTTACCCTTTGTGCCAATGGCAACAGTGGACCAGAGAGTCTTTCCAATGACTTCAGAATCCTTCTTCATACAGCCTTATAGCAGATACTATCAAAAAAAGAGGTTTTCAGAGGATAAGACAGGAACATTCGGATAGTTACCACCTGATATTACTACAAGCCCCACCCTTTCTTTCAGAAAAAAAACAACCCTCATATCCAGAGACCTTACGGCTCAATGAGAGAGTCGTGGTTCCTGCCCTTAAAGAGTGGGAGCTCCCAGTGAGCTGAGATATAAAACACTCACATGTAAGAGAAGCCTCAAAAACAAAGACAGAGGTAAACAAATGCAAACAGATTAAATGCTAGATTTGTTTCATTCTCAGGAGAAATAAGGGAGGGAGTTAGTAACAGATGTGCCTACAATGTGCCAGAACCCTATGCTAGATTTTTGACAAGCATTACATCACTAAATGTAACTATGACATAGGTATTAATATCTCAACAACTATGAAGTAGGTATTAACATCTCTCAAACAGATTAGGCTGGTTGCTCCTATCACACCTAGTCTTGGGCCTCAGTTCAGTTCAGTTCAGTCACTCGGTCGTGTCCAACTCTTTGCAGCCCCATGAACTGCAGCACGCCAGGCCTCCCTGTCCATCACCAACTCCCAAAGTTTACCCAAACCCATGTCCATTGAGTCGGTGATGCCATCCAACCATCTCATCCTCTGTCATCCCTTTCTCCTCCCTCCCTCAATCTTTCCCAGCATCAGAATTTTTTCAAATGAGTCAGCTCTTCCCATTAGCTGGCCAAAGTATTGGAGTTTCAGCTTCAACGTCACTCCTAGTCTTGCGTGATTCCCAAAGTCCATTTTTTTGCTTTGCAGTGAGGAGTCAAACTAACCAGCCAAACTCTCCAGTTACAGGATGGAAGAAACTCAGGTTAGGTTGGAAAAACAAATGTGGATATACCACAAGTAACTTTGCCCAATTATTGAAGAAGCAAAGTTTCAGTGTTCATGTTTTTTCAGTTCTGTCCTTGATGCAGAAATGAGTATCCAAGATCTAACACAGCTTCACGGGTTTCTTTCCATCTCAAATTTACAACACAAATTATTCCAGCTCTAAAATTACTATGATTTACAGCAAATCTAGTCCATGGCTAAAAAGAGGCACAATTGAAACCTCTCACATACTAAAATCTTAAGAGATGGAGGATAATTTAATGGGGAAAATGTAAGGATACTGAAATCAGGTAAGTTTTCTTTAACTTTCATAACTCTAGGACCTTAGACAGATCATTTAATATGTTTGGAAAAAAAGAGTAAAGAATACCTAACTCTTCTTCCTATGAAAATACTTTTTCTGGTTTCTTCTTCACTTGAAACTGGGGAAGGAAGAAGTCTGAGTTGATACCTAAGGAAACAGAATGTCTTACATTTGAAATTTCACAAAAATCTAAGATTACAACTGTCTTCGCACCTTCAGGCCTGAGCTTTTCTGTCTTGCCACATTTATTCTCATATCTGTGTATAATATAGCTGAGGAGAACTCAAAAGAAATAACCCCAGAAATAGCAAAATTGCTTCCTATAAGTCAGAGATAACAAGAAAACAGCAATAGAAAAATCAGCTTTTGTTACTTTTCAAGGCCTAAGCACAAATTTTGGAATGATGTATTAATGCAAAATACATACTTTCTATCTCCTTCTGGAGGCTTTGTCTTGTCTAGAAATTTGTCCAGTAGGAAATCTTTGATACAGCAAGTCCACTCTCAAACAGATGGTTTCAAACTGCTCTTTTGTTCTTGAAACTGGCAATTATTCTGTTGCTGTGTTGCTTGAGAGTTGGATGGGAATGACTTTTTTCTGCAACTATCAAGCATGAATAAATGAACAGAGCCTTTCATTTACTGGAAATAGACAATAAGAGTAGAAATCTCGATTGCACATATTTCAATGTTTTCACATAAAACAGTCTTTTTTTCGGCAAGTGGTTTATAAATATCAACATCACTCCAAAACAAACAGCCTGGTTTATAATGACATATTGAGTGGTATTTCAATTTGTATTATTCTGTGCCAAGCTGAAAGTCTTATACTCATATTTCAAGTAAACTGCTTAATTAAAGCTTAAACAAGGGTCTTCAGAGCCTTAATAGTAAAGCATTATATTAGAAAACCAGGTAATGAATCGTAAAAAAAAAATAATTATGGCCTCCATATGTCAGATAATAAAAGTCTATGACATCTTGCCTGATATTATAGATCCTTCATTCTGAAAATCTTGTGTAATTACTGATCTAAAATTGTATGTCATAAACCACATTTTGTATTTACTTATTTATTTGATCAGCATCAGATTAACCCTAGGTTTGATTTCCAGTGCTGACACTTAGAAGCTATTCGACTTCTCTGAGCCTGGGTTTCTTCAGCTATAAAATAGGAACAACATCACTTAGCTCATGGGGTTGATGCAGAGTTTAACTGAGGAAATGTAGGGCTTCCCAGGTGGCGCTAGTGGTAAAGAACCTGCCTGCCAATGCAGGACACATGAGAGATGGAGGTTTGCTCCCTGGGCTGGGAAGATCCCCTGGAGGGGGCATGGTAACCCACGCCACTGTTCTTGCCTGGAGAATCCCAGTGACAGAGGAGCCTTGTGGGCTACAGTCCATTAGGTCACAAAGAGTCAAACACAACTGAAGCAACTTAGCATGCCCACAAGAGAAACAGTGCTCAGTACAAGGTGGATGCTGATGAACCCCGCTTGCCCTCTCTCATCCCATTCCAGTGGCTCACCCACACTCACTCTCACGAGACACTCATAGGGCTTTCTTAGAAGTCGAGGGGGAAAAAGCAAAGAAAAAGGTGGGTCTAACAGGGGAAGTGCCTTTCCTTCAGCTTTGGCATTTTCTACACAGGCTAAATCAAGCTGGACAGAAAGAGGAAGTATTTTGTTAATGGAAAAGTCTTTAGTTCCCATGGCTCTTGATGCTGCTCTGGAATATCTACGTAATACCAAGAAGAGACTGAATTTTCAACGTGATTTTATATAGTTCTCTAATCAGAGACTCATGTTCAACAAATCGGGAAATCTTGCCAATTTGCTTTTTAATTTTTCTCCTCTGAAAGGAAGTATTGCTGTGTGAAGAAAGGACACATTTAACTACTGAATTGCCTTTTTATAATCCTAAAATATTATTTAACTACATTCTACTTGAGGTAGAATCAAGTGTTTGGCAGTAAAAAGCTTTGGAATCAGTTTTAAATTTGAGTCTTATTCCCTCACATATTACTTGTGAGACTATGATGAACCAAAAATAGTCCATGAGCTTCAGTTTTTCACCTGTAAAATGGGCTACCCACCTCATGGTGTTGTGAGGATTAACTGGGATAATATATGTAAAACGTGATTTCACTGACTTTGAATAGTAAGTGCTCAAAGAAGTGAGCTGTGATTATTGTAAACTATTCCATGTGTGTGTTAGTCACTCAGTCGTGTCTGATTCTATGTGACCGCGTGGACTGTAGCCTGCCAGGCTCCTCTTCCATGGAATTCTCCAGGCAAGAATACTAGAGTGAGTTGCCATTTCCTTTTTCATAAGTATCCCATACACTAGCTTTAGTTGAAATTTTCAGTTGCTGGCTATTCCTTGCCAGTGTTTTAGCTCCAAACTAAAGCAAGAAAACCATTTGGTGAATGTCAATATATATCAACTCTGAAGGGTGATGGAGAGTTGCTTTCAAAATAAAATAAAATAAAGAATGTAGGAGAAATTATCCAGCTTGTATATGAATGTGCTCAATAAAACCAACACACCATAAAGGTACTTATCACTACCTTATCTAAATAGATACATGTAATTTCTGAACCATCCCAAGGTCAAGTTCAGAAAGTCAGCAGTAGGAGGCTGAGACTGCAAGCTCCCTGTGAACATCACGAATAAATCAAGTGCACTCACCTTTCTGAAAGCAGGGAGAGAAAGTACAAGAGGCCTTTGTTAATCAGACAGGAAAATCATAGCCTGAAAATGCTGACAATGACATTTCAAAAGTCTCACTTACTTAGTAATAGATAAGAATATGTGAAGAAGGATAAAAAAAATTCCCTGAAGTTTTCCGAAGGAAGAAAGGATCAAATAACTGTTTTATGTGAGAACTTTATCATGCGAGGTTACTTCAGTTCACATTTCCTAAATGGGGACACCTCTCCAGAGGGAACAGGAAGCTCCTCTTGTGAGCCACTGTGCTGGTAACTGGTGACAATGACAAGTGCCATCTGACTGATGGCCCCGCCTCTCCCACTTCAGGCAGTCAGAGATGCACAGAAGACAGTGTCATCCAAACCCAAGTTCACTTATGAAATAACAAAGGGAACAGAACCTCCCATGCCCTCCAGCTCCTTTTCCACTGGTGCTGCAAGGGGCCCAGAACAGAAGCACCCTCTCCCTGAGACTGGCCACTGATGGGAGACACTGAGGGGACCAGTGAGCTCCCCAGGTACGCTGCAGGCACAGAAGCAGACAGGACCACATTCACCTCGAGTAGTGATGTGACGGGTTCCCTGGCGGCGCAGTGGTAAAGAACCCACCTGCCGATGCAGGAGGTGCAAGAGATGCGGGTTCGAACCATGGGACAGAAGAATTCCCCGGAGGAGGAGCGGGCAACCCTCTCCAGTATTCTAGCCTGGAAAATTCCATGGACAGAGGAGCCTGGTGGGTTACAGTCCATGGGGTCCCAAAGAGTGGGACATGACTCAGTGAGCACAAGTGATGCGGTGCCCTCTCCCCTCACCCCACCTCTTTCCCCTTGAGCAACCTCTCCTTCAGTTTCTCTCTTTTCTGCCCAGAAAACTTCTGGAGGTCTTAATAACTGAGTCATTTGCCCTGAGGAAACTGTTCCTGTTTATCCACCGACCCCTTTTCTCAACCTCACCTTCCCACCCACCTCCAGTTATGTGTCATTTTGACATCTGGGGGTTTTAAATGGTGATATACCACCTGGGCTCAGACTATAACTTCTTTCATCTAGAAACTTAAACTCCACTGTGTCACTCATAATAAACCAAATTTCCACAAAGGGAGCACCGGTCTATATTTTTAAATCTTAAGAAAACCAGCTAAGTGGTCAGGCAGTTGACCTGGGAGGATTCTGTCTCTTTTTACAGCAGCCATAGCATTTCCATCATTGTTGCCTCTATCTTTGTTTACTGCTGAAGGACTTGAGAAATCTCCACACTGAGAAAAGGAGCACGCTGCTCCCCACATCCACTCTCTCCACCTAGGCAAGAACACCAGGTCAAGGTAAGGAAGAACATGGCAGAGGGCCCAGAAATGACTGGGAACAAGGAGGCGACAACCTCAGACTCACAAAGGATATAAGCAGGAAGTAGAGACTTCAGAGGTGTGCAGGGAATTGGCACAGAAATCATTGTCTCAGGTTAAAAGCTCTTGTCTTTCTTTTGTTACAGTAATAATCACAACTAAAAGCATGGAGGATTTATAGGCTTTTAAGAAGTACATCTCTTTTTTCCCTTTAAAAAAACAGTATCTTTAAAGACAAACAGGATGACAAGTGAATTTTTTTAAACCCAAAGGATACATTAAAAATCAGGAAACGGTGTAAGCATATATATTTTCATCCAATCATTGAAAATGTTTCAGCAAGCATGAATAAGTGACCTTTAAGCTATCATAATACAGCCCAAAAGGATAATTTCGGCAAAGGAAGGTTTATTGAGCTCCACACAGATAACAGAAGTAATAGTTTGGAATTAGATATAGATGTTTCCACTTACAATACGAACTGCTATATGTGGTTCTAGCTTTGTATTTCTGTGACTTTGCAAGAGTTCTTGAGTCTAAGGCCCTCATCAATAAAAGGAGGGGCCTGGGGCTTAGATATTATCAAAGTCCTTCCTGCTCTAGAATTACTTCATTGTCAAGATTTATACAGAAAGTATTGTAAAAGCACAATTAGCCTAAAATTTTGGCATTTTTCCTGTCCACATTTCCTCAAGGGCTTCCTTGGCCCCTTTCTTAAAGATAACCAGCAGAACTTGTTAGTTACACTGTGGACTTCGGCCACAGCCAGCCCTGGGATTGGTCTCATTTCTGTCACTCCCTGGCAGTGTGATGATCAACAAAGGACCATGCCTCTCTGGGCTCACTTCCTCATCAGTTAAATGTAGTCTTATCCCATAGGGTTGATAGAGGAATAAAAAGCTATTAATCACATAAAGAGCTCAGCACAGCACCTGACACTCAATGAGTACAGAAGTGATATATTATAAACCGTATAAATTATTATAAACTTTATAAACTATGTCAACTCTTTTACACAAACATTTGTCTTCTACAGGCGCTGGAATGTCATTTAGACACTTCATCCTCTAATGAGTCAGTGGAGCTCCTTAAGTCAGTGGTAACTGGCTCTAAACTCCTGGCTGGTGAATTTTATCTCTGATTAGTAGGCATTTTATGCGTGTTAGTCACTCAGTCATATTCTTTGCAACCCCATGGACTGTAGCCCACCAGATTCCTCTGTCCATGGACTTCTCCAGGCCAGAATACTGGAGTGGGTAGCCATTCCCTTCTCCAGAGGATCTTCCTGACCCAGGGATTGAACCTGCGTCTCCCACATTGCAGGCAGATTCTTTGCAGTCTGAGCCATCAGGGAAGCCCAGTTAAGGTGGTGGCGGTTTAGTCACCAAGTCATATGACTCTTGCGACCCCACGGACTGTATCCCGCCAGGTCCCTTCGCAAATGGGATTCTCCAGGCCAGAATACTGGAGTGGGTTGCCATTTCCTTCTCCACGGCATTCTACAATTGCATCTATAATAGGCAAACTGTTTGAAAGAGTTGGCATAAGGCTGCAGTCCACGGGGTTGCTAAGAATCGGGCATGACTGAGCGACTTCACTTTCACTTTTCACTTTCATGCATTGGAGAAGGAAATGGCAACCCACTCCAGTATTCTTGCCTGGAGAATCTCAGGGACGGGGGAGCCTGGTGGGCTGCTGTCTCTGGGGTCACACAGAGTCGGACATGACTGAAGTGACTTAGCAGCAGTAGCAGCAGCAGCGGGTAAGTGCGTGGACTCCAGAGCAAGACTTCTCGGGTTCAAATTCTTCTCTGTCGTTTCTTAGCCATTCTTAGGGGAATCCTTGGGAGGTGTAAAAGAGTTAACATTGAAAACACTTAAAACAATATCCAGTTTGAGGGAGATGCTAAATAAAATACTCAGATCAACTACTAATTGGAAGCTGGAGCCAGAACATATTTAAGCAAACAAAATTTTTTTTTAAATTAGCAGCCTAAAGTGTAATTACTTTAAGCACCTTCTGTTTAAACTCATTCACACAAGTATTTGTCTTTTACAGGCACTCAAATGTCATCAATTTGTGGGTGGGGGCAATGGTGTCTCTTTAGACACTACATCCTCCAAGGAGTCAGTGGTAACTGGCTGTGAACTCCTGGCTGGTGAATTTTATCTCTGATTAGTATGCATTCTTTCCAGCATGACATGAAACTATGAGATGAAATTAGCTGCCTTTGTGCTAATAAAATAATAACTGAAATATTATAGCAAATGAATTTTGTGACATTTCACATATAGTCTTTGAGCTCAGGGCTTTTACAATGAAGTTCTGCCCTTTCCCGTCTGCATCTCTTCAGAAATGCTCTTGATTTTCCATTTACTGGAAAATATGTGACTCACAGAAGCCAGCAGAGATCTATACCTCATTATCTGATCTTGTTTTATGGTTGAGTTAGAACAAAATGTTAGGTCTTTTTCCATACAATGTAAGTCTTTCGGTGAAGAACATTAAATTTGAGTATCTCTGATTAGTGAAATGAGAGATTTTAACAGTGATTTCAGGGAGATGGAGATTCATAGTACAGATTAAAAAGTCAAGTATCTTCTGTGATATAACTTATCTGTATGCATTAGCTAAAGTTATAGAAAGTGATGCTAGACTTGTGCAAAATAAATTCCAGTTAATGGACCATGAAATGATGAGGCTTCATTTTTTTTGAATTACAGGAATATCCTGAAAACCACTGCTCTGTGTCCCAAAGCAGATTTTACTCTGATAGTAAAAATGTGTGAAAACTCATGTTGCTAATATGTGCTCTCAGTGTGTTTTCAGGAGGGAATGTCAATCATAATTAGTTACTTTGATCTCAAAGGTTCTTTGTATCTGTAAGATTCTGACTCTGATTACTGAACACCCACATCATGGAAGGCACTGTTGGCTTTTATACCAAATGTTGAAACAGGCTCCAGAATTTCCTCAGGGACCTTCCTCCACACAAGCAAGCATACTCTTCAGTCACTGGAGCATTCTTTGAGTAACTCATTGTGCCTTCAAAGATACATCATTCTTCTGTAATGGATTGTCTACTGAAATGAAGATTTCTTGAAATACTCAACTGCCAATCCTTTTAACATTCACAAATCTTGGAAGAGCCTCTTCTGTTGACTCCTTTTCTTGTATCTACTTTATTATCAACCATCTAAAAATTTGGAGAGGGCTTGGTATCATGCAAACTGTTAGATACATGAAGTAGCTTGGTGGTTATTTTAAGAAGTATGAAACATACCATGCTGTACCCTCAGTAGGGTTCACAGAATAGTATTTGAATGAATTTGTTAAAGTTTGACAGATTTAGTTTAGAGATAATAGGGAAAAAGTTACTGGATTAGGTCAAAGGTAACATTTGAGATACAAAAGGAGGAGTATTCACTGTTAATGGTTGTCATAAAAGACACTTCAAATTGGACACATATTAATAAAGAGGATGTAATTAATGTATCCTCTAATTCTGCATCAGTAGGTTAAGAAATGTTGAAGATGAAAGTAGATTTTTTGCTTTATAGATAAAATAAATGGAAGATTTTCATATTCATATCTTTTACATATATATCTTTGGGCCCAATGTTTCTGAAAAGATACATAAATCTGTTTTATCTTTAGAAAGTGAAAGTGTCAGTTGCTCAGTCATGTCTGATGCTTTGTGACAGCATGGACTATAGCCTGCCAGGCTCCCCTGTCCATGGAATTCTCCAGGCAAGAATACTGGATTGTGTTGCCATTCCCTTCTCCAGGGGATCTTCCTGATCCAGGGATTGAACCCAAGACTCCTGAATTGCAGGCGGTTTCTTTACCAATTGAGCCACCAGGGAAGTTTTATCTTTAGAGAACAACTTGATTCCCACTCATATAAAATGCCCATGATATGCGGCTTTCTGGGATTCAAGGTATTGGGCCCATATTTTCATGATGTCTGTTCAACAGAGCATGAAATTCTATGAACACTTTGAGAACGTTTTCTTTTTCTATTGATCAGCTATCTGAATGAGAAAGAAAAGAGATAAACATGAAAACAGAAACTCCATTACCTCTTTCCCAGGCTCCCACAGTTTTCAGTGCGGTGTCTATGATGCTGCTCTAAGATCGTGGTGTAGTCTAGGGGAGAGAACTGTGGCTTCAGCAGTAGACATCATAGCTGCAGTTCTGGCCCAGCCATTTACCAGCAGGCCTCAGGTGTGTTAAGCAACCGGCTAGGCCTCCATGACTCTTTGTAAATGGGAATAATATTTAGACCATAGACTTATTACATGCATTACCTAGCATGCAGATTTTTGAAAGCTTTTTATTTTGAACTAATATTAGACTGGCATCAAGACTGCTGGGAGAAATATCAATAACCTCAGAAATGCAAATGACACCATCCTTACAGCAGAAAGCAAAGAGGAACTAAAAAGCCTCTTGATGAAAGTGAAAGAGGAGAGTGAAAAAGCTGGCTTAAAACTCAACATTCAAAAAATGAAGATCATGGCATCCAGTCCCATCACTTCATGGCAAATAGATGGGGAAACAATGGAAACAGTGACAGACTTTATTTTCTTGGGCTCCAAAATCACTGCAGATGGTGACCACAGCCATGAAATTAAAAGACACTTACTCCTCGGGAAAAAAGCTATGACCAGTCTAGACAGCATATTAAAAAGTCATGACATTACTTTGCCAACAAAGGTCCACCTAGTCAAAGCTATGCTTTTTCCAGTATTCACGTATGGATGTGAGACCTGGGCTATAAAGAAGCTGAATGCTGAATTGATGCTTTTGAACTGAGGTATTGGAGAAGACTCTTGAGAGTCCTTTGGACTTCAAGGAGATCAAACCAGTCAATCCTAAAGGAAATCAGTCCTGAGTGTTCATTGGAAGGACTGATGCTGAAGCTGAAACTCCAATACTTTGGCCACCTGATGTGAAGAACTGACTCATTTGAAAAGACCCTGATGCTGGGTAAGATTGAAGGTGGGAGGAGAAGGGGATGACAGAGGATGAAATAGTTGGATGGCATCACTGAATCAATGCACATGAGTCTGAGCAAATTCTGGGAGTTGGTGATGGACAGGGAAACCTGGCATGCTGCAGTCCATGGGGTTGCAAAGAGTTGGACATGACTGAGCAACTGAACTGAATACTTACAGAAAGGTTGTAAAAATAGTACAGAGAGTTATTATGTAAGCAGATTTTCATAAGGGTTAATTTCTTTCTCTTCCTATGCAACATAACTTTGGTCTGTTTTCCTATTTCAAAATGAGAGCTTCAAATATTTCCTTTCATTTGATTTGGCTTCTCTAGCATGTGTGTGTGTGTGTGTGTGTGTGTATGTGTGTGTATACACACACACATATGTATCTTCCCAGATGGCAAGTGGTAAAGAACCTGCCTGCCAATTCAGCAGATATAGGAGATATGGGTTCTGTCTCTGGGTTGGGAAGATCCCCTGGAGAAGGAAATGGCAACCTACTCCAGTATTCTTGCCTGGAGAATCCCATGGACAGAGGAGACTGATGGGCTATAGTCCATGGGGTCACAAATAGTCAGATATGACTGAAGCAACTTAGCACTGCATTCTTATATATAAAAATCAACAGAATTTAGTTTTTAGAGTAGTTTTAAGTTCACAGCAAAACTAAGCAGAAAGTATAGAGTCTACATATACCCACTGTCACCATATAGGCACAGTCTCTCCCACCATCGATATCCCACCAGAGTGGTGCATTTGTTTTAATCAACGAATCTAAATTGACACTTCATTATCACCCAGAATCTATATTTTACACCAAGGTTTACTCTTGGAGTTGTCCATTTTCTAGGTTTTCACATGTAGTCACAATTATAATATACAGAGTAGTTCTGCCCTAAAAATCCTCTGCACTTCACCTATTTATACTTTCCCCCACTGCCTATAGCAACCAATGACCTTTCCATTGTCTCCATAGTTTTGCCATCAGAATGCCATATAGCTGCAATCATATAATATGTAGTCTTTTCAGATTTGCATCTTTCACTTATTTATATGCATTTAAGGGTATCTTGGTTGCTTCCAAGTTTTAACAATTATGAACAAAATGGCTATAAATATCCATGCACAATTTTTTGTGGAGATAAAAATTTTAAATTCATTGGGTAAATATCAAGGAGTGTGATTCCTGGATTATATGTTAGTTTTGTAAGGTTAAATATTAGTTTTGTAAGAATCTGACATATTGTCTTCCAAAGTGGCTGTACCATTTTACATTTCTTCTGGCAATGAACAGAGAGTTCCTGTTGCTCTACAGTCTTGCTGGCATTTGATGTTGTTAGTTTTGGATTACTGTTGTTCTCAGAAGGGTTGTTCTAAAACACCTTCTAGAACTAACACTGAAAAAAGATGTCCGTTTCATCATAAAGGACTGGAATACAAAAGTAGGAGAGCAAGAGATACCTGGAATAACAGGCAAGGCTAGCCTCAGAGTGCAAAATGAAGTAGGGCAAAGGCTAACAGAGTTTTATAAATAGAGAACACATGGGTCATAGCAAACACCCTTTTCCAACAACCCAAGAGACGGCTCGACACATGGACATCCCCAGATGGTCAATATCAAAATCCAACTGATTATGCTCTTTGCAGCTAAAGATGGAGAAGTTCTACATAGTCAGTAAACACAAGACCTGGAGCTGATTGTGGTTCAGATCATGAGCTCCTTATTGCAAATTTCACGCTTAAATTGAAGAAAGGCGGGAAAACCACTAGGCCATTAAGGTATGACTTAAATCAAATCCCTCACGATTATACAGTGAGGGTGATGAATAGATTCATGGGATTAGATCTGGTAAACTGGGTGCCTGATGAACTATGGATGGAGGTTCACAACATTGTATAGGAGGCAGTGACCAAAACTATTCCAAAGAAAAAGAAATGCAAGAAGGCAAAGTGGTTGTCTGAAGAGGCTTTACAAATAGCTGAGGAAAGAAGAGAAGCAAAAGGCAAGGGAGAAAGGAAGACACACTCAGCTGGATACAGAGTTCCAGAATAGCAAGGAGGATAAGAACATTTTAGTAAATGAACACTGAAAAGAAATACAAGAAAACAATAGAATGGGAAGACCAGACATCTCTTCAGGAAAACCAGAGATAGCAAGGGAGCATTTCATGTAAGGATGGGCATGATAAAGGACAGAAACGGCAAAGACATAACAGAAGAACAAGAGATTAAGAAGAGGTGGCAAGAATACACAGAAGAACTGTACAAAAAAGGTCTTAATGACCCAGATAACCATGATGGTGTGTTAACTCACCTAAAGCCAGACATCCTGGAGTGTGAAGTCAAGTGGGCCTTAGGAAACATTACTATGAACAAAGCTAGTGGAGGTGATGGAATTCCAGCTGAGCTATTTCAAATCCTAAAAGATGATGCTGTGAACGTGCTGCACTCAATATGCCAGCAAATTTGGAAAACTCAGCAGTGGCCACAGGAAAAGGTCAGTTTTCATTCCAATCTCAAAAACGGGCAATGCCAAGGAACATTCAAACTACTATACATTTGCACTCATTTCACATGTTAGCATGGTTATGCTGGAAATCCTTCAGGCTAGGCCTCAGCAGTATGTGAACCAAGAACTTTCAGATGTATAAGCTGGATTTCAAAGAGGGAGGAACCAGAGATTAAATTTCCAGCATCATTTTGATCATAGAAAAAGTAAGAGAATTCCAGAAAAACATCTACTTCTGCTTTACTGACTACGCTAAACTGTTTGACTCTGGATCATGACAAACAGTGGAAAAGTCTTAGAGATCTAAGAGTACCAGACTCCCTTACTTATATGCTGAGAAACCTGTATGTGGGTCAAGAAGCAACAGTTAGAACCTGACATGAAACACAGATTGGTTCAAAATTGAGAAAGGAGCACAAGGCTGTATATTGTCACCTTACTTATTTAATTCATATGCAAAGTACATCATGTGTAATGCCAGGCTGGATAAATCACAAGAAGGAATCAAGATTACTGGGAGAAATATCAACATTCTCAGATATGCAGATGGCAGAAAGTTAAGAGGAACTAAAGAGCCTCTTGATAAGGGTGAAAAAGGAGAGTGAAAAAGCTGGCTTGAAACTCAATATTTAAAAAACTAAGATCATGGTATCTGGTCCTATCACTTCATAGCAAATAGAACGGGAAAAAGTGGAAGCAGTGACAAGAGGTCTGAACTCAGAGAAAACCTAACCTATTAGAGCCTTCAGCAAAAACCTTGGTGACACCAGGACCAGGGTGGATGATCTTGACTTAGGCAATGCTAAAGTACTTTTTTAAGGGAATTTACTATACCAGAAACCATATAGTGATAAAAAGCATGAATTCCTTCAGAGATCTAAATTTATATCTTTACTCCTTTTACAAATAGTGTGACAACCAAGTTAATTAAATTCTCTAAACTATTTCATTTAAAAACATCAATAAGAATACCTACTTTATGAAATTATATAAGTTCACAGGTTTTCAAACTATTGGGGTAGTATAAATGCTTATTTTATTTTTGTTTTTTTCTTAATATTAGTTAACTATGAAATTATGAAAATTTATGAAAAATTCATCAGGAGTCTTGGTTTGGAGCCTATAATGCTTTTTGCAGGACAAGTTTATGGGAAGTATGTTTACTTTCCTTCTTGAATATGTTGGGTTACTTTTCAAATGTTCTAAAATATTGGAAATTTCATCTCAAATCTGGATAGTAGCAATTTTAGTTAAAACTGGGCTAATGCAAGTCGGACCATAAAGAAGGCTGAGTGCTGAAGAATTGATGCTTTCAAAGTGTGGTGCTGGAGAAGACTCTTGAGAGTCCCTTGGACTGCAAGGAGATCCAACCAGTCAATCCTAAAGGAAATCAATCCTGAATATTCATTGGAAGAACTGATCCTGAAGCTAAAGCTCCAATACTTTGGCCACCTGGTACAAAGAGCCAACTCACTGGAAAAGACCCTGATGGTGGGAAAGATTGAGGACAGGAGAAGGGGACGACAGAGGATAAGATGGTTGGATGGCATCACTGACTCAACTGAGATGAGTTTGAGCAAACTCCAGGAGATAGTGAAGGACGAGGAAGGCTGGTGTGTTGCAGTCCATGGGGTTGCAAAGAGTCGGACATGACTTAGTGACTAAACAGCAACAACAACGATACAAGGATCAAACTGTGAGTGTTTGGATGCCACAATGGAAGGCAACTCAGTAGATAACAGTCTTGGCTGCAGTTCAATACACAATTCGTAAGCTAAGTCTGGCAGCCAGAAAGTGATATAAAACTTCCAAGATTGTACAGAGTGCACAAGTTTGAAAAATCAGCATAATCTAATCAACATTATGATGATATATCTATGTGGGCTTCCCAGGTAGCTTGGTGGTAAAGAATCCACCTGTCATTGTAGGAGACATAAAAGACAAGGATTTGATCCCTGAGTCAGGAAGATCCCCTGAAGTAGGAAAGGGCAGCCCACTCTAGTATTCTTGCCTGAAAAATCCCATGGATGGAGAAGCCTGGGGGGCCGCAGTTCATGGGAATACAGAGTCAGACATAACTGAGTGACTGAGCATGCAAGATATATCTATTCAATTTTGTATCTTTTTAAACCTACCCCTGCTGCTGCTGCTGCTAAGTCGCTTCAGTCATGTCCGGCTCCGTGCGACCCCATAGATGGCAGCCTACCAGGCTCTTCTGTCCACAGGATTCTCTAGGCAAGAATACTGGAGTGGGTTGCCATTTCCTTCTCCCAAACCTCCCCCTACATATGCTTAAAAGATTATAGTATATGAAGTTAGAAAATTATTTATCTAGTGTTTTATTTCTACATTAAAACAAAGACTATACCATCTCATGTGACGGAAAACCAAAGTTTGATTTTAGGGATTGGAGTGACTGTGCCTGTATAGACTTTCTCTGTCTTAAAGAATGATTTATTTTTGAAATCATAATAGGACAAAACATTATATGTTGAAAACTTAATTACTATTAAACAGTTACTTTAAAATTTTAAATGTACTTCTGAGTCCCCAAATCAGAATAATTTATAGTAGAAACACTTTAGTCTATTAAACTGGAAAGAGTACATAAGGAAAGGTGAGGCAGCCTGTAGGGGTGAGGGGACTGGGAAGAGGTATTCTACCAGAACCCAGACCAGCAGTCTCAGAAGCTGGCACCCAGAGGAGATCCTGCAAAAACTGTCATCTCCCTATCTCCCCTCTCTCTTCTTTCAATCTGCCTTTAGTGTCTCTCACAGTCTGAAGAAGCCAGGTAGCAAGGGGTTCTAGGAAACAGTTTGCAGGGGTTAACTCCCTTTGCTCAGAACAGAGCTTGGGAGGGAAGGCAAAAAGATCTGAGATCAAATGGGTATGACTGGCAAAGTCACAGCACAAAGCAGTTTCTCAGCTGAAACACATAATATAGTCTGTTTCTATGAATCTGACTTTTTCTTTCTTCCAGATTGCATATACAAGTGATACCTTACAGTTTTTTTGTCTTTATCTATCAGGATTATTTCACTTAACAGAATGCCTTCAAGGCCCATTCATTTGTTGCAAATGGCAAGATTTCCTTCTCTTCCATGGCTGAAAAATCTATCAAATCTTCTTTATCAATTTATCCATTATCAGAACACTTATTTCTTTCTATATCTTGGCTACTGTGAATAACTTTGCAATGAATGTGGGAGTACAGAAATCTCTTTGATATAATGTTTCCATTCCCTTTGGTGATAAACACCCAGAGGTGGGATCGCTGGATCCTATGGTATAGTGGGGAAATAGGGAAAGTGACAGTGAGTCCCTCAGTCATGTACGACTCTTCCTGACCCCATGAACGGTAGCCTGCCAGGCTCCTCTGTCCATGGGATTTTTCCAGGCAAGAATACTGAAGTGAGTAGCTGTTCCCTTCTCCAAGGGATCTTCCCAACCCAGGGATCAAATCCCAGTCTCCTGCATTGCAGGCGGATTCTTTACCATCTGAGCCACCAGGGAGAGGTTGGTAAATTGTATGAACTGCCGGCTGTAAGATAATTAAGATCTGAGGACCTAATGTAAGACATGGTGACGATAGCTGATAACATTATAAAATTGAAATTTGCTAAGAGTGTGGCACTTAAATGTTCTCACACACACAAAAATAGATAAATATGTGAGGTGAAGGATGTCTTAATTAACTAGATGGGGGGATCTTTTCAAAATATATATCAAATTGCTCACAGTGTGTACTTTAAAAATCTTAGTATATATTTGTCAATTATATCTCAATAAAGCTAAAAATTACAAAATACTTCTCAAAAATACAAAAAAAAAGGCTTATTCAGCCAGAGTAGGGGTATTTAATGAAACACTTCATAAAAGAGAATTATCATAGCCCAGTTGAATGTCTTCCAGTATTTTACTGCTTCAGATACTAAGTTAATTACTTTCTATCCACTAATTGTTTTATTCTCAGCAAAAATTAGGCACTATTATCATACAAAGCAGAAAAGGATCAGAGAGATTAAATAATTTTCCCCAAATTATTTACTTAATTAAGCAATGAAACCAAGGTTTGAACCAAGCTCTCTCAGACGCCTATGCTCTATTATTTTAGATATAAAAATAATTAAATAACCATTTAATAAATGAAATATGCCAATCAACATATAGGCCTATTTATTTATAAATTATATATATATATTATATTTAGTATGTATACTAAATATTGAGAATTTGGATTATATCACTTAAACTAGACAAAATCAATATAAGTTCATGTCATTCGTCTCAGGCTTATGATTATTTTTTAACTGAACCCATATTTCTCAGCATATCCTCTGACTCATTTGGGGAGTCTGTTAGGAAGTTAGGCCTCATTTCATACATCCTTAGCAATGCCTGCCTAGGGATCTGCATTTGAAACAAGCTCTATAGCAGATTCTTAGGCATATGAACATTTGACAATCCCCATAGTAATTTTGTATTTGGTCATACTAACTCTCTTATCAAGAGTTATTTTAAAATAATTTTCTTTTTAAAAAAGGAAAACAAGTTGACCAAAGGTAGAAAATAAACCCACAACACCCTACCTTGACCAAAACCATACAACCTACTATCTTCTACATAGAATTTTAATTCAAAGATGCAAAGCCGAAGATAAATACCATAGAATTTCACTTATATGTGTAATCTAAAAAAATAAAACAAATGGACAAACATAACTAAAAAGAACAAATAGGTGGTTGCTGGCAGGAGGAATAGAGGAGGGGTGGGGAGAGGAGACGCGTGAAATGGGCAAGGGATATAAGAGGTACAAACCTCTAGTTACAAAATAAATGAGTCATGAGGATGAAATGTACACCCAATTAATTATATTGTAAAATCTTTGTATGGTGACTGATGGTACCAGACTTATCATGGTGATCATTTTGCAATGTATAGACATATCAAAACACTATATAAAAAGGCACAATTCCAATGTTAAAATTTCAATTTAACATCCTATCTTCATGTACTTAGAATATTTTATATTATCTCAAAAATTATTTTCTCAGTATGAATAGTATTTTTAAAGTCTTTGCTTATTATATTATCTTTAAAGGTGGAAGATTTTCATTATTTTCTAGTTTTTTTCTTATACCATATATGATATCTCACAAAGACCAATATGCCTTTTATGTTTCTTTCAATTGCCAAATTTGTTAAACTATTTATTTATATAGGCTGCATCTACTAATATGTTCCGAAAGTTCCTAAAAATACATTTGTCTCATTCTAATAAAATCAAAATAAAACAAAAACAGGATGATTCAGGAAAACATACAGCTTCTTCAGATTGGTGATATATACAAAGAGTAACGTGATATAAAATTTAGACTTTTGACTTCTAAAAATTTAACCAGGTTACAAACAATCCAGGTTATGTAGTAACTTTAAAATTCAATAATCCAAATTTCTTATTACAAAAAGAAACTTAAAGTTACAATATTTTAGTGGAAATCTTAAACTCTTCCTGAAGAGTCACAACTACCAACTGATTAATTACTTCATAAGATTATTATTACTATCAGTAGCAATGGATACCTAGCTCTATTCACATTAAAATTAATTTTGATACCTAATTCAAATTAGCAATAATTTGAACATAATATCCTGATTCCATTTAATACATGAAAAATTAGCCTTTAGTTGCCTGAAAATACATCTATTTCATTTTTATCCTTCTGATAGAGCTTTTCTCAGTTTTTTAATTCCTGAGAAAATCTGAACCAGGAAACAAACTAGTTTTATAATATAGAATCATATAAGAATTTATGATGAATGCTTGGCAATTAATATATAACAGATGAATTATCTAATCCAAATCATAAACTAGTCATATATACTCATATATATGCTAGTCATTTATATAAATACATGGATGCATTCATGCTAAGTCGCTTCAGTTGTGTCCGACTCTTTGTGACTCCATGGACTGTAGCTTTCTAGGCTCCTCTGTCCGGGGGATTCACCAGGCAAGAATACTGGAGTGGGTTGCCATTGCCTTCTCCAATATAAATACGTTGTATAATCCAAATCACAAGCTTATTCAATCATTCAATAATCACTTATTGAACACTACAAAACACAGGTAGTGTCTAGGTTTTGGGGATGCATCAAGGAACAAATAAAAAACCTTGTCTAATGGAGCTTGTATTTTAGTAGAAGGAGATGCTAAACAAGCAAAAGAAAAGACCAAATTACATTGTACAGCAGAAGGTAACAAGTGCTATTGGATAGCAGAAAAATTAGGGCAGCATAAAGCATGAGATAGATGCTGTTCTTAAATACAGGGGTCAATGTAGCCCTCATGTGAGCAAAGCTTTGAAGAAATTGAAAATAAGTCATTTTTGTTTTATAAATATGATCATATATAATAAAATATAACTCTTTCTAGAAATACTCCCTTACACATTAATTTTTCTGAGATAAATGATCTTTTATTATTTATGTGTTTTCTCTTTTATTGGATTCTCATCTCCTTGAAGAGAACTGAGTCTTATTCATTTTTCTTTTACAAGTCCCTGGTACTGTGCTTGGTACAATATTTGGAGAATGGAAATTGAATTGCTTAGTAAGATATGTTTAGAAAGAGCTTTGAGAATTCTGGCAATGGGATTTTCATCACTGGAATGAAAACAAACCACTGCCATATTTCTTCTCCTTGCTTCTTAAAAACTATATAAACCATATTCCATGAATCCCCAATTTCACAGTTTTCTCAAAACTAGGAGAAAAATTGTCAATAGTGGAGTCCTACTATGCATAGAAGGAAATAGAGCAATTCTTAATTTTGTTTTTTTTAATCTTAAATAACAAGAATTAAAATATGTGTTAACACATGCAACCTACAAAAGTAATATGAAACAGTTAAGCAGTTAAAAACCCAGGATCTTCAACCAATCTAGCTTTTTAATAGTGTAAATTAGACTCCAATGATTTTGAGTAGTAGGCATAATTCTTGGGTGTTTGGACAATTACTCTGTTTCCCCACATAGGCCTTTTATAACTTCATCACAGCTGAGATAGAGTGAGAATTCCCGGGTAACAGTAATAACTGGACTATTAAAAAAAAGGAAATCAAGCACTTTTGGAGGTAAGGTTGATAAAGTGAACTTTGAGAAACTGCTATCAGAGAGATGCAAAGAAATAATAATCCAAAATAGGCATCAGGTTCTATGAACAAGAGTCACGAGAAGATCAGTAAAATACCGTAGGACAGTAAAACAAAAAACATCACCAACTATGTCTCCAAATCTGGATCTGGATCTATATCAGCAGCCATGACTACATGGATGAATACATGAATCAGATAGAGACATAAATCTCCGAAACTTGGTCTCAAAGGATTCCTCCGACATCCTTATGACACAAGACTGGAAATTAATACCAGAACTACACTGCTTTCTTAGTGCTTTATAGTATACAGCCTAAAACATATTCAAAATCGATATAATAATAAATTGCATAAAGGTCATGGTCCATTCAGTAATTCTAATGGTCATTCTAATTTTTTTATAGTAACTTGAAGAATATCAGATTAATTAAGGATAAATTTTAGCTCTGGCTGGAGCTAACTGAATATGGCGGCACTATAATCTGTGTTACTGTGGTGTGTTAACTATTTGATAAGTATTAATTTTAAAAAAATTGGAGTGAATTCTCTCAATCTAGATATCCAACACAACAAAACCCCTAAACTCCTTTCTCAAAGGGTAGATTATTGCTAATTCCTTTCTTGCATAAATTTAGGCTTAAGCCCCAGAGTTGTCTTGAAAGCTAGTGAGCTCTTATTAACATTTTGTACTTGGTTTCCATCTTTTGCTAAAAGCAAGACTGAAATTTAAAAAGTGCTACAGAAGGTGCTAAGCACTTTGGTTTAAGTGCTGCACAGTATTGGCAGGACCAAATATGATCCTCTGAATGTGTCTGACACAGCAACTCTTGGAATATGTCCTGAGAATTTCTGAGAAATTTGTAGGCTATGCCTTGTAAATTACCTACATTTAACAATTTCAGACTTTGCTCACACATCAGGAGTGGCCACTGAAATGATGACCGACTGTCCCGAGTACCAGCTGGACTTTAGTGGTCTCAGTAGAGCCAAGGGAGAAGGAATCTTCCTGCTTGGACAGGCACCCAATTCATAGGAAGGAGTAACAACCGATGAACAGCATAAATTTATGTTTCTTACTTTCTCCCAAGACAGTACAAATTAACAGAAAATTCAAACAGCAAGGGTCTACTTTTCCTTTCAGTCCTTACCTTTTTAAATACATAAAATTATCAAGTTTCCTTTTAGCCCTATTAAACAAGGAATAAAGGAATTAGCTACCATAACCCTGGAACCATATCCATAGCTATGGAACCATATCGTAGCTATCACAAGAGAGGAACCATTTTCTCTCTGAATAAACAAAATCCTCACTTCATTGCATAGTGCACAGGTAAATATAGCTTTGAACTCAATTTTGTTTTCATTCTGGCCAACTTTGCAGTGACCTCTGGCGAATGACTACTTTTTTGGTGCCCCCTTTAGCAGACAAAAAGAATATACAGGACAATCTTTTGACCCTTAGTTGATGGTTATAAAAGTGCTCAAATTTTAGGAAAAGGTGTGTTCTCTGACAAAATATTATTTTGGGTAAGCTCTTTTTGGAAATCACGTTGAGGGCAAATACATTTTAGGAAAATGAAATTGTGTTAAGAAACTACAGCCTACGTGTTGCTCGGCTGGTAAATGCTTACTGAGTCCCTTCTAGGAGTTGGATAGATACACTGCTGTATTCACAGAATGATATGATGTTTGTGCTAAAGAGGTGTATTTCTTGTGGTTAATAAACTACCCTCTAGAATCAGGTGGAGCTGGTTTTTAATTCAGGCTTCATCATTTACTAATTGTACAACCTAGAGCAGGACACAGACTGTTTAAGCCTCAGCTGGCTCATTTGTAGAGTGAACATTACAACGCACCTGTCTCATAGGGTTACTGTGAATCTTAAATGAGATACAGGGCATAAAGACACTAATTTATAGCTATTTTCCTTATGGTATAGAAATCAGCAGGAAGGAACCCTTACTGTTTATTCCTTCCTTCTTCCTTTTTGCCCCCTCATCACCCTCCCCCTCGTTTCCTCTTCCTCTCTGAGGTGCCCGAATCCCTCTGTTTCCGTGGCAAGGGTGGGATGCAGAAGGACAGTTTCCTCTGACGGTGACAGGGCTCAGGACAGCTACCCCGTTCACATCTTGGTGTGCGTGCCGTGTGCTCAGTCACGTCAGTTGTGTCCAACTCTTTGTGACTCCATGGACTGCAGCTCATCAGGCTCCTCTGTCCATGGAATTTTTCCAGCAAGAATACTGGAGTGGGCTGCCATGCTCTCCTCCATGCTCCATTCACATTTTGGCAGACTGAATATTTAAAGTGGAAGGTGTTAGAGAAAATGGCAGGTCAGTCTGAGCTCTCTCGAACCCCTCTCTGACAGTTCAGAAAACCCTCATGTGAGAGATGCTTTTCCTGTACCAGGAGGAAAGGCACATCCTTGTCTCTGAGAACAGAGGGATGCCAAGGAAGACTCTGAACAATAGGCCCTGCTGAGTTTTCCTCAGTTACTACACTGACCCCCTGAACTTAGCCCACTCCTCCAGGACTATCCACTCTTCCCCAAACCTGGCATGCAATACTCAGGTCTTACTCCTTCTCTGGATCTTCATTTCCTTATGAAGTCTCCTGTGTCAGGTAAAACTTGTAATATTAAATAAAACTGCATGCTTTTCTCTTATTAATCTGTCTTCATCAATTTAATTTTCAGACCCAGCATAAGATGGACCCTGAAAACGAAAGTCACACAGTCATGTCTGACTCTTTGCAACCCCATACAGTGAACTTCCAGATGTTCAAGCTGGTTTTAGAAAAGCAGAGGAACCAGAGATCAAATTGCCAACATCCCCTGGATCATGGAAAAAGCAAGAGAGTTCCAGAAAAACATCTATTTCTGCTTTATTGACTATGCCAAAGCCTTTGACTGTGTGGATCACAATAAACTGTGGAAAATTCTAAAAGAGATGGGAATACCAGACCACCTGACCTGCCTCTTGAGAAATCTGTATGTAGGTTAGGAAGCAACAGTTAGAACTGGACATGGAAAAACAGACTGGTTCCAAATAGGAAAAGGCATACGTCAAGGCTGTATATTGTCACCCTGCTTATTTAACTTCTATGCAGAGTACATCACGAGAAATGATGGGCTGGAAGAAGCACAAGCTGGAATCAAGATTGCTGGGAGAAATATCAATCACCTCAGATATGCAGATGACACTACCCTTATGGCAGAAAGTGAAGAGGAATTAAAAAGCCTCTTGATGAAAGTGAAAGAGGAGAATGAAAAAGTTGGCTTAAAGCTCAACATTCAGAAATCGAAGATCATGGCATCTGGTCCCATCACTTCATGGGAAATAGATAGGGAAACAGTGGAAACAGTGTCAGACTTCTTCATTTTTTGGGCTCCAAAATCATTGCAGACGGTGATTGCAGCCATGAAATTAAAAGACGCTTACTACTTGGAAGGAAAGTTATGACCAATCTAGATAGCATATTCAAAAGCAGAGACATTACTTTGGCAACAAAGGTCCGTCTAGTCAAGGTCATGGTTTTTCCAGTAGTCATGTATGGATGTGAGAATTGGACTGTGAAGAAAGCTGAGCACTGAAGAATTGATGCTTTTGAACTGTGGTGTTGGAGAAGACTCTTGAGAGTCCCTTGGATTGCAAGGAGATCCAACCACTCCATCCTAAAGGAGATCAGTCCTGGGTGTTCTTTGGAAGGAATGATGCTAAAGCTGAGACCCCAGTACTTTGGCCACCTCATGTGAAGAGTTGACTCATTGGAAAAGACTGTGATGCTGGGAGGGATTGGGGGCAGGAGGAGAAGGGGACGACAGAGGAGATGGCTGGATGGCATCACCGACTCCATGGATGTGAGTCTGAGTGAACTCCGGGAGTTGGTGATGGACAGGGAGGGCTGGCGTGCTGCAATTCATGGGGTCGCAAAGAGTCAGACACGACTGAGTAACTGAACTGAACTGAACTGAACTGACAGTCCATAGAATTCTCCAGGCCGGGATACTGGAGTGGGTTGCCCTGTTCTCCTCCCAGGGATCTTCCCAACCCAGGGATCGGACCCAGGTCTCCTGCATTGCAGGCAGATTCTTTATCAGCTGAGCCACAAGGGAAGCCCAAGAATACTGGAGTGAGTAGCCTATCCCTTCACCAGTGGATCTTCCTGACTCAGGAATCAAACTGGGGTCTCTTGCATTGCAGGTGGATTCTTTACCAACTGAGCTATCAGGGAAGCAAGAGGGACCCTAAAAGGGTTGGAAAAAAAACATTTTTGTTTTTTTGTATGTGTGTAAACTTAAGCTCATTGCTGGAAATATACCAGAGAAAATGAAAGCAGAGGTAGCAAGGAGGAGGAGAGAGACTTTTCCTAGGCTGGGATGAGTCCAGGGATCTGTGAATCCCAAGAGGAGCGGGAGCCTGAGCCCACATTTACTGCCCTGGCAGGTGGTGGCATAGCCTTGATAGGCACTTCTGTGGTACTCCTCATAGGTGGGACCCAGGCACCCAGACTCCCAGCCTTGAAACATCCCCACAACCAGGCTTGGCACAGAAATGCTAAGACTGCCTGCTTGGTCATTTTATGAAGTTTATAATAGCTGCGAAAAAAAGGGACCAAAGAGCATAGAGGCTGTTCCCCATTTTCTGGAAAGCACACAGAACTCACATGCTTTTGGGTGATCCCAGCAAAGAATAAAACTGAGATTTTCTAGTGAGTTTGGCAGGATCGGGTTTGGTATATAATTTAATTTGATTTAAAGACTGTAAAGATACACACCTTTTTTATATCAGGTTCAACAGTGTCTGGCAAATAGTAAGCATGTAATTAGTGATACCTACTATTATGGCATTTTTAACCACTATAGAAAACATTCTTGTTTCTTTAGTCCTTCTAAAGTATTAGCTGTTTGGAAAGACTGCTAGGTTTTGTATGCTACATTAACCACCAGTATCTGAGTAGTTATGTGTTTTGATGTATTGTAGAATGGATGTAATATCCAGACTGAAGCACAGCAGGAATGTATATGAAGATATGGATTGGGAATTGTCAAGTATCTGGAGCCATCACCTCATTGTCAGCTAAGATTTCTATTCATGTGCTGATATGAGTGAGACAGAGTCCATCTGAAAATTTCAAGGCAAAGCAGTTATGAAATGTGTTCCTTCAATCTCTCTGGCCATACAGTTGAACTTGGAGGCTCGATGCTGGAACAGAAGTCATTATATGGAGGGGATGGAATAAATCCACAGAGGTTCTAACCAAGTCCAAGTCTAACCTAGCTGCAGGAAACCTCACTTAACTTGCAGATCTTTACATTGGTGTAAGTAGCTTTAGTGAAAGAGGAGAGTGAAAAAGTTGACTTAAAGCTCAACATTCAGAAAATGAAGATCATGGCATCTGGTCCCATCACTGCATGGGAAATAGATGGGGAAACTGGAAACAGTGGCTGACTATATTTTTTTGGCTCCAAAATCACTGCAGATGGTGACTGCAGCCATGAAATTAAAAGACACTTACTCCTTGGAAGGAAAGTTATGACCAACCTAGATAGCATATTCAAAAGCAGACATTACTTTGCCAACAAAGGTCCATCTAGTCAAGGCTATGGTTTTTCCAGTGGTCATGTATGGATGTGAGAGTTGGACTATGAAGAAGGCTGAGCGCCGAAGAACTGATACTTCTGAACTGTGGTGTTGGAGAATACTCTTGAGAGTCCCTTGGATTGCAAGGAGATCTAACCAGTCCATCCTAAAGGAGATCAGTCCTGGGTGTTCTTTGGAAGGACTGATGCTAAAGCTGAAACTCCAATATTTGGCCACCTGATGCAAAGAGCTGACTCATTGGAAAAGACTGATGCTGGGAGGGATTGGGGGAGAAGGGGACGACAGAGTTTGAGACGGCTGGATGGCATCGTTGACTTGATGGACATGAGTTTGAGTGAACTCCGGGAGTTGGTGATGGACAGGGAGGCCTGGTGTGCTGCAGTTCATGGGGTCTCAAAGAATCGGACATGACTGAGCAACTGAACTGACTGACTGACTGAAGTAGCTTTTTGCAGGAGAAGAGCTCTTTGCAGGAAGGAGCTCTCTGCAGGAGGCCTCTTTTGTCTTGTCACTTTGGCAAAGCTATATTTTAACTAACTGCCACCCTAAGCACACCTTTCAAATCTTTTGATCACATAGCACTTTGCCTAACCTGTTGGTTCTTTCCTTAGATCAAAGAAACAGAAATGAAAAATAAGTAATTAAAAGACGAGCACATCTTTTCCTCAGCTTCCTCTTTAGTACTCTCATGAACTAACTGTGAATAAGGTAGCATCCAAAGAAAGATGACAAGGGTCAACAAGCCTACACATTTGTAACACAAGTCCACCCTCTCTCAAGATTGCTGGTCTTCTGATTAAAACAACTTTTTCCATTTCTACCAACACTTGTCTCTCGTATGGAATTTTGAGCAGCCAGACCTGACTTTGGTTAGCATTCAGTTCAGCTGCTTAGTCGTGTCTGACTCTTTGTGACCCCATGGACTGCAACACACCAGGCCTCCCTGTCCATCATGAACTCCCGGATTTTACCCAAACTCATGTCCATTGAGTCAGTGATGCCATCCAACCATCTCATCCTCTGTCTTCCCCTTCTCCTCCTGCCCTCAATCTTTCCCAGCATCAGGGTCTTTTCAAAAGAGTCATCTCTTCTCATCAGGTGGCCAAATATTGGAGTTTCAGCTTCAACATCAGTCCTTCCAATAAACACCCAGGACTGATCACCTTTAGGATGGACTAGCTGGATCTTCTTGCAGTCCAACGGACTCTCAAGCGTCTTCTCCAACACCACAGTTCAAAAGTATCAATTCTTCGATGCTCAGCTTTCTTCACAGTCCAACTCTCACATCCATACATAACTACTGGAAAAACCATAGCCTTGACTAGATGGACCTTTGTTGGCAAAGTAATGTCTCTGCTTTTGAATATGCTGTCTAGGTTGGTCATAACTTTCCTTCCAAGGAGTTTCCTTAAATTTCATGGCTGCAATTGCCATCTGCAGTGATTTTGGAGCCCCCCCAAATAAACTCAGCCACTGTTTCCACTGTTTCCCCATCTATTTGCCATGCAGTGATGGGACCAGATGCCATGATCTTCATTTTCTGAATGTTGAGCTTTAAGCCAAGTTTTTCACTCTCCGCTTTCACTTTCATCAAGAGGTTGTTTAGTTCCTCTTCACTTTCTGCCAGAAGGGTGGTGTCATCTGCATATCTGAGGTTATTGATATTTCTCCCAGCAATCTTGATTTCGGCTTGTGCTTCATCCAGCCCAGCGTTTCTCATGATATACTCTGAATATGAGTTAGATAAGCAGGGTGACAATATACAGCCTTGACATACTCTTCTTATTTGGAACCTGTCTGTTGTTCCATGTCCAGTTCTAACTGTTGCTTCCTGACCTGCATATAGGTTTCTCAAGAGGCAGGTCATGTGGTCTGGCATTCCCATCTCTTGAAGAATTTTCCCGTTTATTGTGATCCACATAGTCAAAGGCTTTGGCATAGTCAAGAAAGCAGAAATAGATGTTTTCCTGGAACTCTCTTGGTTTTTTGATGATCCAGCAGATGTTGGCAATTTGATCTCTGGTTCCTCTGCCTTTTCTAAAACCAGCTTGAACATCTGGAAGTTCATGGTTCACATACTGCTGAAGCCTGGCTTGGAGAATTTTGAGCATTACTTTACTAGTGTGTGAGATGAGTGCAATTGTGTGGTAGTTTGAGCATCCTTTGGCATTGCCTTTCTTTGGAATTGGAATGAAAACTGACCTTTTCCAATCCTGCGGCTACCGCTGAGTTTTCCAAATTTGCTGACATATTGAGTGCAGCACTTTCACAGCATCATCTTCCAGGATTTGAAATAGTTCAACTGGTATTCCATCACCTCACTTCTGACAGTTCCTGAGAACTGTACTGTTAGAACTCCTCTATCACCCTCACCCAGGAATTTAAGAAACAGAGAATCACAGAAGAGAAAGCTGTGCTAACAGAGAATCACTAATAGTTCAAACATCCAAATTCTGAAAAAGAAAAATATTAAGACCTCTATCCCCATTACTGCACAAATTACTCTTTTTTAATACCTTTTAATCTCTTTATTTGACCTGATTAAAGTATACCAAGAAATGTCCTTTTATCAAAAGTTTCAAAATTAGCAACTGTTTTGAAATGAACACTGAAAAACTTCATGTTAAAGTAAAATCTCTTTTTTCTTCCATGGAACTGCTCCTTGACTTAAAAAACCTAGCATGAAAAAATCTGAACTGAACAAACAGGTAGGAAAATAGATGCACAGAGAGGTAAGTAACTTGCTTAAAGTTATCTGGTTTAGTAGAGGCAAAGTTCTGTCTCCAGAGCTGTGTACTTAACCACTGTGCTATGCAGTTTTGACTGTTACTTGTGTTCCACTTTTAAGCTTCTTATTGGTGTCCTTTGCCCATTGTTATATCTTCAGAAATTATGTAAATTTCTTAGAATGTTCAACCTTTGATATATACTTGTTTTGAACACATCCTTCAGTTTTTTCTTTATCTTTTACATTGTTCATATATTTTGAGGGTTAAAAATATGTTTTTTGTTATTTAACAATTTTTTAAGTCAATATCTATCGGTCTTTTGACACATATTTAACTACTCTTTTAGGTTTTAAAAATACTATTTGCTTTTGTAATTTCCTTCTTTTCTTTTTTCCTTCCTCCCTTCCTTTATCACTGATGTTTTTTTTTTTTTAAATTATGAAAACAATAGACTGCATATATATTTTTTCAAACAGTATCTTGTTGCCTTCTAACCCCACTCCCATCCTAGAGACTCTAGCAATCCGGAGGTGGTGGTTAAAAATCACTTTTCAGCTTTTTACCATAGTTGTTCATCTGCTGAATCCTTATGTATTTTGAAAGGTTTAGTAAGTAATAATAACATATTTTATAGTCTTGAATTATCACCACTTTACTAGAATGAACCCAACACTGATATGATACATTATTCGTTTAATATACCGTGCAATAAGAATTTTATTTTAAAGTAAGAAATTTCCTGTAGGTCATTTTAACATGTAACAAATCATAATCCTCTTAACCAGATGGCTTTAGGTAAAGTGATTTAAATGACTGACTGTATATTTTGAGTCAATTTTGATCAATTAGAAGTAAAAGGAAAGAAAGGAATTCTAAAGTTATAAGTGAAAAGGGAAATCTCGTTTACAAAACTTGAGCTACCTACATTTTCTGTGTACTGACTAGTTATGAATACAACTATTTGGGGGCCAGTTTCCTGAGGTAAGTGCATGGATGAGCCTTTAAAACCAAACACCCAGAAATTTTGAATAGGTGAGTTTACTAAATCTTTTAACTTACAGAACAACGAGCACAGTGAAAACTGCTTTATTCCAAAAAGAACCATGTTTTACCAAGAAAATGGAAACAAAGTGTAGTATAGGCTTGAAGACATAAAAATTTCATGGACATCTTCTAACCCCCTTAATTGTTGCTTTATGTTGAAACTGGTCATTCTATCAAGTGGTCTGTTACCTTGGCATAATAAAGGCTAAGCTAGCCAGCACTTTCCAAGCCACCTCTTGTTGTTGTATTTTTCTGATTTCATTGTTGTTGTTGTTGTTGTTGTTGTTTTTCAGTCATCCAGTCATGTCTGACTCTTTGCGACCCCATGGACCGCAACATGGCAGGTCACCCTGTCCCTCACCATCTCCTGGAGTTTGCCCAAGTTCATGTCCATTGCTTCGGAGATGTCATCCAGTCATCGCATCCTCTGATGCTCTCTTATTCTTCTGCCTTCAATCTTTCCCAGCATCAGGGACTTTCCCAGTGAGTCAGCTGTTTGCATCAAATGACCAAAATATAGGAGCTTTAGCATCTGTCCTTCCAATGAGTATTCAGGGTTGATTTCCCTTAAAATTAACTGGTTTGATCTTGCTGTCCAAGGGACTTTCAGGAATCTTCTCCAGCACCACAGTTCAAAGGCATCGGTTCTTCGATGCCCAATCTTCCTTACGGTCCAGCTCTCACAACCATATGTGACCACTGGGAAGACTACAGCTTTGACTATACGGACCTTTGTCAGCAGAGTACTGTCTCTGCTTTTCAATGCACTGTCTAGGTTTGTCACAGTCTTCATCTTTTGATTTCATGGCTGCAGTTACCAACCACAGTGATTTTAGAGCCCAAGAAGAGGAACTCTGTCACTACTTCCACCTTTCCCCCTTCTATTTGCAGTGAAGTAATGGGGCCAGATGCCACGATTCTAGTTTTTTTTAATATTTAGTTTTAAGCCGGCTCTTACATACTCCTCCTTCACCCTCATCGAGAGGCTCTTTAGTTCCTCTTCGCTTTCTGCCATTAGAGTAGTACTGTCTGCATAGCTGAGGTTGCTGATCTTTCTCACACCTATCTTGATTTCAGCTGGTAACTCATCCAGCCCAGCAGTTCTCATGCTTTCCTCAGCCTATAGATTGAACAAACAGGGTGACAGCAGACAGCCCTGTCATACTCCTTTCTCAATCTTGAACCAATCGGTTGTTCTGTACAGGGTTCTAACTGTTGCTTCTTGACCTCATACACGTTTCTCAGGAGACAGGTAAGATGGTCTGGTATTCCCATCTCTTTAAGAGCGTTCCACATTTTTCCATTTTTCTGATGGTCCATTCCAATTCTAAGCCCAGTTTAGTAATCTGAGTTAGACTAGTTGCATTACAGCTGTCAAATTATTCAATATTTTAATACATTCAGGCTGTCATAGCAAAATACCACAGCCTGGGTGGCCTATAAACAACAGAAATTTATTTATCACAGTTCTGGAGGTTGGAAGTTCAAGATGAGGGTGTCTACGTGGCCAGGTTTTGCTTCTGGTGAGAGCCCTCCTCCTGGCTCACAGGTGGCCATCCGTCCTTTGTGGTGTAACACTGTGGAAGAGGCTGGGGGGATCCATGGGACCTCTTTTATAAAGACACTAATCCCAATCTCCTAGTCATCTCCAAAAGCTTCACCTTCCAATACAATCACTTTGGGGGTTCCCATTTCAACATGCAAATCTGGGGGAACATAAACATTCAGGCCATTGAATTCAGTTACAGGAAATGGCCAGATGACTTGTTTACTTTCCCGTGGGGGAAGAAGGAATGAGAGGGTGAAGAAGCAGATTAAGTTAAGAAATACTTAGAGCTCAACTTCTCAAAAAATTGAAAATTTCCAGACACATGGATATGTTTCTGGATTTTTGATTAATAGCTGTCCTTTTATTTACTCATAGACTCTGGGAGAAAAACAAATTAAAAAAATAATCTGGAACAGTCAACTTCACCTAATTTACTGAAAACTTTGATAAGCCAGTGTCCTCAGGCCAAAGAACAGACCTTTTATGGTACTGTGATTGATGGATATGCCTTTGCTAAAGTTGGTGCTGAAAGGCTCACAGTCGTCATTTAAACAGGGTTTATTTCAGTTAGAAACGTAAGGAGGTGTCTGTGGTTTCCTCTTAGAATGATGTGTTGTGCCATACTGTGCTCAGTCATGTCCAGCTCTTTGCGACCTCAAGGCCTGTAGCCTGCCGGGCTCTTCTGTTCATGGAATTTTCCAGGCAAGTATACTGGAGCGGGTTGCCATTTCCTCCTCCAGGGGATCTTTCCAACTCAGGGATCGAACTTATGTCTCTTGCATCTCCTGCATTGGCAATCGGATTCTTTACCACCGAGCCACCTGGGAAGCCCCTTAGCATGATGGGATGGTGGTGGTATTATGATTTCCTGGTGTGATAGTATCAGTACAATTTTAGTTGATGGAATGAGAAAAAAAATTTTGAAGAGAAAAGCAAATAGAAGTATAGCAGTATAGGGGAAGTATAATAATAAAGAGAACCTCTAAAGTCATTCCTTCAAAATATAAGAAAATATTTTAGAAAGCATGTGTTGAAAATTGTTACGGGCTGAAACTAGTCCTCATAAATTCATGTTCAAGGCCCAGGACCTCAGAGTGGTATCTGGATTTGTATCTAGTATCAGAAATATATCTGGAGACAGGGCTTTTAAAGAGGTAATTAAGATAAAATGAAGCCATTCAATTAGGCCCTAATCCAATATGACTGGTGTCCTTCTAAGAAGAGAGGACATGAACACAGACACACATAGAGGGAAGGTCATGTGAAGATACAGACAGAAGATGGCCAACTACAAGCCAAGTTCAGAGAGACCTCAGAAGAAACCAACCTAGTCAACACATTGATCTTGGACTTCCAGACTTCTGGACTAAGGGAAAATAAATTTCTGCTGTTTAAGCCAGCCCATATGAAGTGCTTTCTTATGATCACCCAAGCAAACTAAAGAAGCAAAGTGTATACCCATCTGAGATAAAATTAAGAAAACATGACTCTAAAAAAGAAGTGATATGAAACCACACTTGACTCCATATTCCTTTCCTCCCAATGAAATTTCATTTTCTTGTTGACTGCTGTTGTAAATCTGGAGTTGGTCTAGCACCAAATGGTGTCATGGAGAGGGAGGGGCCAATTACATCACCAAGAAAGAGTCAACATGAGCCCTGATGAGGCTGTGACTGTGGCTGCAGGTCAGGGTTTCCAGAACTCCACCTCAGTGCGCTGAGGCAGTCTTCTCTCAGCAGAACGAGGATGCTGAGGATGTGGTACTTTGTAGAAGGAAACTCAATCTTAGGAAGATCTGTGTGAGACTAGAGGAAGATCAGCAGCTTGATGTTTTGCCCATGTCAGTTTACATTGCAGGGTTCCCTTGGCGGGATTCAAGGCAGGCTACTCCAAAATATGATACCTTGACATATTAAATATTTTAAGCTGAGGAAGTTGGAGAAAACAGCAGAAGCAAGAAGATCACTCTAATTTTGTCCCCACCCTCTTTCCTAAAACAGATCATAAATTCCCCATGTGAGAGGTGTGTTCCCTGTATCTGGAGGAAAGGAGCATCTTTGCCTTTGAATACAGAGGATGCCAAGAAGAATCTGAATGGAAAGAACATGTAAGTCTTCCCACTTTGCTATACTTACCCATAATCCTTAACCTATCATACTGCTCCAAGACTATTCACCTTTCATCAAAGCTAGCATCAAAACTCAGCTCGAACTACTTCTTTGAGTCTTCATTTCCTCATGAAGGCTCACAAATCACATAAAACTTATAATAAATAAATGTGTATACTTTTCTCCTGTTAATCTGTTTTTGTCCCTTCAACTTTCAGATGCAGCCAGAGACCCTAAAGAGGGACAAGGAAAACTTTCCTTCCTTACACCTTGGTAGAGCTTTCTGGACTTGAAATTCCTCTAAGAGAGATAGTTTCCTCAACTCACCCTTATCAAGAAACACAGCTGCATAGTAATGACCAGTAAGGGTTCCTCTCTTCTTTCCAAAGATACCATCAAAGGCAGATGGACTTAGGAAGAGAGGGTATGTTTTAGTTTTTAGGTAACTAAGTCACAGCAGTACCCGTAGGAAAAAAGGTATTTTCTTCTGACCCTGCTATGCATCTGTTTAAATCTTTTTTTATTAAGAGTGAAGCCTGTCTTTATAGAAACAGGAGTCTTGCAATATAGTTAAGCTGGTGTGACCTTCAGTGATCTGCCAGTAGATGTTGGTCTCATTAAACAAGTTATTTGCCCAGAAGGCAAATATGTTACGGTATTATCTGTTCATGCTGAAAAGCAAATATAAAATGGGTGTCTGTGCATAAGAAAAGAGAATAAATGGAGCCTCTGACAAGGCAACTGCTTTATCAAGCATTCTGTGCCTCCTCCCTGTTTTGCATTTTCAGATGCAGAAATCTAGGTTATTATAGCTTCCAGTGGTGTTAGTAAAATATAAGTTCCTGACGCATGTTTGCTTATAGTGAAATATAGGTACTTATGCATATTTGCTTTAAGCACATTTGGAGCAAGGAGATATTTCCATTTAGGTTTTGCTGACACTTTTGCAAACAGCAGATCCTCACATGCAACAAACTTTCCATGTAGCTCAGCAAGATCACCAGAAAATTGCAGCCGATGGCATCCTTTCTTTGTTCACTCTTTTGTTTCTTGCACCTTTTTTGTGCTTCCTCATACAAATTTTGACTATTTAATTCAAACTGGGATTAAGATTCTGACTAGGTGCCTGCTTATAATGGACACTGAAATACCACTGATGCAATAGAATCTCCTCAGAAATACAATGAAATTGAGAAAATGATATTCATGATATTGACCAGAATTCTTCCTGGGACTCTACTATTGCAACTCTCCAGGAGTAATGCATAGTTGTAGTTACCAGGCTGTCTTTCAGAAGGGTGGTACTGGTGGCATGCAGAATTTTATTTTGTGTTGAGTGGGGTATGTTAATTTGGGGCCAAATGAAATAGCTACAGGTAATAAGAGAAGGGTCAGATTGCAGGAGTAGAGTAGCACTGTCTGCTCTTATGTAGCATTTAGTACCGCTTCACTATGACTATCATATCATATCAATCATATTGATATGAATCAATCAATTCATATCATATCAATATACAAAATATATATACAGCGCTTCCCTTGTGGCTCAGCATAAAGAATCTGTCTGCAATGCAGGAGATGTGAGTTTGATCCCTGAGTTGGGAAGATCCCCTGGAGAAGGAAATGGCAACCCACTCCAGTAGTCTTACTTGCAGAATTCCATGGATAGATGGGGTTGCAAGAGTTGAGCACAACTTAGGGATGAAATCACCATCGCCATATACAATACGATAGAATTATGGAGAAAGGATAGTGAACTGGCAGATCACAGGGAACCCAAATAGAACATAAACATGAAAAGATGCTCCACTTCACTAGATATCAGAGAAATGCCAACTAAAACCATAGAGACATTGTTCCACAGTCATCACATCACTAAAATGTTAAAAGCCCAATCATCTTAGGACACACAGCAGACATTACATTATTCTCTATGATTTTTGGTTTGTTTGTGACACATTTCAACATAAGTGGATTTGAAAAAAACAGAATATTGACTTGAAGGGATCAAATACATGATACATGTATACATGTCTTTCTGATTTACTGCCAAATTTCAAAAACAGAAAGTTTAAGATTTTATGTTGGGCTGCTTGTCTTCATGATCCTTAAAAATAAGGCCAGAATTGGTAAGTCATGTGCTTTGGAGTTAGGCGAGAAGTTAAATAAAAATGTTTGATGGAAAATAACAAAATTCTATAAAACAATTATCCTTCTATTAAAAAACAAATAATTTTTTAAAAAATTAAAAAAAATAAAGATACAAATAGGAAATTATTGCAGAGATGACACTATTTGTTCACCATCCATCATTTTGTCTGCTTTTTGTGCACACAGGAAGGCTCCAGTTACACCCTTCCTGCTACAGCTTGAGAGCATGTGACTGAGTTCTGGCTACAGCAAAGTAAATGGAAGTTGCCACTTGTACACCTGATATCAAATGCTTGTGTCCTCTTCCACTCTGTCTTTCCCTGTCCATTAGTCTGGAAACAAAGGCCCGTGAGATGGCGGAAAAAAAAAAAAAAAATATTGAAGGTGATTCCCACACTGCCCGTGTGGCTCTGACTCTCTGAGTCACCATGTGGAGTGGATCCTCCTGGGAAAGGAAGATAACCAGGAGCATCTACCTCAGGATCCTGTGTGCATGTAAGAAATACATCTCCTTGTGTTACGCCATTGAGATTTTGGAGCTACTTTAGTCATAGAAATTAGTCTATTTTGACATACCCAGTAATTGCTCAGACTAAGACATATTCTTAAGCTCAACATTCAGAAAACGAAGATCATGGCATCTGGTCCCATCACTTCATGGGAGATAGATAGGGAAACAGTGGAAACAGTATCAGACTTTATTTTTCTGGGCTCCAAAATCACTGCAGATGGTGACTGCAGCCATGTAATTAAAAGCCATGGTGATGCTTACTCCTTGGAAGGAAAGTTATGACCAACCTAGATAGTATATTGAAAAGCAGAGATATTACTTTGCCAACAAAGGTCCATCTAGTCAAGGCTATGGTTTTTCCTGTGGTCATGTATGGAGTGAGAGTTGGACTGTGAAGAAAGCTGAGCGCCAAAGAACTGATGGTTTTGAACTGTGGTGTTGGAGAAGACTCTTGAGAGTCCCTTGGACTGCAAGGAGAATATCCAGTCCATTCTAAAGGAGATCAGTCCTAGGTGTTCATTGGAAGGACTGATGTTGAAGCTGAAACTCCAATACTTTGGCCACCTCATGCGAAGAGTTGACTCATTGGAAAAGACTCTGGTGCCGGGAGGGATTGTGGGCAGGAGGAGAAGGGGATGACAAGGATGAGATGGTTGGATGGCATCACTGACTCAATGGACATGAGTTTGAGTGAACTCCGGGAGTTGGTGATGGACAGGGAGGCCTGGCATGCTGCGATTCATGGGGTTGCAAAGAGTCAGACACGAGTGATGGAACTGAACTGAACTGAAGACATATTATTTTTAATGATCCAGTAAGTCCTTCAAATGTGCCAGAACAGTCATCATCTGAGATTTATTAGTTAGAGATTTCAAATAAATGGCTTTGGAGCAACTCAATCTATCTTCCTCCCAGGAATATAACATGCTTTCTGAAGAAATGATATAAAAGTTGGAGAAGAAAGAAGATTTTTGAATTCTACTGTATACATCTTGGGGTTTGATCTCAGAATAAACTTCCTATTTCCTTTCATGCATTTTATGTGAATGAGTCATTTCCAGGGGTCTGGGGCCTCCTCCTTCTAGCAGTGGCAGCTCACCCAAATACAGTTATCTGGTGAGTTGACTGATATGACTCCTTAGATTTTATCACTGTTGCTTTTGGATTATACTTGTGAGTAAGGCTTGGGGTTGTAGTTATGACTTATGTGGAAGGGGTTTTATTTCTCAAGCAGGGTAATAAATGAGATGAGATGTAGTAAATTTTTGAGAACATATCTGAGCAAATCACCCCCAAAATGAGATAGTGAGTGGAGCACAGGCCACTTGAGACCAGACAGGAGTAACATGTGAGGGTAGATCATGGCATCGTCCTTCATTCCCCCCTTTCCCTTTCTATTTAGTCTCTCAGGATGATTCTGTGGTCCTTCTTTCAAAACACATCTTAAATCCATTTTCCCTCCTGGATTATTTTAATAGCTCTGGACTGTTCTGCCTGTGTCTGCCTTTACTCATGGTTTCCCATGTCACTCTGATAAAGTCAACTTCTCAAAATGGCTTCCAGGTCTTACATTATCTGTGACTTTCTCTCGCTTCAACCCTCTTCTACCTCATCACTGACCCCTCACCCTAGCCTTTGTTTGGTTCCAGCCACAGTGACTTTCTTGATGTTTCTAGAATATATCAGACATCATATGCCTCAGGGCCTTCCATTTGCAGTTCCCTCTCTTTGCACCGCTCTTCCCTCATTTATCCACATGGGTGACATGTCCTCAAATGTCAGCAAGGACTTCCCTGGCGCCTTGAATCTAGCAAGTCTTTTCCTCGGCACCCCATCCTCTGGACTTCTTTCCACCTCCCAACAGGTGCTTCCTGGCTCTTCCTACTTGTATTATTTTCCTCTGCAGCACTTATTACCTTCTGATATTCTTTTTTTTTTTGTCCCTCTCATGGTTTTTGGTTACCACTGTAACCATTTTAAAGTATACAATTCAGCAGTGTAAAGTATATTCTCATTGTTGTAACAACAGATATAGAAAAAAGCAGAAAAGCTGTCTGGAACTTTATCTTCTTACAAAACAAACTCTATCCTCAGTACCTTTCTACTTTCATTCCATGATTTTGACTTCTTAAATACTTCATATGAGTGGAATTATACAGTATTTGTCCTTTGTGATTGGATTATTATGCTTAGCATAAAGTCTTTGAGGGGTATCCATGTTGTTACATGTGACAGAATTTCTTTCGTTTTTAGGGTTGCATAATACCATTGGGTAAGGGCAGCTGTAACAGAATACCACAGACTGGGTGGCTTCTAAGTGACAGAAATTTATTTCTCATAGTTCTGGAGGCTGGAAGCCCAAGAACAAGATGCCAGCAGATTTGACTCTGATGAGGACCTACTTCCTGGTTCCTTCGTAACTGTTCTCTTGCTGTGTCCTCACAAGGCAGAACGGAAAGGGACAAGGGACCCCTCGGGGCCTGTTTCCTTTTGTGAGGACTCAGTCCTCATCACCAGTGGTCCCCAACCTTTTTGCACCAGGGACAGTTTTCGTGGATGACAATTTTTCCATGGTCTGGGGTGGGGGAATGGGAGATGATTCAAGTACATTACATTTATTTTGCACTTTACCTCTATTATTATTTCTATTATTAATACATCAGCTCCACCTCAGATCATCAGGCATTAGATCCTGGAGGCTGGGGAGCCCTGCTCACGAGCTAATCACCACTCAAAGGCCCCACCTCCAAATACCATCACACTGAGATTAGGATTTCAACATATGAATTTTGGGGATCACATTCAGTCCATTGCAATCATTTTTGCAGAAATATTACCTAACTGGCATTGCAACCTTAGAGCATCCTCTGAAGGGCGCATAAGTCAGTTTGTCCCAAATGTAAAAATTAAATTAACCCCAGGCTTAGAAAGGGCTCAGTCTATAGGCACTCATATGCTGCTGTGTACAAATTTTACAAATGTTGTCCATATCATCAAATGAAAAAAACCACATGAATTTTAGATAGCATATTTCCAAATAGACCTTCACTTTTGGAAAAAATAAGGTCAATTGTTTGCCTTCCCCTCTGGTGGAGAAGAAATGGAAAAGCTTGCCAAGCAGACACTGTGAACAGTGGTTTAAAGAATTATAAATTTGAGATTCTGAACACCACAGCAAATTTTGTCATTATTGTCCTTGGACAAGTCATTTAGTTGCTGTTCACCTTGTTTCATCTCCAAGATGATGGAAAATCATGCTTACTGCTCACCTCATCTTCCTCACAAAGACACTGGCAGTCCAGGCCACACAAAGGTATTCAAGGAAGTACCAACTTTGTAATTTAAATGAAAGACACACAGAGAGGCAACACTCTAGTATTATACAGTTTTCATGATTAGCTTAACAGCAGTCCTTGGAAGCTGCAATTTCAATATACTGTACATTTCTTAAGGAGTAAACAACAAATGAGACAGGGACAAGTATATCGGCAGGAGCTGATAGAACACTTAGCTTCACAATCTCCCCTACACTGAAAAACCTGCCATCTTAAATACAACCTTGTAATTAAGATGAAGTCCCTTTTTATTAAGAAAAATTAACGATGGGTCTTTTGGACAAGAGTGGTTTGGCATGGACAAAAGAAAAACAAATGCGGAGAACTTTAAGATGGCAGAAGTAGAACATTTAACCAAGTGTTGAGCCCTTTTCAGTGTGGAGCTCTGTGTGAAAGCATAGGTCACATGTCCACAAACTGGTTATTCAACAGTCTACATATTCCTTGAAACTTCCAGTGGTATGAGTGCGGGGTAGATGGGTCAGCAAGCACCCAAGACATTGAATAAACAAGGGGAAGAGGTAAGAAGATCAGGTCATTGACAGAAAAGGCATTTTGAAGGCTCTAGCTAGAGACCTAAGCTTTACGAAGGTAGGATTCCCAAGGTCTGGAAGCAATGAACTGCCAGAGAATGCCGTGACAGCCCTCCATGTGACCTTCACTACATGAGAGCTGGGGGAGCAAGTTCCTGCAGAAAGAGCAGCATCCTCTGTGGAGAACCACACTCTAGTCAAGGCAATGAGAGAAAAAGAGTGCTATAATAGTAACATGCAATTTTTAAACATGTATAGGCCTTATCTCAGAGGATAGCTGGCTAAAGCATGGTTAATTTCGTTAGGCTCCATCGTGTCTATTTTCCAAATGGATACCAGTATTATAATGCCACTCCCCCAAAGGCTTGACCATGAGACTATCTACTCTTATATAACGCTGATATTTCAGTGTCCAAACCCGTGGGCCCAGCCAAAGACTGGCAGCTCTAGTATTTTGTGCTTATTTTCTGCTAGTTCTCTCTGAGGTGGGGGCCCCTCTGCCTGGTATCCAGCATTCCTGTATGGCCCATATCTAATTCCTCTTTGAGTTTGGCTATGCCTTAAGATGATTTCAGAGATAGGAGACACCACTCTCTGTTTCTCCCAGGACATGTTGAAATTTCTGTGCCTTCCTGCACTGTGCTGTGCTTAGTTGCTCAGTCGTGTCCGACTCTTTGCGACCCCATGGACTGTTGCCCACCAGGCCCCTCTGTCCATGGGGATTCACCAGGCAAGAATACTGGAGTGGGTTGCTATGCCCTCCTCCAGGGCTATGCCTTCCTACTTGAAGATTTCCACATCCTTTCTTCTATGACTATTTTGGTTTCTTCTTTTAAAGTTATTCAAGTCTCATCCCACTCCCCAAAAGGATGACCAAGCACAATTCCCTCAGTGACTTTCAGCTTTTAAATATAAAAGCGTGAGGGTTGTCTATCCTCAAAACAATCCATAAGAAGTACAAAAATTCCTAACAACATACTATCAACCAAGATTGGATCATGAGGAAACAGAAAATCTGAATAGATTGATTACTAATAAGGAGCTTGAATCAGTAATCAAACAACCTCCCAACAAACTGAAGTCTAGGACCAGATGACTTCACTGGTGAATTTTACTAAACATTTTAAAAAGATTTAATAGCAATCCTTCTCAAATGCTTCCAAAAAAAAGAAGAGAAAGAAACACCTCCAAACTCATTTATGAGGCCAGTATTACTCCGATACCAAGACCAGACAAGGACACCACAAGAACAGAAAACTACAGGCCAATATTCCTGATGAACATAAATGCAAAAATCCTCAACAAAACATTAGCAAACCAAATTCAACAATACATTAAAATGATTACATACCATGTACAAATGGAATTTATTTCAGGGATGCAAATATGGTTTAGCATATGCAAATCAACAATGATGACACGTCGCATTAACAAAACGAAGGACAGAAATCATTTAATCATATTAATAGATGCAGAAGAATCATTTTACAAGATTCAGCATTCAATGATGATGAAACTCTCAACAAAGTGGTAAATAGGGAACATATCTTAACATAATAAAGACCATAGAAGAGAAGTCCACAGCCAGCTTCATACTCAGTGGTGAAAAGCTGAAACCATTCCCTTTAAGATTAGGGACAAAACAAGGGTGCCTTGGACTGCAGTCCACCAGGCTCCTCTGTCCATGAGATTTTCCAGGCAAGGATACTGGAGTGGGTTGCCATTTCCTTCTCCAGGGGATCATCCCAGCCCAGGGATCGAACCCGGGTCTCCTGCAATGCAGGCAGATTCTTTAACGACTGAGCTACAAGGGAAGCCCCCATAGAAGACAAGTTCACAGCTAACTTCGTACTCAATGGTGAAAAGCTAAAACCATTCCCTCTAAGATTAGGGACAAAACAAGGATGTCTACCCTTGTACTTTTATTCAATATAGTATGGAAGTTCCAGTCAGAGCAATCAGGGAAAAAAAAATTAAAAAGGCATCCAAATTTGAAAGGAAGAAGTGTTATACTATTTAGAGAGGACATGAAAGTATATAATGAAAATCTAAAAAAGTCCCACTCAAAATGTTAGAACTAATAAATTCAGTAAAATTTCAGAATCAATACACAAAATATGTTGTGATTTGATACACTAATAACAGAGCATCAGGAAGAAAATTAAGGAAACAGTCCCATTTACAACTGCAACAAAAAGAATAACAGTAATAAATGTAACCAGGGAGATGAAAGTCTTCTACACTGAAAACTATAAGACATCAAGGAAAGAAATTTAAGAAGACACAGACACTGACCAAGAATCACTGCTTTTCTCGTTGTACTCACCCTTCCTGGGGGATTTCATCCAGCTTCATATTTTTTTAATAGTTTAAAAATGGCTTGAAATTTTATATCCGATGCTTTCTAAATTAAAATATCCAACCCTGAGGTCTCTGCAAAGGCTCAGAATTTCATATCCAACGGTCTCTGGGCATCTGTGCTGGGTGAGGAACAAACCTATTCCCAGAAACTCCTGTGCAGACAAATGCAGCAGTTCCCCCGTGCCTGCTGATGATTTTCCACATATTGCCTAAAAATACTCATTGATCCCACAATATCACTGATAGTGGGGAAGTATATGTGTGCAGGCTCACTCAGTTGTGTCCAACTCTGTGCAACCCCATGGACTGTAGCCTGCCAGTTCTGTCCATGGAATTTTCCAGGCAAGAATATGGGAATGGGTTGGCAGTTCCTGCTCTAGGGGATCTTCCTGACTCAAGGATCAAACCCATGTCTCCTGCATCTCCTGCACTGGCAGGTGGGTTCTTTACCACTGACCCACCTGGGAATACGTGTGCTGAATATTTTAGACATTCACCAACCTTGAATACACAGAGTACATGAGTTTAATAAGCCCTGTTAACTTTGGGATAGTGTCCTGAGCTTAATCCCTGAGGTGCTCCATGGGCCTCAAGGAGTCCATATTCTTTGATGCCATGTATATACCACCACCACCAACAACAAAAAACCCAGTCAGCCAAACCCTATTTCTGGAATGGTATTACACTTGCCTCAGGTGAATCTTTTTATGAAAAAGATTTTTGGAGCAACAAAAAGGATGAAAAGCTGAGGCTTCATCTTTCTTAAAGAATGGGTTGTATGACTGCATTTGTGCCAATTTGCTAACTGGCAGATTGTATTTTCACAGACTGATCTTCTACAGTGTGACACTGTCACTCTCCCGTCAAGCTATAGGCACCTGTTTCTTCATTCCATTGAACATGGACTACTCCTGTGGCTGCTGGGATGGTTGGTGATAGAGTACAGCAGAAATGACTTTGCCAGTTCTGGGTACAGCCCTTAACTGCCCTGCTTCCAGATGCCGTGTGGTGGGAAGAAGCCAGGCCACAAAAAAAGAGGACACGCACAGGTGTTGTGGCCGCAACTGAGCTCCCAACCAAAGCCAGCTTTCAAACCAGCCATGTGAGTAGCCATCATGGATATTCAATCTGTCTGTGCTCCAGAACCCGAGCAGACACAACTGAGAGATCCCAAGGAAAAAAACTCACCCAGCTGAGATCAGTTATATCTCAGAACTGTGAGATATTAATAGTAAGATTGTTATTTCAGCTTTGAAACAAAATTTTTATTTTATGGCAAGACAAAAAAAATTAAAACAAAAATTTTCTCTCCCCTTTGGCCTTCCCTCTCCCCACATTCGGCATTGCGTACCCTTTCCCAAGAGCAGAAATACCTGCTCAACCATAAGAAGCAACATTCCCCTAGCATCAACAAGGCAATTCCTTAAAGATGCCATTCCTTCTTCATCTCATGAGGGGTCACATGGTGATCTGGATTATGTAAACTGTCAATCATACATCATCTAATGTACAGCTCTCTGTCTCAAAAAAGTTATATAACTGTGCCTTGACTTCTAAAGGGTGGAAGAGTTCTCAGAGCTTTCTGAGGTGCACATCCTGAGTTATAATCCTCAAATTTGGCCTGAAGAAAATGTTCCATCTCTTAGATGGACTGATCAATTTTTTATTAACATAGTCTATTAAGTTTTAGGGTGGTTTGTTACGAGAGTAGAGAGCGGAACACTAATAAATATCTGTGTTTATGGCAAACTTTGGTCTGCAACTTGCTTTCTTTATAACTTGGTATTGAAGTCACAGGGAGGCTTAGCCCTTATTCATACTCCTCCAAATATCATTGCCTATTGAGATATAACTAAAAGAACCTATGAGATATATGTGACCAGACTGACTTGGGTAGATAAGGCATCTTCTTTGGTACTAATAAGGCAAGAACTTCAAGCCTCAGAACCCAGATAGTAGGCTTGTGTAATATGGCCTATGGAACAGCAGAATTGGAGCTTCAAATGTTACCATACATTGCCGGGTGCTGACATGGCTGAGGGTATAAAAGTCAGGAAAGCCCATAGATCTGTAATTCTTTTCTCTCAGTGGAAAAATTGTTCACACACACTGCCAAGACACTGCATTTGCAATGTGTCTCCTTAAGATAAAAGAGACAATGAGGAACTATGTCAGCCTGTTACACCCCTATCTTTGCATTGCTTATATGCTGCTTCAGGATCCAGGCAAAGCAAAAGCAACCTTGAATGAGTCCAAATCCATGCTCTCATCCATCCTGAAACCTGGACCAGGTGGCCTAGTACAATATTTCCATCTCAAAGCTCCACAGGAGTCTCAAATGCATTGTGTTCCAAGCTGAGCAGATCACATTTCCTCTTAAACCTACTGCCATCACCAACTTGTCTCAGTAGGAAGTAACCTTTATTCACCCATTCCCCAGATTTCTCCTTTAACCTCTTTCACCACACCCCAACAGTATGTAAGCCCAGCTAATATGACTTTCCAAACAGTTTTTAGGAATCTTTTCCTAATACCGTTGCAAGACTCTGGCCTTTGTGTCTCATTTGGACATCCTGATTCATTCTCCCTGCCTCCAGTCATGGCTATCTATTGGGCTGGCCAAGAAGTTTGTTCCAGTTTTTCCATAACATCATACAAAAAAGCCTGAGCGATTATTTCGGCCAACCCAATAAAATCCCGCCCCCTCTACTCAGCTAGCAGAGGAAGCTATCTACAATGTAAATCTGACCATGGCATTTCTCTGCCCCAAATCCGTTATCCTGAAGCAGCACGTGGCTTCCTTGCTCACCTCTCATCTCACTTCCTACCTCTGCTCTCAGAAGATCGAAAGCCTACTTACAGCGCTGCTCTTTCACAAAACTGGAATGCTTGTCAGTTTCCTCTTCCCTGCTGCTGTCTGTTGGACATACCCTTTCTCCATGCCCTTCCTCACTTTCCCAGTCCTCAGCCTGGCTAGTTTCTTCTCATTCTTTAGGATCATAGAGTGTGAAAAGATCCTATTCCCTAAGAAAACACCCCAGGCCAATCATAATCGAAGGTATGTAAGTGGCTCCAGGAATCAGTATTTTTTAAAGCTGCCCAGATAATTTCCATGGCAGCTCTGGCTGAGAACTATGCTTTGGAGTCATGATGCGCCTCTTCTCCCCAGACTGAAATGTTCTTTTATGATCCCATAATGTTCCGTAACGTCCTTTTATTGCACAGTCCACATTACATTTTAATGAGCTGTTTATAAGTTGGTCTGTCTAGAGGACACGAACTTATTTAGGGTAGGAACTGTTTTTTTTTTTTTTTTTCATATTTTCAGTATTTTGTTTAGTGGCTGGTAGGTACTAAATAATCAATCACCCTTTCTCAAAGAGAATGGATGAATGAATGAGAAAACAATTAGATTTATGCTAATAAATGTTTTCAGAATATTCATATAAAAAGTAAGTGAAAATGTCATGTTATTTTACTCCAGCTCTCTTCAGTTTTGATAAGTCCCAAAACCCATAGGTATGAGTAGGGTTAGAATATACAGAGTCTGCTTGGTGACTGGAAATGAAGTTATTAACAAACCAGGGCAAGTACTGCCAGTTTTGAGCAGGGTCCCCTGAAACAGGCACTGACAAGCCCAAGAATGTGACACGGGTTACTGAGTTGTAGTGAGAGGCAAATTCTTGCTCGAGAGAGAGAAATAGAAAAGGGGAACATTTAAGGTTTACTCAATAACTTTATATGGAAAAAAAAACCCTTTTCTCCCATAGTAGTTTCATGAGAAATTTCAGTGGTTTGGGCTAGATATAATTGAGTATTCATGTATACTTTTGAGAATTGAGAATGCTGTAAAAAATGAAATAATAATTTAGAGAAATAAAGTACTGGAATAGAGAGTTAAATGAGAATGTTTGACATACACATCAACCTGAAAAAACATATTCTGGAATCACTTCGATTCACTAACCCATTTCTGAGCATCTGTATTTAAAGCCACTGTGAACTATGATGAAAATGTCCCTGATACCAAGAAACATAGTCTAATAATAAGGGTAATGGGATCAATACATAAATACATATTTTGAGCTTCTATGAGGTGCTCGGCTTTTCCCAAAGATCTTTATGCAGGTAAGATCATCGAATCTATGAAGGTTAATCTATAATTAACCTGGTTAATCTCACTTCTTTAGATGAAGAAACTGAGACTTGCGGAGGCTAAATCATTCATCCAAGGTTGATAAACTAGGATTTAAACTCACCTTTTTTTTTGGTCCTAACGCTTTCTGCTTTCTTAACAGGGGAGATTAAACATGGACATCAATTATAAATGTTAGAATGTGGTATGCGCTGTAAACAAACAAAAGGCCATCAGAGCATGTAACATAGTCTCACTGGTAGCGGATAAAAACAGACATTATGGGGAAGATATCTGATCCAGTTCTCACAGGAAGAGTAGAGTTTTGTTGTTCTATGTTTAGTAACTCTCTTTAGGTTGTATTCTCGAGTGGTTTTGTTATGAAATATATTTGGGTTTACAGAACAGTTGCAAAGGAGTATTCCTTTGTACCCTTCACCCAGTTGTTCCTCAGGTGAACATCTTACATACTCTTGGCACAATAAGCAAAATTAGTAAATTAACACTGATACAATACTATTTACTAAATGGCAGATTTTATTCAGATTTCCCCCATTTTCCTCACTAATGTCCTTTCTCGGTTCCAAACTCAAGTAATGAATTTTATCAGGAGAAGATTCAAGAGGAAGATATTCCACAAAAAGGGAAGTCCTTGAATAATGTCTAATTCTAAGTCCAGGATACTTCTTCTAAGGTGGCCAATGATGTTTCATGAATCTAAGTTGCTTTGTTAGCAAATGGAGAACTCTCCATTGCTCTTTACCTTTCTGTCTGGTTGAATATAAAGTGATAAATAAAAAGGGGAATAATTCATGTTGTTCTCTCGTTGCTCTGAGGTGTTTTCCTTTTGCATCACTAGTAACAGAAAACTAGGCTGTGTGCCTTTCAGTGCTAATGGCACTCTCAATGGCTTTGCTGTCTTGGTCTGACAGTTCTAGCCTCATGGTAACATTACCACAGATCTGAGAAAAAATATGCCAGTCTAATGTTGTGTTTCCCCAAATAACTTTTTCATTTTGCAGGGCAGAAAGAACCTGCTCTCCATAACAGCATAAACAAACCCATTAAGTTCACCCTAGGTCTTCTTCTAAAAGGCTTTCAGCACAGTCATATTAAAAAAACAACCACCATAAGCTCCACAGAACAATAATACGCTAGACTTAAATTTAGAGTATGTCTCCATTCAAAACAACCGTCACAGAAACAGTCACCTGAGTCTCCAGGGAAATACGAATGAGAGGACATGTTGAACCTTATCAAGTTCTATATGAAGAACCAAAGGAATACTTTCTCAGAGGAACAGCAGGTATGTCTCCAAGTGAATCTTGTTTTCTCTTTTTGGATTTGATGCATTTCAGCCATGTTCATGTTCATCTACTTTTCCATTTTGCCCTGTAGATAACCATCTACATACATATTTTTAAAAGTTGATCATTTTCTTTTAAATAAGAGTTACTATCAACTCCTTTTCTTTGACTTTAAGGGAAAACATGTGACATATTCTGGCTGATCCAAGGCAGAGGCAAAGCTGCAAGCTGACTGTGCCCATGTTACCAGGGCCAATGACTCAAAGGTCACCAGCCATCAGTATTTTTCCTGTTGTTTTTAGGACTGCAAACTGGCACATTTTTAGTGACATTACTCACAACCGCACTTTGGCTGTTTAAATTGGAAGGAATGATAATGAGAGTAATTTGCGGGTAATTAAGCCTCTCCTTTCCACCTGTCAGTTATGCAAACTAGAAGGAGACGAGCAGCACAGTCATGTGTTGCTTCAATTAAGAACAGTTTCACAGGGGCTTTGAATAATGTGGGTAGTCTACTAAAACGTTAGAGGAAAAAGTTGAAATCTGTTATGCTTTTAAAAAAAGTTTTATTGAGATATTTTATGTATCATAGAATTTACCCATTGCTCTTAGGTAGATATGAAAGACTGGAATTGCAAGGTCACATGGTAAATTTGTTTAATGTTTTTTAGGAAACGCTAATCTGTTTTCCAATATAATTGTCATTTTACATTCTCACCAGCCGTGCATGAGTGCCAGTTTCTGTACATCTTTGACAACCTTTGCTACTGTTTGTCTTTTTTTTTTTTTTTTTGTCTTTTTTATATACCCACCTTAGTGGGTGAGAAACGGTGTCTGTGGTTTTCATACACATTTTCCTAATGAGTAAAGAATGACATTGAGAATCTTTTCATGTCCTTATTGGTTTATTGATAGTTTCTTTGGATAAATGTGTATTCAAATCCTTTGTCCATTTTTGAATTGGGTTACTTGCTTATTTCATCTCCCTGTCTCCTCCTGGAGGAAAGCACTATCTCACATTTTAGGACCATTATTTCTTTGTGTATAAAAGTTTTGTTTTTATAATGTATGGCTTAAAAAATTATCACATATTTTTAAACAAAACTGGTGGCTCAGAGGTTAAAAGCATCTACTTCCAATGCGGGAGACCTGGGTTCGATCCCTGGGTCGGGAAGATCCCCTGGAGAAGGAAATGGCAACCCACTCCAGTATTCTTGTCTGGAGAATCCCATGGATGGAGGAGCCTGGTAGACCCCAGTCCATAGGGTCGCAAAGAGTCGGACACAACTGAGCGATTTCACTTTAAAAAAAAACAGTGTTTTACTTTGCTTCCTCTGAGCTTTACAAAAACAGATTTATATACTCATAAAAATTCAACTTTCGTGTTGGATAAAATCAATTGTTTTCCAACAGTGGTGCTAGAATACTCAATGCAGAAAGTGAAGTTTTGAAAAAAGGTGTATAAATGAGAACTTGCAGTTGCTGATTCATGTCTTTTGGAAAATTTAATGGAGTTATTGTGAGTAGGGTATAAGGGTGACAAAATGCCCTCAGAATTTATGAACACCAATGATTGCACTCATCTGATATTAGAATGTACCGCTGTGTGCCTCTAAGCAGTCCTACCCTTCTGGGAATGTTTCAGTTTGTGAGCCTAATTTTTATAACTTTCCTGTCTCTTCTTTTCTCTGAATCTGATAATTACATCATTTATTCCTCTCACAGCTGTCAACAGGCTGTTTTCTATCTGACATAGATTTAGAAAACAGATAATTTAGAAATGGGATTGGGATTAGAGTGAATATTTTAGGCTCTGATTCAGAGTCTGAGAGATTCCCTTAGAGAAGAGTTAATAAGCTTAAGTGCATGGATTATGTGAAATTTATTTTGATTGCAAAAGCCTTTTTTGCTTCCTTTTTTCTTAGCTTTTCTGAACAGAGATTTAAGAGAATGGATTTGAAGACTGAACTGGTTTTAAATCTTTGTTTTGCCGTTTTATTGGCAACAAATAAAATAGTCCATATTCTTTGTTCTCTAAATGGTATTAGAATGATCTATCACATATATTACATGATATCACAAAATAAGGTGATATCTCTAAAACATCTATCTCTAAGCACTCAAATTTGAGGATATTGTCTTTTTATAATATATAAAGAAGCTAATTAATATCAAACTATTTTCTGGTGACATCTAAGTAGGAAAAATAAAATCACTACAAACAATAGAAATTGTACTGCTTAGACAAGATGCGTAATGCATGTTAGGAAAACAGAGAATGAAGAACAAGTGTGGAATTGGTGGCAGGTCAGAGCAGTAGAAATGGCATCACTGCCTCAATGGACGTAAGTCTGAGCAAACTCCAAGAGAGAGTGAAGGACAGGGAAGCCTGGCACGCTGCAGTCCGTGGGGTCACAAAGAGTTGGACATGACCTAGTGACTGAACAACAACAGGGATGAAGTATTCCAAGAAGGCCAATAAAGAAAACTCCCACATTCCTGGTGAGACAAGGTGATGCCAGGAGGGCTATACCATCAAGAGAGTACTGAATGGGGGCTTAAGCGTCACCCAGCTCAGAGTTCTCAAATTTTATCACCACTAAGATTCTCTTTTATTACTTTTTCCTCCACTGACTCCCTTGAATTAATCTGTTTCACCAAGAGCTTTGATGTCCCGTGGATTAACTCATGTGTGGGGGAACAGAGTCTGGAGAGGAGAATGCTTTCCCCTCTTTTTCCTGTCCAGGAGAATGAAGAAGGGTTGGGTGGGGCTTCAGAGATTGTAAGACAGTGGTTGACAGCATGTGTTCTCTAGCTTTCAACTTGGCTAGGGTCCATGGCTTTATCTGGGCTTTATGGGGAGAAGCCATTCCCCTTCATTCTGTGCTGAATCTGGCTTCACCTCAGTGTAACAAAAACCACAGGGTATACAAGTTTATCAGCAACTCAAGGGTCCTGTAGCACTGAAAGTCAAGCAGACAACCTCATGGGCCTGGTGGACCTCCCTAGACAGTGTCTGCAACCAAGGTGGTGGTGCTTACGATTTTGGATTTGCAGAGGGGAGTTATCATCAAGTTGATAGGAGGGCAAACAGGAGTTCACTGGTTTGTGGGTATTTGTATAACTCTCCAGGTATTCTCAGAAGTAACTATGGGAGAAATGATTAAGGAGGTACCTGACAGTTATATGGATGAGGGTGATAGATCAGATAAATTTTGGATTAAATGATAAAGTCATTTAAATCCACAGAAGGATGTGGTCCCAAGATTTTTGTATTATGTAGATAATTTACAAATTAAAGCAAAAATAACCAAATGCATTAGTCTAGTGCCAAGGTAACAACAACAACAACAACAAAAAGAAACCAGACCACCTTACCTGCCTCCTGAGAAATCTGTAATTTCTCAGGTCAATAAGCAACAGTTAGAACTGGACATGGAAAAACAGACTGGTTCCAAATTGGGAAAGGAGTATGTCAAGGCTGTATAATGTCACCCTGCTTATTTAACTTATATGCAGAGTACATTATGTGAAATGCCGGGCTGGATGAAGCACAACTGGAATCAAGATTGCTGGGAGAAACATCAATAACCTCAGATACACAAATGACACCACCCTTATGGCAGAAAGCAAAGAAGAACTAAAGAGACTCTTGATGAAAGGGAAACAGGAGACTGAAAAATTTGGCTTAACATTCAGAAAACTAAGATCATGGCATCTGGTCCCATCACTTCATGACAAATAGATGGGGAAACAATGGAAACAGTGACAGACACAGTGACAGACTTTATTTTGGGCGCTCCAAGATCACTGCAGATGGTGACTGCAGCCATGAAATTAAAAGATGCTTACTCCTTGGAAGAAAAGTTATGACAAACATAGACAGCATATTAAAAAGCAGAGACATTACTTTGCTGACAAAGGTCCATGAAATCAAAGCTATGATTTTTCCAGTAGCCATGTATGGATGTGAGAGTTGCACTATAAAGAAAGCTGAGCGCTGAAGAACTGATGCTTCTAAACTGTGGTGTTGAAGACTCTTGAGAGTCCCTTGGACTGCAAGGAGATCAAACCAGTCAATCCTAAGGAAATCAGTCCTGAATATTCATTGGAAGGACTGATGGTGAAGCTGAAACCAATACTTTGGCAACCTGATGCAAAGAACTGACTCATTTGAAAAGACCCTGATGCTGAGAAAGATTGAAGACAGGAGGAGAAGGGGATGACAAAGGATGAGATGGTTGAATGACATCACCGACTTGATGGACATGAATTTGAGCAAACTCCAGGAGTTGGTGATGGACATGGAAGCCTGGAGTGCTGTAGTCCACGGGGTCGCAGAGTCAGACATGACTGAGCGACTGAACTGAAAGTAATAATTATTAAATTATATATTTTTACTAATAATGATATAATTATGTCTTTAGAAATATGATGTTTTGGCTAACATATGCATAAGCTGTTTATATTTCCCAGATATTTGTGATTACATTTTAAACTCTTAAGGACCTTAAATTGAGAATAGTGATATAGTTCATCTTTTTCCATACAGACAGAGATAAATGAGGCCTGGAGTGATAAAGTTAGTATTGGAACTCAGCTCTCTTTTTCTAACTCAATGGTTTTCTATTCTCATTCTCTGTTTCTCTCAGTCAATTTAAAGATCACTAGCCCATAGCCATCTGTTACATAGAAGGGAACTCAGCAAATGTAAAGAGCAATTAGTGAATTGCAAAGTAGTCACATTTGCTGGTAGTCCATCACATCCTAGAGATAAAGTACGTTGGAGTTTTGGGTGGAACTGAGGAGAGAATGGTATCTCAGACTTGTGGCAGAATGTCACCTTGCTTAAAAATTGGGGAAAGTGAAAATACAGTGCATACTTAGCACTACCTAAGAAGCCACAGTACACATCTCAAGAGAAGAAAGAGCCAGAATGGTGGCATAGAGGCTGTAGCAAGTAGCCTAGCGAGAGTATTGATGAGCTTAGTAGGCAGGAGCGAGAGTGAAGGGAACTGGCATCTTGTCCTATGGGGTCTCAGAGAGGGTGGTCATCTAGGCCTGTCCAGCAGAGGGCAGTCACAGCTTGGTTTTTCTCAGGCACTCCAAGCTTTCACAGCTTGGTCTGAGCTAACTCTGGGGTCTCAAGCATGGGGTAGGGCGGCTCTCTCTTCTCTGCAGGAGGAGTCTCCCCCAATCCGTAGAGAGGGAAAAGGCTTTTATCAAGGTCTCAAATTCCAGAGAGGACCTTGGAAACTTAGCTACATTTTCTCTTTCAGGGCACAGAACTGAGGAACCATCCACAAAGGTTTTCTTTTTGCTTCCCTGCTCTCAAGTTTGACCAGTTCTCTCTTTAGACCATGTCTGTTCAAAAGGCAGTATGTTAGACAAAGGTTGGACTGAAATTATCATTGCTTAACCGAAAATTTCTTGCAAGAGAGGAAATATAGATGATTAAATGTAGAAAACCTAAAAGTATTTAACAGATTTCAGAAATGTATAAGGGGAAAAAAAAACCAAAACAAAACACCGACTTAAAGGACTTCAAAACACCTAGAAGGCAGGTACTTGTATCAATTATTTTACTAGAAATTCTTGATAATAAAGAGTAACGCACTACCTCAGAATGTGCCCTTTAGTATACTGATTATTTTGAACTGTGGATACTTGAGAAACGGCAACTGTTCAGACACGCTCTTTTTGAACTACTCTTATAAGCCTAAACACAGATCCTCCAAAAGAAACTAAATTGTCATAAATCCTTTTCTGAGGAGTTTCATTACAGGAGACACCCAGATAAACTTTGTCACTAACTATCATAACTTCAAACGATTCTTCTAAGGGACCACTCACTTTTCCTAAAAATCATTTACCCTGCCCAAAAAGGTCAATCTTCCCTTTCCCTTTTTCCTATGATGATATGTAAGCCTGAATTCTAACCTACCTCAGAGAGATGCACTTTTTTTTCCCTGGGTTTCTCCCATATATTCATGAAGTATACATGCTAATAACCTGCTTGCTTTTTTCTTATTAATCTATGTTTTACTAAGGAGGTCTCAGGTAAGAACTCAGACAGATAGTGGAAAAATTCTTTTTCCCCCCTTAGAATAATTTACTCAAGTCCACAGTCTACGACTCTTTTGTTAATTTACTCTGTACTCTATATTTATTAATAGGAAAATGAAATGCTATTCCATTCTTACTAATAACCAAGTCTTAGGTCATTCTGTGGTATAAATGTTTTAAATTAATTGTTGTTTGTTTCTCTTTTTTTGAGTTTGGGATTCAAAGGGTGTTTTAGCCAAATTATCCACACTGTTTTTCTGTCCCTACAGGGAAGTTGTTTCAAGAGACTTAACCTCCCAATAAACTGCTGAGTATTTTTTCTAATAAACTTTTACCTACTGCATTCTTTTTGTAAATTGAAGTATAGTTGATTTACAATATTGTGTTATCTTTATTATTAAAAAATAATATAAAAATTATTTTAAAAATGCTTTATAAAGCATTATCTATTATGTACTTTTTGGACATATTTTCATGATGGATATAAAGTTTCTAGTTCCTGATACTATAACAATTAAAGTACTCTTTGGTTCTAAATTGTTCTCAAAGATTCACCATCCAATTTTAGTGTGTATGTGTATCGGGGGTGGGGGATGTTTCCTCAAATTATCAAACAATTCTGGTGACCTACAATTCAACTCAATTCTGACACTCTCTACCTGGAGACAGTCCAAGTCCAGGCTGCCACCTGTCTTTCTGACCAACAAGCTATAGGTCAGAGGTTCCAATGACCCCCTCCTTGAGTTTGATTAATTTGCTAGAGCAGCTCACAGAACTCAGAGAAACATTTTACTTACTAGATTACTGGTTTATCATAAAAAGATACGACTCAGGAATAGCCAAATGGAAGAGATACATAAGGCAAGGCAATGGGGAAGGGCACAAAGCTTCCATGTGAATTCCATTTCACCAGTCTCCTTGAAACTTCTTAGGTTACCAACCTGGAAGCTCTCTGATTCCCATCCTTTCTGGGTTTTCTGGAGGCTTCATTACATAGACATGATTAAATCACTGGCCGTTGGTGATTGAACCAGCTTCCAGCCCCTCTTCCTGCTCTGTTGTTCATTTGCTAAGTCGTGTCTGACTCTTTGCAACCCCATGGACTGCAGCTTGCTAGGCTTCCCTGTCCTTCACTATCTGTTTGCTCAAACTCATATCCATTGAGTTGGTTTTGCTATCCACCATCTTTATCTTCTGTCACCCCCTTCTTCTCCTGCCCTCAATCTTTCCCAGCATCAGGGTCTTTTCCAACGAGTTGGCTCTTTGCATCAGGTGGTCAAAGTATTGGAGCTTCGGCTTCCGCACCAGTCCTTCCAATGAATATTCAGGGTTGATTTCCTTTAGGATTGATTGGTTTGAATTCCTCGCTGTCCAAGAGACTCTCATGGGAAGCCTTTCCTTCTCTGTGTGTGCATGCTAAGTCGTCACTTCAGTTGTGTCTGACTCTTGGCTACCCCATGGACTGTAGCCTGGCAGTCTTCTCTGTCCATGGGATTCTCCAGGCAAGAATCCTTCTCTGAGTGAACCTCTAATCACATGATTAGTTCCCCTGGCAACTAGCCCCCATCCTTAGGCTTTGGTCCAAAACCCACCTTAAGTTACAGAACAAAAGACACCTTTAAAGCTCTCATCACTTAGGAAATTCCAACAGGGTTAGCTCTGTGCCAGAAACAGGATGAAGATAAAATATTTTCTTCTTACAGACTACAGCAACCTAATCAGAAATTTGAGTCCACAATCTCCCTCCTAATTCTGCCAATTCCTACACGAACCTTGGTTTAATTATTCCCACTGATGGATTCATTTGGCAGAAGCAAGTTTATATACTTCCATTTGGATATGAATATATTCAATGCAATTTTAATTTAAGAGGAAACATTTTATCCATCCTTGTAAGAGAATAAAAATTATTTTCCCTACCCTGAGAAGAAGAGAACAGCCATTATATCTCTAAGGACTGGGCCCTTCTTACTTGGAGAGAGGGTGTGACAGACTGAAGATTATATGCTCTAAAGATGGTTCCATCAGTATGTTTATTCAGTCTCACATGCTTTTCTCACAAGGTGATTGACACTCCTCTCAGTGGGATTTATGTTCTTTTGCTCCCTCTCTTGCTAGAATCTGGTCCTTGACTAATGGATATCTCAGTAGCAACGGTATGAGATTTCCAATGCTAAATCATAAAAAGGACGGAGTTTCTGCCTCTCCCTCTCATCGTAAAGGAATATAGGATCGTGTGCCCAGATGGAGGGGCATTGAAGGAGGAGTGGGGCTGCTAGCTACAAACTCTTCACATTTTTGAGATACCATCTTCTACTATAGGCAATGATGTGGACTCAGAGGACTCAGATTTGAATCCTATTCATACTACGGAAGGAGAAACTGAAGTCTACAGACTGAATAGTCAGTAGTGAAAAGAGGAGGTTTGCTTCTCTCTGACCCTTTTACATTAAACTGAGAGAATTTTCATTTTGAAGACTCTCCAATATCCCAAGAGTGGAAGTAGAGACAGAAAGAAAACCCAGGCCACACTAACCTGCCTTTGTCTGTGATGAAGACATTTTTCACACATGAGGTTAGCATCATGAGGTGGAACTGGGCAACCTCTAACCCTTTAGCTCCAGACTGGGAAAACAGCCGTTTCTTTTAACATGGAAGGACATGATAGCGAGTTTTTGAATAATGGCATAATTTCTGATTGACTTCTGTTGCTTCTTGGCATTTCATTTTGAGGTTTGTCACAACAGGCAAGATGTGGACAGTGAGGGGGCCGGTGGTCCGGCCCGACTTCTTAGAGGCACCAGTGCGGTCTCACCACAGGTGCGCGGCCATTACACTGCTTCCACCTCAAACCCTTACATACCAGACCCTGATGGCTGTGTGAGGCAGCCCCCTCACACTGCAAGTCCTAGGGGGCAGTCTGAGCACCTCAGGGTGGGCTTTATCAGAGGCCCAAGGTGAATACAATGAGCAACTGGCCTTCTAGGTTCACACCTGTTTTGACCCACATGTCATCTCCACTCAAGAAGGTCATGTGACTTACTGTTTTCTGTTAACACACACTGAACGCCATAGACCTTTTTTAATCTTACCCTGGCATATGGTATTCTTTGTCACGCTCATGTTTCAGAGATCATGAACTCAATAGTGTCAAAGTGAAAGGAAACAATGGCCTCACATTTTTTTTCTATAACAAAGCATACTCTAAAACATTATATTAGGTTATGATGTACTGCCCTCAACTGCTGGTTCCAAACATGATTTAGGGGTTTTGGATAAAGAGGGCTCATTTCTACATATCATACCTCACCATATATTACCTCATATCTTACTAATACATGTTTTATATAGTAAATATATTATTTTTAAGTGTTATATCACTCAATTATTTTTCATGGTACTACCCACGTAAAATGATCACAGCTCACCAATAAATGTGTGAATATGTGAGAACATACATTCAACCTTACCAATATTATGATATAATACGTTCACTGACAAATAATTTGTGACATTATAATACAAGTTCAGTCGTGTCCAATTCTTCACAACCCCATAGACTATACAGTCCATGGAATTCTCCAGGCCACAATACTGGAGTGAGTAGCCTTTCCCTTCTCTAGGGGATCTTCCCAATCCAGGGATTGAACCCAGGTCTCCTGCATTGCAGGTGGATTCTTTACCAGCTGAACCACCAGGGAAGCCCATGGTGGCTAAGACAGTAAAGAGTCTGCCTGAAGTGTGGGAGACCTGGGTTTGATCCCTCTGTCGGGAAGATCCTCTGGAGAAGGAAATGGCAACCTACTCCAGTATTCTGGCCTGGAGAATCCCATGGACATGGGATCACAAAGAGTCAGACACAACTGAGCGACTTCACTTTCATTTTCAATACAAGTTACTGTAACCACACAGGAGTGCAAATGCACAGTGTGACATTCTATGCACTGTGTTCTCCTGGTTCCTCCCTCTAACTTCTAGCTTGAACCCCAGAGAAGGAGTCAGAGCTTCATCTTCTGGGCTCCTGTAGTAACTGATAAGAGTTCCACTGTGGCCTTTTTGATATTACTGTGCTTTGTGGTTTACATATCTGGGAAGCTATTAGAGTGTGGGTAATTCACATTTTCAACACACCTGTTTGTCAATATCACACACATGCTTGGTGGAGGTATCTAATTTATGTTTACTGAATGAAACAATGGCTCTTTTGATGTCGTTTTGTTTAAGTCTGTAATAGGTTCTCGGATTAAGATTCTGGTTGACATTTGACCTAGTGTAGAAAAATTCCCCCAGTTAAAGGCAAAACTGGTTATAATGACCTGGAAAGTTCTCAGAAGAAGAAATAATCTGCTTTCACCTTTTTAAAATTGAGAATATTTCTTCCAAGTCATCCATTGCCTTGGAAAAAAATAAAGTGAAGTCGCTTAGTCATGTCCGACTCTGTGACCCCATAGACTGTAGCCTACCAGGTTCCTCCACCCATGGGATTTTCCAGGCAAGAGTATTGGAGTGGGTTGCCATTTCCTTCTCCAGAGGATCTTCCCAACCCAGGGACTGAACCCGGGTTTTCTGTATTGTAGGCAGACGCTTTACCATCTGAGCCACCAGGGAAGTTCAAAGGCCTTAGAAGATTAAGTCAAAAACCTTCTCAAAATGAAATTATTACATCACTTACAAATTCATAATTACTTTAAATGTCTCAGTCCATACATTTGCCCAATGTTCTTAGAATTAGTATCTTTAAATGAGCATTTCACCTTTAAGGGGAAAATAAGGTTGTCCTGGGCCTTGGTTTTTTCACAAAGGCAGCTATAATTAAAAATTTATACCTTCCAATAACTGTATTAATTATTTTAAAATATGCTCAAGGGTTGTTCATATATTTTGAGTTACATTTCTAAAGTTCATAAAAATTTAACTTAATAATTAATATTTAAAACACTTGTGAGGGTAGAAAGCAATCTCATTTGCTATGAGACAAGAAATAATTTTCAATCAATTTGTGTTAACTGTACTTCAGATTGCACATAAAATAATGCCTTCATACACCTGGATCCTTTTTTTTTTTTTTTTCCCAGAAAAGGACATGTAATTTTATATAGTTTCAGTAAGCATTCTCCTGTTTTTTTTTGCAGTCTTAGCATAAAGTTACTTGTGATTGTGATAGAGTATGAATGGATATTTTTGATACCTAAACATGTTTTTTTTTTTTAAATTCCCTCCAATTTCCACACTATTTAGAGGAAATATATTTGAGAAAACTTCATTTTCTCCTAGAAGTAATTGTTCTCTTTTCTTAATACTCCTCCCCTGGTTAGAGAAGATTTGTTCCTTTGAGAGAGGCATCACATAACACTTTGGAAGTTAATACAACTTTGTAAGGGCCAATAGATAGATCATGAGAAAACCCCTAGATTTTGTTGAAGTAGTATCTAACATCCTGATATTGCCCCCTAATTTTTTTGGTCATCAGCCGCTGGATCATGGAAAAAGCAAGAGAGTTCCAGAAAAACATCTATTTCTGCTTTATTGACTATGCTAAAGCCTTTGACTGTGTGGATCACAATAAACTCTGGGAAATTCTGAAAGAGATGGGAATACCAGACCACCTGACTGCCTCTTGAGAAATCTGTATGCACGTCAGGAAGCAACAGTTAGAACTGGACATGGAACAACAGACTGGTTCCAAATAGGAAAAGGAGTACATCAAGGCTGTATATTGTCACTCTGCTTATTTAACTTATATGCAGAGTACATCATGAGAAATGCTGGACTGGAAGAAACATAAGCTGGAATCAAGATTGCTGGGAGACATATCAATAACCTCAGATAGGCAGATGACACCACCCTTATGGCAGAAAGTGAAGAGGAGCTAAAAAGCCTCTTGATGAAAGTGAAAGAGGAGAATGAAAAAGTTGGCTTAAAGCTCAACATTCAGAAAACGAAGATCATGGCATCTGGTCCCATCACTTCATGGGAAATAGATGGGAAGACAGTAGATACAGTGTCAGACTTTATTTTTTTGGGCTCCAAAATCACTGCAGATGGTGATTGCAGCCATGAAATTAAAAGACGCTTACTCCTTGGAAGAAAAGTTATGATCAACCTAGATAGCATATTCAAAGCAGAGACATTGCTTTGCCGACTAAGGTCCGTCTAGTCAAGGTTATGGTTTTTCCTGTGGTCATGTATGGATGTGAGAGTTGGACTGTGAAGAAGGCTGAGCATCAAAGAATTGATGCTTTTGAGTTGTGGTGTTGGAGAAGACTCTTGAGAGTCCCTTGGACTGCAAGGAGATCCAACCAGTCCATTCTGAAGGAGATCAGCCCTGGGATTTCTTTGGAAGGAATGATGCTGAAGCTGAAACTCCAGTACTTTGGCCACCTCATGCGAAGAGTTGACTCACTGGAAAAGACTCTGATGCTGGGAGGGATCGGGGGCAGGAGGAGAAGGGGATGACAGAGGATGAGATGGTTGGATGGCATCACAGACTCGATGGACATGAGTCTGAGTGAACTCCGGGAGATGGTGATGGACAGTGAGGCCTGGCGTGCTGCGATTCATGGGGTCGCAAAGAGTCGGACACAACTGAGCGACTGAACTGAACTGAACTGAAGGCAGCCTTAGTAAACTCGTGAGATGTAAGTGAATAACACCAGGCTTGAGTAGGTTTGAATCTTGGTGTCACCACCCACTAGCTATATGCACTGAATCTCTTTGCTTTCCATTTCACCTACAAATTGCATTTTATCATTCATATGTACAATGGGCAGGACTATAATAATATTTCCATCACAGTGTTATTGTGAAGAGTAGTAGGAAATCTCTACTTCTGCTTTATTGACTATGCCAAAGACTTTGACTGTGTGGATCACAATAAACTCTGGGAAATTCTTCAAGAGATGGGAATACCAGACCACCTGACCTGCCTCTTGAGAAATCTGTATGCACGTCAGGAAGCAACCGTTAGAACTGGACATGGAACAACAGACTGGTTCCAAATAGGAAAAGGAGTACGTCAAGGCTGTATATTGTCACCCTGCTTATTTGATTTATATGCAGAGTACATCATGAGAAATGCTGGGCTGGATGAAGCACAAGCTGCAATCAAGATTGCTGGGAGAAATCTCAATAACCTCAGATAGGCAGATGACACCACCCTTACGGCAGAAAGTGAAGAAGAACTAAAGAGCCTCTTGTTGAAAGAGAAACAGGAGAGTGAAAAAGTTGGCTTAAAACTCAACATTCAGAAAATGAAGATCATGCAATCTGGTCCCATCATTTCATGGCAAATAGATGGGGAAACAGTGGAAAGAGTGTCAGACTTTATTTTGGGGGGCTCCAGAATCACTGTAGATGGTGATTGCAGCATAAAATTAAAAGATGCTTGCTCCTTGGAAGAAAAATTATGACCAACCTAGACAGCATATTAAAATGCAGAGACATTACTTTGCCAACAAAGGTCGGTCTTGTCAAAGCTATGGTTTTTCCAGTAGTCAAGCATGGGTGTGAGTGTTGGACTATAAAGAAAGCTGAGTGCTGAAGAACTGATCCTTTTGAACTGTGGTGCTGGACAAGACTCTTGAGAGTCCCTTGGACTGCAAGGAGATCCAACCAGTCCATCCTAAAGGAAATCAGTCCTGAATATTCATTGGAAGCACTGATGCTAAAGCTGAAACTCCAATGCTTTGGCCATCTGATGCGAAGAGCTGACTCATTTGAAAAAACCCTAATGCTGGGACAGATAGAGGGCAGGAGGAGAAGGGGATGACAGAGGATGAGATGGTTGGATGGCATCAACAACTTAATGGACATGAATTTGATTAAACTCTGGGAGTTGGTGATAGACAGGGAGGCCTGGCATGCTGCAGTCCATGGGGTTGCAGGGTTGGACACAACTGAGCGACTGAAGTGACTTGAATAGGAAATGTATCTAAGAAACTTAGAATTAAGACTAGTGTGTAATCAACTATCAATACACCTTAGTTATTATTATTAATAGCAATAATATGAAAAAATTACTAAAGTATAATCTTTTATATATGAAATTTAATTTAATTTGTGAGTAGGGGACAAATATACTAATTGTCCTGTTCTGCAAATGGGAAAGATGAGGCATATCATTTCATTAAGTGTTTATCTTAAAAGCTCTGCCACGCACTGGTATCTGAGGCATCTTGTAACACCCTGGTACCTTTTTCACACCAGGAGGCTTCTCCTTTACTGAAAATGACATTCCCTGGTGGCTCAGGCTGTGAAGAATCTACCTGTAATATGGAAGACCAGGGTTGGGAAGATCCCCTAGAGGAGGGCATGGCAACCCACTCCAGTATTCTTGCCTGGAGAATCCCCACGGACAGAGGAGCCTGGGGGGCTATAGGCTGGGGTCACAAAGAGTCAGACACAAACTGAGTGGCAAAGCATACACACCATACAGTAAAGAAAATCTTGTATTCATAGGCTTTACAGTAGTTACACCAACAAATGGTCTTCCAATTTTATGCAGTATTCTCTCTAACAGGGAGGTGGGAATAAGAAGCTAATAATACTTGAAGGTCAAAGGGCACAGCTGGACATAGCCATCCAACAGATACAGAAATATTATCTTAAGTTCCACATTTTATCATTTAAAAATGGACACTTTGACTACTCTAACAGTCTGTTAAGAAACTGCTGGCATTTAAAAATAGCATAACTGAAGAGAATTCTATGAAGAGATTTACGCAAACATAGGTAGGTTTCAGGGCACTCACTCAATAGTAGTGGAGGACCAGGGGTCTAGTGACCGGGTGGGGGTCCCCAGCACATGAATCCTAGGCTTGAGAAGTCAAGGGCAGGAGAAGTAACCAGGAGTCACCTAATGGAGAGGTCTGTCAGCAGGGGTTCTGGCTTGATCAAGCATGACACAATGCATGGGGCCAATCTGGGAAATAAATGTCCCAGCCTTCCTCTCTCTTCTCCCTGCTACCCATCTGCAGTCAGCACATGGGTGCCATGGGGGGCAGCATGGCACAGGGACTATGGTACAGGTCTGCCCAGGTCAGCCTCCAAGTGCACAGAGCAGGATGAGTCAGGGTGAAGAGCACAGGGGAGATAACCAGCGCAGCTAAAAACATCCAGGATCGCTTCATTGTTAAAGTGACTCAGCTACTTACCCATTAAAACTCCCATCAGCTGTTTCCGGAAAATGGATACTCCAGAATGGAAGGCTTCCTGTGTCTTGATTTGGGTGGCAAAGATAGAAACAAGTTCTTGACTTCCCAACTGGTCTTTGGCAATTTCAAATCCATAATTGAGAGTTGTATCAGTTTTCCAGTGCTATGTAACAAGTTACCAGAGACTTAGCAACTTAAAACAGTATACGCTTGTTATCTTAACAATTTCTGTTATTGTGCTGGTGCTTGGTCATTGATTCCTGTCAGATTCTTTGCAACCCTACAGGACTGTAGCCCACCAGGCTCTTCCCTCCGTGGAATTTTTCAGGGAAGAATTCTGGAGTGGGGTGCCATTTCTTCCTCCAGGGAATCTTCCTGACCCAGGGATCGAACCAGCATATCTTGCCTCTCTTCCATTGGCAGGCGGATTCTTTACCACTGTCAGAAGCACAGGTCCAGCATGTCTGGACTCTCTTCCAGGTCCTGCCTGCCTGAAATCAACGTGTTGGTCCAGGCTGCAATTCTCACCTGAGTTAAGGAGTCCTCTGCCAAGCTCATTGGCTGTTGGCAGAATTCATTTCCTTGTGGTTGTAGGGCTGAGTTGCTGTTTTTACTTCTCCTAGGCAGCTGGCAAGGAGACTCCCAGCCCCTTGAAGATGTCCCAATTCCTTGCCACTTGCCCTCCTCTCTGCTAGCCAAATGGGATGCTTGCTTTCCCCCAGGCCAGACAGAATGTTTCTCCTTGACTTCTGGTACCAGCCAGAAAAAATGCTATCTTTTAAAGGACTCACGTGATTAGGTCTGGCCCACGCAGATAATCTTTCTATTTTAAGGTCAGCTGACCTGGGACTTTAATTACAAAATCACCCCCACAGCTGAGCTTGACTGAATAACTGAGGGAAGATATGTGCTTATCAGAGGCAGGGAATCTCCAGGGCCCTTTTAGAATTCTGCCTACCTCAGTGCATCTGGCGGAGAGAAGGCAATGGCAACCCACTCCAGTACTCTTGCCTGGAAAATCCCATGGGCGGAGGAGCCTGGTAAGCTGCAGTCCGTGGGGTCTCGAAGAGTCAGACATGACTGAGCAGCTTCACTTTCACTTTTCACTTTCATGCATTGGAGAAGGAAATGGCAACCCACTCCAGTGTTCTTGCCTGGAGAATCCCAGGGACTGGGGAGCCTGATGGGCTGCCGTTATGGGGTCACAGAGTCGGACACGACTGAAGCGACTTAGCAGCAGCAGCAGCAGCAGTGGGTCTGGATAAGTGGAAGAAGAATCACCTGGGACCCTGCCTCCACGACCCATGCAAAGTCTGATGTCACCAATTTCTAAAATCTGGGGTGGATTTGGAGCCTCCGGACTAGTGGCAGTTGCAAATGCAATTGTTTTCAGGGGCCAAGCAGGTAGCAGGGCTCAGTCACATGAACTTCCAGTATTTTCTGTCCACACAAAGCTTTCCATCAGGTGGCAAGGTCATCATTAGTGACATCATCTATTTCAGCTTTGGGGACCCTCCCCGATTCAGCAGGCACAGTTCATTCAAATTGCAAATGCAGTCTCAATGCAAATTTTAAATGCCCAGTCTCATGGAATAATTGTTATTCTGTTTACAACTGGAAGTTCCCTCCTCATCAGCCTCACAGACCCACACGAAGAAGGGGGTTGTGATTTGGCTTTTTGTTTCTACACCCCTTAAAGATTGTATTTCTGCCAGATAATCTGGATGAAGACCAGGGAGAGATAGGAACAAAGGGGATCTTGAAAGTTCATACTTTGCTGAGTGTTGCACTCTCTGGCAAGGGCTTATTTGAACCTACGCTGGTGGGCATTCTGCGGATTCTTTCAAGAGTTCTCCCTGTGCCCCCGCCTCCCTTACATGTAAACATGTGCTGTTTCTGGGTGCATGCACGCACACACACTGATTCTCTCTCCCTCCCTCCCATGCACACATCTCCAGGGTTCTCCAACTTGCAGATTTTTTTTTTTAGTACAGGTGAAGCACTCTCTTCCTACTCTTGCATGCAAAGCTCCTAACTCAGCCTTTGTAAATCTGGAAGGTCTCCTCCAACAGCATTCAGCTGTGAGGGATAGAGATTTGTTAGTGGAGTCGAGCATATTTTCATACGTTCATGATGCTTGCTTGTGTAGTTTGATGAATCTCTCTGTTGTATTCATCTTTTTGTAACTGGTTTGTAGGTGTTCTTCCTATTTTTCTAGATTCCAATATTTTGTCAGTTGTATCACCTCTCTTAATTTGCATATGGAATCTTTTTTATCATATCTAAGTTTCAAATATTCATGTAAAGTTACCAATTGTTTCTCCCCTTTGCTCCTTTTTTGAATTGGTAATATTTTAATTAGCATTTAACTTTATATTTTAAAAATCATATTTGATGTGACAGAGTTAAACTAATCAAAATCTTTTACTAATTCTTAAGGATCTGAAAACTCTAAACGTTGGAATAGTGTTACCCTTATGTTTTGAACAAAAAGGGAAATATGCTTAAAGTGACAATTTAGGTATGTCATAGTCATATTTAAACCAGTCTTAGTGCTTTTCTAGATTTATTAAAAAGTTTACTAAATAGAAGAAAGTGGCAAAAATGCCAGCCTTTTTATAGTCTAATGGTAAAGTTCAAGCAAAGAATACAAAACTCAAAGGAGCAGTGGAAGGAACTAAGTTTTATTCTCCCTGGGTCATTTAATCCTCATAATTTTGCAAAGTAAGTATCATTATCTCCATTTCACAGGTGAACTCACTGAAGCTCAAAATGATTAAGTCACTGGGCCAAGAAATTTAGTTTTAAAGCTGAAATTTGAACCCAGGATTCTCTGGTTCTAAGCCTGGGTAATTACCATGATATCTTTTTGAACATCCATTGTTATGAACATCCATTTCAAGTATCCATCCCTGAAAAAATGTGCAATGTTATGCAATACTTCCCAAGGTGGAGATATATGTAGAAGTGCCCAGCAGAATATTTAGCCCTTGATCATTACTGTTAGTATTGACTTTAGGAAAAAAGAACACAGATAATAACCAAATACTTTCAGCCTTTTAAGAAGTCTTATCTTGCTTCTAAACACTTAGAATATCTTTGACAGTGATATTCTGCTTAGGTTTTTTTTTCTTATTTTGAATGACAGGCCAAGTTTCTTGTGTAGTTTGATTGAGAGGTGTCAAGTGGGAATAAAAAAAAAAAGGCACAGGAAAATATCATCCCTGGGAAGCCAGTACTCCCACCAGAAATTTCTTTGAGCACTTGCAGCTTCCATCCTGATAATATGAATTTCTACTATGTTAGTCCTGTATGATATTTTTAGAAAAACTGGCTATAGGACATTAAGATGATTCAAAGAGTCTAAAGAATTTAGAACTCTAACTTAGCTTACTGATAGTCTAGAATGGTTTTAAGGGAAATTTAATAATATCAGTATTCATGAGTTCATAAGAATATATCTTAGACTTAAAGAGTTCCTGAATGGTTTACAAAAGGTGTACTCTTTACAAGAAATAAGTATTTTGAATTCACAGTCAGTCCAGTGAAGCCAGATTATGCTAAGGCTGTTTTGTGTTTACTACTTAACATTAAAGATGTGGGTGTGTGAGAACAGTTGGCTGTAAATGGCACCTAATGATAGGAATGCCTGCTGGTGGCACATAAACAGCTACAGGCATAAGATAAAACATCTCAGCCCTCCTGAGGATCCTTGCATCATCTAACTTCTCCACAAATAGCATTTATATCTTTGGAAATGTATGAAGTTTCATTTGCCAAAATGAATGTCTCAGTGTTCAAGAGTTAGATAATGGCAGCCCCAGGACATCATTTTAGGCTGGAATAGTGTGTATTTATACATACAGTCATTGGATGGAGAGCAAGGCCGTTGGAAGTTTTGAAACAATCACTCTTTAAGGTTCATGGAAAGTTCACTAAATCATTTTGCAAGATTGAAAGAAAGTGAAAGTGCTAGTCGTGTCTGACACTTTGTGACTCCACGGACTGTGGCCTGCCAGGCTCCTCTGTCCATGGGATTCTCCAGGCAAGAATAGTGGAGTGGTTGTCATTCCCTTCTCCAGGGGATCTTCCTAACCCAGGGATCAAACCTGGGTCTCTCCCACATTGCAGGCAGGTTCTTTCCCATCTGAGCCTTGGAGTTCATAAATGTTTTATCTATCCAACTCACCAGTTCTTCAATGAATTGAACACAGATTCAAGGAGGCAAAAAGGGATCTAACTATAGCGTTAGTTTTATTAATGGTTAAACTGGATTTAAGTCCATGGCTGGGTTTTCTGTCTCCTTTTGGGAGCGTAAACTGCAGGATGCTGATTTATTTACCAAGGAGCCAGCAGAAAAGCTGAAACGCCACAGCAACGCACCTGGGTGGGCATGGGCAGAGGCATGAGACAATATAAGCTTGAATAGAGGTTTCTATGCTTCCATAAGAGCAGATGTACCCTGCACTCTACCTCCTCCTATATTTCCATGAACATCAACCTCTCATCACCTCTCACTGAGAAAAAGTTCACACATGGACAGCCACATGGCCATGTATACACATACCAGTGTGCCATGCTGAGCAGGAAAAACCACTGTCTCGGATGAGCTGCAGGCATGGGAATTCTATTTTAATTAATGGAATTGATACTTTCTGTGTAAATACTTTCAGCTTTACTGCAGAAGTGTGTCACACTGAAAATCAGTTGATCCTAAACATCCTAGGGCTAAGGAACAACTTTGCCAGCAATGGCAGAAGCAATAATAACAAAAAACAAAGACTGTATCTCTTAATCTATATTACGTTTATTATGGAAAGTGAAAAAAAGCAACAAAATCATATTTGACATTTTTTTAAGGATAAAACTAAGTCATCAGTTGAATTTCATTCATTCATCCATTCAAAACTCAAATCCAAAATGAGGGTGGATGTGCAGGTAATTTCAAAATCTTGATCTATCCTCATGTAAATCATAACATTCCATCTTTTTTCCTAGGTAATGAAATTTTATTGATAGGTCAATTTACAGAGGATGGGGACTTTCTTAAATAAGCAATTTAATGACCTTTGTCTATAGGCATCATGAAAAGATATAACTTTAGATTCATAAATGGAGTTTCACTTTATTACTGTTTCTTCAGTGATTTAACATCATACTACACTTTTGGTCTTTCTCCACTGAGTACACACATAAATGATTCTTATATTGACATCTATAATTTTTCTGGTTGGCACTTAATACATGACTTCCAAAATAATTACATAAATTTATCTTTTAAGCAACAGTAAATATTGACATCAAGATTTCATGTATGCTTTTATAACATCTATTTTTGGTAGTTAAAAAACACAGCTAGCTGTAGTTGTAATTGTGTTTTTATGGTGTTTATCCTTTTTTAATCTAAGATATAAAGATGGCACATTCAGTCTTTAAAATATGAGTACCTATGAAATGGTATAGTTGACTTTCTACTGAGAAGTGGTTATATTTGTACTTTGCCACACAGAAGTTTCTGTTGATGGCAATTCTGGTATTTCTTTTCATAACTTCAACCTAATATCCAGCCAACATAATTATTAGTGTCAAAATATCAGGATCAAATCATATTAGGTTTTAAGGACCAGATCAGACTTTTCAATGTCTAATAAAGTACCTCCTTTTTGAAGAAATGAGAGAAACTAAAACAACATCGATTCACTGACTGGCATTGTGATAAATTGACTACTCTTGTCCAGTATTGACATTTGCTGGCTAATGACTCTAATTTTGTTATCTAGTCCACACAGTGTCACCAATTGTCAATAACAGTCATTTATTTGAGTCCATTTTAAGGAAATCCCAATTGCTAACATCCTGTTATTCTACCAGTATCATTTGTAACTTTTAAAAATAAGATCTTTACTCTTTGACTTTTCTTTGGTGTTGCTAAACATTGTTTTGCCAATCTCAAGAGAAGAATGCCTGCAAACATGTTTCACGTAGAGTGATTATATACTCTTTTGATATCTAGGGATACAGCTCTACAATATAGAGCTTTTCTGAGCCTATGCAAATAAACATGCCACTAAACACACAAAACGAGTCTATGAAGCATAATAGGTTTTCCCCAGTGTTTGTCATTTCCAGATATGAAATTAGGTACTTAAAGAACAGCACTAAACCTTTGAAGCTGCTCACGTACCTGTCTGTGTCTCAAGTAAAAGATCACCTAGATTTTCGGGACTCAGTGGGGCTGGGCTTTCCTAAGCGCCAAATGTGCTGCGAGGGAGTAACACCATTAAATGAGGAGCGTCTAATCTGCTATCAATCCGTGTGAAACTGAACAGTCAAGAAAAGATGCAACTTTCAATTAGTTGTTTTAATTTGTGATTGATTTAAATGTACCACTATGAATAAAATGCATTTATGTGTGCATATATATGTGGGTAAGCTATTTACAGTTATGTATACATTTTTATGTGGAGAAAATGAAAATACACATTGATGAGCCCTTTTGAGGCTTTTGAACGACTGTTTCTTCTTCCTGCTTTCCACTGCTTTGAGAATTTAGATAATTCATACAAGGTATGTACACAATCACACCCATAGTATGTACATCCTAATCACACAACACAGAGAAGATGTGTGAGGAATGTAAATCAACCCAGTGGTCAAAGAATTGACCTTACCTGTGACTAATGGCATGGGGAATTAGCCCTGGCATATTTGGTAACAGGCCAATCTCCTGATGACTGCATTCAGCCTTTGTGACAATTATGTTATCTACTCTGGGAGATGATTAAAAGAAGAAAACAACAGCCCTTTCTGACCTTCAAAAGCGAAAGGACAAATTCTGTCACTTAACACACCTGCACACTTTTGTTGGTTTTATTCACTTTCGGCCATGTGCCTACCTGATGACAGAACTTGGCCTTAAAATGGGATGCAGCATGTTTTTTTTTTTTTCTACACATAAAAATAGAAAACCAACTGCTCACAGACTGTACATACTTACAAAATGTACTGATGTACCACAACCAGCTACAGGGTAATGCACAATGTAGTGTTTACATGTTAGTAAAGCAGAGATAAATACATTTAGAAGTTTAGTAATTGTTAGTATATTTCCTTCTTGGGTTTTCAGGCCCTGATGACCTTTCTCAAATACCTGGGAAAGGTATTTCCAGATGCCCTTAAAAGCAAGACTTAGTCTCTCCAACCCTCTAGGGAATGGGGAGTGTGAGAATAATACTGTAATCTCCCAAGGTACCAACATCAGAAATGATGGAAAACATTTTACAAAATAATTTACTCAAAGATGTGGTTAAATAAATGCTAAGAAGTCTAAATGGGTAAGCCCCTTCTGCTCATTTCATAGTTTGCTCTATACATAACACAAAAACAATAGGAGCCATAAAAAAATGTTTAACCTCTCAAAAGTTTTGCTTAAAAATAATTTAATTTTTAAAGGAACAAAGAGTAATGCTAGCAGCAAGGTCAAAAAGCAAGCTATCCTTTTCACTCCAAAATAAGCGGATGGCCTCCCATGTCTTAAAAGATCGAGAAAGAAGTTAGTGTTTCTTCCCCACTCAGTTTTCTTTAACACACTTAAATCTTTAGGGTATTTGTTATCACAACTATCATCATGCTGGTTGATCATCAGTACCTTTTTCTGAAGTGTAAAATGCTGCTTCTGCTGCTAAGTCACTTGCGTCGGAAATATGTGATCTTTATTCCAGCCAGTTGATTTCGAGCTTGAACCCAAAAGAATACTTGGTGAAGAATTAGTATTTAGAAACGCCCATCTACAACATCATATTCTGTAAGGCATTATGTCCGGCCGCTTTTGATATGAGTATTCACGTTTTAGCTTCCTCATTTGAGAACCCATTTTTTTCATAGCTAAATCTGGTTATCTTCCAGGCAAAATTAACTGAATTGATTTCTTATAGGCTAGTGTCCAGGGAGAGTAATTACTATACATTTAACCTTCCATTTCAACCACATTTCTGGTTGAAGCCGTCTTGAATTTTAAGCTAGCAAGACTCTTGGTGATTCCTTTGGTCTTGACTAATGTTAAAACACAGCTGTTAACCATATGATCTAATGTTCACTAGTGCTGTACCTCTTTATGGAGCTCCTACAGAAGTTTTTCCAGCAAGAAAGCAGAAATTATGCCTTTGCTTATTTTATCCCATGGGTTATGCTCAGTCTTCATAGAGCAAACCATAAATATATAATGGTGTGCCCATAATAGATGCACTTGGTGGTATAACTGCCTCTTTTTGGCACTTTATTGCTTGACTTTAATTTCATTATCAACAGTCTTTATTCTCAGGATGAATAGCTGAGATATCTGGGTCTTAGAAAAACACACCAAACTTGGGAATAACACCTTGTTGCACCATTCTGGCCTTCACAGTCATTTCACCAAGGCTTGCCGTTATTTAAATGTCCTTTTGATTATCACCTTGATTTACCTAACAGCCAACAGTAATTTTTCAGGGTTTTTTTGTTTTGTTTTGTTTTGTTTGTTTCTATCTACACATATATACCAATGTACTGGATTTACTTTGAGAGAGGTTATTTGGTTGTGGCAAGTGAGTAGTTTAGCTGGTGAATGTTCACAGTTAAAAGTAGCTGTAATGAACTCTGGTAGATGTCACTGATTTGTGAGACAGAATTTTTCCACTTCAGTCCATCTTCATTTATGTCCTTGGTCATTGCAAATCAAGTTTATTTCTGTAGCCAAGGAGAATTCATTTTTCCCAACAGTAGGGTAAAGTTCATGGAAATCTGTTTCAGTCTTTACAAGACTAATTTTTCCCCTTTTGCCAAAAATAATGTCTAAAATTCTGTAGATATCCTTCAGCCCATGTGTCTATACAATGACATTCATAAATTACTCAGCTGGCTTCAGAATTTCATTAAGAAGGATAAAGTTACAAAGTTGGACAGGAGATCTGGCACGTCACCTGGTATTTGCCAGGTGGCAGCAGCTGACCCACCTTTGGCGATTCAACCCAAAGGGCCACACATAGAACCAAGAACATTGCTAACAGAAAAGAAAATGCTCAGATGGGCATATAAAATAGCAAGCACTGAGGCAGAGAAGGGCAAGACTTCTGATTCACTGTGTAGACAGAACAGGGATACAGACAAGATGGCCAGTTTAGTTATCCAAGATACTGCTGAGTTCACTGCATTCTTATCACAAAGGGAAGTTCATAGGCTCCGTTTCTCAAATACCGCTTAGGACAAAGCTGGAGAGAGTAAACAGCGTCATCTCCATGGCAGCATTGTAGATGATTAGTAAATCAGACACGCAGAGGCCTACACAAGGCTACAAGTGACATTTGTGATATTCAGTAAAAACACACACACATACATACATACATATATATATATATATATATATATGCAAACCTTATCCTAATGTATTGTTTTCCTTTATACTGATTCTTAAAAAGTAGACAAGGGCTGTGGTAAATTATGTGGCACTAGAAATGGACAAATTGTTAAACACTTGCATAATATGTAGGAGGAAGAAAAGACAGTTTCTCACATTTTGGAAGCAAAACAGTAACAAACAGGATACAACAGAGGCCAAACAATTTACATTAACAGCCTACTCATATAGGTCCTCTGTAAACAAATCTTAAAGTCACATCATAGTCTAGTCTTCATGTGGTATATACAGATATTTCCCAAATGATAGGAAATCCCAGAGATGAGAGGAAGACTATCAGAATAAGCTAGAACAATAAAAACCTTAATACTCTTAGATACAACCCAAAGCAGTTTTCCTCTTCTTCTTTCTTAAGATGACAAGCTCTTATTAATAATTTGGTTCCAAAATTCAACCTCTAGGGTATATGGTACACATGCATATTCAGTCCAGTTTATTCCAGTTATGATATTTAACCTATAACACGGAGACCACTGATATCCAAAATAATAAATATTAGACCATTCTAAAGATTAAAGATCATCAGAAATCAAATTATATTCAATATAGCTGACTTGTTAAGGTAGGAAAACACAGTAATCTTTTTTTTTATAAATATTTCATTTTGGATGCAAACAAAAAAGGCTTCTGGTCCACTGTGACCTAACAAAACATTTAACATGTGCCACTGACCCAAAACACAAAGCTTAATTAGGATTTCAGTGTATGTAAAGTAGTTGGTCTGTGGCATCCAGGGTAATACTCCAGAAAGACATAATTAGAAAAACACTGAAGGCAAATAGACACATAACAGTTGAAGTGGTCACATGTTTTTCTTGTAGTCATAAAATAGAAAAATTGGTATTTAAATTAAAAATTTTCACTGGGTACACATCTTCACATGTTAAACATATGGATGGCCTAAGTCATCTCTTTTTCGCTGCTGGTTTAAAAAATATCTTATACTGATTTACTTAATAAAGTATTTCCTCCATTTATTTCAACAACTAAAATACATTTAAAAGGACCAAAAGATAACTAAAAGAAATAAGGACAAAAACAGCCTTCAACACTGTGTGTGTCATGCAGGTAACAAATCGCAGAGCAAGTTCAAAGAGTCTGCCATGTAAATTGTTTTGCAACTTCATCTGTTGAGTGAACCTAAGCAATCACAAGTGATGTCTTGAATGTGTATGCGTCATAGATCCAACTGAAAGAGTGTTTTCAAAACACAGCTTTATCCTGAGACTCTTTGGGGGATCATAATGCAGAAACACCACTGTTTTGAATAGGCTCCTGTCTTATCTAAAATCTATTTGATGAGCTATTTCTGTGACAGTTTTTTCCAGGACTTTTCCTTCCATAAGATTCAGGAAGTGAGAAGAAAGCTTTTGTAACATTGTGTGACAATCTTTAGAGTGTGGTAAAGATTGAAAGTAAAAAACTGAAGATTAAGAAGTAAAGGTTAGTTTTAGTCCCCAGAAAAACCAAAGTGACTCTAGCACACATTAAGTTTTAATTTATTGAATTTTATTAATTTGCTTCTAATGTGTGGCAACAACAATGTCTATAACTCTCTTTGGCCTCTGTTTCCTTTCACTATTTATAAATCACATGGTTACTCCAATCTCATGAAAACTAATGTTATTACCAGATGCTAAATTCTTCCTTTTTTCCCATTTTAATGCAGGGACAGCCTGTTCTAGCCAGTTCAGAGCAGAGGGTGACCTGGGCCCACCCATCTGGAGTGGGTGCTGTTGACAGCTGCCACTGTGTACAGAGGGTGTTCTCTATGTGTACACAGCACGTGTGAGGGAGACAGCCAGTGAGAGAGACAGGAGGGAGGTTAAACTCTGGCAAAGGCATCTCCTACAGAAGTGACATGAACACTGCAGCCAATGGGTATTTAAGGCCCAAAGAGTTTTAGACTCAATTCATTAATAATAATTTTGGCTGCTAATTTGATGGTAATTTCTACTCAGATAGCCTTCTTAGTAGAGGCCAACTGGTAAGAAACAAACATGTGCTTTATTTAAAAAATTCACTGTAAGTTTCAATTCTAACAACTGTAATTGCCATTCTCTGGCTCTGACTCTGAGAATGGCTCTGTGGTCTGCTTATGCACGCTTCATAGACAGTCCAGTTACTTTGAAAGAAATGGATGACTATTGACTAATTTAAGTCTGATGTAGGTTGTGGTGTTAAAGTTGAGGTATGATATCCTCCTGCAATATGTTCAGAATCTGCAAAAGAGAATCCAAATTAAAAAAAAAATAGAAACATTGCATTTACTACATAAATGGCATTTATAAATCTCTGGAGAGAGAGTACACAGCTGGACAATTCTTTCCTGGCTCATCAAGGCAGTGAGTTTAGAGAAAAGAGCCAATGCCCCTTCATCACTAACAGTGATTCTCTAAATGCAAGGCAGAAACCAACAACCTCCAGGGCTCACTCCCCTCTTCCCCTCTAGCCCCACTCAAGCCACTGTGGTCCCCCCAGCCAGTGCCCTGCACAACACTCATGGGCCCCGAGAACACGCTTCTATTATGGAGACGGGTGAGGGCTCAGCTCAAACAGGTGCCTATGTTCTCAAGGACTGCTGCTGCTGCTGCTAAGTGGCTTCAGTCGTGTCCGACTCTGTGCGACCCCATAGACGGCAGCCCACCAGGCTTCCCCGTCCCTGGGTTTCTCCAGGCAAGAACACTGGAGTGGGTTGCCACTTCCTTCTCCAATGCACGAAAGTGAAAAGGGAAAGTGGACTAAGCTCACCCAAAGTTCAAATGATGTTTTAGTAAAGGCAGTTTCTTTTAATGGGTTGGAAGGATGAGATATGACGGTATTTCTCTTAAAATTAATAGGCTTGAAGAGATTACCTTTTTACCACAGATTAGTCTTACGCAATTAGATGATATCAGTCTGCATACAAAAGCAGCAAGGGAGCTCATTTCTATTTGACTACATTTTCTATTAGAAGCTACCAAACCAAATCAAAATAAAAATACAAACTGCATCCTGTTTACAGGAGCCACAGTTAAACCTGCTGTTTTGTTACTCAGGAGACTTTCTTTTTTTCAACACAAGAAAAGGAGTGTTTGGTAATTGGCTATTTATAATTCCTTACCAGAACCTTAACATTCTCAGCAGAATGTTATTGGAGACAGCTGAACAACATAAAATTCAGTATTATCAATAATATGACAATTCTCTTCAAGAATTCAGTCACATGTATTTCCTCTTGGGCAAGGAAATATGAATTTAATCTAAGCACAATCACAGAGATGACTCTTGCCCTTAGTGGAGGAAAATGTATATACATAAATTCACGTTTTATGTGGGCAGTATTCAAATGGTTTGCTAACTTTTTTCCTAATATAACTTTCTTACATTTATTAACAGGTGTAACAAGGTTTATAAAAAGGGTTATATGCAGATGTTTACAAATATTATTTCATATTTGACATTTTATGCATGTAAGTACTTTTATTTATATCCTCTAGCCGAGGAATGAGTCAAATTTGTTTCCATTGTTTTTCCATGATATTTCTCATCACCTACTTAAATTTTGTGTGGTATCAGCATTCTTATTGCAATGGACTACAAAGTATAACTGTTTTTGCTAACAGTGTCTTTGCTACTTTTAATATAAAGCAGGGGTTTTAATGGAAATACCATAGTGTGATAAATTGAGGCAGTAATATAAAATGACACATGTGTAATGAGCATGTTATTCTAAAAACATCATATTAAAAAAAAGTGTTATTTCCTCTTAATTAAGGTTGTAAACCTTCAGTGAAGCTTACTTCTTCACTTCCTTTCAAATTGAAACAATATTTTTAATTTATGGAACCCCAAGCAAAGGACCCGCCATTGTTAGTAGCAATTTCTGTGAGTTAATGCTTTCTCTTCCTGGCCCCTCGGAAGAAAAATGAAGTAAGCTCTGACATAGACCGATGGACACCTCTGAAGCCCGTAGCAGTATCCAAGGGCTTCTGGACACGTTCCTTTTCAGTCCAGCACAGAAGAAGGAGCAGGACGAATGCAGCAGCTGGGGCGTCGAAAGTTCTGCAGCATGGACTGGAAAACGCCGTGCTGCCTGCCTTTGAGCTTTTTATTAGAAGAAGTATCTGAGGAGATGGACCTCCGGCTCTGGCCGCTTTGAGCTTTGATTAACTTCTCGTGTTCTCTGATTTGTCTTTGTAAATGGTTCTGTATGGCAACGCCCAGGGACTCCGGGTCCAGGGACGCGCCATACACCTCCCAGGTCATGCCCTGCTCGTCCCACACCACGTCCCGGACACGCTTGGACTGTTTTAACTGGAGCTTGGACTCGGCACTCAGCTGCTGCTTCTTCTCTCCTGGAGTGAGTCCCACCTGGGCGGCGGCAGCCGTCACGTTTAACTTCTGCTCCTTGAGGAACTCGCTGACTCTGCTGGCTCGGCGGGGGCTGGCTTTGACGGAGCGAGAAGGGGTCCTTTTGCCAGAGCCAGGACTAGAGTCCCCAATGGCATCCGACGGCAGGCTTAGGCTGGCAGCTGTCTTGGTCTGTCTGGTTTCTTCCCCGGTGCCCTCCTGGCTCCTTCTAACTGGGGAGGGTGTAGGGCTAGGACCTGATGCCACGCCTCCACTTTCTTGAGATTTAGGATTGAGCAGTAGGCTTTTGGCTTCTGCCCTTGCCCTCACCTCCAGGATATCGATGCAAGGAGATTCTTGTTCTTTCATTATCTGAGGAGACGCAAGCTTCTTCTCTCTTGCATCCCCTTGATTCGTGAGATCCAAGCTCCTGGACTGGTCGGCTTTGCTGGCAGGGCCACAGGAGTCGGAGAGTTTGCAGTCGGGGTCTGGTGTGTGGCCACTGGTGGTTGCCACTGCAAACGCAGATGGCTTCGTTTCACATTTCCCTAATCCATGACCTGTTTCAACCTGACGTCCTGCGCTAAGAGAAATCTGGTCACTGGGGCTAGCTTTCAGGGAGTTAGAACTCGTACCCGAAAGCTGTCTAAAGGTAAGCTCTTGCCCCGCTGGGGTCATTCCCGCTGATTTTCCGTCTTCTTTACACGTCTCCTGAGCATCACGGGATGACACGTTCACGGCTGAGGTTTTAAGGACCTCCCCCGGTAGGCTCCCTGATTTACTTTCTCCTTGGAAAGCTGCAGAAACAGCTGTAGCTGTCTGGATGTGCACCGCTGGCATGAGGTCACGGCACTGACCCGCCTCCCGGGGGGCTAGGGTGTTCTCAGAGAGCTCCAATGTGTGGTTCGCACTGCCATGGCAAATGACACGCAGCTGTTCTTGTTCGAACCGCTCTGGAGCAGGGGTTTCCTTTAAGAATGCAGCGAGGATGCTGGGGCTGGTGGATGCCGATCTGCTCTCGACACTCGCCACTGCCTGCACCTCGGCATCTTGCTGAGCCCTGGGCGGGGTTTTCTTGATCTCATTTTCAGCTTGGCTGGTCATTGTACTTGCTTCTTTAAACCTTGACACTTGAGGCTGTGCTGCCAGCGGCACCTTCTCTGGATCTGGAGGAAACATCGATCCGTTGCTAGGGAGGTGGGATGGTTGAGGAATCACCGAAGTGATGGCCTGGGTGTCTGAGGTGGCGGCAGAGGGCGGTTTGTTCCCTGAACATCCTTCTTCTTCTGTTGGAGAGCCACAGGACCTTGTCTGGGAAGTGCAGACAGCTTGCTGCCTTTCTGCTTCGGGTCCACCTACAGTAGCGCAAGTAGGACTGGACGCCCTGGCTGCTGTATCTTCAGTTTGCACCATTCCCTGCACTGTTTCTTGAGAAGGAAAATCACAGGGCACTTGATCTTTGCCACAGATGACCCCCATCGGACAACTTGACTTCTCAGGTTGCACTCCATCTGCAGTTCTCTGTGATTTCACCAGGGCATCTTCAGGCCCTGCTTGGGGACTGGCATTGGGGTGGTTACCTGGAACAACCGGGTGGATGTGTTGATTGGCTGGCATTGTAAATGTTGCACGTATTAGATCCTTGCCTGCTGCAGAACACAGGGCTGGTGCTGTGGGCTCTCTGCCCCCTGACAGCTGAGTATTGCCAGGAGAGTTGAGTGTGGGAGATGCCTTCCCCACCTCACTGACAATGTCAGGAGAGGGCATGGCTGGCTGCGAGGGCACATGCTCACCGGCCTGCATCAGGGCCTTGGCAGCTGTTCTGGGGCTGAGATCTGGCTCTGCAGGAGTGCTGGAAAGGCCATTGGTGTTCTCACACAGGACTTCTGTTTGAGGCTGGGGTGAGGCAGCCTGCACCTCTCCCAGGCCCTCTTCTTCTCCAGAAGCTGCAATCAGGGATGTTTTGGCTGATCTCAGAGGGTCAGGTACAGTCCCCATGGAATCTCTCTCCAGGAAAAACCTTGGAGCTCGCACCTGGACAGCGCTTCTATACGGAAGCAGCCGAAGCTCAAAGTGAAGATGCAATCAGGGGTGATTCCTCTGAAGGACCAATCTGTGAATCAAGGAAACAGTACCATTAATACAGTACAGTACCTGGGGGTTGAAACTATACCAATTTGTCACTTGTATAGGGTCTCACAAGCACAGGAAATCTTTTCTTTCCATAACTGTTGATATAAATGCAGATCTTGGGAAGAAAGATTATGGAAAAGTTATTTTAATTAGACAAGTATTATCTTGATATGTTAGTTTCTGCTTCATCCCATTGCTGTCTAGAAAATAGGCTTTTAACATTAATACTTACATATGCACTTGATAACTACTTCAAGTCATTGGTGTAATCTGATTTACCAGATATCAGAAAATCCTATAAAGCAACTGTAATCAAATGAATAAGTATTAAAATAAGAAATAAGCCCAAACAGATATGTAGACTAGATTGTCTTGAAATAGATCCAGATATAAAATGAGGATTTAATATATGACAAAAGAGGCATTTCAATCTAGTGACAAAAGGATGGATTATTTAATATAAGGGGCTGGAAAACTCTTTAGTCATCTGAAAGAAAAGAAAGCTCCCTCTTATACCAATTCCAAAACTAAATCTTAGATAGACTTAGAGAGATTAAAGCTTAAATTATAAATATTTAAATAAAAAATTCTGTTCAGAAAATATAGGCTCATAAATATATCTAGGAGCAAGGTAGATAGGTTTCTTTGGCCAGGCAGAAAATATACCCAGAATTATGAGAGAAAACATCAGCACAGATGACTAAAAAAAATGACAAAACTTTTGCATGGCAAAAGATGATACAAATAGATACAATAGGTTTAAAAAAGTGTTTCCAACCCTAGAGGACAGGTGAAAATATCTGAAATATAGTAGAAGTTCTTAAAAACTTATAAGGAGACAAAATAATCCATTGGAAAAATGGATATGGAAGCACAGTTTATAAGGTAGGATATCCAATAGCCAACAACCTGATGAAAAGATGGATCAAATTCATTTGTAATCAAAGACATGCAAATAAACAATGAGATTTTACTCTGTACCAACTGCACTTGCAAAAACTTTTAAAAAATGTTGTAACACCATGGCCTGGGAAGACCTTGTGAAAGGAAGTATTTCTATTAGTTGTATGTGCAAATGTGTATTGTTGCAGCTTTCTTAGGGAAGTAGTTTAGCTTGTAAAACTAAAAATACACATGTCCTTCACTCAGTGAACCTATCAATAGAAATAAAATACCAGCATATGTAGATAAATATACAGGTATGTTTATTAAAAAAGCTTTCCCTGGTAGCTCAGATGGTAAAGAATCCACCTGCAATGGAGGAGACCCGGGTTCAATCCCTGGGTTGGGAAGATCCCCTGGAGAAGGAAATGGCAACCCACTCTAGTATTCTTGCCTGTAAAATTCTGTGGATAGAGACTGGTGGGCTACAGCCCATGAGATCACAGAGTTGGACACCACTCAGTGACTAACACATGCATACATGTTTATTGAAGAACTATTTGTAGAGGCAAAAAACTCAAACTGGTCTCCTTAAATAGGTGGAGAGGCAGAATAAATCATGATATATATAGCTCTACAGTAGGGCATTATACAACCATTAAAATAGCTAATGAGGCTATAACTTTTCACTTGGGAGAAATTTCACCAAGGTATGGTTGAATGAGAAAAGCAAGGTACATAAAAGAATATCTGTTTTCATTTCTGTAAAACAGTGACCTAAAACTCTACATACATATGTGTTATGTGTGTGTTTGTGTATAATTATATAAATTCTGAAAATATACATAATGAGACATATTAGGTGGCAAATGGAGTTTTGTGACTTAGAATAGGGAAAAAGAGATGCAGGTATCCAAAAGTGGGAAAATTTTGGATGTTAACAAGTATATCTGAGTCTTTAAAAGTATATATGAAAATTTATTCATGTGTGTTTATGCATAAACATTTTTTTAGAAAGAATAACCTGACTATGTGATGAAGACAAAGCAATAGTTCAGAAATTAGCAGATGACGGTTTTAATATTACTTCTATCACTCAGAGGTTCTATGACCTCATGGGAATCTCTTAATCTTTCTGGACCCCAAATTAACTCATTGGCAAAATGAATTATATGATTTCTAAGGGCTCTTCCAGCTCCAAAGTTCAAAGATCCTACTTTTTGCTATGATATAGATAATAAATCAAACATCACAATCATAACTCCAGCTTTAGGGTCAAAGTAAGGCAAAGGTCAATCTGGTTGGGCCCAGATTTTGAAAATAAATACTCTTGTATTTTCGTTCAATGGTATTTGATTGCTCAATCATATGACATTTAACAATAAATCCAATTTATCTTCTTTCCCCAAGAACTCTTCCTTCTAATTTCATTATTCATACTGATGGGTTAAATATTTTCCCATCCTTGGTCTTGACTGGTTTCTGCTCATTCAAATCACTTCCCCAGGTTTATGTTCCATTTCTTCCTTTCTAGAATTTTCTGTTGCAGTCACTTTTTGTGCCCCAAGCTTATTTTCCCTCTGCCTCTTTGGCATCTGTCTTTATTATACCTTTAGTACTACTCTCTGACCTCATCTTCAAAAAGCATACTTGTTCTTCAAAACCCCACTTAAACCCCATCCTTTCTGAAGGCTCCTAAGGCTTTTTAAGTCATAAAATCTCTCTTTTCAAAATTCTACAGCTATGGCCATCTGTGTTCTTTGTATTGTGCTTTTCATGTACTGTTTTTGTGCTGTTGTTGCTTGTATAAATGTCTCATTTCTCCAGAAGTCCTTCAAGTCCCAGGAGGGAAGGGGACGATCTTATTGATTCTTTTCTGTTCATTCCTCAGGACACGGTGCAGAGCCTTGTGCACAAAAAGGTGTTAATTGATCCCATTTCTCTCCAAAATGGCCATTATTAAGCCCTGCCAAACTTCAAAATAATCACCAAATTTAAGCCATGACATGAAATAGTAATGAAAACAGTATTTAAAAGAGTGCTATTTTTTGGAAATGAAACAGTTGTATCTTATTTATGAGACTTTACATAATTAAAAACAAGTCCATTGGCCACCTCCTATAAAAAGTTGGAAGGTCAGAACATCTGGTTGGGGGATATCCCTTGTTACATGGCTGGAGCCAAGAAGCCTGGCTTGCCAGAGAGGACTGTAAAATATGAACACCTCAGAGTCCAGCAACTGAAGGCTGGAAGACTTAGAAAAGATGAGGAACTTCACTGAAATCTCAGAAGTCACCAAGTTGATCCCCATTTCCCACAGAGAGCTGATTATACTAGTTTATATTTAAAAGAACATTTTCTTTTTGTTTGCTTTGTTAGCAGCAGTTAAATTATCCATCAATTCAAGAAGAAAAGCCCAGATTGCTTGGTTAACACATGTAATCTGAAATCTCTTGATTCATGAGTAGATAGGAAACCAACACTACTTGAAACACATTTGCTATTGTAATTGTCACTGCATCTCCATGAGCCCTGGACAGACTGCTTAACCTCAAGAAACAATTCTCCTCCTTTTGCTCCTTTCCTCTCCAACTAAATAGCAGAAATCTACAGTCTCTAATAGGTTACACAAATAGGTTATTTTAAAAAAATGTAATTACTTGGTGGTTTAGAGTAAGGAGTAAGTCTTTAAAATCAGTAGGATTCCATTGTGATAAGATTTAATAACCTTTAAAAATGAGGTTATTAAATGAGGTGGCCCACAGACTGAATAAATTCCTTCTGCAGGTCTGTCTGTGTGTTTCTTGTGCAACTTTCCCTTCCGTTTCCTTTCTCTTCCCCTCTCTCTCCTTTCCCTTTTTCTCTTCCCTCTGTCTACTGAAGAGATCATTCATAAAAATCCATATTTCTCTCTTCTGTTTCTCCACCTTCCCACCTCAGAAGACATGCATTTCCAGATACCAACACAACATGGCGATGTGAAGCTCAGTCTTTCTAGAGCGCAGGGGCATTCCAGACTCCACACAACCCTTCCTCACCTAGACTGCTTCAATCCTTTGCATAATTTACCCTGGCTCCTATGGACGAGTAAGTTTGAGAGCTTTGTTTTAAGAGCACTGACACAGTAGACTTCCCAACCTAATTTTCAGTCTTCTGAGGACAGGCGGGCATTGTGTTTAAGAACATGAACCCTGGGGCCAGGCCCCCTGGGTTCCACCACATATCAGTTCCACCATATAGCTCTAGCTTTGTGTGCTTGGACAAGTAATTTAACATCTCAGGGCCCCAGTGTAATCCATAAATTGAGGCTAATAATAATAATACAGCCTCACTGAGCTGTTGTGAGGAATAGATTTAGCTCTTAAAACAAGTAATGTCTTGGCTCATGTTAAGCACCAAAGAAGTGTTAGCCTCTTTAAAAAACCTCATATTTATACTTTGATCTGGGGCTTCCCAGGCAACACTAGTGGTTATGAACCCGTCTGCCAATGCAGGAGACATAAGAGACACGGGTTTGGGAAGATGCCCTGGAGGAGGGCATGGCAACCCACTCCAATATTCTTGCCTGGAGAATCACGTGGAAAGAGGAGCCTGGCGTTCTACAGTCCATCGGGTCACACAGAGTTGGACACAATGGACACGACTAAGTACGCATGCAAACTTTGATCTATGTTAAAGAGAAATTTATTCTGACACTTGTTAAAATGATAAGGAAGACTTCATTTAGGCTATTGCAATAGGGGTAAAGCCCATGCAGGAGGAAAGAAAGACTGTGTTCAACTCCAAATACACAAAAATGTGTAGGGATTTATAACCAAGGAGTAGGTTTGTGTGTCAATGGGGGTGGGGTGGGGGCGAGTCAGTGGATGGAAAATGATTAAGAAGAGACATCAAGGGTAGGGGGACTGTTGCTAAAGGCAACAATCTTAAAATTCAGCATTAAAAAAACTAAGATCATGGAATCTGGTCCCATTACTTCATGGAAAATAGGTGGGGAAACAATGGAAACAGTGACAGACTTTATTTTCTTGGGCTCCAAAATCAGTGTGGTCAGTAACTGCAGCCATGAAATTAAAAGACACTTGCTCCTTGGAAGAAAAGCTATGACAGACCTAGACAGCATATAAAAAAGCAGAGACATCACTTTGGTCCATATAGTCAAAGCTGTGGTTTTTCCAGTAGTCATGTATGGATGTGAAAGATGAACCATAAAAAAAGCTGATGAGTCCTGAGTGTTCATTGGAAGGGCTGACGTTGAAGCTGAAACTCCAATACTTTGGCCACCTGATGCGAAGAGCTGACTCATTTGAAAAGACCCTGATGCTGGGAAAGATTGAAGGCAGGAGAAGAAGGGGACGACAGAGGATGAGATGGTTGGATGGCATCACTGACTCAACGGACATGAGTCTGAGTAAGCTCCAGGAGTTGGTGATGGACAGGGAGGCCTGGTGTGCTGCAGTCCATGGGGTCTCAAAGAGTCAGACACGACTGAGCAACTGAACTGAACTGAAAGAAAGCTGAGCGCCGAAGAATTGATACTTTTGAACTGCAGTGCTGGCAAAGACTCTTGAGTGTCCCTTGGATAGCAAGCAAATAAAACCAGTCCATCCTAAAGGAAATCAACTCTGAATATTCATTGGAAGGACTGATGCTGGAGCTGAAGCTCCAATACTTTGGCCACCTGATGCACAGAGATGACTCACTGGAAAAGACCCTGATGCTGGGAAAGACTGAGTGTAGGAGGTGAAGGAGGTGACAGAGGATGAGATGGTTGGATGGCATCACTGACTCAATGGACATGAGTCTGAATGAACTTCCAGGAGACAGTCAAGAACAGGGAAGCCTGGCTTGCTGCAGTTCATAGTGTCCGCAAAGAGTCGGACATGACTTTGCAACTGAACAACAACAAATTGAGAACGACCAGGACTGAGATCTAATTTAGAAATGGGCTCACAGGAGCCCAACTTGAGGCTAGTAAAGGAAGGAGTCCTTATCATCTCATCTCATTAACAGCAGCAAATAAGAATTTTCTTACAAGACTCTCTGGGGCATTATGACTTCTTTCTGAATTGGGCATGAATTCCACAGAAGCTGATGGTATCATTAAGTCAGTTTGTTTTGAAGTCTGTTGGAGAACTGGACTTTTGACAGCAGGTCCCTTCGGCGCTTTTGCCTTTAAAATTGTGAACAGAGACTTAAACTTGTTCCAGCAATGCAGCAAGCCTGCAGGGTAAACACTACTGACTTTTTACAGGGAAGGTAACTGAGGCCCAGAGACTGACTCGAGGCCAATCTAATTCCTGTTATAATTGAATTCTTATGAATGGTAATGCCTGGGCCCCATCTATGCTGCTTCCTTATTATCTCTAATTCTGGAAAGAAAATGTAAAAAAAGAGGGAAAAGAAAAGTATCTTCAGAGGAGAGGGACGTTTCTTTCTGTAAGTGGTTTGCAACTTAGCAGCAGCTTGGACGGTACTGACTACAATGGCATTCATCACTGGTCACTTTATGAAAAGCTCAACTTGTTGAAAGCCGACACCGCCCCTGCTCATTCTGAAAATAGTGGGTTCCACTACTCAGCCGCGCTGCCTATTTTCATAACAGACACCCACGCTTAATAAGACGGGCAGCAGGAAATTGCAGCCCTTTGTGACTTGCTCCAAAGCTGCTCTGGTGGGAAAAGCATTGGAGGCAAACAAGAATGGGGAGAGGCTTGGCAGTCCTGGGCCAGCAAGATGCCAATATGCTGCAGATCACGGTGAAAATCCTGTGGCAGCAATGACCTTTGCCCACTTAATGACATCTGCGCTGCTCGAACAAGGGCTCCAGGATGTCATCAGAACTCTTTAGTGACATTAGGAAAGTGTTACAGGGACCCTGGTGTCCCTGTTTACACTCATCTGACAGCAGCCATCAGATGGGTAATCACAAAGACCCTTGGAGAACAGTAGGGTGAGAGATAAGAGACTGTTAATCCTCAAAAAAAGGATAAAGAAAAAAATATCATCTGGTTTCCTATTCAATCTGATTTTATTTGCTCCCTTTACTTGGAACCTTTGCCTAGATCATTTGCATTCTGAACCCAGCAGATCCTGCCAGTGCACAGCTTTAAGGGGAGGTGATTCAGTCCCAGGAAAACACCCACAGGCTAGGAAAAGCAGTTGCTGCTTCTTTCTTTAAAAAATCATACCCTCACACTAATAGCTGCCTCAAATGCACTCTTCAAAGATATCAGCTGAAAAACTGGTTCTTCCCTTCGAACTGCATCTAAAGTCAATCAGAAGGCTTAAGAGACAGGCAGTCTCTGCTTTGTGCCAACAACAGTGTCCCAGACTTTTGGTTATAATGGTTATTTTAATAAAGGCACATGAGAAACAGGCTGCATCCCTTCCCCATTCAGCTTTTCTTTTGTTCCACAGTTTTTCAGAAAAACAAATGCATGGTTTGTGATCTCATTGAATTCCATGGTAAGCAGGGCTGGACAAAAACAAAGATGTAAAAATGAGCTTTGAAAAGCATGAAGACCACAAATATATCCTTCCTTTTTGTCAAATATGATTTGAAAAGATGACTTCTAAGTTCACAACTGATTAGAAGCACACAGTACAGCAAGCACTCCCTTACTGTTCTCTGTATTCCAAACATTGTTCTTTATGTGAATTTGTTTGACTCAGAACAACTCCAGGTGGATGGTCCTACTCTGAGTTCCATGTTGCAGAACTGGAAGCTGAGGCAAGGTCATGCAAGCAAGCAGTAAGAGACAACAGATTTAAATCCAGACCGTATGGCTCCAGAATCCAAGCTGTTAACCAATTTTACACAGGAGAGAGATGGGCATTTCTTCTAGAGGCAAGCTCAATGACCTGGGCAAGAAAGAAGCGTAGTCAGACAATGAAAGAAACAAGAGAAAACTCAAAAAACATAGCCTTGAAACCATTTACCAGCTCAGGCTAATAGAGGTAGACCAAATTCCTGCTCTTCATAATGATTTATCCAATTTGAATGCATTAAGGGTCACGGAGTTTTCTGAGAAGCTGATGAAAACTATGTACTCTTTCTAGAAACACATATGTGCGCACACACATACACGTATGTAGATTATTTTAGGAAATTCATGTCTAGAAAACTTTCTAAGACTGCACCTTAATATCCTTTTGTCTGAGGCCTTGGGAAAACATCACAAGATGGAATTTATCTGCCTCAGGGTTGTTACAGAGCTTAAATAAGTTAAACACTCTGCTGGTTCTTGGAAAATAACAGATACACAATCAGGAATTATTATCATTTAAAAATATTATTTTGGAGTCATTTACCTAAGAAGGTAGAAACCATGCAATCTATTTCTAGAAAGCCATCTTAAACGTCCCAATACTTAAAATTTAAGTTTACAATATGTTCTCCCAAACCCCTGACCAAACACCATCATTTGAAGAGGAAAGTTTTAGCTAACTTGAAAATAAACACAATAGTGAGCTCTATTATTTTTAGATCATGTAGGAAATGTGACCTTTTCAGGTTTTTTCTCATTAAAGTCAAGACTCAAGCTTTAGTAACCTTCAAAAATTAACCCCTCAGTAGCTCCACTGTCCCACCTGTGGAGATAACTATCTAAAGTTACCTAAGATCATTTCTATAAATATCCAAGATACCTAAGTATCTAAGGTATCTAAATATCAAAGTTGCTGTTTCAAAAACGTCGTAAAATATTTAAACTTGAACTATTCTAGGGAAGAATGATTAAACATTTGTTTTGCCTCTTTTTTTTTCTAACCTTTTCCTAGTCAAGTTGTCTCATCATTTACTAGGCTTGCTTTATAGATATTTGAATCTGAATGTTTTCTCTCAACACTCAGCTTTGAAGGTCTTCAGTTGCAAGCTTGTCTTAACTGGAAAGAGAAGGCAACAGGATCTCAGAGCTAAAAGGTAGATGAACAACAAGCTGTTGAAATAAACCCAGCAGTCAGTATTTGCAACTTTTTTTTTTGCATTTGCATTTTAAACTGTTGTGTTAGACAGGATCAAAGCTGCCCCGCAGCCCAATTTTCTCCAAGATCCATTAGCGCCACGGAGCTTACAAACCAGAATTCTGGTCTTTGTTTCGTTTGACCTTGCAGGCCTGTTGCCACCCTTCCCCCACCCACACAGGTGCGGCTCCTTAAAACCTGGCCTCTGGCTCCACCCACTTCCCTTCTGGCCACGTGCCTCCACACGTGTGGCAGCCCTAGAGGGGGCTGCTGAGCGGAGACCGCAGCTAGCAGCCAGCGGTAGGAAAGCTTACTGGTGATTTTGGCCACTTAGTTCAAGTCACACTGGGGCCTTTAATCAGACGATGAAAAGTGTCTGATGGCAGGATTTGTGGTGACCGGACACAGATGTGAAAAGAGAGCTCTTCCCCAACCGTCAGTCAGGGCTCTTCTTAAAGCCAGTGGATCTGAGGTTCTTGCTTACCTGGGGAAGAATTCCGAGAGGAACTTACAGGTAGGAAGTGGATTTATTTATCCGCCCACACACAGGCAGAGTGTGGGCCACTTCAGAAGGGGAGAGAATGCGAGAGTGTGCGAGAATGCAAGAGAAAGAAAGGGACAGAGAGAGAGAGACAGAGAAAGAGAGAAATTCAAAATATAGCGTGGTTAGTTTTCATGGGCTGAGTAATTTCATAGGCTAAGAAGTGGGAGGACTACTAATTATTTTGGGGAAGGGGCAGGGATTTCTAGGAACTGGGCCACCGCCCACTTCTTGGCCTTTTCTCTTCCGCCTCAGAACTGTCATGGCGCTGGTGGGTATGTCATTTACATGCTAATATATTACAATGAGCCTGTCATGAAACTCAAGGTTTACTGCAAGTCGAATCTTGGACCTAGTTGGTTCTAACCTGTCTTTGTCATGTCCCTATGGCCATGCCATTCTTTCAAAGGTCATGCCCTGCTCCCTTTCCTCTTGTTTCATCCTCTCCTAGAGAACAAGGTGGGGAGGAGGGAGAAAGCCAAGTGAGGAAGATGATGGATCCTTCGCAGCACAGACCTTCTGCTGTTGACCTGCATGTCTGGGAGAGTCTGGGATACTCTGCTCTTTGTTTTTTCCTTCAAATGGTTAGTCTTTATTTATTTTTGGCTGCACTGCACTGCAAGGTCTTAGTTTCCTGACCAGGGACCGAACCTGTGCCCCCTTCAGTGGGAGCACAGAGCCCTAACCACAGGACTTAAAGAGAATTCCCATGGGTGTTCTGCTTTTGAGTAGTTTTCTTGTTGGGAGAAGGCAATGGCACCCCACTCCAGTACTCCTGCCTGGAAAATCCCATGGACAGAGGAACCTGGTAGGCTGCAGTCCATGGGGTCGCTAAGAGTCAAGACACAACTGAGAGACTTCACTTTCACTTTTCACTTTCCTGCATTTGAGAAGGAAATGGCAACCCACTCCAGTGTTCTTGCCTGGAGAATCCCAGGGACGGCGGAGCCTGGTGGGCTGCCATCTGTGGGGTCGCACAGAGTCGGACACGACTGAAGCGACTTAGCAGCATCAGCCGCAGCAGTTTCCTTGTTGAGGTCAGAATCTGCTTTGGGTGAGGTCTGAGTTGTGATTAGCGAAAAAGACGAACCAACCTGTCGCTCTCCTGTGTTAGAGTCTGTAAAGTCCTAACTTAGGCCTCACTGAGGTCCTTAAAATGTTTGATTTTGCCCTTCAGAAGATTTCAGTCCATTTGAGGAGACAAGACAAATTCAATCCAAAGCTATAAATGAGCAAGCTAGTCTATAATTAAGTGATTAATGATATGGTAATAAACCAGAATTTATAGAGGTTTAAGTCAGGGGAGGGGCCCATACTTCTTATTCAGCTGACACTTTCTGGTACAATTCCTCTGTCTGCTAGAGAAAATTACTTGTGTAAGTCTGAAAAAAACTGAAAGTTACAGAAAGTGAGCAAGTAAGAGTAAAAAAATAAATATATAAAATAAGTCACACTTTAAGTCACAATGAGACAACTAGAAAGTACTTTTACATCCATTCACTCATTTAATAAGCTGAGTACCTTCTTGATGCTGGATATTCAGATATAAATAAGATACATTCATCTTTTTTGAGGAACTCACAGTTCCTGTAAATCATTAATTTCAATACAACATAAATGTTGGGGAAAAAAACCAAAAGCAAATGTACTATGAAAGCACAGAGGTCTCATTATTTCATTTGGTTACAGAGTCGAGGAGCTGCAGTTTTGTAAGATATATTTAATACAATCAGGAGGATGTAGACATGATCTATGGTAGGTGTTCTTACTTTGCACTACTGATGTTTTGGACCAGATAACCCTTTGTGGGGAGGGACAGAGGAATGACGGTCCTGTGCCTGTACCCTAGTGGCACCTCCACCTCCTTTTGGTGATAATAAAAAATGTCTCCAGACATTGCCAAATGTCTCCTGGGAGGCAAAACTGTCCCCAGTTGAGAACCACTCATCTAGGAGACAAATGTATCCACTTGGCTAGAAAGCAGCATCTTCAGAATGAATACCATGAGTGGATGTGACAGCCTTTGAATTTACTCCAGGTACATAGGAATTAATGATAGAGTTTTCTGCTTTCAGGTCAAACATAGTGTTCTTCATATTCTACCTGTGAGAATGCAAATTTTTTTGAGAATGCAAATTAATACAACTTTTTTTGGCACTATTTATCAAAGATACAAAGTCAAATACACTTTGACTCAACAATTTCACCTTAGGTACTTATGAGTAAAATACATGTACTAATTGATACATGTACAAGGTTATTCACTGCATGAAATAACAAAAGATTAGAAGCAATCTAAATATCCATTAATAGGGAGCAGATTAGTTACAAAATTTATGGCACGTTCATATAAGTTCAACGAGGTGAAAGTTGCTCAGTCGTGTGCTCAGTCGTGTCCGACTCTTTGTGACCCCATGGAATTCTCCAGGCCAGAATACTGGAGTGGGCAGCCTTTCCCTTCTCCAGAGAATCTTCCCAACCCAGGGATCGAACTGAGGTCTCCCACACTGTGGGAGGATTCTTTACCAGCTGAGCCACAAGGGAAGCCCAAGAATACTGGAGTGGGTAGCCTATCCCTTCTCCAGAGGATCTTCCAACGTAGGAATCGAACTGGGGTCTCCTGCATTGCAGGCAGATTCTTTGCTATATAAGCAGTCAGATTTAATAACGAGGAAACTTTTATATATTGATATGGAATGCTGTTGCTGCTAAGTCTCTTCAGTTGTGTCTGACTCTGTGTGATCCCATAGATGGCAGCCCACCAGGCTCCCCCATCCCTGGGATTCTCCAGACAAGAACACTGGAGTGGGTTGCCATTTCCTTCTCCAATGCGTGAAAGTGAAAACTGAAAGTGAAGTCGCTCAATTGTGTCTGACTTTTAGCGACCCCATGGACTGCAGCCTACCAGGCTCCTCTGTCCATGGGATTTTCCAGGCAAGAGTACTGCAGTGGGGTGCCATCGCCTACTCTGATATGGAATAGTCCAAAACATATTGTTAGGTAAAACAACAAGTAAGACAAAAACATAATGATAGTTAAAAAAAAAAATCCCTAAGATACAGAGCAGTATGTTTCCAATGCTACTAACTATATTAGAAAGGGAAAAATGAGTATCTTTTGCTTGTGTATACATAAAATATCTCTGCAAGGATAAATAAGAAATTGTTTTCAGAGGAGGGGAACTGGGTGTCTAGGGGAATAGGATGGGTGGAAGACTGCATTCATATTCTTTGGTACTTTTTAAATTTTATGTTATATGGATGTACACATATTTAAAAATAATTAAAAATGTAAAAGCTCATGCTCCCCTCCTAGGCAAAACTGAGAAAATCTGCACCCTGAATCTTTTCTATCAGTGCTGATGGATTTGTGCTGATCTGTCCTTTCACACTCTTGCCATCTACTCTTTGTTCGGTAAGATCAGTCTGGAATGCAAACAGTTAAAAAGAAACCATAATTTCCTTATCCATCTTGGTTATCTACAAGCTCCAAGCTAGGCGATATAATTATTTTTCAAAGTCAACAGCTGAGAAATGCTTTTTAAAGCGATGTCTGTTGGGCCACAAAATAAAGTTTACTTAAGATTCTTTTCCCAGACTCTCTGACTCCTGTTTATCAGTTGATTTCCTTTTTTTCCCTCCCTCCTTTCCTATTCCTGGTAGCTTGAGCAGTTGGTCCTCAAGTCATATATACTTCAAACAATAAATCCAAGAATGGCCTAAAGCCAGACTCTGGGAAACTGGGTCAAAACATCAATGAGAATGATTTTAAAAAGTTATTTTGTTTATATTTTGAGAATTGACTAAATATTAAGATATAAAGTTTAGAAAACATATTTTAATTGCCAGTTATCAAATCCACCTCTTCTGTGTCTACCAGGCTTAACTGAATTTATCATGTCTCACAACAGTGCAGTACCATACTACTTGGTCTCATTTAGCCAATTCTGAAAACGTACCTGCCACTTGCTGCCCGTGTTATCTTCCTAAAACAAACATACACTATGTCACTTCTCTGTGCAAAACAATTTTAATGGTTCTCCATTACCTATAAAATAAGATACATGCTCCTTAACACAGTTTAAAAAATGTCCTTCACTATCTGATCCGGCTGTCTTCTAATAGTGACATCCTCTCTCATCATCTGTCAGACCTTGTATGTTGCTTACTCTTCTTTCAACAAGCTTCAAAGAGGGTTATTATCTTTATTTTACAGATGAGAAAGCTGGCTCAGAGAAATCCAGCTCACCGAAGTTGCAAGTTCAATACGTGGCATAGGTGGAATTCAAATCCTGGTGAGTCTGAACCCACACTCTACTGCTTCCAAAGGCACAAAATGAGGTAAAAATGAATTCATGATGCATGCATATTAAAGACAGCAAGAGGGGTAAATATGCATAGCTTTTTGGAATTATAATGTCTCCCTAGGACCTTTCCTGATTACATCAACCCAAACCAGTTGTCCTGTCTCTCATCTCCTGTAGTTAACTGTTCATTGTTGTACCAATGGCAGTTTTTACCTCATCCTTTGTGCTCCAGGCAGAAGGCACAGCTAGTACAAAAGTGGGAACTTACGGGTAAGGGTGAAGAGCCCAGCGTGGCAGCTGGAGCTGAGTAGGAGGGCAAGGGAGTGAAATCAGGTGAAGAGACAGCACAGGGCTTCTAAATGCCTTTGCTCAGGTATTGTCTTCCCAATGAGGTCCTCCAGACCAGCGCATTATTAAATCACCAATCTCTGATTTCCACTCTCTGTTACTTCTGAAGTCCTACTAAGCTTATGTATAATTCTACTTCTGGGAAGTGAGCCTAAGGAAGTAAACAAAACAACATGCAAGTGTTGGTGAACAATGACATTCATTGGAGGGTTATACAGCAGGAGCTCTCTAACCTCCATCCAGCTAAAGAGCTTTCCATTCTCAGTGTAGGCTTTACTGGTGAGAATCATGACTCATGGAACCTTCACAGAAAGTAGCCCCTTCTCTGGTGGTCCTGCCCAATTCTGTTTCCATCACTTATACTGTATTAAAACCAAGAGTCAGTGGCTCTTCCTAAACTTGCTCATTTCAATTGCTTGTGTTCTCACCACCACATCATTTGACTACTGTATTGCATGAAAAAGGATAAAACTTGATGACAAAAGTGTTCTTGCTTCTTGGAAGCCAAGGTGAATGCTTTGGTAAGACCTGACAAAGGTATGTCACTAAAAAAAAAAGGAGCAATCAAATTAGGAATGGGTAAGATGGCTATAAAAGGGGAAAATAACAACATTTAGTATTCTTATTCTTAATTAGAAATTCTTTGCTTTACTCTAATAAAACTGAAGTAGAAAAGTATCAAAGAGTCCATTATGAGTTTATATAAGAAAAAAGATACAAACTCCAACTAGTGGTTCCATTTGCCCTGTGTCAAAAGGCTAGTGAATGATGAAACTTAAAATGTTTTATGTTGGAAGGAAAATAATAAGAATGTACATACCATTTCATAATTTCTTATTTTCTCTAGTTTTGATCAATTATATCAGTAAGTTGTGATGTTATAGGCTGTAAGAAATTTATATCTAATGTAATATGTAAAGAAAACACATATGCAGAAAAAAATTAGAAGGAAATATAGAAAATATTAGTGTGTTGATATATGGTAGTTTTATGGGTGATTTAAAAAATTTTATTCTTTTGTACTTTTAAAACCCTGTAGTCTTATTTCCACTGTATAAAACTTAGTAAAAAGTGTAAAGAAGAATAAGAATGGAAAAATATTACTGCCAAATCAAACTCCAGAACCCTGAGGTTTCCTACTTTATAACCCAGGTTAAAACTCTGGGTTCCCCGTTGCTAAGAGTATCAGTAAGAAGGATGTTTTTCTCTAACATTGCACTTTCAGATCTAATTTTCTCTTGATTCACTTTGGATTTTCAGATATTACACCAGCTCTTTACTTTGTCTAACTAAATCAGTTCTGCCCTCTAGTCCTAAGTATACAATGAGACTCCACTGGATACCTGAGAAGAAATCTGGGGTTAAACCTGCCTCATTGAGGTAGTTGCTGCCTTAGAAGGTTTACAGTCACGCTGATGTTTCTGGTTCAACAGCATTAACATGCCTTTTCTACAAGTTACTTATTACTGCTCCTCATCAGCCCTTGGCATTCTTTCCTTTCTGGGCTCCAGTAAGTCTCTGGCTTCTGGTTTAAGCCATTGAAAAGGCACAGTCATTTCTCTCTCTTACTGCTTGTTTTAAGACATATTATGTCCTCTTTTTGTTTGTTAATATCTTTAAGTTCTACATGAATTTGAGTCTGCCCTTGAATGATAAGAGAAGATTTCAACTGTAGTGGGGAGGAATTCAGAAGAATCCACAAAAAGAAGACACAGACATGGGGAAAATATACTAGTTGTTCAAGGAAGAGTAGGTTGTCCTGAAAATTCAAATATAGTGTACTTATAAGCAGGAGTATCACTAAAAACGTTTACCAGTTAGTACATGCCTATGTGTGCCTGATGTATCGGATGCAAGGCTATGTATGAAACAACCAATACTGGTATGTAGTTACATAAAAATGGCTATGGGGAGCTAAAAGCTGATACCATACATCAGGTGAGACTGGAAAGCCTTTATTGGCTTTGTTAACAAATTTGGGTTTCTTCAGTGGGCAGTAGGAAGCTGCTAGAGCTTTTCCAACAGGCCAGTGAGACAATTAGAAAGTTTACAAGTGAAGCAGATTTCAAATTACACTGACTAGTAGAAAAGAATCCAGTGAGGGAGATCAGTTACAAGGCTACTGCCACCTAAAAAGGTAGGGAGAGTCCATCAATGTTGTTAATATGAAGAATATAAAGAGACAAGAGATACGGAAACTATGGCAGAGGTGCCATGTGGGAGGGAAGCAAGGCTAGGGAGGACTCAAAGATGATTCCTAGATTTCAAATCAGAGCGACTGGGAGGATGTTGGGAAGGTTGACAAGATGATTAAAGAATAGGGAACCACATGTACACATAGCTATATTTAAAATGGATAACCAACAAGAACCTACTGTATAACACAGGGAACTCTGCTCAATATTATGTAACGACCTAAATGAGAAAAGAATTTAAAAAAGAATAGATACATGTATATGTATAACTGAGTCACATTGCTGTGCATCTGAAATTATGACAGCATTGCTAATCAACTACATTCCAGTATAAAATAAAAACGTTTTGAAATATAAAGAAGCTCTAACCTGAAAAAAAAAAAAACAAACCCCAAACTGAACAGGGACCAAAGCTGGACTGGAAGACTTTTAATGGGTGTCTGTGCGAAAGTTGGCAAATGGCATGAACAGGGTTACTCCTCTTAGCTGCTCTTCCACTGCTCTCTCTGTCTGTGCCTCTTAACTCCAAATAAACATATAACCCAATAAAAACAGTGCACTTAATATGCAGCTTCTCTTTCCAATTACATTGGTCCTGTGTATTCCTTTTTATATAGAAATTATGGAGCCACTACTAAGGTACCTAAGTGATGAATGATGGGAATAGCAGGCCTACAAGCAGTGCTGTGCTGGAGCTCCATAGTCAGTAACTCTATCAGTAACATCAAGCAGCTTGAAACTGGCCATGGTGGGAGTATTTACAGAATACTGTAATACTGGCAACACAGAAACTGCCAAACTATAAATGGAGGGCTGTTTTTCTCCTAGAGAGCCAGTTATTAAATATTTATACCTCTCTTGAGAAATTGGCTATGAAAGCAAGAAAAATAGTGAAATTTTATATATGCTCTTGAATGACTGTAAGGCAACATTTAAGAATATCAGTTGGAAGGAGAAAAGGGGGAAGCATATAATTTTGAGGTATGCTTGATATACCTGCTATCAAGGTTCAGGCAAGGTGGGATGGCAGAATTTATTCCCACTGAGAAGGAATTGCTAAATATTTCTAAGTTAGCTATTGTTTCCCTGAAGGAAAAACTTCTTTTGATTTTTAAGACAATATTTAATACTCTGGCATAAATATATTTTTCAAAGATGACCACTGTAGGCAATTCCTGCTTCTTATCCTTCCTGTAGCAGTTATCCTGCTGGATTTCCTCTGCAAGGCTGGTGAATTATTCAACTGTGCAATAATGACTTTTCTTCAGCAGCTAGCATGCTTAATATGTGAGTGTTAGTCACTCAGTCATGTCTGATTCTTTGTGACCCCATGGAATATAGCCTGCCAGGCTCCTCTGTCCATAGAATTCTCCAGGCAAGAATGGGTAGCCATTTCCTTCTCCAGGGGATCTTCCTGACCCAGGGATCGAACCTGAGTCTCCTGCATTACAGGCAGATTCTTTACTGTCTGAGCCACCAGGGAAGCCCAATATGTAAAAGAGTTATTTAAAAAGATAGTAATTCGTCTCAAAGGTATATTACTAAACTCTTTTAGGGCACCTTTCTGGAACTAAGTTTGTGTTAAAACATCTACCCCATCCCTCTACAACCCCGTCTGCCTGGTCTTTCTCCTCCCTCCTACAGAAAGCTAATGTAGTTTGTATTCACTCATTTCACAATTATTTCTAAGGCTTAATCCCTCAACTGTGAAATTTATTACAGAAATTCTTAACCAGAGCGGGCAGGATACAATAGGTTATTATGCCTAAATGACATTTTGGTTGGATTAAGGCTAAGATCCATGGTCCATGGTTAAGATACCCATTATTTAGAACCATATTCTCCCATACAGGACAAAATACAGTTCTTCAAGCCTCTGCAAGTATTAGAAAAAACTATAGACTGAGCGACAGAGATTCCTATGTAATTTTCAAGACAATGATGGCTGTGCTGTGCTGTGCTTAGTCATTCAGCCATGTTTGACTCTTTGCGACCCTATGGACTGTAGCCCACCAGGCTCTTCTGTCCATGGGATTCTCCAGGCAAGAATGCTAGAGTGGGTTGCCATGCCCTCCCCCAGGGGATCTTCCCAACCCAGGAATCAAACCCAGGACTCCTGCATTACAGGTGGATTCTTTACCATCTGAGCCACCAGGGAAGCCCAAGAATACTGGAGTGGGTAGCCTGTCCCTTCTCCAGGGGATCTTCCCGACCTAGGAATTGAACTGGGGGCTCCTGCATTGCAGGCGGATTCTTTACCAGCTGAGCTACCTGGGAAGCCCCAAGAAAATGATTAGGCATTATCAAAGAATCCAATCTCTTGTTCTGTGGTTTAATACATAATTGGTGTTCAAAAATATTTGTGGAGTGACAGGAATATTTTCCTGTAGCAGTAGAGTTCTCATTGCACTAAGTTTTAAATCAAATATCTGAGGAACTTAGGCAATACATGTCCCTTTCATTTAAAATTCTATTGTATAACTGTCAGCTTAATTTAACCAACCAATAGCATGTAAAGCTTGAGTATTTTTACTTTTCTGGGGGGAAATATTATGAGACCTATTGACTAATTACTATTTTAAAATTACCAAAGCAGAATACATAGTGACATGAGAAAGTATAAAGGAAGTGAAGAAAGGGATGTGGTAAATTGATGTACAAAAGGACAAAAGGAGTGGGGGGAAAAAGAGAGATAAAAGGCTTCACTTTATCTGCTGGTCTTAGTACAGTTTCTCAGGTGTGAAGAAAGTGGCTTCACCTTGATAACCTCTGGGGCCTATATCAAATCTGGTGGCTAAGTCAGTCTCCCTGCAATCTGCTTTGATGCGGAGAAAACACAGTTCAGTTAACTAGAATCAAATTAGCTTATCAGAGTTGCCAGACAAATGTAGACCCCACTGTGTGTGGAAATACAAATGGTTCATCTATTTGTTACTCTTTCAAACATATTTTTTCTTATATGTAATTCATCATTTTTGGCATTTTTACCTTTTCATTTGCTATGGCACCTCTCCTATAAATCTCATGCTTAGAGATACGCATAGAAGAAACAGTACCTCATCACACATATTGCTAAAGGCCAAATGAAGGCAGAAAACAAGGTGTGAAATGATGCAGAAGTTGGAATGTGGCACAGCAGAGAAGGATTAGAGTGCATGGGAAAAGTAGCAACTGAGGGAGAAGGCAAACATCTCAGAAGCTGTCATGCTCCAGGACAGCTACAGTGTCAAGTCTGTGAATCAGGAGGATTTGACAATACAAATTCAGCATGTCACACTAAGGGAAGATGAGTATTGTTTGGAAGCATGTACACTCCATCATATAGGTTAGCAATGTGTTATGATATGGAAGCGTATTATTGAGCACGTGCTATGCTCCAGGTGTTCTCGTGTCCTAAAGACTTCATAAGCTTTATCTCATTTAAAACCCACAATAAACCTTTTTGTTGTTATTTAGTGGCTAAGTTATGTCCGACTGTTTGTGACCCCATGGACTGTAGCCCATCAGGCTCCTCTGTCCATGGGATTCTCCAGGCAAGAATACTGGAGTGGGTTGCCATTTCCTACTCCAGGGGATCTTCCCTATCCAGAGATTATTAAACCCCTGACTCTTGAGTCTCCTGCATTGGCAGACGGATTATTGACCACTGTGCCACCTGGGAAGCAAGGCGATGGACAGGTGGTTAAAACAATAGTCTGGACTAACAGTGAGAAGGGGAGTGGAAGGAGGAAGGGCATGGATGTGATACATCTTTTCAAGGAAGAGTTACCAGGACTTGAATTCTAACTGGTTAGAGTGAATAAGGGCAAAAACTGGAAGCTGGGCCTACATGTTGGTGAGAAGGCTGTAAAAATTAGGTTTTTAATAGAAGACTGCAGGGAATGGCTGGAGAGAGGTAGGCAATAGAGTCACAAAACGGAGCTGCTGATGTTGAGTACTGAGACAGGTCACATTGTGCCACATCACACAGGACTCTGCTGATCCCATACGGAATTTCCTTTCAGAGGTTTATGGTCGGTCGTATCACTATGGCAGTCATGATTATCTTAGCACTTACTATTTTATGATTTATAAAAATAATATTTTCTTTTCATATTTTTAATCACTCTTTGGCCATTCAATTCAGACTTTCATTTCCACTGATTTCCTGATGGCATGTTTCTAATTGTTTGAAAACAACTGCAATTAATGTGATTTTTGCTTCAATAGAATACTTAGGCTCTCACAAATTTTTCTGTCAATATATTAGCTATACTAGTGGATTTTGAGCTTTTTTTTGATACAATGTATCTTGAAAAAATTACCTCACAATCCAGTACACACATTTTTATCCAGTTGTTTAGCCCACTAAAATAAAACGGTACTAAAATAATACTTCTGATATTTCAATTCCTTCCCATTTAAAAATGCTGACTAGATGCAGACTTACATATAGATTGGATAAACAAGAAGAGCATACTGTATAGCACAGGAACTATATTCAATATCCTATAATAAACCATAATGGGAAAGAGTATGAAAAAGTATGTGTGTGTGTATGTATATATATATATATATATTCTTATATTGTTGTTGCTGTTCAGTTGCTAAGTTGTGTCCAGCTCTGTGACTCTGAACTGCAGCACACCAGGCAGGCTTCTCTGTCCATCACTATCTCCCGGAGTTTCCTCAAACTCATGTCCATTGAGTGAGTGATGCCATCCAACCATCTCATCCTCTGTTGCCCCCTTCTCCTCTTGCCCTCAACTTTTCCGGCATCAGGGTCTTTTCCAATGAGTCTACTCTTTGCATCAGGTGGCCAAAGTTTTGGAGCTTCAACTTCACATCAGTCCTTCCAATGAGTATTCAGGGTTGATTTCCTTTAGGGTTGACTGGTTTGATCTCCTTGCTGTCCAAGGGACTCTCAAGAGTCTTCTCCAGCACCACAGTTTGAAGTGTCAATTCTTTGGTGCTCAGCCTTTATGGTGCAACTCTCATATCCATACATGACTACTGAAAAAAATATAGCTCTTACTATATGGATCTTTGTTGGCAAAGTGATGATGTCTCTGCTTTTTAAAACACTGTCTAGGTTTGACATAGCTATTCTTTCAAGGGGCAAGCATCTTTTAATTTTGTGGCTGTAGTCACCATTTGCATTGAGCTTAAGAAAATGAAATCTGACACTGTTTCCACATTTTCTCCATCTATTTTCCATGAAGTGATAGGACTGGATGCCATGATCTTAGTTTTTTGAATGTTGAATTTTAAGCCAATATATACATTATTATATATATATATATATGAAGTATTATATATATAAAACTAAATCGTACACCAAAAACACAATGTTGTAAAGCAACTATGTGTCAATAAAATAAATTTTTAAAAAGTGTTTACTGCTGCTGCTGCTGCTTCGCTTCAGTCGTGTCCGACTCTGTGTGACCCCGTAGACGGCAGCCCACCAGGCTCCCCCATCCCTGGGATTCTCCAGGCAAGAACACTGGAGTAGGTTGCCATTTCCTTCTCCAATGCATGAAAGTGAAAAGTGAAAGTGAAGTCTGTTAGTTGTGTCCGACTCTTTGTGACCCCATGGACTGCAGCCTACCAGGCTCCTCCATCCATGGGATTTTCCTGGCAAGAATACTGGAGTGGGGTGCCATAAAGTGTTGACTAAAATCCATCAAATTTATATCTATAGTGACCCAAAGATTGAAAAACAGACAGCTTAACTGAGAGCTTCAAATAAGACGTAACCATGTGGTCATCTTGGGCCTCTGGTGCCCACACAGAATCTAACATGTAAAGCTTTAGAAATGTTGCAAATAGGAAAGAGGGAAGGAATCACATCTTTTGGGTAGATCCTCCATTTTTCTTAAAAAAGATTTGGTAAATTCACTGCATGACTATCTCAGTTTATGCCATCTGCAAACTTAGTAAATTTGTCCCCAAGTCCCAGACAATCCCAACTGTAGCATTAAATCCAACAGCCACAACAAATTGGAATTTAAAATCTTCTGAAGCTCATGGACAGGCAATAGGAGCTATAGATGTAGCCAGAGGAGCTTCAGTTGCTATGGCAAGCACTGTGTCATGGTGACTTCTACATTTTCCAGGATGGGGCCAGGCAACCTCTGTGTATGTATGTGTATGTGTGTGTGTGTGCACGCTCAGTGTGTACAATCACACATGGGTATGGGGAGGGGGGGATGAAAGCAACTTTAGAGTAAAGCAGTGCCTTTGTCTGAGAAGAGAACTCAAATAGAAGACAGGTTTGGCCCTGTGACTTGAATAGTAGAACAAATGCTGCATCTCTAATTTTAAAGCTTTACCAAGGATGTCTACATTTTATTATTCAAGATATTCTAATCAGTAATAAAATAGTGGCATCCTACCTAGAGCCAGCAGCCACTCAATGCCAGACTGAGTCAGCATATTCTTGATCCTGGTTGTATTTGAGTACTTTTGGTATCAGTAGGAAAAAAGGAATCAAATCAGAGATAAAAGACGATAGGACAGCTTTCTTCTTCCTTCTTGAGAACAGATTTGGATTCCCTGACGGTTGGACTAGATCTGCTCTGGAAGTCCTGTGCCCCTGCTGACATGATGAGAACTGTGTCCATCCTTGGAGGAGGAGCAGAAAGCAGCCCTCCTTCCTCCTCACTTATTTCCCGCCAGCCCTGCAAAGAGCTCTAGGGAAAGTAATTGTGCAACCCCGTACTCGGCTATTTATTTCTTCCTTAATGAAATAGACCTTTGTTTATCTCCTTGTCCATGTCAACAGGAATAACAAACAGTAATGTTGTCACCCTAATGTAATCTGGGTCCTAATCGGACTAGTTAATATTTGCCAACACATTTCATAAAAAAAAGAGAACATCAAAACCTAACCTGCTTAACTGATCTTAACAGTGGGTCAGTTTCATGTGGAGCTCTCAGTTCCATAATGTCTACAATTAACCTAGGCCAGGCAGACTTAATTTTAAGGGAAGGTTCTCTGAGCCTTACCTGTCTCAAGGGGCTTGAATCCAGGAAATTCTTGCTTAAAAACAGAATTACCTGTCTCAGAACTCAGAGCTATTTTGTCCCTCTGCCATACAGCAAATAAGAGTATTTTTGATACTAACAATGAATTTGGTAACCATTCTCTTATATTTATTGATCACCTACTATATACTATGTATAATCATGTATAATTATACTTTATACAATTCTTACTCCTTGTATTTATTCTACCATCTATGCACTGATTTTTTAAAAATTGATTTAAAACATTTTATTGAAGTGTAATTGACTTACAACATTTTATTAGATTCAAGTATATGACATAGTGATTCAATTATTTTTATAGCTTATACACCATACAAAGTTATTATGATATTACTGACTATATCTCCTGTGCTGTACATTACATCCCTGTGACTTTTTTATTTTAGAACTGGTAGTTTGTATCTCTTAATTCTCTTTGCCTATTTTGCCCATCCTCTGAACCCCTTAGCCTCAGGGAGAAACCATCAGTTTGTTCTATTTGTCTGTTTCTGTTTTCTTACATTTGTTTAATCTTTTAGATTCCACATATAAATTAAAATAAACACTGATCTTTAGGTTCCTTTCAGAATATTTATTTTAATTAAATTATTATGGTTTTGCTAATGATATTCTAATTCACATTTTAATGCAACCTGTCTTAATTAGAGATTCATTTTGTTAATTACTGTTGCACTTACACTTCTGTTATTGCTTAGAATTTGGATTTTCCTTTTCCTTTTCCTTATTATTTATACATGAAGAAGGACTAGCTGAAAATGATACCCTCAGTAGGTAGTTTCTTTTTAAAAAATTTTACGCAATAGAAATAGATATATTGATATAATATCCTTTTTATAAAAACATGTAAAAATGGCATGATGGGCTATGGTGAATGATGAGGAAAAGGATAGAAGTGGGATAGAAGGAAAAAGGGAAATTAATTATTTGATTAACTAACAAGACAGAGTCCTTTAAAGACCAATGCTCATAAACTAAAATGAGTTGAGAGCTAAGATTAATTCAGCCATCACTAATAACTGTAACTAAATTTTAGAATATATAATATTAAAAGGATAAATTTTTCTAATCTTCAGAAATACTATTAAAATTTTTTAAATTCAGATTTTTTTTTTTAGAGTAGTTTAAGGTTTATAGCGAGTCTTCCCTGGTGGCTCAGATGGTAAAGTGTCTGCCTGCAATGCGGGAGACCTGGGTTCAGTCCCTTGGTTGCGAAGATCTCCTGGAGAAGGAAATGGCAACCCACTCCAGTACTCTTGCCTGGAGAATCCCACAGATGGAGGAGCCTGGTAGGCTACAGTCCATGGGATCGCAAAGAGTCGGACACGACTGAGCAACTTCACTTTCACTTTCAAGGTTTACAGCAGATTGATAAGAAGATATAGAGATTTTTTTTTTTATATACTTCTGTCCCCATGCATGCATAAAGTCCCCACCATCAACATTCCCCACCAGAGTGGAGAGGCATATTTGTTATATCAATGAACCTTCATGTACACATCATCCAATGTCTACAGTTTACATTAGGGCTCATTCTTGGTGTTGTATATTCTGTGGGTTTGTACAAATGTGTAACGACGTGTTTCTATCATAACGGGACCCACACAGAGTTGTTTCAGTGTTCTGTTTCACTCTGTGCTCTATCTGTTCATTCCTCCCTTCCCTGCCCTTCTTTTTTAGTATATGTGCTACAGAAGCAAGCACCCTCCCTGCCCTTCTAACCCCTGGAAAACACTTATCTTTTTATTATCTCCATAGTTTTGCCTTTTCCAGAATGTCATATAGTTGGAATTTCACAGTATGTAGACTTTTCAGATGTGTTGGTTGCTTCCAAGTTTGGGTAATTATGATTAAAGCTGCTATAAGCATCCATGTGGAGGTTTTTGTGTAGCTATGAGTTTTCAACTTATTTGAGTAAATACCAAAGAGTGCAACTGCTGGACTGTATGTTAGGAGTATGTTTAACTTTGTAAGAAATTGCCAGATGATCTTTCCAAAGTGGTTGTACCTTTTTGCATTCCACCAGCAACTGAGTGACTTCCCTTTCACTTTTCACTTTCATGCGTTGGAGAAGGAAATGGCAACCCACTCCAGTGTTCTTGCCTGGAGAATCCCAGGGACGGGGGAGCCTGGTGGGCTGCTGTCTATGGGGTCGCACAGAGTCGGACATGACTGAAGTGACTTAGCAGCAGCAGTAGCAGCAGCAATGAATGAGAGTTCTTATTCTACATCCTCACCAGCCTTTGGTGTTACTTTGATTTTTTGGATTTTAGTCATTCTAAATGATGTGTAATGGCATCTGGTGGTTGTTGTAATTTGCATTTCTCTAATGAAGTATGATGTGGAGCAGCTTCTCATACGCTTATCTGTTCTTTGTATATTTTCTTTGGTGAAGTGTCTCTTAAAGATTTTTGGCCCATTTTAAAATCAGATTGTTTGTTTCCTGATTGAATTTTAAGAGTTCTTTGTATATTTTGAGTTAATAGTCGTTTTCCAGATACGTCTTTTAAAAATATTTTCTCCCAATCTGTAGTTGGTCTTCTCATTCTCTTGGCATCATCTTTCATAGAGCATAAGTTTTTAATTTAGATGAAGTTCAGTTTATCAATTCTTTCTTTCATGGATTGTGCCTTTAGTGTCATATCTAAAAGGTCATCACCATACCCAAGGTCATCCGAGTTTTCTCCTCTGTGATTTTCTAGGAGTTTAATAGTTTCACATTTTGCATTTAGGTCTATGATCCACCATTTTGAATTAGTTTTTGTGAAGGGTGAAAGGTCTGTATCTGGACTAACTTTTTGCTTACCTTTGCTCTTTTCTTGATGATCAGTTGACTATATTTATATGGGCCAAAATCTGAACTCTGATGACATTTCATTACTCCATTGATTTATTTGTCTGTTCTTTAACCAAGATCAGACTGCCTTGATTATTGTACCTTTATAGGAAACCATGAAGTTTGGTAGCATCAGTCCTTCAGTTTTGTTCTTCTTTAATATTGTGTTGGCTATTCTAGGTATTTTGCCTCTCCACATAAACTTTAGAATCAGTTTGGCAAGATCATAAAATAACTTGCTGAGATTTCAATTGGTGTTACATTAAATTTATAAATCAAGTTGGGAAGAACTCGCATTTTGCCATTTTTGAATCTTCCTATCCTTGAACATGGAAATATCTCTTCATTTGAGATAGAGTCTTATAGCTTTCCTCATAGAGTTTCTACATATTTTGTTAAATTTATCCTCAAGTGTTTCATTTGGGGGAGGCTAATATAAATGGTGGTTAGTTTCTTTTGATAAACTAGACATCACTCGTATGTTTCTCTATAGAAATAACAAGTAATCTGCTACACATGAGAAGTATATCCTCCCCTTACTCACCCCAAAGCCTCTTAAAGTAAAAGAGAAGAAACATAAATGTACTAGAAAATAATGTGAATTCTTCATAATCTGTAAAGAAATGGGGAAAGACCAGTCACAGATTATTATTATTATTGTTGTCAGGTGAATTGTCATTGTTTTCTAGCCTCTTCTCTGAGATCCCTATGATAGGAAGTCAAAGCAGGTGGATCATTTCTCCCACCTTCATTTGTAGAGTGGATATGTTAGCTGGGAGATGCTCTACCTGCCAAGAATCCAGCAGCAGGAGTTGTGCCCCTGCAACTTCAGTTTGAACATATTCTTAATATTCCCATAATGGGTAGAGGGAAGATATACTCATAAAATGACAGCATATAAGAATACATGTCAAAAGTAAGGCTGGATATGATAATGTAAGACCAGATACTATAAAACTCCTAGAGAAAACATAGACAGAACATTTTTTGATATAAACTGCGGCAGTAATTTTTTTGGATTCATCTCCTAGAGTAATAGAAATAAAAGCAAAAATAAACAAATATGACCTAATCAAATGTAAAAGCTTTTGCACAGCAAAGGAAACCATAAACAAAACAGGACAACCTACAGAATGGGAAAATATATTTGCAGTTGATGTGATTGACAAGGGATTCATTTCCAAAATATACACACAACTCATATAGCTCTATATCAAAAAAACAAACAGCCCAATCAAAAAATGGGCAGATTTCAACAGACATTTCTCCAAAGAAGACATACAGATGTCAAATAGTCACATGAAAAGGTTCTCAACATTGCTGATTATTAGAGCAACGCAAATCAAAACTACATGAGATATCACTTCACACACTCAGAACGGTCATTATCAAAAAATCTACAAATAATAAATGCTGGAGAGGGTGTGGAGAAAAGGGAACCATCCTACACTGTTGGTGGGAATGTAAATTGGTGCTGCCTCTATGGAGGACAGTCTGGAGCTTCCTTAAGAAGCTAAAAATAGAGTTGCCATATAATCCAGGAATCCCACTCCTGGGCATATATCAAAAAAAAAAAAAAAACTAATTCAAAAAGATACATGTACTCAAGTGTTCATAGCAGCACTATTTACAATAGTCAAGACATAGAAGCAACCTGTGTTCCTCAACAGATAAAGGGACAAAGAAGATGTGGTGTATATACATATATAGAGAGATGTGATATGCATATATATCACACTGCTTTTTTTTTTTCCCTGAGAAAAACCCAAACAAACCTTCTGGCCAACTTGCAGTATGTGCCAAAGTGCAAAATATGCCACTTGGAACAATATGGATGGACCTAGAGGTTATCATACTAAGTGTAGTAAATCAGACAGAGAAAGACAAATATCATATGATCTCACTTATATGTGAAATTTAAAAAGATGATCCAAACAAACTTATTTGCAGAATAGAAACAGACTCAGAGACACAGAAAACAAACTTCTAGTTACTAAAGAGAAAAGGTGGGCAGGGAGGGATAAATTAGGAGTTTGGGGTTGACAGATACACATTGTTATACATAAAGTAGATAAACAAGGATACTGTATCGCACAGGGAAATATATTCAATGTCATGTAATAGCCTATAATGGACAGAAATCTAAAAAAGAACACATATATATGTGTATATGTATAACTGAATCATTTTTTAAAAAAGAAAAAAAAGTATGTGTCAAATATGCTTGTCTGGGGGCTTCCCTGGTAGCTCAGCTGGTAAAGAATCCACTTGCAATGAAGGAGCTGCTGCTGCTGCTAAGTCGCTTCAGTCGTGTCCGACTTTGTGCGATCCCATAGGCGGCAGCCCACCAGGCTCTTCTGTCCCTGGGATTCTCCAGGCAAGAATACTGGAGTGGGTTGCCATTTCCTTCTCCAATACGTGAAAGTGAAAGTGAAGTCACTCAGTCGTCTCTGACTCTTCACAACTGGGATTTTCCAGGCAGACGTACTGGAGTGGGTTGCCATTTCTTTCTCCAGCAATGCAGGAGGCTCTGGTTCAATTCCCGGGTTGGGAAGATCCCCTGGAGAAGGGATAGGCTACTCACTCCAGTATTCTAGTGCTTCCCTGGTGGCTCAGATGGTAAAGAATCCACCTGCAATGCTGGAGACCTGAGTTGGATCCCTGGGTTGGAAAGATCCCGTGGAGAAGGGCATGATGTCCCACTCCATGGACTGAGAAGCCTGGCGGGCTGTTGTCCATGGGGTCGCAGAGAGTTGGACACGACTGAGTGACTAAGCGCACACACACACATACATATGTGCCTGTTTGGGCAGACCTAAACATAACACTTTTTAAATATCTTTTTTCCTTTTCAACAGTTCGTTCTGCTTCATAAGCTTCTCACACATTTTGGGAAGGGCCTTCAGCCCAAACAAAGAATTTTTCTCCCAGAACCTTTAAAGTTGGGGAGTGTTTTGACTCAGAAGTGTCCATTCTCCATCACAGTGGCTTTTGAGATCACAGCTGAATTCTCAAAATGTTTTAGGAATTTTAGATTCTAGCCCAAATGGTGAAGAAAGTGGCCACTGTTCCCTCTTTTTGTGGGCTAACCTCTCAGGAGAAGTGGCAGATTCTGCCTTTGTGGGGTCTATGTCCCCACAGGGACAGCCTGCAGTCTACACACTGCATTCCAGGAGGGAGGCGAGGAACCCCAGGGAACACAGGCTGAACTCTTCTGCTTCTGAACCACTGTGCTTTCTTGTGTAGATATTGTTCTATGTGGCTGCCTGCCCTTCACTGCTCTACCTGTCAGATCTTCAACTTGGCTTTTCCCCTTTTGTCATGGGACCTTGGAGAGTCAGTCCACAATGGTGACCTTCCGATAACTTGTCTGCAGTAATCAGACAAGAAAAAATTGTCATGTTTGTCTGCTGGGCCTTAGTCATTTCAAACTCCTTTTTTCCATCCTCTGTCCTTGGGTTCTGAGGCTCCTGGATATATAATATTTTCTTGTCACTAGTTGCTCATGATTTGACTCATAAGCCTTCATCCCTGCATTCCACCCAGCCTCATACTGTCATCACTGGTGACCTTGACATATGTGAATCCAAAACACTTTCTGGCTTCATCTTAGTCGACCTCTTAGCCAGGTTCAACACATGAATGTTTCTTCTTTGAAATGTGTGTCTCTTCTAGCTTCTATGACCCACAGTTTATTTGGTTTTCTTCTGTATTTTGGTCCAGACAGCCTTGGATAGCTTTTTTTCCTTAGTTCTATCTGCCAGAGTTTGTTAGATTTATTCCTTGGCTTTTTTCACTATCCCCTATTTTCCTTTAAAGGAGGTCTTAATCCCATCGCTTTATCAGCTTCCTTATCTTAGCTGCAATATTGCTGTTTAACAAACTACCCTAGAATTCAATGTCAGATAGCCATGAGCATTTTCTGCCTGAGGAAATTGAGACCTAGAGAGAAATACTGCCTTCTTATAGGGGACATAAGTGACATAAGCCTTCAAATCTGATGCTCCAGTCACTGCATTTTCTACTGTATTATGAACTTAGAAAGGAACTTTCATATCCATCTCATTTCTATCAATTGACAATGTGGAGTTATCACATTTCAAAATAATTTTTAAAAATTCACCCATATTTGTTCTCTAAAATTCTGTGCAAATATGCCATTAATGTCTCTTGCTAACCTCCTTTATCTGATACTTAAATGAGAACTTTCATCTCTCTCTAGACCATTGTAGTGGTCAATCCCTATGAAAGTATTAATTACATGAGATATCCAAGTTTAGTATAATATCATATAATGTTACTCATTTGGAATGAAGGAGGTATCCATAAAGATTCCTTGGTGGCACACAAACAAATGATCCTGACTAGCTTACAGAGAAGGGGAATTTATCAGAAAAGTAATAACAATACCTAGAGCACCTCCTTGGAGTAGATACCATTCTACACATTAAAATCATCAATTCCTAGAGAACCTCATATATAGGCATCATCACTAGTCTCACAGATGTGGAAACCAAGGCACAGAGAAGTTAAATGGTAACTTGCTCCAAATCACTCAATTAGAGTGTGGCTAGTCTGGATTTGAACCCAAGCCATATGGTTCCCAGAGTTTGGCACTATAGCCTATCAAAAGACACAGGGTAGTTGTAGAATGGAAGAGAAGGCTACAGAAGCAGGGTAGAAGAGGGAAGAAACCAGGGTATGGTAAAGAACTGTCACTGGGATAAGTTATTTCTAATCACCCCCACCGCCACCTCCCAAACCCCTGCCTACATCAATTAAATGTTCCAGATGCAAAGCCCAAGGAGAGAGGCATAATTGACCTTGCCTGGAGCAGGATAGGTCCCCTCATGTGATAGTTCTAAGGTTTGGGAAAGGTAGCCAGCAAAACATGCCCATTTCATGGAGAATGAAAGATATTTATTCATATAACACAATGACCACATAGCAGCTCTGTGAGAGATCCCAAAACTATCTTAAGAACATGTCCTCATAGACTTCCTTATTTGGGAGAGATGTCCCTACTCATTTCCCACCTTCCACTTCTGCCCCAAGGCCATTCTGTAGACCTCATATTCTCCCACTTGAATTGAATCACAGCATGTTTAAATCTCCATCAGGGGAAAACTCTTCCCTAACCCCATGGAGCTACTGATTCCACCAGAGCTCTGATTCTTCACAATCCACCATCTTGAAATGACAGTCCATGATCCCTACATATCTCCCTTCCTGTAGAGTCACTTCCAGATCACCGTGGTCTTTTTTCTTCCTCTGTCATTCCTGTCATTCCACCAACACTGCCCTTGCTAAAACCACCAGATTGTATTTTGCCAAAACAAACACTTTTCTCTCCTTATCTTCGTAGACTTCTCAGCAGCATTGACAGTCTGAACACCTTGTCCTTCTGGAAGCTCTCTTATCTGTGATGTGCTCTCCTTGGATTTTCCTCTCTTTTCTATAGACGTCTCCTTCATAATGCAGTCTTTGGCTTTTTTTTTTGTTTTTTTCTCAGTTAATTTCCTAAATGTTGGCATTTCCCAGAACTTTTGCTCGTCTCACTTTTTACTTTCAACTTGAGGGGCACCATTACTTATATGTTCATGAATCTCAAATCTCAAGCCAGGATTGTCAGTCAATCTCCAAAACAGCAGTCCTCCACTTAGAAGTGTTATTACCTCTGCTGCTGCTGCCGCTAAGCTGCTTCAGTCGTGTCCAACTCCGTGCGACCCCATAGAAGGCAGCCCACCAGGCTGCCTCGTCCCTGGGATTCTCCAGGCAAGAACACTGGAGTGGGTTGCCATTTCTTTCTCCAATGCATGAAGGTGAAAAGAGAAAGTGAAGTCGCTCAGTCATGTCTGACTCTTAGCAACCCCATGGACTACAGCCTACCAGGCTCCTCCGTCCATGGGATTTTCCAGGCAAGAGTACTGGAGTGGGGTGCCATTGCCTCTCAAGTAGGTTCAAATGCTAACACACCTTGATCTCTAATCATGTTCCTTCTTCTCAACTAGCTAAGCGAATGTCACCTCCATCTCCTCACATACAGCCAGAAACTTCAAAGCCACTCTTTTCTCTCTGTTCTTCTCCCTCACACCCAACTAGCCACCATGTCTTAGAGATCCTGCTTTTAAAATATCTCCTCTATGGACCACTTTCTCTCGAGTCTCCCTACTGCTGATGTGATGTAGGCACTTATCACTTCTTGCCAGAATTATTTCAAGGACTTCCTATATAATCTCTGTATCTCCAATCTGTACCTTCTTCTATTCTCTGCACTGCTGCCAGAAAGATTTTTCTAAAATGCAAATATAATCATGTAACTTCCAGAATTAAAATCCTTCTGTGACACCCACTCATTCCATGAGGAAATTCAAATTCCTAAGCTTGGCACACAAAACTCTTTGTAATGAAGCTCCTGTTGCCTCTAAGCCTCTAACTTGTTAGGATATCCAGAACCTTTTAATCCAACTGTAGACAAGCATCCATGATGCTTCCTGTTTCTTGAATGTCCTCTGTACTCTCAATACTGTCGCTAGAATTCAGGTCCACTCATAACCTGTGAATGTGAGCTTAACCTACAGCTAGCGTCTTTGTAGATATAATCAAGTTAGGAAGAGGTCACGCTGGGTTAGGTTAAGTCCTAAATCCAATATGACTAGTTCATTAAGAAGAGGGGAAAATGGACCTAGACACAGATACCGGGGAGAAGCTCCTGTGAAGAGACAGGAGCAGAGCCTGGAGTGATATGTTTACAATCCGAGTACTGTGGGCAACCACCAGAAGCTAGGAGAGGGACATGGAAAAGGTTCTTAGAGCCACCAGAAGGAACCAACTCTGCTGACACCTTGGTCTCAGATTCTAGCCTGCAAAACAGTGAGAACAAATCCCTGTTGTTTCAAGCCACCCAGTTTGTGGCATTTTGCTATGACAGATCTAGGAAACTAATACACTCTTCCTAGCTCTTTATTCCCTTGTGAACCTCAGTTCAGCTCAGCATCTCCTCCTCCGGGTAACTTTTTTAGACCTCTCCCACCCTAAGCGTTTCCCAATCCCTGATTTAGACACCTCCCCTCTGTTCTCATTGCATCGGTGCAGGTGCATAGCCCCTTTATAAGGTATTGCTTTGCTGTCAAACACTGATTTTTGTTCCTTTGTTTTTATTTGTTAAGCAGTAAGGTCTAGGAGGGTAAAGAGAGTGCCTACCTGGCAGGCCTGGTATCCTCCCTGGCACTGGCAAGAAAAAAAAAGCGTGCAGTTAACACTGGTAAAAGTTTAACATGCCTCAAAAGAAGTGTGCTTTTATTTCCTTCAAATAGAAAGTTATAAATCATCAAGTAGAGTGGACATAAGTTAATGGGAAAATAAGATCTCACATTAAACCAATAATGTGCAATGTATTGCCAACAAAATCACTTTAACATAAAGGAAGAGCTGTTTCTATTATTGAAGTTAGTTTTATTCACTAGCTATGATGAGAATCATGTCCATGCCATCTCAACTCATGAACTGTTTGCTCTGCATTTTTATTCACTGCTTTGACTAGCAGTTTTAAACAAAAATATTCTATATCCTTTTTAAACAATAAAATAAATGGAATCCAGGAAAGTTCACATCATGCCTTGTCAGCCTGACCATGAGCAGTTGTGTTCTCTCTCTTGCTTCAGCAGCGCACATCCTTTATTGGGATAAACCCGCAGGTTTAGAAGATTTCATTAAGAAAGGATCAATCCAAAATGTGTAGGTGCTAGCCTGAGAACTTACTTTGCAGATGTGTTGGTGCTTTTCATTAAAAATGACCTCTTCATGGCCTGAAGTGGCTTAGTGGGCTATTCCTACTTGATTATCATGGGGATTATGAATTTATGTCAGAAATCTCACAAATCTGTGGAAATTCACCTAATAAAGTTATAACGAGCTGGACTTGTTTGCTTTTAAGAATTCATTAATATAATAATTTGTCATACATGCAATTATATTACTCTTAGATGGTAACGGAGGCCATTTTTTCCTAAAAGTGATAAGAACATCACCCACATCTGCTCAGGCCTAAGAAGACCACATGTTATTAGGATTAACAAAGCTTGCCAAGGGCCTCAGCATGTAGCTTTGTAAAACCTCTTGTTTAACCGAAGGCTATAATATGAGATGAAGGCAGGCCTCCCCAGTAATTATTTTTATATCCATTCAACTCTTATACAGCTAAATAAAGGGCCTGAAGTACTAAATATGAAGCATACTACTTTTTTTAGCTATTTCAAAATTTTTTAACATACACTAGTGCTGGGCCTGTGGTAGGTACCAGAAAGACACAGAAATGAGCAAAATTTCATTCCGGCCTATAGGGGTTGGCATCTGCTGGGGACAGAGGCAATTTAAGTGCCAGAGATTTCAACAGGAACACAAGAGGAAAAAGACTCATTCCAATCTATGCAATCAGTGGAAATAACCACACAGCTCATGGTACACACAAAGTGGACTTCGAGAACAGCTCCAGGTTTAATGAGGAGTAAGGCGGAAGGAGAAATGGTAAGTCATTAGGCACCAAAGGTGGAAATAATGTTATTTAGATGTGTTTATATATGTGACATTTAAACATGTATATTAACTCATTAATTCATTCATCAAACATTATCTAGCTTTTGCTACATCCCAGGCACTGACAGTATCATGATAAATATACCAGTTCTCACCTTCAGGAAGTTCCTCCCTAGGGGAGAGGGAAGAACAAAAAGGGATGATTGGAATATAATGAGCTTCATGAAAGAATGAGATACAGGGCATTAGGAAATCACACTGTTGGTGAAACTGAGAGAGGGCCTACCTAGGGAATCTGAGTGTAAGTGAGAGCAAAGCTGCCTTGAAAGTCAAGCAGGAATCCTCAACAGCATATTAACAAACCGAATCCAACAATATATAATAGAGATCATACATCCTGATTAAGGTGGGCTTATGCCAGAGACACAAGGATGGTTCAGTATGTGCAAATCAATCAATGTGATATACCATATTAATAAAGGGAAGGATAAAAATCACACAAGCATCTCAATAGACACAGAAAAGGCATCTGACAAAATTCAGGATAAAGACTCTCATCAAAGTGAATATAGAGGGAACATATGTCAACATGACCACACCAGTCAGAATGGCTATCATTAAAAAGACTACAAATAATAAATACTGGTGAGGATGTAGAGAAAGGGAACTTGTGCACACCTTGGGTGGGAATACAGATTGGTACAGCCAATATGGAAACTGGTATGCAGTTTCCTCAAAAAAGTAAAAATAGAACTATCATACGATCCTGCAATTCCACTTTGGGTATATCCAGAAAAAGAAAAAAACACTAATTAGAAAAGATACATCCACCTCAATGTTCAGAGCACACTATTCACAATAGGTAAGATATGGAAGCAACTCAAATGTCCATCAACAGATGAATAAAGAAGATGTGGTAAAAATAGATAATGGAATATTAGTCATAAAAAAGAATGAAATGATGTCATTTAGAGCAATATGATGGACCTAGAGAATATTAGGATTAGTGAAATAAGTCAGACAGAGAAATACAAATACTATATGATATTACTTAGATATAGAATCTAAAAAATAAAACCAATGTAAGTAGCAAAACAGAAAAGACTCATAGATACAGAAAGCAAACTAATGGTTACCAATGGGGAGAGGGGAGGGAGTACAAATCATGGGCATGAGATTAACAGATACAAACTACTAAGTATAAAATAGATTATATTTTAGGGAATTATCACCACTGTCTTATAATAACTTATAATAACTCTAATGGAGATAATCTGTAAAAATACTGACTCACTATGCTGTATATCTGAGACTACCATAATATTGTAAATCAACTATATCTCAATTTTAAAAAAAGAAAGTTGAGCAGGAGTTGTCAGTGAAGGGGAGAGAGCATTTCACGTGCACATTGAGAACAACTCATGGACAGATGTTAGAAGAGAGAGACAGCTTGTTGGCAGGAGTGGTCGAGGGTGGGGTGAGGTTGGAACAACGTGTTGTTGAGCATTGCTGGAGCTCCAGATCAGGGGTGATAGTGCAGAGCAGCCATCTGTCAAGAGATGAGACTAAAGGGAGCGACAAAGTGAGGCTGCGCTGGGCTTTTCCCCTTGCTAACAGGCAGTCACTGAGGGCTTGACAGGGCCGGTGTGTGGAGACTGGAGGGAAAAGGACCTTTCAGAAGGTGACTGCACGAGGCACTGAGAGAACCAGGGTATGGTCACAGGAACAGAGAGGAAGGGACGGATCTAGAAAGACAGAAGCTATGAAGTCTCCTGTGCACCATGACTGGATGTGAAGGATGAGTTAGCTGGGCTATCCAAGATGCCAAGATGAGGCAGTACATTAGCAGGTAAGTGCTGTGATGAAGGTGCTCATAAGACACCATATAAGTCTGTGAGGGAACGGACCCCACCACCTTCAGGAGGGTTCTGGAAAGCTTTGCTGAGCAGGATGACCCCTGAACTGAGACCTGAAGGGTGAAGAGTTAGCCACGTGAAGGAAAGGGTGGAAGGGAGGAGGTCACTCAAGGCAAAGAAAACAGCATGAGCAGAGGCAGGAGACTGAACTCGATGTGTTAGAGAACTACTAGCAGTTTAGGGTTACTGCGGACCTTATCTTTGAGAAACATTTCTCTGTGGGAGAGGCTCCATTAGCAAGATTGTTAAGAATTTTCTAGAAGCTGATGATTTGGATTCACACCCAGCTTGCCACTTATGAACTGTGTGGCCGTGGGTAAATGACTTAACTCCTCGGTGCCTAGAGCTTATAACACAGGGACCAAAGTAGCATCCACCTCATGGGGTTGTTGTGAGCTCTTGGAAGAAGGCTTTGCACACAGTGTTGGCTAGCAGCAGCAGCAACATATGTAATGTTAGTCACAGTACAACTACCTGTAGTTTCTTACTAATAAACTTACTGCCAGGAAACCTTCCAAGTCCACTGCCCCTTCCCCACCTCCTTTCCTTTACTCCATCCACTCCATAATCACAGAACAACCAAAGATCATGGTCCGTAACTTGACATTTTAATTCTGAAAATATTTTGGAACCTTAGGCTGCACTGAAAAGATCTCAGTTCTTAACTCTGTCCTACAATGCACTTCTTTTTGCTTTTCTCAAATCTTACCATGTCCTTTCTGCATAATTATTCCCGAAAGAAATGATCAAGATTCACCTTTTATACAAAATGGAATTGACACGGATTGGGGAAAAGGCACATAAAGTAATTCAGCGTCCAAGAACTGGCAGAGAAACTGGGTGTTTGGTAGGGAATCTCTATGAGCAAGGAGCTCATTAGAACATCCACTCTGCCTAAATCTCTAACTCTGCTACTCCAGCTGCTTAATCTATCCTCAGTGGACAAGGAAGTCATACACTAGTTTTCCACTTAGATACATCATTTCCCAGCTTGACTTCATCAGTTGCTTATCTTTTCAGCTCTTTCCCTTTTTCTTTTACAAAATATCTATATATCTTTTTCTTTAACTGATAGACACTTTCCTTTTCATAGAGGTTGCTCAATCATACTCCTTTTTTTTAATAGAAGGAATATATTTTCCTCATGTAATTACACATAAAAATTAAGAGGACACAATACTTAAGTAGTTGTCCTGTTCTCTGAATGTTTTAACAAAAGTTTTAAAAGGAATTATCAATAAAAGTCAAGGATACTGGTTTGTAAAACACAAAAATGTTCATTTCAAAAGCTGAACTGATTCAACAAAATTGTGGGTTTTTGCTGATCATCTTGTTAAAGTTATATAGATAACAGTATCAGGTGGGTGACGCTCATTATAACCATTCTATCATGATGACCCAGAAATCTTGTCCTCAGCTTTTTGATTCCTCATACTCTGGCTGGGACTGACTTCAGATAAGCTTTGATATTTCTCATCTAGCAAAATTCACCTTTCATTGATGCTTTCCTGTATTCTGTCTTTATCACATCAGATAAAGTTTCTTTTCATCTGAGGATCTACCTCATAATTGGAAAGCTTACTTTAAAAAAATACTTTAAAAATATAGATCCTTTGCCCTTTTTTTCATTTTAAAAATGTGACTCCAGCTTCAATGTATTTGCATTTTCTATGTACATTTCCTCTTATACATTATAAATACATTCCTATTTTTATTTTATCTCTTATCATTGGTTCCAGGAGTTTTTTGACTTTCAGAATGAATAGAAAACAAAAACCTCAAGGAAGAAAAGTCCCCAAATACTGACTGGGAAATATATGCTTTATTTCATTACATTAAAGATGCTTTAAATATAATAAATATCTTAGATACAATAAAGCCACTTAAAAAAAACTGTTAATTTTAGAAGGATTTATAAGTACCACAAAAATACTTATAAAGCAAATTGTTATTATTTTTTAGTCTACTATGCTAATCTCAAATTCCTGAAGAATTTCAACACTGAACTCAATGGAAAACTGAACTAAGTAAACATTTTTGAGGAGTCCTATGTTTAAGGCATTATGTTAAGTTTGGGGGGTGGGCTATGCCAAAAAGCTGGCTGATAGGCTCTAGAAGTGAACATTTTAAGGAAGATATACCTCTAAGAACAACTACTGTACTAGGCTTATAAAGGAAAGTGCTAGGAGAATACAGGATGGCAAATGTTCAATTGACACTAGAGTAAAATTCAAAGGCTTTTTGCAAGTGCTGGTAAAGATTTTAAGAAACACATATAATGTTTTTTCCTTAAGCTTTGACATTTTGGGGTTATGTGTAATTAGAAATTAGTCTACTGTGGCTTACACATTTGAACTGACTAAACTGGATGGTGTGCTATTTCATAAAACATGGTAAAGATGTTAGTTGAGGTCTTAAAGTTGAGCTTTGGGAGTGAGGAGACAGCCTAAGGAAAGATTCAAAGATGGGAAATTATAGACTTACTGTGGTCCATTATGCCTGGAACTTAAGAGTATATAGAGGAGGAGAGCTGGAAGTTGTGTGAAAATGGGGTATGGGTTGGGATATTCTTTGGGAAATATGGCTCTCAGCCCAAGTCTATTATGAATAGACTTCAGTGCCAGGTTAAGAAATTTAATTTTATTCTAGAAATTATTTCAAAGCCCTATACTTTGAAATAAGTGAAAAATAAATCACTAACTAAAATGTAGAATGAAAGTACAGAAAGAAATGTGTATATTTAGAGATGTTTCTGAAAATTCAGCAAATCATAATAAATCCTAAAGTTAAGAAAGATTGATGATCTTAATTTATCTACTTAAAAATAATTGTAATATATAGTGGGACTATATGTAACTTCGTTCTGTATTTTCCAAGTCTCTTGTAAATGTGTTATCATACTTTCATAATTTAAAAAATAAAAAAGAGAAAAGAAGAGAAATATTGATGAGCTGGTTCCATGATAAGATTGATTTTTACTAATTGCTATCTAAGAGAAAATGTGCCTGGTTTCAGTGTTGGGGCAGCAACTCATATCAAATGATGACAAAAAGTTGTTATCAATTTCTTTGGGAGGTCCCATAGTTTTTTTTAACTGACATATAGTTGACCTACAATATTACGTTAGTTTTAGAATTATACTACACAGTGATTCAACATTTGCATATACCATGCAATGATCACCACAAGTTAGTAACCATCTGGCACTATACAAAGTCATTACAATATTATTGACCATCTTTGTTATGCTGTATATTACATCCCAGTGGCTTATTTATATTTGGAGATTTGTACCTCTTAATCTCCTTAACCTATTTTTCCCCCTGCATCCCTTCCCTCTAGCAATCACCCATTTGTTTTCTGTTTATTTGTCTAGTTTCATTTCATTTTGTTTGTTTCATTTTTTAGATTCCCACATATAAGCAAGATCATACAGTATTTGCTTTTTTATCGACTTTTTTCACAGTAATCTCTAGATCCATCAACGTGGTCAAAAATAACAAGCTTTCGTTTTTATGGCTGACTAATATTCCATTGTGTATTCAGTTGACTCTTGAACAGTGTGGTTTTGAGCTGCTCAGGTCCACCTATATACAGATTTTTTTCATTATAAATAAAGTGCTACACAGTCTTTTGGGGGTTGGCATTGCCTATTGGTGGGCAAAGCTGTGTCCCTAGCACAAATAGGTTATAGAGACAATTCCAAAACAGTGATTGCCAACGCTGATGTTATCTTGGTAGAATGAGTTCCCAAAGAAGGCTCCCAGGGGGAGTCCAAGTTGCCTCCTGTTTTTCCGGGAGGCTCTCCAAGATGATCAAGTAGGTTTGACCCTGGCTTCTTTCAAACTGCTGCCTGTGCCAGGACTCAGAGAGAAGCTGATAAGGGGCTATTATGCTGTGATCTTTCAAGATCCTCATGGCTCTGAAATTCAATGGCACATTACTCCATGTGTTTAAATGATTAATCAAAAATTGTAGAGGGAAAGTGGCCAAGATGGCAGAGTAGGAAGACTCTGAGCTCACCTCCTCCCGCAGACACACCAAACTTACAGCTATTTACAGAGCAACTATCCATGAGAACAACCCGAAGACGTGCAGAAAAGATTTCCACAACTAAAGACACAAAGGAGAAATCAGCAATATGAGCAGGAGGAGCAGACACACAGTGTAGTCAGGACTCATCCCCCTGAACTGGTGAGCCATGAATGGAAGGAATGTCACAATCACAGAGGTCCTCCCCAAGGAGCAAAGGGTCCAAGCCTACAAAGGGCTGAGCTTGGGGTCCTACACCAGGAAAACAAGCCCCAGAACATCTGGCTTTGAAAACCAAGGGACTTATGTTCAGTGTGCCAGTGAATTTCAGAGCCCTGAGGATCTTAAAAGATACAGTATCCTGCTCCTTGCCTTGGATAGTGCTCCCCAGAGTAACTGCTGATGTCCCCAAGCCTCTTGTGCTTTCTCACTTGTTTCTTTAATAGCGTACATTTTCAAGGCGGCTGGTTTGAGATGAGACACAAGATGTGATCCTGGAAGATTTTTTACCCTATTTTAAAGGTAAACTGGTTTTTACCTGAATCAAAGCAGAGATGCTCAGTCTTTTAGATAAAAATCTAAAAAATAATCAGCATGGTACAAATAGATTTTATGATTGTTCTATGCTGTCTGGTCACTTATACATAAGACAGTGTAAAAGTGTATATATCAAACGGATATTCTTTTAATTTTTCTCCCCTTCACTAGTGATTTTCTGAGTTAACAAAATTTACATGTCCACCTTCAGGATTGAAATATGGCATTAATTCCATATAAATAATACATTTCACATTAGGGCAGCAGCAGGAAGCAGACAGGCAAGTTCTTAACCTGTGTATCTGTGCTTTGATTTAACTTTGGCAGGGATGGAAGAAATTTTTTTCAAGCAGGACACCTTCATGAGTCACTGAAAAACAGTATGCTTTTGTCAGAACAGTATGGAGCTCTTCCTAAATGATAGTGGAGTTAGGTTTTATGCTTTAAAGGTTGGTAGATGTTAATTATGCTGCAAATTTAGCCTATGATTTATGTTTTAGAAACGAACATGACACACACAAAACTCACAAGGCCTGGGTAATTAATTTTTTTTTTATAATTCCTGAAAGATACTGAAAATGAGACTTCATTTCTAATAGCAATAGAAATGCTGTAGTAACAGCTCCTATTTGAAGACTATTATGTATACGATATTGCTCTGTCTTATTTATTTTCCACAACAAGCCAGCAAGGAAAGTATTATTTTATCAATTTTAAAATAAGGAAACTGAATTTTATTCCTCATCTCCCGAGAACTCCAGGCATGGTTTTCACCACTGAACCCTTCTCTCTGACACTCTTCCTAGTTGACTTTCATTTCCACTTTTGGACAGTCCCTTTGTAGCCTTAGATCAAACTGTTTCCTTTTCTGACCCTTAAACATGGGTTTTATCAGGAATTTTTCTCTTTAGTCATCTTCTTTCCTGCCCTTGGAAATCTCTTTCACACTTAGGGTATCTAGTGGTGCTGATCTAATAGCTGTAACTTCTTTACAGGCACCACTTTCCCCCACGCTCCCATCCTCCTATATTTTACAACTGTGGACCTGCATGTTATGCCAGTATCCCAAATTTAGCAGGGTACAGCGACTGAATGGTGAATTTGTCTATCCCATATTCGACATCATTCTGCCAAAATGAACTTTCCCTCTTGACATCTCTGTTCCTATTAACAGCACCAGTGGTCACCCAGCCAGGTCTGGCTTAAAATCCTGGAATGGTTTTGACAGCTTCAGATCCCTCATCCCCCATAATCATGCAGTCCCCAGCTCCTGTCACAGCTCTGCCAGAAATATTTGCAACTTTCCTTCCTATAACCAAGACTCAAATAACAATACTTCTCACATTTATATAGCTCTTTTGAATATACAAAGCTCCCACAGATATTCTTTCTTATAATTTCCACATTAACCTTACAGATTAAAAAGACTGAGGCTTCAGGAACTTCTGTGATTTATACCATAGCTTAGAAGCAGAGTTAGGACTTGAACCCAGGGCTTCTGACTCTTGTTTTCCAGTTTCGATCTTCCAACCCTTGAGCTCTCCAAGTCATGCTTGAGCTGGTATAGGTGCCTCAGGTATGGTTTTTTCTCTTTGCTTCAATATAGCTTATATAATCAGTAATAGTCACTGTCTTATAATCACTGTCAAATGACATTATCTTAAAAGACTGATCACTTCACTTTCAGCTCAGAATCCTTCAGAGGCTTCCTATACTGAAACATGTTCATATTATTTAACATGCACTGAAGAATACCTCCAGTTTGATTTCAACACCATTTTGATTTCACCACATTGGTTTCCACAAGCCCCCTATACTCCAGCCAGACAGAACAACTCTGTTTCTCAAACATGCATCTCTCAAGCATTTGCCTCAATTTCTGTGCTCAGCCCATGTCCCCCTGGTGTGCGTTCTCCACCTCTGTCTTTTATTTCATTTATTAATTATAAAACATTGATGTATCAATAAAACATAGTGTATCAGGGACTGGATGAAATATGGAGGAAACTAGTAAATAAGATAGAAAAGACCCATTTCTCAAAGACCTTAGAAACTAAGAATCTCAAAGTTCAGGACAAACACCATGCTCTCCTCAAAGTAAACCTTTCTGATGCTCCTGGCAGGAAGTGGTAACTTCGGTCTCTCAATAGCCACAGTCCAGTGAGAAGACCTTTATTACAGGATTTATCATGTCTTGTCTCTCACCCTAGGTTGTAAGCTCCTTTTTTGATACAGACTCTAAGTAGCTCGGTATTAGTGCTCACAGCATGTAGTTTAGCACTTCCCATATTATAAGACCTTAATAAATAAGATTGGAGTGAGCAATCACCTTCAGGGTCTGTGAACGTGAGATTGTTGAGAGAAGGGGTCATAGCCCATTCACACACAGCCAGTAGAAGACACAGCAAGCGCACAATACCCTCACCTACATCCACCATGTGGTTAACGTAACAGCATTTTTGGCAACAGAATCCTTAGCTGATATTCAGGGCCCCGTGATCCCTGCCTCCATCCATCTAAAGAGAGTTTTGAGATCGAAACTAACCCAAGATTTCTGGACATCAGAGCACAAATCTGTTCAGTCTGCACATTTTTCTATGTCAATAAACAGAGAATAGGATTAGCATCTTCTCCATATGGCTTGATTTTCTGATCTTAGAACAAAAAGGATGCTAAACTCAACCATGATTCAAAGCTGACTTTATTTTTTTTAGAATTAAAAAAAAATATGTACAGTAATATTTACTTTTGGGGGGTACAGTTCTATGAGTTTTGATAAATGCTGTATAACCACCACTACAGTCAAGATACAAAACTATCCTGTCATTCCCCAAAGAAAGTCCTTGACTATTGACCATTCATCTGTAGTCAAATTCTCCCCTACTCTTAACCACTCATTTGTTTTCCACTTCTGACTTTGCTTTTCCCAGACTGTCACATAACAGTAAAAGTACAGAGCTATTTCAGACTGGCTTCTTTATTTGGCATAATATATTTGAAATTCATCTGTGCTGTTGGTTGTATCGATAATGTCTTCCTTTTCACTGCTGGATAGTATTCCATTGCACAAGTGTGTCACTGTTTGGTTATACATTCTCTAGTTGAGCTATATTTTCAGTATGTCTTGTTTTGGCAATTATGAATAAAGCCACTGGAAATAGATCTTTGGGTTACTGTAGGTTTTAATTTCCCTTAAGTTAATAGGAGTGGAGGTGCCAGATCATGGGGTAACTGAATGTTTACCTCTGTAAGCAACTGCCAAAATATGTTCCATAGTCGCTGTACCATTTTGTATTCCTGCTGGTGACATGTGAGAGTTCCAGTTATACCACATCTTTGCCAACACTTGGTATTGTAAAGTTTTTGTTTTGTCCTTGTCATTCTAGATGCATAGTGTGGGACAGTATTTTAAAACATCATCTTTTTAGAACCAGAATATTTCCACTTCCATATTAAGCCCACATTAAATACTTGCTCCTCTCCCTCACTTGAATCTCTGTATTATCTCTCTCACTAGATTACAGATTTATTCTTGGTAAGAAGTCAATCTTGGGCTTCCCCATTGGCTCAGCAGTAAAGAATCTGCCTGCAGTGTGGAAGATGCAAGAGACGTAGGTTTGACCCCTGGGTTGTGAAGATCCTCTGGAGGAGGGCATGGCAACTCACTCCAGTATTCTTGCCTGGAGACTCTCATGGACAGGGGAGCCTGCGAACTACAGTCCATAGGGTCTCAAAGAGTCAGACGTGACTGAAGGGACTGAGCATGCACAAGGAGTAAATCGTAGCCACTTTGTGTATAGAGTGCACTGTCACCCTAACCCAAGTGCAGAGATTTGCAGCAACAGGCAAATGACACATGCTGCATTGGGCTTCCCTGGTGATTCAGATGGTAATCTGCCTGCAGTGCAGGAGACCCAGGTTTCATCGCTGGGTCGGGAAGATCCCCTGGAGAAGGGAATGGCTATCCACTCCATTATTCTTGCCTGGAGAATTCCATGGACCGAAGAGCCAGGTGGGCTATATAGTCCATGGGGTCGCAAAGAGGTGGAGAAGGCAGCTTATCTCTAAATGAGCCTTTTCTTTTCTGTAACATTATATTATATGAACCTTCTGTAGCACCTACGGAAATCTAAAAATGGAGTTTGGAATCTATTGTGGCAGAAAATATGTTCATCATTACCTCATTCAGCATTGTGCTGAGTTAATCTCATTAACTTCTGTATTGCAAGATGATATATATTTTGAAGTGATGAGCTCAGTGGCTTAAATGACATGAATCCAGGAACTCTTTTTTTAACAGATACTACTTTTGAAGCTTTAGTCTTTGAGTGTAAGTAAACCAACAACTCATAGTTGCATGCAGAATAAAATTTGTATAAATAGAAGAAAATGTCTTACACATAATCCATGAGCAGACTGGAACCTGAGTCCTTCAGTTTAAAGGATTCTCACAGAACTCAAAAACAAGAGGCTGTCTGACCTTAGCCATTTCTCTTTCTATTTATTGACTAGTTTCCGTGATGGCTTTGTACCAGCTGGCAATTTAGCTTAGATGCAAACCCATTTCCAGAATTCTCTTCTCTAAATGTTTCTTCATTACACTTGGCTACAAGGAAAATCTAGGTGAGCTTTGGAAGACAGAAGTGAAGCAGTAGTGTTACTACTCTCAGAAGGGCAATGTGGTGTAACAGGTGCTGGGCACAGATCTTCCAGTTCACCTTGGTGAAGTCAAGAAGCAGCCAGGTTGTGGTTCTTTGCCTCCCACCAAATCCACATCCCATGAAGAAGGAAATGGCAACTCGCTTCAGTATTCTTGCCTGGAAAATCCCATGGGTAGAGGAGCCTGGCAGACTACAGTCCATGGGGTCACAAAGAACTGGACATGACTGGGCACGCAGATCCCCATCTTCACCTTCTGGGCCAGGTGCATGAACAGCTTTGCAATGCAGAGTGCCAGCTCCTTCCACAGTTCTCCCAGATCACCGGGGCTGGATGGGACAGTTGTCCGACACAGCTTCCAGTCTGCCTTTGCCTGTCCTCACTTAACATCCAGCTTTTCTTCCCACTACCAGCGCTGTTAGGGGTTCTGTTAGTGGCGAGCTCTGTTAGTAGCTCAGATGGCAAAGCATCCGCCTGCAATTCAGGAGACCCGGATTCCATCCCTGGATCAGGAACATCCCCTGGAGAAGGAAATGGCTACCCACTCCAGTATTCTTGCCTGGAGAATTCTGTGGACAGAGGAGCCTGGCGGGCTACAATCCACAGGGTGACAAAGAGTCAGACATGACTGACTAACACACACACAACACACACCAGCTCTGTTAACCTATGATGACTTCAGACCCAATACCAGATGCAAAAGGAACCACTTTTCATAACTTTTCTATAAGCTCCCACAATTGTGCAAGGTCTAAAATTTATAATAAACCCATTATTCCATATCACCATAGTGGTCAATCAGTTCAGTTGCTCACTCATGTCCGACTCTGCGATCCCAGGGACTGCAGCACACCAGGCCTCCTTGTCTATCACCACCTCCTGGAGTTCACTCAAACTCATGTCCGTTGAGTTGGTGATGCCATCCAGCCATCTCGTCCTCTGTCATCCCCTTCTCCTCCCGCCTTCAATCTTTCCCAGCATCAGGGTCTTTTTCGAATGAGTCAGCTCTTCACATCAGATGGCCGTAAGTATTGGAGTTTCAGCTTCAGCATCAGTCCTGCCAATGAACACCCAGAACTGATCTCCTTTGGGATGGACTGGTTGGATCTCCTTGCAGTCCAAGGGACTCTCAAGAGTCTTCTCCAGCACCACAGTTCAGAAGCATCAGTTCTTCAGTGTGCTCAGTACCATACAGTACTGCTTTCCTAACTGATACAGTTTCCATTAAATCATTTTTGTTCAGAATACACGTGCATGCACACTCAGTCGTTCAGTCATGTCTGACTGTTTGCGACCCCATGGACTGTAGCCACCAGGCTTCTCTGTCCCGGGGACTCTCCAGGCGGGAACGCTGCAGTGGGCTGCCGTGCCCTCCTCCAGGTGATCTCCCCAACCCAGGGATCGAACCCACATTTCCTGCCTCTCCTGCATCGGAAGGTGGGTTCTTTACCACTGAGCCACCTGGGAAGCCCCATTCAAAGTACATACTTGGTTACAAATGTTCTTTTTGTGCGTGGCTTTCTTTCTTTTTAAATGTATAGTAGTGTTAAGTGTAATCATACTGATTTATTAAATCTAAGTACATAATTTTACTTTGTTTTTGAGAAAAGGACTTGGACTATGCTCTTCTGCCCAATTCCCCTCAAAATTACTGGGCTAGGAAATCAAGATTTTGGGCTATCACTAGAGAATACAGAACTAAGAAACTATTATAATTTGAACGTTGGTATAATTACTAGCATTAAAAACCACCTGTTTTTAACTAGCTGTTTCTTCAAAATATGTTTCAATGTGACACTTGGAATCTTACATATGCTAAGATAAAACATAAACATTAAAATTTTGAAAACAATTTCACAGTTTTTAATCACAATGTATGTGCATCAACCTCTTTACTTTTTCTTAATATTAAGAGTTTATGGTCTTTAAAGGCATTTTTCATCTTTATATCCTCCTATAGAGGAGGACATGGATAAGTCCTTATTAAACATAATTGAAGTGAGTAAAGAGTAAACTTCAACTTCCTGTTTTTTTGCAAAAAAGAAAAGAGCAGCAGTGCATGAACGACCACAACGAACTGATCCTCTGATGCTTTTCTCACTATTATATAGAAACCCCAGCAGGAAACCACAGCTATATCCTTTTTACCAGTACAGGAAAATCTTATGAATTGCTGGCAAGCATAAAAGAACTCTACTGACATCACACAGATGTTTGTGACAGTTTCTACTCACCACACTAAGGTGCTTTACAATACTTTCTTAAATGTTTCTCAAGGACAAATTCCCAAAGAAAAATAGTGATAATAATAGTTATACCATAACTATGTATTTGGGCTTCCCAGGTGGCTCAGTGGTGAAGAATCCGCCCACCAATGCAGGAGACGTAGGTTCAATCCCTGGGTTGATAAGAGCCCCTAGAGTAGGAAGTGGCAACCCACTCCAGTATTCTTGCCTGGAAAATTCCATGGACAGAGCAGCATGGAGGGTTATAGTCCATGGGGTCACAGAGTCAGACACGATAAGCGACTAAGCATCATGTGTTTGGAGGTAAGTTATACAGAAAAACACAGTAAACACTGCTGATACTCAATTCCTCCCTCAGTGTCACTGAATTAAAAAACACCTGATGTGTTAAAATTCCTTATTTCACTCATACCTGTAAAAATGTCTAGACAACCAACTGTATTACCCTCTACAGAAAAAGTACTGTATTTTTCCCTTCATGTTCAAAATGGCCCAAGCATTAGACCATTCTAGCTATGAAATATAGAAAGTCCTTTTTGTCTATTCTCATGTATAATCCTACTCAGGATTTACACAGCACATGTTTTAAATTTGTAATATGAGCCTTGATAATATGCTTTTATCAATGAAGGGACTTTCCATTGAGGATCTCTTAGTCATTCAGGAAGTACAAAGAATAGATTGATGACGGAAGTCCAGCGTTTCTGAGGGTTTTAACTTTAGTGGGAACCACAGACATGTATACTCATTTAAGAATGAAGTCAAGGGTATAGAAATTGTGTGGCTTTCTTGTTTGCCCATGTTACCTAGTATGTAAGTTCTCCATAGAATATTTGTTTCAGGAGTACCTGGCATAAATGAATGAATGCATGAGTGCTTGGTGCTGACAGAGGAAGGGGGCAGATAAGAAGGATATCTTCAAAAGGCCGAAAGACTTAAAATTCAGTAAATGGGCCCAAGGATAAAGAAAAAAAATGCAAGCCTGTTAAAAATAATTGGACTTTAGAGCTAGAGTTGATCTTAGGGATTTCTGGACCAGTCTTCTCATTTCTAGAGAGAATCTGAGATGCCTAGGGCAATGACATGGTTTCATATACCACCTGCACAGATTGTGACATTTGTGTACCTCTTTCATGATTTCTGGCTTGTGTACTTCTTATCTAAATGATTTTTTCACTTAATATTTTCATTTACAAAATATTTTACTTAATAGTTTTCTTTGTGACCCCATGGAATTCTTCAGGCCAGAATACTTGAGTGGGTAGCCTTTCTCTTCTCCAGGGGATCTTCCAACTCAGGGATCAAACCCCGGTCTCCCATATTACAGGCAGATTCTTTACCAGCTGAGTTACAAGGGAAGCCCAAGAAAACTGGAATAGGTAGCCTATCTCTTCCCCAGCACATCTTCCCAACCCAGGAATCAAACCAGGGTCTCCTGCATTGCAGATGGATTCTTTACCAAGTGAACTACCAGGGAAGCCCTCTTCTCTAAATGATTTTTTACTTAATATTTTTCATTCAATTGAATGTAACTGGTGCACTAGTTAAAAATACTAGCCAAGCCTTAGGAAATGGTACCTATAAAGTCACAGGTTTGTTGTGTCAGTGATATATTTTTCATATAGCACATTTAAAAATATATACTTTAAAATTTTACTCTAAGTATTTTTCTATTAAGATAAATTTGTAACTATTCAATACAAAGTAAATATGTATACTACCTAAGATCATCTCACAGGTCAGGGTAGAAATCTCTTGCACTTTGGAAAGCAGTGCATTCTACTGTGCCACACTCTGGAACAAAGAGTTTGGGTTTTGAAATAACACCAAGTGGTAAAGACATTCCAGATTGATGGTAAGAGTCCAGCAATAAGCCTAGTGCCCGTAGGGGACTTCTGTTTTGTTTTTATTTTTAACTAGAAAAAAATCAAGTGCTTATTATTAATATTTAAAAAATGAAAGCAGAAATCATGACTTTAAACCAATGAGTGAATTATCATGTTCAAAACAGACCAATCTATGTATACTCATCCTGTCATGTACCATTAGTTTATTAGAAATAGAGTTTTAAGAAGAAACTTGTTTAAATGGGCCTCCTGTGCATAGACTTCCTTTTGTTCATCCTTCAGTCTGCAACTAGAACAGTTAGCGGCAAGCTATAAGAAGGGATTGCTCACTTTCATAAGTAAATGACTGTCTGTGATTAAAACCTCAATCACGGAAACACTAGTTCTATAAATAGTTTCTAGGTCCAAAGTCCAGAGGTAAAGCTAAACACAGCCTTGCCCGGTTTTCTTTCTTCTTATATGTGTGTATGTGCACATGTGTAAACATGTGACTGCATACAATATATTTGGTTTTTCTTTCAAGAAACAAAGGCGTTGTTTGTACGACATATGTGTCACCTGGCTATTCTGATAAGACATTTTGTTCTGCAATTTTTCTGCCCATACTATGGCTTATGAAGTTTTGTTTTTTTTTCTCCCAAGATGATCACAAGTATTGTACAGTATGTATTTCTTGTTAATGTTTTTACATATTTTTTTAAAAAAATTGGGGCCACCTAGTCCAAACTGAAAATGTTTGTCCGTGAGCTCACCCTGTTTGCTAAAAGAATGACTTATCACTGATCTAGAAGCTTTCACATTTTCTTTTTAAATAACACAAAATGAAATCTGAGACAGGAAAAAACAGTCTGTAAGATCCTGTCCATTCCTTATATTTTGACCCACAGTATTAATAACGTTCATATTAATATATTGCAAGGTATATAACATAGTGGTAAAGGGTGTAGCCTTTGAAGTTAGACAACTCTGGATTCTCAGCTCCATCACTTAGTATCTGAGGGACTCTGGGCATGTTATTTAACCTGTTTCCTCCTCTCCAAAATGGGGGAGATAATAGTATTATACAAAGCTCATGTTGTTGTTGTGTAGTCACCCAGTCATGTCCAACTCTTTGCAAACCTATGAACTGTAACCTGCCAGGCTCTTTGCCTGTGGGCTTTCCCAGGCAAGAATACTGGAATGGTTGCCATTTCCTTCTCCAGAGGATTCCTGACCCGAGGATTGAACGCACATCTCTTGCAAGGGCAGGTGGATTCTTTACCACTGACCCAACCAGGGAAGCCCAAACCTCATAGGTTTGTTTAAATGAGAAATGAGTTTAGCAGATGCTGTTGGCAGACAGGCCTAAAGAATGAAGTTTTGAAAGAGCTGGAGGTCATTAATTATACAAACCTACAATCTTCCCTGGTAGCTCAGATGGTAAAGAATCCACCTGCCATGTGGGAGTCCTGGGTTCGATCCCTGGGTTGGGAAGATCCCCTCGAGGAGGGCATGGTAACCCACTCCAGTATTCTTGCCTGGAGAATCCCCTTAGACAGATGAGTCTGGCAGGATACGGTCCATGGGGACATGAAGAGTAAGACACAACTGAGAGACCAGGCACAGCATGATCTGCTCCTGTTTAGTTTCCTCACAGTGGAAAGCAAATAGATAAAAAGAAGCGTATTCCATTCTCTCATGCGCCGGAACCAAGATGGCAAAGTGGCCTGAGTGGGTCCTTTGGTCTCTTGCTCCTATTTATCCCACTTAAGTTCCTCTTCTCTCTCGTGTCTGGCTGGCCTTTTGTTCTCTCCACTCGTCATCAGTGGTTCTGTAATCCAGGTACCGTCTCCCTTCTCCCTGAGCTACTACCTTCTAGGCAGCAAGGCTAGGAAGTTCTGCAAGTAGGGGCAAACACGCAGAGATGGGCTCATTCACCAGGGCTCTGCAGAGACATGGATTACCATCTGAACCTCCAGGGCCCTAACTCCAAAGAGGAAAACCAGGGGAAAGTGATGAGCACCACCTCAGAAACAAAAGACAGCAGGAGAGTATGAGGCATTTTGCCAAACAGCTATGAAAACAGCCAGGTATTTTCAGTGCCCTGAAGTGGGTACACAACCCAGTAATGATCTAACTCAAAGTCATCCCCCCAGGGTGGACGTGATCCCTGAGAATCTAAGCAATACTCTAAAACCATGACCTTTAAACCATCTAATAATTCACTAGTGTATCACAAACAGTTTATGAGCAAAGATAAAGTATCAATGACAGTAAGTGATTTATTAAAAGAATAATTAAAGCAGTTCTCTCTAATGTCAACTATGCTGACCTCGATAATAAAGTCACTTCTATAATAATGTTACTCTCATTCACCTCACTTGCATTTGTAGATATTTTCCTGAATAGAGAAAAGAGAGAGGGGATGGAGTTACACAGAATTTCTTATGTACTCATGTGGAGGAAACTCCCTACAGTATTCAGACTAGCCACCAGCAGAAACTCAGAAGATTTCTTGATCTTCTATTTACCCCATCTTGGTCACTCTTGTGATCCTCTGTTTCTTAGTTGTTTTTAGCAGGATAAAGTTGAAAATAACATTTGTCTACATTTTTATTTTCAAATTCATGAAGGAAGTACAGTGGGGGAAAGACTTCCAGTTTTCATGCTGGCCTGGCTGGGGGAAAAAGGAACCCAGGTGTGATGAACAGGTGGTGAAGCTGTGAAGACGGACGGAAAATGATCTGAATCACTACGGCCTAAGTAAGGAAGAGGGAGGCATGCGGGTGTGTGTGGTTGGGACTGAGAAAGGAGGCTGGTTGTTAGGCTACTGGGGGAATTCCTGGAGATCCTGACCAGAAAAAGAGCCCACTGTCACTTTGCTGAGCCACATTTATCAATAAATTTATCAATCCAGTAGTGTGGGAATTATTTGAGAATTCAGACTACGTTTTATTCAACTCTGAATCCCTAGCACATAGCACAGGGTCTTACTTATAAAGTACTTAATATCCAACTTACTAAATGATCCAAACATCCGTCTTCCTTAAGTCAGGGCCTTCTGCCAATCCCTTCTCACATTCTGTACTTCAGCTCCTAACTGAATTCCTATTTCCAGTTTGAGGAATGTTTATTTGATTTACCAAACGGAAGTACTGATATACCCTCAACCCAGTCCAATTCAGATTACTAACTTTTATCATCCCTCCTGAGACCTGGACCCAGCACTCAAAAGCCACAACCCCCAGAGGGATGATCTTTAAAAGCCCATCCCTGCAATTTTAAACGTCAAAATAAGCACCAGGGGAAAAGGAGGATAGTTTCATAAGAGAACATAGAAGTTTTAGTGTAAGTCAATTTAAGTCACTGGACTTTGGTTTTATATATATTATCAATATACTTCAGGGGATATGATGCCTATTACTTAAGACTTAGACAATATTCAAGAAGGAAATACACTCTGTCCCAAGGAGGCATACAGTTGATGTGGCACCGTGTCCTCTGTTGGCTTCCACTGATTCTGTTCTCAGCATTGTCTTCTTGGAGTGAAGCTGCTGAAGCACCACCACTTTGGGATTAATAATTAGGTGCGAGGATGTTTTTAGAAGTAAAGTGGGAGGCACGATGAGGGGGTGGCAGGCATGAAGTGTGCACGAGGAAAGAGAGTGGCAGCTGAAGTTGAGAAAGTAGGAGAGATTTCAGAGAGCTGGGAAGGGCTTTCTCGACTTCAGGGACCTGCCTGCGTTTTCCGCCTGTTGTCCCAAAGGGCATTTGCTTTTATTTGCAGCCTGAATAAATCAACACTGACAGGGTCACTTCATTTTCAGCTATATTAACAGAGCAGTTCCACACAGTGTGGTGGTCAGACTGCACAGGGATTTGGGCTGCCATAGCCATGGGTTGGAATCATTACCAACTACCATCATTAGATGACCCTTCCTCAGTTGCACAGACACAGTCACAAACTGGGATACAAGTCAATACCACCCCTGACAGTTTATTCTCAACTCCCCAGTCTGCGAAACAGAACACAGCATCCACTGAAAGCTTGAGATATGCATTGGGCTTTCAGGAGGCTACACATGTGTAGTGTCTACAGAAAGAGTTGTGTATAAAACAAAGATATGGTACATTAAAAATATATAAAGCTAACCAACAAGGACCTACTATATAGTACAGGGAATTATACTGAATATTTTGTAATAACCCAGAAGGAAAAAGAATCTGAAAAGGAATACAAACACACACACACACATATAACTGAATCACTTTACTATATACCTTAAACTAACACAATATTATAATTCAACTGTACTTCAATACATAAAGCAATCCAATGTAAAATTGTTAACTGATCAAACTTCTTGTTTCTTTGTTTTATATTTTCCAATGTGGTACCATAAAAAGCATGCAAACAAATAAAAATTTCCACTAGTCTGTTCTTAACAGAGCAGGTCAACTCAGTTTGCATTCATTACCCTTTCACAGAGTTTATGTATTTTGATGATGAGAACTGTTTAGATTCTCATGAGAGTGTATAGGAATTAACTACACACTGCACAATAACCTCTCTACTCTGTAGAGTCCCATCAATTTCATGAACACACTCAGAGCACTGGAGAGCTCAGTGGTACTCAGAAAACATCCAGTTCAGGCTTTGAGAACCCAGTATCTATAGCTCGCACAATTAAGGGAAGCTATTGAGTACAAGGGATTATACGCAGTTTTAGTGTCAGGGAGACAAGAGGGAGAAGTGGGGTCTCAAGTGTAATAAAGACAAGTGTAATAAAGGCACATACTGTTACTCAACTCTGGCTTAGAGAATGTGGTTGGTGTCTCATTTTTATAATAGATCTTATTTTAAAATATTGGCTTAATTAAAAAGAAATACCTGCAGATCAGATAGAACATGATCTTCCTGCTGGCCAGTTTTCAATTTCTGATCTAGTACCGACATTCTCAGGCTTCCCCGATGGCTCAGCACCCAAGAAGCTGACTGAAGCAACTTAGCACACACATTCATAGCACACACACACATCCTCAACCCTGTAGGAGAGGTTTAAGTGAGGCACACCCGGCCCCTCAGGTGCTCAAGACAAAGGACTCTCCTGCTTTGAGAATCTACATGTGCAGACAAGAAACCATCCCCCAGGCGAAAGGAAAAGGCAGAGGCGTTTTCATGCAGTCAGAGCTTAGCCCCTGACCCGACCCTGACAGATTTCTCTCTGTTCTCTGACTGCTTTCAGAACTTGTTCAACATGAAAACAAGGCCAGTCCTCCACACCCATCTGTCATAAGCAATTTTTACTCCTGCAAGGAGGCAGGGGGAAATGCACATCGATTTATTAACCTTAGCTCTGATTAAAATTCTTATTAGCATGAAAATTCTAGTCACTTCATTTTTTGCTTGTCTATTTCAAGGAGAAATCATTTATAGGATTCAAAGGAAGGGAGGCTTAGACAATAACACAAGTAAGGATAAATTACAATTCATGTATAAAATAGTAGTTAGAAACAGGACTAAAGAAGCATGGAGAGTTTGCTGAATTAATTGAGCTTTAAACCATGTTTTGAGGGGATTGAGAAACTAATTTCAGATGAAGAAATAAACATTCCAAAATGATGCAACAACAAAAGCAAAGATCAAAGTCCAACAAAGTAAAACCCACAATGAATCAAATATCTTTTGCATTTTTGAACAACAACAAAAATTTTTAAAGTACGTGATGAGAAAACACATTTACATCAGAATGAATAAAAAACAGTTCAAAAATCCTATGTTTTATTCCGCAGCCCTGTCCTACACAGATATAATTCAGAAAAAAAACCCAGAGGCGATACAAAATTCTGAATCCTGATAATATTTGCCATATTGTCCTTATTAAGGCAGACACACAAGCATAGGGTATTAGATTTCAGAAAAAATTTCAACAAGAATTCAAACAAAAAGATGGTCTTATTACTCAGAAAATATACTGAACACAGTTAACTCCCTCAAGCATTTCATTTACTCCAAGTTTTATGTTATAAAGAAAAAGTCTCCCATAGACACAATACGGTTAGCTTAATTTGAGTCTATTTAGAAGTTAATATTCTGAAAAAAAAAAAAAATCAAGACTCTATCCACGTAAACCATCTTGATTAATACCCCCTAAACTAGATCTCTTACTTTGTTGGACCATTTGCAATTCAGGCTTAAAACCAAAAAAAGGTATTCTAACTCCTTTCCCTCCAGAAAATTAGTAGATGCAAATGTGATTTTTTAAGGAGCTCTGGAGGTCTCTGTCCAGCTTTCCATTACTGAATTAGCAACAGTCCCGAGGTCCCTCAAGGTGCTTGTGACTTTACAGATTTTCACTGTCTAGTCTTGAGTTTTTTCAGGATTTTCTTGGTTCTGCTAGTGTCACCGGCTGCAACTACTGACTAAAGCAACCTTCCTAGTGATGGCTTGGGGATCTATGAGGTTTAGGACCCAAGAATTAACATTTTAAAACAGAATCTGATTTGTGAGGCCAAGAAAGTGCCTGGTCTCAGATCACAGAGTAGATCCTCAAAATTTTTCTGCCTCATTAGACCCTTGAGACAGAGATCTCTGTACTGACTCACAATCCAGGAAGAAGGAGGCAGGAGTAATTGGGTTTCCCTCCCCCTAACACTCAGGAGCCCTTCAGACCCTCACTTCAGGTCCTGCTCCTCCTCCCCTTTGCAGAGAATCAGTGAACTAGAAAGCGGAGGTCTAGGTTGTTTTGCCCCAGTGGTTTAGGACAATTTATTAACTTCTCTGGGACTCATCTGTAATCTTTCCTCTTCCTTATAAGTAAAGGCTGGACACTAAACAGGAGTGTCCACAACTGGCTATTAAAATTCTTTGTTAACTATTATAGAATATAGATTTCTAAGCCCTACCTATAGATTCAGATTCCATAGGTCACAGCATCTAAGCCTCCAGCTAAGGGTCAGTTATTACTGACTGGAAATAATAATTCAGGCCCTCAGTTATGCTGCTAGTTTCAAAATGAAGCTGTCAGTCTAATCACAGGCATGTGAAATTAGAAAGCTGCTATTGTATTGCCAACTGTAACATGCCCAGATCAAAAGCTGTGAAAATTTTTCTCACTGGCATTCAAGACAGTACTTTGAATTGTAACAGTATGTATGTATATGTATGTATTTATGTCTTCCTTCATGAAATTTAACAAATGCCTTTTCAACTCAAATGCAGCCTCTACATGTTTTTATTATCCCAGACTTGACTCATGCAAAAAAGTTAGATTATTACTAATGTAAACATTCTGAAGTGGAGAAAGATGAAAAGGAGTCCGAGACATATTTATAAAAAGTGAATTTCCATATTTGGTTGCCTTCCAAATCAACTAATTGAAGCACATGAGGCTCTATTTTTAACTGGCAATGGTTCTTTTGGTTAAAGGTACAGGTTTATTCAAGAGGATATCAAATTCCTAAGATTGTTTTATTGCTTAGGAAAGACAGCAAGAGCTGAGAGAAGCCCACCAAAAGTTTTCAGAAACACATATAACACACTTTCTTCTCTGATTTTATCTACTTAAAATAACTGTTTAGCTACAGTAGATGTTAATTTCTCAAAATGCATACAGATATATTTACAGATTTAGTTAAAATGATGGACAAGTCACAGAGCAACTGTAAAAGAAAGTCTGGCAGTTTCTGCCCTTCCTTTTGGGATTCTGAGTATCAGGTGGTCTGATTCATCCTCACAGAGCTGCCAGCATCAAGCATGAGAGGCTGCACCTAGAAGGCGCTCAGGAAAGAAGGGTGTTGAGAATAGTGCAAGCAAGGTTTGCTCCACGTAAGACAATCACTTGATCACACTTTGTGTTCTGAGAAATGAAATAATCATGCAATATTGTGGTGTGTCATATAATTTCAGTAGTTCAACTATTAAATTCATTTGAAGCAAGGCTTATCCAGTAAATTATTGCAAAAGAAATAAAAAATATGGCAGAAAATAACAGATAAGTGACCGACGTTATAGCCTTTCTGTCTAGCTTTCTTAAAGTAGTAGGACTGAGAAAAGAAACCTTAGAAAATAAATAACTATTTTCGAGTCATATTTTAATCTAAACAGAAATTCTGCTGTTATTTTCTCCCCCCACCTTGATACTCATTTGTTTTTCTTTTTTTTTTTAATGATTTTTAAATAAATCTCACATATCCCCACCTCCTTCTTTACTTCTCCTATATCACCATTTTCTTCACTGCCCATCTGGATCCATCCATCTTTCATAAACTACCTTAAGATCTACCTCCACTTTGAACTTTTCTAAATTAATTCAGTTCCCAAGGATCTCCCTGTCTTCTGACTTTACTGCCATGAGTTTACTGGTAAATTATGATGACCTGCCTTTCTCAAGACAAGTTTGCTATTCAGTGGTTTAGTCACTAAGCTGGGTCTGACTCTTGCAATCCCATGGACTGTCGTCCACCAGGCTTCTCTGTCCATGGGATTCTCCAGGCAACAATACTGAAGTAGGTTGCCATTTCCTTCTCTAGAGGATCTACCCAACTCAGGGATCAAACCCAGGGCTCCTGCATTGCAGGCAGATTACTGACTGAGCTACAAGGGAAGCCCTATATTCGGATTGCTATTCAGAATATGGTGTAAATGCTTGTATAGACCTCTAGGTGACTTCCAAACTGGAAGCATCTCTTCTTTGTATCACTTAAAGCAGTAGCTTTCAGACTTTTTAAAATGATGCATGATATGATATCCATTTTACCATAGTCCAATGTGTTTGTACACACACACACACACACACACACATATTGTTACAAGAACAATATTTATTCACCCTTCTATTGTTTTATTCTATTTTGTTCTTTGAAAATAAAAATGCTGTCAGACCCAGTAAATGACCTCACAGTGGGTTGTGACCAGTTGATCACTCTGGGACTGCTATATATATTTCCTTTACTTAAAAAAATTATTATTATTTGTGGCCATTGGCCTCTGACTTTTCTTGCATTACTTTTATTTTTGGTTTATTTATTTTTTTTGCCTTTTGGAGTCATCTGGGACAGTTAAATGCTTGGCCTATACAGTATTTTCCATTCTTTTGCCCTGAGCACTGCTGGTCAAAAGATAAGATTCCTTGAATTTCTGTAAAACTCAAATCTCCATTCCCTCATTCTCTTTTATTTTCACAATATGCACAGTAGGTGGTAGACATTTCGTGGATGAAGAAATTTAGGCACAGAGAATTCTGACTTTCTCAATGACATATCTCCCTTTTAATCAGGCTATTATAAATTCAGGTAAATATGGTTTCTAGACATTTAAAAGAGATAAGCTTGGGTAATGTGAACAATACTGAGCCTCGGTATGAATGTATTTACCTAACTCGTCTGGATCAAATGAGTTAACAGCTCTTCTGGACTTCAGTTTGAAGATGGATCCACTTCCTTCTCTATCCCCATCTTTCCATGTTCATCTCCTCAGTTTTTCAGCCACCTAGAACTACTTGTTCTTCTTCAGCCACTGTATATTTTGGTCCCTATACAAGGAATGCCCTTCTTTTCCTCTTTACCAGGCTAGTTCCTCATCCTTCAAATCCCTGGGAACTGTCCTTACTCCTCTCCTCTCCCACAATGTGACTTTCATAGCACCCTGCGCTCTTCCTCCCTCCCTTCCTCCTGAGTTTTACAGGCTGAGACTTCTATTCTACAATCTAGGGCCATGTTGAATTCAGGATAAAAATATGGAGAAGGCATAAATGAATCAACAAGTGACCGCATAAAGAACGGCCACTGAAAAAGCTTGAGTGTGATCTGGGACTGGAATTGTGTGTCTTAACCCTCCAAGGCCAATCATTCATGACTTTATGATTCTATGACCATGATTTTAGTGTTTCCCTGAAGGGTGCAGATTTTGTGACTGGAAATTCATATAGTGAAGGATAGCTGTGTCTAATACGTTCTTTCAACTTTATTTAGGGCACAAACAAGGGTATTTTGAAGGGAAAATAATTAAGTATATTGTGTACTTGTACTGAGGCAATTTTAAAAAATTTTTCAGATTTTAAAACTGCTGCAGCCTATTATACAGAGTGAAGTAAGCCAGAAAAAAAAAAAAACACACACCAATACAGTATACTAACACATATATATAGAATTTAGAAAGATGGTAACAATAACCCTGTATGCGAGACAGCAAAAGAGACACAGGTGTTCAGAACAGTCTTTTGGACCCTGTGGGAGAGGGCGAGGGTGGGATGGTTTGGGAGAATGGCATTGAAACGTGTATATTATCATATGTGAAACCGATCGATGCATGATACAGGGTGATCGGGCTGGTGCACTGGGATGACCCAGAGGGATCGGATGGGGAGGGAGCTGGGAGGAGGGTTCAGAATGGGGAACACATGTACACCCGTGGCGGATTCATGTCAATGTATGGCAAAACCAATACAATATTGTAAAGTAATTAGCCTCTTAAAAAAAGAAAACAAACAAACAAAAACCTGCTGGTTGGAACCCACCCTGACCTCCGGTTGGGGGTTCTGACCATGCCTCAGATCTCCATTTCCCACATGAAGCTATGCACTTGCAATTTTGTTCTCATCATTTTCATTAGTCTAGTTAGTGATTAGGTGAAGTCTCTCACACATATTCTGCATGGATCTTCATAAGTTCCTTTGCACTATTTCCAGAATAAATTCCAATGATATAACCTCTAGGCTTGCCATGGCAATTGCTGCTTTTTTTTTCTGTTTATGAATCAACAACCTACCCTCAACCCTGCCAACAAACTAAAAGCAGCAAAGCTCTTGAAAAATGCTCTTTGCGATCCTATTTGAAAAGAATATTCCATAATACAAACTCCTGCCATTTCCAGATAGCAACAGAGAAGATTTTCTTCTTTATGCTGTGACTCATGTATCTTTATTCCCACAGCTGCTACTCAGGGCAGTGGTGAACACAATGGAAAAGAAAGAAGAGTTTATAACTGGAAAATGAGCACCTTCAGAAGAAGTACACTCAAATCATTATCAAAGTAAAATATGCAGCATTACCAACAAGAGCAAACAAAAGCCCACGCAAGAGATGCGTAAATGTTTCATGAAGCTAGAGCCTTAATCAACTCTCTCTCCAAATCTTGCTGGTGTTGTAAACACTTCAGTTTCCTCCAGTCCCACCATGACCCAGATTCTTTGCAAAAACAAAATGAAAACACGATCCAATGGATCTTTAACAAATGTGGTGTGAAAAATATTTATTAATAGATAGAGACTATCCAAGGTATTGCCTTAACAGGAAGAAGAGTATACCTTAATAAAGGTGGTTGCTTCTTGACTTTCAGAGCCTCCTTTCTCCTCTCCCCCTCCAAACCATTGCCTTTTCCCCACTACCTATGCTACTCTCAAGACATTTACTTCATCTTAACCTTGAACTACCTACACCCCAAGCCAAGATTTCTCCCTTGGCCCTTCTAAAAAGCACTTTAAACCTGACCAGACTTTGCTGCCTTCCTACCAGCCAAAATCACTTTCCAGTGTCTAAATTCTTCCCCCTTCTTTTTTCCCCTACTGTTTCACTGCCCATTGTTGCGTCTGAAATTTTTCGATCTGCCTGGATGGCGTAGGGATCTTTTGTGTGTTTTGGTTGACAGTGTTTTTCAGTGATTTCTTTTCTAAAATCCATCTCCAAAGAACTGTTTTATAGCCTCTAGTCTACCCTGATTTAATGTGATTCCAAAGTTCACCTCTAGATATTGAACAGGTCTCTACAATGATTTCCCTTTATCAACCTCTGACTCCCCTTCTCTCTCTGCCTATCTCAAGAAAAACTATATATGTAATGTGTGTATACACACGCATACAAACGCATGTATATTATATAGAACGATAGTATGCTGACCTTAAACGGAGTAAGTGTAGGAAAACGAGAAAAATGCCTGTGTAGTATTGCCCAACACACAACACACACACACACACACACACACACACACACACACACACACACACACACACACACACACACACCCCTATTTGTATATTCACAGTATGCAGACCTGATTGCAAATCCCCCTCTCCCAAGAACAAGAACAACAGGCGTCTTCGCCGGTTTACCTTCAAAGCCAGAGCCTAAGGGAGCAATGACCTTGCCGAGAGAAATTCATCACCTGCGAGAAAGGCTGCCCCTCTTGGAGCTCAGGACGGGATGGGAACCAGAGCAACAGGCAAAAAGGATCACCAGGCAAAATGTGGGACCGAATCCATCCCCCATCAGTACCGACCACACCGCAAAGCTGTGGTCTCCCAGGGTTGCAAGATGGGCAGAGGTGGCGCGGGGGGCGTCTCCTCCCGCGGCCGCCGGTCACCTACCTGCTGTTGCCTGGCTGTCTCTGGCGTGGCGGGGCCGCTGCCTGCGCTTTGGCGAGGGCTTCCCGTCGCATATCACACGCAGCGGCTCCCGGCGCCACACCGAAGCCTCAGCGGGCTCGGGAGCAGCGGTCCTTTTCAGACCTGTTCCGGGAGGGAGCCGGGTGCTAGCAGGAACTGAAATTACTATGCAAAGAGCAGAGGCGGCGCGCAGGAACCGGGCGGAGACCGCGGGGGCCACCCCACACTCCGGGTCTGCAGACTCTGCCGCCCGGCACTGAGCCAAACTGGAGGTGGGAGTTCACGTCCCCGACTGCTCGTCCGTCAGGCCCGGGCTGCACCTATCTGTCCTCGCCGGGCAGGTGCTGCCCTGCCGGAGTATCCGAGGAAGGGACGGCAGGAGTGCAGACAGCGGCGGCCGAAGCACCGGCAGCACCGGCGGCGGCGGCGGCGGCGGCAGCAGCAGCCAGCAGCAGCAGCAGCAGCAGCAGCAGGACGCCGAGCTCCGCCCCCGCCGCGCCCCCGCCCAGCCTTCTGTCCCGGGGGAAGGGGTTGCGGCGGCGGCTGCTGCGGGCCAGGGGGCAACCGGGCCCCCGCTGGCGGATTGCGGTGCTGCTGCAAGGAGATCGGTGGCAGGCTTAAAGTTCAGGAGATTAAGGTAGAGGGCCCGGAACCAGAGCAGCTCCGCAGGAATTCTGGCCCTCGCTCCCACCCGCAGACCGCCAGACTCCAGCACACCGTTTCCAGGAGAGCCACGTGCAGAGATCTGAAACCGAGGAGACCACCCGAGGTTTCCTCGGTGTTGCAAAAAGTAGATACCCCGCGCACTTGGAGATGGCATTGCGGACAGTGTTCCTGCCCCCTGGCCCCTACCGCCCCAACTCCCCTCTCCTGGGCATAGATGGCTTTGGAAAGTGTCCACTCAAAGTGGCTCCAGCAACACTGAATGGATGTGTAGTATGGTTAGCAGCTGCAGATGGTGCAAATGAAACTGAAAAGAAGTAATGTTCACCGACTATTTGTTGGCAGGCACTGTGCAAAATGCCTTATATGCAGCCTCTGTAATTCTCTTAAGGACCCAGTGAAATGAGTGATTCTGCTTGACTGATGAGAAAACTAAAGCTTCAATGATTTAGACACTTTGCTTCAGGTCACACAGTAGTAGCTGCATAACTGGAATTCAAAACACTGCCAAAGAGATCCTCTCACTCATGGGGATCACCTGGGGATCTTGATAAAAATGTAGATTCTGACTCAGTAGGCCTGGGGTGGACCTGTGGATCTCTGGTTACTAACAAGTTCACAGGGGGTGTTTGTGCTCCTGGCCAAGGGACCAAACTTTCTAAACCATAAAGTGAGGGATTTTAATAAATTTCTTCTTTTATGCCAGCCCTAGATGATTGATTGTAACTTCCTAAAGGTAGGTTAAGAAGGATTCTAAGGCTGTGTCTTGACTCTTGCACAAAGAATGTTGCAGTCCATTGTGTCTGTGTGTTAGTTACTCAGTTGTATGTGACTCTTTGTGACCCCATGGACTGTAGCCTGTTGGGCTCCTCCATGGAGTTCTCCAGGCAAGAATACTGGAGTGGGTGGCCATTCCTTTCTCCAGGGGATCTTCTCAACCCAGGGATCGAATCCAGGTCCCCTGCATTGCAGGCAGATTCTTTACCATCTGAGCCACCAGGGAAGCCCATTAGCCATGTCCAGTTTGGTTAATAGAGGGAAGTTTGTGACAAGTGTGCTGGGTGGCCATCCTGGCAGTAGGCTACTTCTACCACTTTTAAACTAACTTATTGGTTATTGAGAATGATTATGATGCAACATATAAGGATGGGTGTCTTCATTCCATACCCAACCGTTGTTGCTGCTGCTGCTGCTAAGTCACTTCAGTCGTGTCGGACTCTGTGGTTTTACACTTCACATTTACATAACACAAAGTACTTTACAAAATGCTTATATGAATGATTTCATCTGTCTTCATAATGACTCTGTAAGGCAGGTATAATTTTACTTTACAGGAAAGGAAACTGAGGTAGAGCAATTTTCCTGATATTACACAACTAAAAACATGTGATAGGAGCTAGATTGTGACAGATCCCTAGCTCAGGCTTTTTTTTTTTTTTTTTAAATTATTAAACTACTGTATTAGTTTCCTGTTAGTCACTTAGTCATGTCTGACTCTTTGTGACCTCATGGACTGTAGCCTGCCAGGGTCCTCTGTCCATGGATTCTCCAGGCAAGAATGCTGGAGTGGGTTCCTGTTCCCTTCTCCAAGGGGTCTTCCCAATCCAAGGATCAAACCCAGGGTAGTTTTCTCCTGTCGCTATAACAGATTGCCACAAATTTAGTGGCTTAATACAACACAAATTTATTATTTTATAGTTTTTGAGGTACAAAGCCTGAAAATTGGTTTTATGGGGCTAAAATCAAAGTTTCATCAGGGCCATGTATTCCTTCTGAAAGCTCTAAGGGGAGAATCTGTTCCTTCCTGTTCTTTGCTCAGTTTCTAGAGGCACCTGCCTTTCTTGGCTTGTGACCACATCACTCAGACCTCTTTTATCCTCTACCCTGACTCTCCTGCATCCCTCTTTTATAAAGTCTCTTGTGATTATTTTGGGTTAATCCAGATAACCCAGAATAATATCCCCATCTCAAAATCCTTAATTTATTCATATCTGCAAAGGCCGTTTTGTGATGCAAGGTAAGATAGTCAGAGGTTCCAGGGATTAGCTATTTTGGTAGGATCATTATGTCTACCAAAGCTTCACTTAGTACTTATCCTATAGTTTCTACTATATTTTACTCATCCATCTCTTCTGCTTGATTTCTCAGGCTGCTGGGAAGTTCTTTCAATGCAAAAATTCACTTGAAAGTCATTCAAGAGACAATAGCAAACGTATACCAGCAAGAGAAACCCCCAAGGCCATGAAAAAGCCAAGAGGATGGCTAGGACTGTGGTCATGAAGTGGACACAGACGATTAGGAGGTGCTTGTTGGTCTGAGTGGAACTCGGGTAATCCTTAAGGCAAGTCCTAAGCACAGTTACAGGCTCATTTTAGCAATACAGAATTTTTTTAAAAAAATTCTGCTACTCAAAGGTACGTTGTTCCATGATGAATAAAACAATTCAAAACCCATAAAAAATTGAGTATAACACCAAATTCCAAAGCATAATAACTATCAGAGTGATGATAAATAGTATGCCAGTACATGAAGCAAAGCCAAATCATTTTATTGAATACTTCAAGGAATTTATAGAAAGACTGACCTACACAAGTTTAAAATATCATTAGGAACACAGGGTTTGTGGGAAATGAAAATAATAAAGGATTTGAACAGAAGAAACAATAGGAGAAGCAATGTGAGTCTGTACATGATTAATTGCCAAGTGAATTAAAGTGAAAATTTTATTTGGAAGTTAGGTTTATACAGGGGAGTGGAGATAAAGCTGGAAAGGTAGATTAGAAAATTGTTTTGTAAAGCGTCTTAAATGTCAAGTTACGGAGTTTAGACTTAACCTGAAATTATAATGAAAATAACGATACCTTATGTCCACATACGGAGAAGGCAAGGGCACCCCACTCCAGTACTCTTGCCTGGAAAATCCCATGGATGGAGGAGGCTGGTAGGCTGCAGTCCATGGGGTCACTGAGGGTCAGACACGACTGAGCGACTTTACTTTCACTTTTCACTTTCATGCATTGGAGAAGGAAATGGCAACCCACCCCAGTGTTCTTGCCTGGAGAATCCCAGGGACGGGGGAGCCTGGTGGGCTGCCGTCTATGGGGTCGCACGGAGTCGGACACGACTGAAGTGACTTAGCAGCAGCAGCAGCAGCGGCAGCATGTCCACATAATGCCCAGTAATTTACCAAGCACTTTTTACATATTTTCAGTTATTTGATTTCTTCTCCTCTGACCCTGGAGAAGCAGGGCAATGTGTTCACAGACACATGAACACATATACACTTCACGCCACAAGGAGAAGGAAATACAGCCTTCCTATCAAAGATGTGTTCTCATCCACTCTGTATGCAATAGCAGCTCCCTCCCCCTTTACCTGTCATTCTTCCTGTCCTCCCTAGCCTGCTTTATGTGTTTCCAGCAGACTTCCTACTGCATTCTCATAGAGTATATATTTGTTTATTGTCTCTCTATTGTTTTTGAGGGCAGGGACTTTATCTCTTTTTTTGCTGCTAAATCTCTGTCACCTAAAACTACACTCATTTATTAAGGGCTCAGTAAATTAAATGAATCATTACTCTAATTTATACATCAGGAATCAAAATGCCAAATATTTAAATAAACTTTGTGATGTCCCACAGTTGTTCAGAGCCTTTACCAAGACTAAAGCCCAGGGTCCAGCCCAATGCTTTTCTGATAGTCTGTTTCCTTTCTGAGTGAAAGGTCTTCAGTTCAGTTCAGTTCAGTCCAGTCGCTCAGTTGTGTCTGACTCTTTGCGACCCCATGAATTGCAGCACACCAGGCCTCCCTGTCCATCACCAACTCCTGGCGTTACCCAAACTCATGACCATCGAGTTGGTGATGCCATTCAGCCATCTCATCCTCTGTTGTCCCCTTCTCCTCCTGCCCCCAATCCCTCCCAGCATCAGGGTATTTTCCAATGAGTCAACTCTTCGCATGAGGTGGCCAAAGTATTGGAGTTTCAGCTTCAGCATTAGTCCTTCCAATGAACGCCCAGAACTGATCTCCTTTAGGATGGACTGGTTGGATCTCCTTGCAGTCCAAGGGACTCTCAAGAGTCTTCTCCAACTCCACAGTTCAAAAGCATCAATTCTTCAGCTCTCAGCTTTCTTCACAGTCCAACTCTCACATCCATATATGACCACTGGAAAAACCAAAGCCTTGACCTTTGTTGGCAAAGTAATATCCCTGCTTTTAATATGCTATCTGGGTTGGTCATAACTTTCCTTCCAAGGAGTAAGCATCTTTTAATTTCATGGCTGCAATCACCATCTGCAGTGATTTTGGAGCCCCCCAAAATAAAGTCTGACACTGTTTCCACTGTTTCCCCACCTGTTTGCCATGAAGTGATGGGACCAGATGCCATGATCTTAGTTTTCTGAATGTTGAGCTTTAAGCCAACTTTGTCACTCTCCTCTTTCACTTTCATCAAGAGGCTTTTGAGTTCCTCTTCACTTTCTGCCATAAGGGTGGTGTCATCTGCATATCTGAGGTTATTGATATTTCTCCTGGCAATCTTGATTCCAACTTGTGCTTCTTCCAGCCCAGCATTTCTCATGATGTACTCTGCATATAAGTTAAATAAGCAGGGTGACAATATACAGCCTTGACGGACTCCTGTTCCTATTTGGAACCAGTCTGTTGTTCCATGTTCAGTTCTAACTGAAAGATCTTAGGGGCATTTAAACAGGGGCAGTACGGTATTTTAAAAGGAAAAGAATTTGAGATGAGAATCTTCTCTAACTGTCACATCTTGCCTAAAAACTTCATCATTTTAGCTGGATTGGCAAGAAGTATTGACAGGAGGAAGTTAGCAACGGTCAATTCTTGAGGACTCCCATCAGTGCTGCATTAGGTGGCGCTGAGTCATACTGTAAGTTATTTTGTAATTGTTCTCTAGTTAATTCATATGTACATATCTTGACACTTTGTATTACACTTTTTGGCTCAGGGACTATAACTTTTTTTTTATATCCATGCATTCTGCCCAGTTGTTATTCTTTAGTTGCTAAATTGTGTCCAATTCTTTTGCAACCCCATGGACTGTAGCTCAACAGGCTCCTCTGTCCATGGGATTTCCTGGGCAAGAATATTGGAGTGGGTTGCCAAATCCTCCTCCAGGGGATCTTCCCGATCCAAGGATCAAACCCATGTCTCCTGTGTTGGCAGGTGGATTCTTTACCACTGACCCACTAGGGAAGCCCATTCTGCCCAGTACTGGACTCTAAGTAGATTTTATCACTGCATGGTTACAAAATGGTTGCCATTGCCTTAAAAACCATATCCTTACAAACCACATTCAAGACAGTGTAGGGGATTCAGATATGCCACCGCAAAATATGCCGCTTAGGCATAAGGATTATTTTGAACCAGAGGAAAATGAGAACCAACAGTTCCAGAAAGAAGCCTTCTTAGAGTTTCCCTTATATGACTAAAAGCAGAAATTACTGAGAAGTGAGGATTACCCTAAATCCTCTCTCCTGGGATAGTGTAAGGCCATGAAGAGGACAGAAACCTTGCACCATGATGTCTGCAAACAAATCTTATTAAAGTAATTCTTCCCTTTCATTAGGTTTCCCCCTAATATTTGCCTTCCCACAGTTTGCTGCCCCTAAAAGCCTAAACCCCCTTTTCCTTTGTCTTGTCATTTCCATACAAGTTTATTGTTTTTGTGAAAATGCTCTCTAAGCCCAAGTTCTAACTGCCTCTTTGAGTTACTCATCACTGAGTTTCTTCTGCATCTATGCCTGATACATTTTAATAAACTCTATTTCTTTTTCTCTTATTAATATGTATTTTCACTGTCTAATATGCAGGGCCCCAGTTAGAGACCCTAGGAGGATAGAGGGAAAAAAGCCTTTTCTCTTCTCTATAATAGAAAGAAAAGGATTCCATTGGAAAAGGGAACATATTCTTTTTATGGAGGAAAAAATATTTTCCAGAACCTACTCTCCTATTTCCAAGTCATTGACCAGAATCCAGTCACCAGATCACTCAAGGAGTTTGTGAAAGTGAGCACGTAGCCAGGAAGTACAGGCTTGCTTTGGTTTTTCTAGGCTAGACGTCCCGGTGCCCCAACTGAAACTGAGTTTCTCTTTTTAAGAGAGAAAGAAGGTAGGCTCTAGGATCAGCCCTTAGCAGTTCTTTCACAGAGAAATCAGGATGGAAATACTTAAGACTCACTGTAAGGTCCATTTTGATGTTACCTGACTGTCTTTCGATTTCTGCAAGTCATGTTAAGTCAGGCTCCTACCTAGTTTCCTCCCTTTCTTCTTCTCTCTCTCTCTCGCCTGCTTCCTTCCTCTCCCCTTTCTCATTCTTCTTTTCTTCTCTTTCCTTTTCTCCTTCACTCCTTCCTTCCCTCCTTCCTTCCTTCAGTTCCTCCTTCCTTCAATCTTTCCTTCCTTCTCCCTCTCTCTTTCCCTCGCCCTGCCTCTAATACTAAACGGCTTTCTGCAGCATCGTTTTTGGTCGTATTCTACTGTATATTTAGTCAGTGCCCTGTTGTCAAATGTTTAGATTCTCACCATCAGAAATATTCTCACAATAGGCTTGTTCAACTGATTGGCTAAGAGACACTCAAGTAACTGCTAGTCGTACCAGTGTGATGTTTAGCGGCTCCCTAAACTCATATTTTCCATTCCTGCCCTAGTAGTTTGCAAAACACAAGAGTATACTGTTCCACAGCACCATGACTTTGTTTTGATCTGTGCCGCCCTCAACCCACCTCCTCAGTGCCCTTTTCTCAGAGTCACTTACTGAATCTATCTAGTTTAGCGATCACCTCCTGGAATCCTTGCCCAGACCACTCATTCCCATATTTAATTACTTCTTTCTCTGTAGACACACCTAGTACCAGTCTTTGTTGTAGTTAAAAATTGTACTATAGTTTTGTATTTTTATTTGTTTTTCTCCTCTAATAGACTCTGAATTCCAGAAGGATTAAATCTTGGTATATTATTTCTGTTATCAAACTTGACACATTGCCTATTGATTGTTAACAATTTTTGAATTCCAGGCCAACTTAATTTTTAAAGGGTCTTACTATGCTTTAGCTGTTGTGCTAGACAATTTAAAGTTTATTAGTCTATTTAAAGTCAGAGACGATGGAATGATCCTTTTATAACAAGAGGTATACAGTTAACTTTAAGATGAGCGAGGAGTCCTAAATTACTTTAGGCTCTGAAAACTGGTTGTGTCTACGCTGTCTTCATAGGTATGCAGTGTGGCAGTGTTTGGTTTACACTTGGCTAATTTAGCCATATGTGCTTAAGGGTAATAATCATCACTTCTACTTACAAATTGTATGTCATACATGTAAAAATCTATTTTATACAGGAGCATGTTTCAAATGATTATTTTTCTTCCAGGAATTTTCAGGCTATAAGGAGCAAACAATTAATAAAAAATTAAAAAAACACAAATAACCCCACAAAAATGTGCTGAGTTGACATCAGCTACTGCAAACTTATTTGAAAGATACAAGGAGGGAAGGACACACAAGGACAATTTATGAAAGGGAACTGCTGTTTCTGTCTTCTAAGCTTCCATTTACTCCTTGCTGATCAATTTGCCACTGAGGAACCACACTTCAGTCCATGTGAGTAGGTGGGTCTGACCTTGATCTAAGGTGAACAGAAGACCTAGGATAGAGCAATAGAAGATTCACCTGTCCTAGGCCACAGTGGTCAGTTCACAGACAGACCTAAACTATTGCTGGAACTCTTGGGAGAATGGGGTCCCCTGGCTAGTAAAATGTAAAACTGAGGCTACTAGTGGCGGCCACTTGGAGGAAGTTTGCATGAGGGAAACATAAAGACAACAGGAAGGAAAGCAGGGCTGGCAGATGAAGAGAAAGAGATGAGTTCTGTTTCTGGTGATATCATTTAAACCACTACATTCAGCTATCCCCAGATTCAAGTTCTACTATTGAAATTTTCATTGCTCATTCATTTCCGAGGTGGGTTTGTCTCCTGCAAGGAAAGAGTTCTTGTAGGCTCTTATAACAGATGCACAGAGAGACTTCATATGTCCCTCAGAATAGAGCAGCACACCTGGTGTTTGGCAGTGACGCTTGCGGTCCAATAAGAAGGTCTCTGGTGACTTGGTCACACTATTCTTTTAGAAGCAGCCATCTGCTATTGCTTCTTTTTCTGAAGCCTGCAAATGACCTTGTAACTGTGTTTCTTTCTGCTTCTCTGCTTACACCACTGTTCTTTGAAGTCTTCTTTTTCTCTGCACAACCTGCATTCAAACTTCCGAAGAAAGAGAATCTGATTGGCTATTTGATACAGTCCCTTAAATGTATGAAGCGCTTTTTTATAGGTTGTTCCCTTTGGCATGCTTTCTTGTGCCAGGGTTCCCCACCCCCCCCCCCCCGCCAACCTCTTTTTGGCTAATGCCTGTGCATCTTTCAAGTCTCAGGGAAAGACATTTCCTCTACAAAATCTATCTGAGACTCTGGAACTGGGTTAAGTACTTCTTTGTGCAGTGTCCACAGGACTAGAAAAGGTCTATTTTGATTCCAGTCCCTAAGAAAGGGAATGCCAAAGAATGCTCAAACTACTGCACAATTGCACTCATCTCACACACTAGTAAAGTAATGCTCAAAATTCTCCAAGCCAGGCTTCAGCAATACGTGAACCATGAACTTCCAGATGTTCAAGCTGGTTTCAGAAAAGGCAGAGGAACCAGAGATCAAATTGCCAACCTCCGCTGGATCATGGAAAAAGCAAGAGAGTTCCAGAAAAACATCTATTTCTGCTTTCTTGACTATGCCAAAGCCTTTGACTGTGTGGATCACAATAAATTGTGGAAAATTCTTCAAGAGATGGGAATACAAGACCACCTGACCTGCCTCTTGAGAAACCTATATACAGGTCAGGAAGCAACAGTTAGAACTGGACATGGAACAACAGATTGGTTCCAAATAGGAAAAGGAGTACGTCAAGGCTGTATATTGTCACCCTGCTTATTTAATTTATATGCAGAGTACATCATGAGAAACGCTGGGTTGGAAGAAGCACAAGCTGGAATCAAGACTGCTGGGAGAAATATCAATAACCTCAGTTATGCAGATGACACCACCCTTACGGCAGAAAGTGAAGAGAGACTAAAAACCTCTTGATGAAAGTGAAAGAGGAGAGTGACAAAGTTGGCTTAAAGCTCAACATTCAGAAAACGAAGATCATGGCATATGGTCTGATCACTTCATGGGAAATAGATGGGGAAACAGTTGAAACAGTGGGCCTCCCAAATCACTGCAGATGGTGATTGCAGCCATGAAATTAAAAGATGCTTACTCCTTGGAAGAAAAGCTATGACCAACCTAGATAGCATATTGAAAAGCAGAGACATTACTTTGCCAACAAAGGTCCATCTAGTCAAGGCTATGGTATTTCCAGTGGTCATGTATGGATGTGAGAGTTGGACTATAAAGAAAGCTGAGTGCCAAAGAATTGATGCTTTTGAACTGTGGTGTTGGAGAAGACTCTTGAGAGTCCCTTGGACTACAAGGACATTCTAAAGGAGATCAGTCCTGGGTGTTCTTTGGAAGGACTGATGCTAAAGCTGAAACTCCAGTACTTTGGCCACCTCATGTGAAGAGTTGACTCATTGGAAAATACCCTGATGCTGGGAGGGATTGGGGGCAGGAGGAAAAGGGGACGACGGAGGATGAGATGGCTGGATGGCATCACCGACTCAATGGACATGAGTCTGAGTGAACTCTGGGAGTTGGTGATGGACAGGGAGGCCTGGCGTGCTGCGATCCATGGGGTCGCAATGAGTCAGACACGACTGAGCAACTGAACTGAACAGTATTTCTAAAGTATCTACCTGTTTATTACTAGGCGTTTCATTGTCTATTTATTTGTCCACCTCTTCACTACCACTCCTAGACAGTAATTTCTTTGAGGACAGGATTTTTTCCTTGACTTATATCAAGCACAATACAGATAAAAAATAATTTTGGTTAACTATTGAATAAAATAATCAACAGTGAGATTAGGGTGTATCCCAAGCCTCTATCAGAAATACCATTGACCAAAACAGCAAGGGGTCTCCAGAGTTAGTTCACTTAATATGTTCAAGGTGTAACATCAGGAAAAGGACTGAAATATAGCTTATGTAAAGAAAACTGTAGAGTGAGTTGAAAGTTTATATGCCCATTTAACTTATGTAAATACAAATATATAGTATTGGGGAGGGATGGTAAAAGAAATACAGCAATAACAATTTATATGGGATTTGGGCATGATGTTCTACCATTTAGTATGTGACCAGGGATTAGCATGTGATAAGAGACAAAAACCTGCTGTTCCCTCAGTAAGGCTCTCATAGTAGCATCTTCTTAACAGACTGGGGATGATTTTTATGTTTAAAGGTCCATTCCCCCGACCTCATAAAATATGGCATCTAAACACTTGCTTTGGTATTAGACCAAAGGGTCAGAAATCTGTTCCAGTGCTGAAAGAAAGGGTCCAAAAGAGGATTTACCACTTTCTTCTAATGAAAAGAATTGACGGATGATTGATAGACTGACAGACAGATAGATGAACTAGTGTTGACTGTATCTTTTGGTTACAGAGGCTTGGAAGTCACTGCTTTTCTCTTGTTCCATGTTGCTATTAATGTAGGCTTTTTACCATGTATGCTCAAGACTTCAGATCCAAAGCCAAGTCTGACCAAGACAGGTAGTGGACTTCCACCCTCTAGCTGGTAAAATATAGAAAACAATATCACTCAGTTTCTGCATTGAACATAAAATGACTGAGGTGGGCTCTGGGCTACTGTCCCTACAATGATGATCCACCTTCATCTCTGTTATCTACTATTTTTTCCTGGTTCATATGGTCCCACTTCTGCCTGATTTCTCAGTAATGCTCCATCTGCTGGCATTTCAGCTTGCTTGCTGAAGACCCTGACCATTCTTTTTCCTTGCCGATCCTTTTTCTCCAAGGGCAATGGGCTAATTGTACCTTGGTGCTGTTTCTCCAGTAATTGGGTGAAGTTCAGCTTTAAATTAGATGCACCTCCTGGAAGATCCCCTGGAGGAGGGCATGGCAACCCACTCCAGTATTCTTGTTGAAAAACCCATGGACAGATGAGCCTGGCAGGCTGTAGGCCATGGGTTCACAAAGAGTTGGACATGACTGAAGCAACTAAGCATGCACACAGCTAGAAAGAGAGTGCAACTAATACATGGCTTCAAGTATAACTGCTATCTAGAGACTGGCTGCCTTGCCTAAGATGGCCTCATCTTCTTAGGGGAGCAGAGGCTTCTAAGACTGCTTCACCTTCCCCCTACATTAAATATGTTAGCTGTATATTATAAAAATTTCTGGTTTCTTTCAGGGACTATTACTTCTTTCAGCAGTTAGGCCCATAAACCAAATTAATTTCTGTAGTACACACTTCCCTGGTTCTCCATCCTGCTGACATCACAACATTCTCCATAGAAATACAAACATTATTCCATAATATCTGTCAACTCATGAATGGATACATAAAATGTGGTATATCTGTACAATATAACATTGTTTGTCAATAAAACAAATGAAATACATCCTCCAATTAAAAAGTGGATGAAAGATCTGAATAGCTATTTCTCCAAAGTTCAGTTCAATTCAGTCGCTCAGTCATGTCCCACTGTTTGCAACCCCATGAACCGCAGCACACCAGGCCTCCCTGTCCATCACCAACTCCTGGAGTCCACCCAAACCCATGTCCATCGAGTAGGTGATGCCATCCAGCCATCTCATGCTCTGTCGTCCCCTTCTCCTCCTGCCCTCAACAATCTTTCCCAGCATCAGGGTCTTTTCAAATAATTCAGCTCTTCACATCAGGTGGCCAAAGTATTGGAGTTTCAGCTTCAACATCAGTCCTTCCAATGAACACCCAGGACTGATCTCTTTTAGAATGGACTGGTTGTATCTCCTTGCAGTCCAAGGGACTCTCAAGAGTCTTCTCCAACCCCACAGTTCAAAAGCATCAATTCTTCGGTACTCAGCTTTCTTTATAGTCCAACTCTCACATCCATGCACGACTACTGGAAAAATCATAGCCTTGACTAGACGGACCTTTGTTGGGAAGGTAATGTCTCTGCTTTTGAATATGCTATCTAGGTTGGTCGTAGCTTTCCTTCCAAGGAGTAAGTGTCTTTTAATTTTATGGCTGCAGTCACCATCTGCAGTGATTTTGGAGCCCAGAAAAATAAAGTCAGCCACTGTTTCCACTGTTTCCCCATCTGTTTGCCATGAAGTGATGGGATCGGATGCCATGATCTTAGTTAGAGAAATGCAAATCAAAACCACAATGAGATACTACCACACACCCATTAGGATGTCTACTAACAAACAATAGAAAATAACAAGTGCTGGTGAGGATGTGGGAGAAATTGGAATGCTTATAATTGCTGATAGGAATTACGTATGGTACAATTTCTTTGAAAAAGAGTTTGGTAGGCCCCCCAAAATTTAAACATAAAGTTAACGTGTGCTGTGCTGTGCTGCGCTTAGTCGCTCAGTCATGTCTGACTCTTTGTGACCACATGGACTGTAGCCTGCCAGGCTCCTCTGTCCATGGGGATTCTCTAGCTAAGAATGGATGGGGTTGCCATGACTTCTTCAGAGGAACTTCCCTACCCAAGAATCAAACTGGGATTTCCTGCATTGCAGATTCTTTACCATCTGAGCTACCAGGAAAGCCCAGAGTTATCCTATGAACCAGCAATTCCATCCTAAGTATATACCCAAGAGAAATTAAAACACATGTTCACCCACAAACTTGTATGTGAGTGTTCATGGCAGCATTGTTCATGGGGCCCCAAATTAGTATTAACCCAAATATACATCAGCCATGAAAAGATAAATAAAATTTAGTATATTCATAAAATATGATTGTATTCAGAAATAAAAAGTAACAAAGTATTGATATTTGATACACCATAGGAAAACCAATAAAACATGCTAAGTGAAGAAGCCAGTCACAAAGAAACACATATTGCAGGATGCCACTAATATAAAATGTCCAGGATACACAAATCAATAGAAACAGAAAGTAGGTTAGTTGTTGCCTCGAGGTGTAGGGTTGAGGGGAAGAGGGAATGGGTAATAACTGGTAACGGGTATAGGATTTCTTTCTGAGGGGATGGAAATGTTCTAAAATTAGAGGTGAGTACAGTAAAAATATTCAGTTGTACACTTTAAAAGGATGAATTGTATGACATGTGAATTATATCTCAGTGATCGGCCCTGGGATTTCTTTGGAAGGAATGACGCTAAAGCTGAAGCTCCAGTACTTTGGCCACCTCATGCGAAGAGTTGACTCATTGGAAAAGACTCTGATGCTGGAAGGGACTGGGGGCAGGAGGAGAAGGGGACGACAGAGCATGAGATGGCTGGATGGCATCACCTACTCGATGGACGTGAGTCTGAGTGATGGACAGGGAGGACTGGTGTGCTGCGATTCATGGGATCGCAAAGAGTCAGACATGACTGAGTGACTGAACTGAACTGAACTGAACTGAAGTGAAAGTAAAAGTCACTCAGTCTTGTCCGACTCTGCAACTCTCCAGGCCAGAATACTGGAGTGGGTAGCCTGTCCCTTCTCCAGGGGTTCTTCTCAACCCAGGAATTGAACCAGGGTCTCCTGCATTAAAGGTGGATTCTTGACCAACTAAACTATTCAGTTCAGTTAAGTTCAGTCGCTCAGTCGTGTCCGACTCATTGCGACCCCATGAATCGCAGCACGCCAGGCCTCCCTGTCCATCACCACCTCCCGGAGTTCACTCAGACTCGCGTCCATCGAGTCCATGATGCCATCCAGCCATCTCATCCTCTGTCGTCCCCTTCTCCTCCTGCCCCCAATCCCTCCCAGCATCAGAGTCTTTTCCAATGAGTCAACTCTTCGCATTAGGGACACCTATATCTCAGTAAAGCTGTTTAAAAATATTATCTTAACAATTAATTTAGCTGGATGGAGTACTTTTTGAGAATCCTTAACTCCCATAATTCTAAGGCTGAGCATGCAAGCAACTGGTTTTCATCTCTAATTCAGTTTCTTTAGTGCATTACCCTGATCAGTGATGCTTACTCTGCCAAGTACATCAACCATGCAAATAAATTGATACTCTGGTTTGCATGCCCATCTCTTGTGATTTCTCCAGTCCAAATAATTCCCCCAGAGTTTGATCGCACTTGAGATGAACTGATGGAATTGATTTTAGCAAACTGCAAAGCTAAATGTCCTGCCTGTATTAGCCACATACAGATACTGAATCCCCAAGAGACCCTGTCTAAAATTATTAGTCAGTCAGCAGGTTGGCCTCTTGCTCTTTCTTCTTGACAGGTCTAAGCTACAATAAATTAGATGGAATATTATTTTTCAATGCAAAACTATAAAGACTCCTGTTGGAAATGTGGAGTATCACATCACAGAAGAAAAATAAACCAAATATAAATGAAAATAATATATAGTTATTGATCTTGTCTTCTGTAATAGATGTGAAACCATGGCAAGAATGAACAGTGGTTTGGCCTTCAGCATCACTGCTACATCAGTAATCAATAAGAACTGAACTAATGAATGAATAAACTTATATCCTAAGCATACTGTTTGTAGACTGATGAATGTATCTCATTTGCCCCAGATGGATTAAGTTTATCTAATTATCATGAAATTGCACAACTCAACTTGTATTCTATATACATGGTGTTTTCCAAAGGTGAACAAAATAGAAAATCTGACTTATTTGATAGAACGGTAGGAAAACCTGGCACCTCAAAGGAAAATTGTTTCTTTATATCCTATCTTTCCTCTTCCTTCACCCAAACATAGAATTGTACCAGGTATCTCACTTTACTTTCTGAAACCTGAAGTCACTACCATACTCATTATTGATGAGTCAATGGGATTGATACCTACCCAAGATCCCAGTGAAATTTAAGCTATATTTGGTTTTAGTGATCTTATAGACTCGTATGCGTTGATATCTGTGTTAATATTATGATATCCAGTTGGCTCAGTTTTCTCTGGTGGACTTCACCATGAGTTGGTGGCTGAGACATTATTGATTTTTAGGTAAAGATCCAAATAGAAATTGAGCAAATGCATTTTGTAAACTCACATCTGGTTTGGCTGCTGTGTCTTAAGCCTGTTCTTTTGGCATGGGTGAAGACAGAACCAAACATCTAATCAGTTCATGAAATGTAAGTAACACAGTGGAACAGGATTTCTAAAAGCCATGATTCTCTACCCTGGGAGGCATGGTTATTAACCATAATATATACATATACACATATATATATATATATGTATACATACATATACACATATATGTATATATATATAAAGAGAAAGAAAATGCCTTATGCATAAATATAGACACATAAATATATGTCTGTATCACAGAATATATACATGTACGTAGGGGATACACAAAGTCTAGATGCACAAATAATATGTTTTGTTTTTTACAGATTGAAGGTGTCTCTGACAAGAGTTACACTTGTCCAAATGTTACCATATGTTCTAGAAACCTTTTATACACATGGAAAATGAATGCAATAAAGACTGCTCTAGTTAAGCAAAAACACTTGATGTTACTAATCACTTAGTGGGTTATTATATCTGCTTGTGTGTGTGTGCTCAGTCATGTCTGACTCTTTGCAACCCTGTGGACTGGGGCCCACCAGCCTCCTCTGTCCATAGGATTCTCCTGGCAAGAATACTGAAGTGGTTTGCAATTTCCTCCTCCAGGGGAGGTTCCAGACCCAGGGATCAAACCCATGTCTCCTGCATCTCCTGCATTGGCAAGTGGGTTCTTTCCCACTCAGCCACCCGGGAAGGAAGCTCTCTACTTGTTAGTTCCAGGATTAACTTGTCTCTCCAATTATCCATTTCCTATAAGGAATCTCTGCATTTCTTTATAAGACATTGCTGCAAGTTACACCATAAAGCATATCAATGTGAAATGGATCTTTTTTTCATCTAGCAATAATGTTACCATTAGGCCTGGCTTCTCTGATCATGAATTCAACAGCAAAATGATCCAAAGTGAAAAACTAACAAATACTAAAATCCCACAGTCATTTAAAATAAGATTATGTTCTAAATTTTATAAAATGACATAAATAGGGTGTGTGCATCAATTATTCATGGATCTCAATGTACAAATTACATCTATAACCCTAAACTATTACCACTTTACTGCATCATAATGACACATTTAAAACAGACAATCCAGCTCTAATAACCATTGCATTAATTATATATGATTCAAGGAACAATTTTGTTTGTAGTCTAACAATTTGGAAGGAGCTGGGAGGAATCATGTTTTGCCAAATTCTTGTTAAATCTGCTTAGGGAAGTCTGAGTGGTTGATTTTTTTTTTTTCTTGATAAGTTTTTCTGCAGCAAGAAGTCTTCAAACTTATTGAACAGTTCTGATGAACAGATATTTGTTAAGATTCTACCATATGTCAGATATTATACTAAGCAATAAGGACACAAAGTTAAAGAATACACGGCCCTGCCCAGGAGGAATTAATTGTACTGTGGGGGAGACAGAAACATCATCAGTTGACTTCCATACAGGAAGGAGTTACGTGTGAAGCACTGTGGAGCACAGAGCAGCTGGAGCTTTGGGAAAAGAGAGGATCCTCGAGACGAGTTAAATTCAAGATGGATAGGAGTTAGTGGGATGAAGTGGAATGAATAAGAGATATTGGTGAAAGAAGGTAACCTGGGTTGTGCTCAAAATGGGTCACTAGAAAATAGAGTCACTGCCATATTTATATATTTGAAGTCTTTATTAAGAAACATCTTTCATTCAATAAAATGCTTCCTGAGTGTTTTATCATATATGGGGCAATGTTCTAGGTGCTGTAAATACAGCAATTAAGAAAACATACTAAAGTTTCTGACATTTAGGAGTCTACATTCTAGTGAGAAAAACATAAAAATGGAATGAACAAATAAACAGATGTTATAACGTCAGATGGTCTTCCCAGATGGTGCAGTAGTAAAGAATCTGCTTGGCAATGTGGGAGATGCAAGAGACATGGGTTTGATCCCTGGATTGGGAGGATCCCTTGGAATACGAAATGGCAGCCCACGCCAGTATTCTTTCATGGAAAATTCCATGGACAGAGGAGCCTGGAGCGCTACAGTCCATGGGGTCACACACACAACTGAGCACACATGCAGGCATAATATCAGGTAGTGATGAATTACAGAAAGGAAAACAAAAAATCAGAGTGAGGGACCAGAGAGCAACACGGTTCTGTTTTTAGATGGAGGTGGGGGTCAGGGAATTCCTCTCTGAAGAAGTGGTTTTAAGTAGAATGAAATTAGAGGGCAAGTCGTGTGAGTATCTAACGGGAACCGCATTTAGGTTGTTAGGAACAATCTGTGCAAGGATTCTGAGATAGGACTTTGGTTTAATAGGTTTAAATATAAACAAAGAGGCCAAAATGGCTGGAACACAGTAAATGAGGGGAGAACAATAGGAAATGAGTTGACAGAGGTGGCCAGAGGCCAGCTTATGTGGAATACTTATCTTTACCGAAGTTGTTTTCTCTGCTTCCTAGTTTTGAAGCCATACTGTATTGCCTGGAATTCTTTGCAGGTGGGAGTGTGTAGCCATATGAAATAGTTCTGACCCCTCAGTTCAGTTCAGACACACTGTTGTGTCTGACTATTTGCAACCCCATGGACTGCAGCATGCCAGGCTTCCCTGTCCATCACCAACTCCCAGAGTTTGTTCAAACTCATGTCCATCAGGTCAGTGATGCCATCCAACCATCTCATCCTTTGTTGTCCCCTCCTCCTCCTGCCTTTAATCTTTCCCAGCATCAAGGTTCTTTTCAGTGAGTCAGTTCTTGGCATCAGGTGGCCAAATTGTTGGAATTTCAGCTTCAGCATCAGTCCTTTAAATGAATATTCAGGACTGATCTCCTTTAGGATGGACTGGTTGGATCTCCTTGCAGTCCAAGGGACTCTCAAGAGTCTTCTCCAACACCACAGTTCAAAAACATCAATTCTTTGGCGCTCAGCTTTCTTTACGGTCCAACCTTCACATCCATACATGACTACCGGAAAAACCATAGCTTTGACTAGATGGACCTTTGTTGGCAAAGTAATGTCTCTGCTTTTTAATATGCTATCTAGGTTGGTCATAGCTTTTCTTCCAAGGAACAAGCGTCTTTTAATTTCATGGCCTGCAGTCACCATCTTCAGTGATCTTGGAGCCCCCCAAAATAAAGTCTCTCACTGTTTCCATTGTTTCCCCATCTCTTTGCCATGAAGTAATGGGATCTGACCCCTGGAGTGTGGTATAAGTGCTGTATATTACTCCCAGTATTATTCATGTAAATGTTCTGTGTAATTCTCTCATTTCTTTGATTTCCCATCTCATGGAGGACTCAGACCTTGGGCAGTCCTGGTCTCTAACTAAGCACATTCCTGTTCACTAACTAGGAATATTTGCTTTAACAAAATACAAGCAACTATGCTAAGCCACAAGATTTAGAATTCTTCTCTCCCATCCTCTTCTCTCTTGTCTTTGGACGTCTTTCACGCTTATAATATCTATCTAATGGTACTGCCTCTGATGGCTGTAATTCCAGGTATCATCAGCAATCATTGACCCTAACTAATAAAGCTTTTAGTAGGTGAGACTTGAAAAAAGGGATCTATTGAATTTGGTACTTGAGTTCTTTTTCTTTTCTTAATCCTTTACCCTAAACATCACCCCATCAGCTTCCCTTGGGAGGGAAAACCTTATATAAGCAAAGTGGCCATAGAAGATCAATTTGAAGCCTTTTGTTTTAAAGAGAAGGGGGATAGTCATATCTTTTGTCTTAGTGATGCTGTGAGGTATGGACATGAACTTCACAGTTTGTAGGAGTCATAAGCTTCAGCCTCCTCCCCACAGCAACCTCTAAATGATTCATTATTCCTTAATTTTTTTGCTGCCCAGTTCCAAGAAGAATAGCAGGAGTGATCAGAAGTGAGGAAAAAGAAAAATATAGTCATTTGCTAAGCAGAATTGAGTTTGGACCTCCTCATTCATAAATAACAAAAGATTATATGAGGAAAGGACTAGTGCATTAGAGAATTTGACTGAATAATCAATTCACCTTAACATTTATTTAATAATTCTCTTGTATTTGCATCTTTGGGGTGTAAACACATGACAAAAATATACTTGTCTTTATACTCTATATCTACTAATATATATAACATTTTAAAACATTTTTTTTCTCCCTGTAGGAATGTGCTTCTAGGTTCACGTTTAATTCTTCTATATTTATAAAATGTCATTGGTACCACAGTGAACATTCACTGCTTCGTTGTGTTTTTTATTGGGCATATACTCTGTTTTTGGCACTGTTTTAGGTGCTAGGATATAAAACTCCCTGCTCTCATGGAGCTCAGGAAAAAAAATGAAATTTGATTATAAATAAATTGGTTTTAATTTTGGTATTGGTTTCCAGTTTCCATGGTAAGAAAGTTCCACAAATTTAGTGGCTTGAAACCACAGAAATTCATCCTCTTCAAGTTCTGCAGGTCAGAGGTCTGCAAAAAGACTGCACAGGGCTAAGAGCAAGATGTTGGCAGGCTTGGTTCTCTCTGGAAGCTCTAGGGTAGAATCTGTCTTCTTGTCTCTTCCAGCTTATAGGGGTTGCTGGCATTCCTTGGCTTGTGGCCAAATCAGTCCACCCTCTGATTCAATCATCACAGTCTTCTCCTTTGTCTGACCTGCCCATGTTCTTTATTAGCACACTTACGATTTTATTGGGCCTACAAGCATTATCCATCATAATCTCACCATCACCAGATCATTTATGTAATCATATCTGCAAAGTTCCTTTTAGCATGTAAGGTACCATATTCACAGGTTCTGGGGCTAGTGTGTGAATATCTTCAGGGGTGGGAGTGGGTCAGTTTCACCTAAAACACTTTTTCAATATTTAAGAACAAAAAACTTATTTCTCTTTGGGGAATGCTTCCGTTGGTGTGTTTTTATAAAAGAAAGTTGCTTTTATAAAAGAATGATTTCATTTACTTTCTCCTGGTTTGCAAGTAGAATGCTACAACAAGGCACATGTGAATTCCATTTCAATAGTAAGCTGGGTATTCACAGACTCAGTTCTGCCACTTTCTAGCTTGTGATCTTGGGCAAATTCCTTAGCTGCTGTGATCCTTATTCCTTTATCTCTGTAAAATGGTGATAATATTAACAGGACCTTTGTCAACTGTTGTTCTCTTTGTCTGTGGATTACCTGAGATAAACATGAAAATTGTCTGGCTTACTGTAGGCAGTGTTTCTCAACTTCTGGTACACAGGCTTGCAGAGGCTCCACAGATAGGATTCAGTGAATTTTTGATCCTCTGGATTTACATGCAAGATTTTGTTTATATGTATAAATATACTTTTTTTTGTGTGTGGGAAATCTTATATCTATTTTTCATTACATTTTCTAAGGGTCTATAAACTTGTCAAATGCTAAAAATCATTGTACTAGATAATCATAATTGTATTTCCCTTTTTTATTTCAATTTCTCCAGGAGTGGGATTGGTTCATTGCTTTCCCCCATCATAACCACAAACTTGACCTATAGGCGAATCTTCTGAGTGAATACTCACAGTGTATGGTAACATCAGTGATGCATGTTTTATCTTTTTATAATGGTAGTTTCTGGTACATAGAGCACATCCAGTTTAAAGTAGTTGACATGCTTATCTATCACAAGTCAGTATCTTTATGATATCAATATTTTATCACATTCCATTTCAACTTCCACTATTCCTCTTAAAGGAATAAGCATGACTTCAGCTGCCAGTAACAATTTAGCCTTTGTCTGTCTGAAGTTTTAGATTTCATTTCCATCCACTTGATTCAAAAGTCATCAAATGTCCTGTCTTCACTTTGCCAACACTCACTGGCAGCTTCTTCAATCTGCCCATTTTAGCCCAGTTTACTGAGCCACAAGCATGTTTTAGGGACTAAAGTAATTTGAATGGAGGGCCTTTATTGAGCCCATGTGCATGGCTTGCTTATGAAAGTTGTGGCTCCATGATATGATCTTATCACATTGTATGATTCTTTACCCCTTATACCTAATACCTTAATGTATGCTCAGTCATGTCCAACTCTCTGCAACTCTGTAGACTGTAGCCCTCCAGTATACTCTGTCCATGGGATTTTCCAGGCAAGATTACTGCAGTGGATAGCCATTTCCTACTCTAATACCTAATACCATATCTAGAATATAGTAAGTGCTCAGGAAATATTTGTCATATTCAATCAAATGTTTATTAACACCAATCTCATATTTTTTTCCTCATATAATCCACTTTCCCTTCTATTTCCTTCTCTATTCATGATACCAATATGAAACTGTGATTATTTATATCAGGGGTCAGCAAACTATGGCCCTAAGGCCAAGTCTGGCCGCCACCTGTTTTTGTAAATTGGAAGTTTAACAGGAATATGACAGATAAGTAGCTGTGAAAGACTGTGTAGACCATGAAGTTTGATATGTTTGCCATCTTGGCCTTTGCAGTGTTTGCCAACTGCTGACTTGGTGAAGATGCCCCAGCCAAGTTCTCTCTTGCGATGGAAGAGATTTCTGTTCACATTGCTTTCTTACATATGGACTTTTCTCCCTGATTTTCCCACAGCTCATTCTTAATCTCCACCTACACCGAGGTCTACCTTGTTGAACTCTTTGTAAACTGGGAATAATAGATGTGACCTCTGGAGGGCAGGAATTGCATCACATTTTTCTTGCATCCTTAATTGGACTCAGTAACTATTGCTTATATGAGTGTGTTCTCCAAATATCTGAGCAAACGTCTTACTGTTTATGATCATCTCGAGACTTTGTTGTAGGTATCTTATGTAGAGCATAAGGTTTTTTTTGAAAGATATTTACCTGTATCTTAACTGCAGCTTCTGCACAAGTAGATGCTTCAGAGCTAATTAAAGGAGGATCTTCAGAGTGGGCAAAAAGCCCAGAAATGGCATCATGGGAGACACAGAGAAGTATGCAAAGAGATTAAGAATTAAGAATAAAATACCCACTGATTTTCTACAGCACTTTTAATGATTTTAGAGTATATTGTCTAGCCAGAAAATAATCAATAATAAGAAAAGGAAGATCTACATAGCATGAAGTGGCACTTTATGTTCCATCTTTTATCTAAAATATTAAAAATATATAAACCACTAGTACAGAAGTGGGTACAAAACAACTTTACTTACTAATGGTGAGAAAGACATGTCTTACTCTGGACTGGCTGAGTGACATTCCTAACTCATAGAGTTTGAGATGTGAGATGGATGAGATCAAACATTTAAGAATGTTTCTTTTTAGGACTCTCCTCAGATTCTAGCCATGGGAAGGATTGGACACCCAACCTCTAGAATGTCGTTGGAGGAATACTTAAAATTGATTAACCTATTTCCTTAGATACTCCACTCATCTCATGACAGAGAAATCCGAGCTTTCATAGGCCTTCCTGAAGTGTAAAGGGAATTCTTTGATGTTAAATTTCAGAACTTTATGCATACACATGGGCTTCCCTGGTAGCTCAGCTGGTAAAGAATCTGCCTGCAATGCAGGAGATCTGGGTTCAATTCCTGGGTCGGGAAGATCCTCTGGAGAAGGGATAGGCTACCCACTCTAGTATTCTTGAGCTTCCCTGGTGGCTCAGATGGTAAAGAATCCACCTGCAATGCGGGAGACCTCGGTTCAATCCCTGGGTTAGGAATATCCCCTGGAGGAGGGCGTGGCAATCCACTCCAGTATTCTTGCCTAGAGAATCCCATGGACAGAGGAACTTGGCGGGCTACAGTCCATGGGGTTGCAAAGAGCTGGACATGACTGAACGGCAAAGCACACACACACACACACACACACCCACACACACACACACAAACATAAACCCGGGGACATGTGGCACAACTTTCTGTCACCTAGTGGCTGCAAAATAGCATAAAAAAACCTCTCAGGTACATTGAGATAAATGGACTCACCCCAAACCTGAGCTCGCTACCTCATAAAGAGGTGAAAAGACGATGAAGTTTACCCTAGCGTAGGGATGGTCTCTGGGAAAGGAAGGCTACGGGGCAAGGGTATTTGTTTTCTTTCTTTTTGTATCTTTTTCTCTGGTTGTGGCACCATAGGCTAATTCTGTAATTTATAACATATTCTAATGACAAGAAACTCAAAGGCCACAAAGGCATATTTGAGTTTAGTAATGTGCATTTAAAAATTCTAAATTCTAGAAATATTTCAATTAACCAAATTTGATCAAAATAATTAGGTATACACACATCACATGGAAACACAGACATATGCACTTCTATGTCTCTGTCTATCAATCTTTTCGCCCACCTACCTGCCTCTATCTATTGCTCCATAGCAATATCTGTCGCTCGGACAAGTTGTTGGCAATATAACTACAGTAGCAATAAGACCTGTATAAATTAGGGTGAATAGTAATAAGATTTCCTCTTTTTATGTTGCTTAATAGCTGAGTCCTAGGAAACAGAGATAATACATTTTTTACTTACGGGTTACAGTTATGTACTCTCTACCTTTCCTCGTTTGTGGTCCACTACTGCCTTTGAGAATAAAAATGCCACTCCCAGGGTATAGGGAGAAGGAGATGGCAACCCACTCCAGTATTCTCCCCTGGAGAATCCCATGGTCAGAGGAGCCTGGTGGGCTCCAGTCCATGGGATCGCAAGAGTTGGACACGACTTAGTGACTAAGCCTCCACTAAGGTCCAGATGAGTGACTCATTTATCACTAGGATAGGAGAAAGCTTCTGGATTCAGGAAAATTAGTTTTGCACAAATTTAATATACAAAGCAACTCAATCCTTAGTCTTACTGAAAACATAAAGCCTGTCTGCTTAGGCCATATCTAGATGATAGAAGATTATTGAATAACCGTGGATGAGATTTAACTTCTATGTGAAGGGTAGGTCAATTTTTATTGCTGGTGGAGTCAACATAATTATGTAATATTTTACAAAAGTTTCAAGACAGTAATAAACCTCTGATCCTTCATGTCTTTGTATATACCTTGTTCTAACCTAGAAACTACTCTTCTGACAGCTCACGTTTAAGTCTTATTAGGTATACACTGAAAATTATGCCAAAACTCCACCCCTGCCAACCACACTATCACCCTCATCACCTCCTACATTCCCTCTATCATACTTAGTATTTCTAAAACGTTTTTAATCTTATTGTTTCCTTCTCCCACTCTATACCATAGTTAGTACTTATTTTTGCTCCACTTCTTGGATTTGAATATTATTCTGATTAAGAAGTGTCAAGCTTCAATCTCCAAATTTTCCTTTGCTCAAACATCTCCTTAAACCCACTCAAATCTTACCTCACCAGGGTCCCTGAGTGCCCCGCTGAGTTAAGAGTCTAGTAATGTGGATTTCACTGTTCTTCCTGTTGAAAATGTAGACTATAGGTTAAATAAAAATCACAACTAAAAACAACAGTCTTATTTTGAGCTTCCTCAGTTCTTCTTTGTTATTGGGACTGTAAGAATGGAAGGCAAGCCAGTCAGAGGAGGGGCAGTTTCTCCAAGGCTGGGCATCATTTCCAACCCTTCAGTTTAGCTAGAAGCATGAGGACTGTAAACTAGAATTATGTTAGAGGAGAAGACAAATCTGTAAAGAACACCTGAATCAGCTGAGACACAAGCGGAAGTAATCTCTATCCTTAACTTACCTGTGGGTCAAATTCTGGACTTCTCAGACATATCATCTCTAAAAGGAGCTTCATAAGGTCTAGTAGTTTATCATGAGAATGAGCACCATGTATCTAAAGCACAGTACCTACACATAAGAGGAACTCATTTCATGGGCGCTTTTGTTACTAGTCTTTACTTCAGGGAGAGTAGGATTTGTAAATAAATTAAGAATGAGTTGAGATTTTCGGAGCCATGGTGGCAAACACGTCCTTATCCTGGAATACCAGATAAATGTGAGAGGGAATCAAAAAGACTTGACTGTTACCAAGATTTGTCTTCACTCATTTGGAAGCCATCCCTCACAAACCCACTCAGTGCTTCCCTCACCAAGATCCCCAATGACTTGCCAGGTCTGAGGGTCTAGTAAGGTAGATTTCACTGTTCTTCCTATTGAAAGTGTAGGCTATAGGTATCTTAATTTGGGCTGTTGTAATAAAAATACAGCCTGTCCCTGACTTACAGTAGTTCAAATTAGAATTTTTTGACTTTATGATGGTGTGAAAGCACTATGAATTCATTAGAAACTGTTCTCTGAATGTTGAATGTTGACCTTTCCCAGGCTAGCGTTATGCAGCATGATACTCGCATGATGCTCGGCAGTGGCAGCAAACCACAGCTCTCGGCCAGTCACGAGATTATGGGGGTGAACAACCAATACACTTATAACCATTCTGTTCTTCATTTTTCAGTATAGAATGCAATAAGTTGCACGAGATGTTCAACAGCTTATTATAAAATAGGCTTTGTATTAGATTATTTTGCTCCAGAGTAGGCTCATTCATGTAAGTGTTCTGAGCCCATTTTAGGTAGGCTCAGCTAAGCTATGGTGTTCTGTACACTAGGTGTATTAAATTCATTTTGGAATTGTGATATTTTCAACTCCATCATAAGTAGAAAAAGGTTTGTACCATATCTAAGACTCCCATAGACAACAAGCATTTCTTTCTCATTGTTCTGAGGCTGGGAAGTCCAAGATTAAGGACTACAGCAGATTTGATGTCTAGTGAGACCCTGCTTCCTGGTTCACAGACAGTCATCTTTGACGTATCTTCACATGATGGAAAGGGAGCAAGAGAGCTCTCTGGGGTTCTTTGTATATCCCATTTGTGAGGATCTACCCCCATGACCCAAATATTTTCTCTTTTTTTCCCATTGTTTTTTATTTTTAATTGGAGGATAATTGCTTTACAATGTTGTGTTGGTTTCTACCATCAACATGAATCAGCCATAGGTATACTTATGTCCCCTCCCTCTTGAACCCCCCCGCCCCACTCCATCCCACCCCTCTAGATTGTCACAGAGTACTAGGTTGAGCTCCCTGAATCATACAGCAAATTTGCACTGGCTTTCTATTTTACATATCATAATGTGTATGTTTCAACCAAATAGTTTATAAAGGCACCATTTCTTAATACCATGACGTTGTGGGTTAGGATTTCAGCATATGCATCATGAGGGGAAACAAATATTCAGAGCATTGAGATAAGTTAAGTAAAAAAGTACAGTTAAAAGCAATAGTCTTCCTCCAATCCATTAAACACTACCCCTCCCCTAAGACATGTTTTCTCTTTAAGCTAAGAAGTGACATTGGATATATGCTCCAGTGGCACCTGGGAACTTCCATTTACTATTGGAGTGTTTAGAATGTAATTGTGATGTTCAGCCCCAAATTAGGGCAGAAGATGGCCCTGTTCTTGATGTACAACAAGACGAGAGGAGGCAAGTTAACGTGTTTCCTTTCAAAGGCCAGTTGTATGACATCATTAACCCAAGAAATTTAAGAATGTCTTGAAGATCTTCATCATTTTGGCCTCTGAAGTAGTTTTATGTGCTCGATTTGGAGAAGGTCACCTATACAGGATTTATCTATGAGAAACAAAGACATGAAAGAGCTATCAAATTCCAGGAATTGGCCTCTCTTTTCCAGGTCCCACTACAAGGAATGTGTTGATTTCTGATGGTAATGGGGGCCATGCAGCACCATCATTGGGTTCTGCTTTTCCTCTGACAAAGCATATGACCTCAGACAAATTATAATCTATCTGGGTCTTGTATTTTTCATCTAGAAAACATGGGAATTGGACTAGATGACTACATTCCTTTAGCTCTAATATCGTATCAACATCATTATTTTGATTACTGTTCTGAATTTTCACATCCTCCAGGGACCCTGGATGCAGGAAATAAAAGTTGGACAGGAAATTAGGAGCCCTGCTCCCTTAATGACTGGTGGAGTGAGAACAGTCTCCACTCTCTGGACCTCAACTTCCTCTTCTGTAATGGGGTTCAGTGAAGAACAAACCAGGCATGTTTCTTGCCCAGAGACCAGAGTTGTGGGTGTGGGAAAGAGAACATGGAGCAGGTGAGGTCAAGGGTCTTTCCACCTGTTAGATTCATCTTAGACACTTTGTCCACCATTACTCAAGTAAAGCTGAAATTAGAGGATTCATGAAATCTAAATTCCTGTTTTTTTTTTTATGTTAGTTTTCTTTTTTTGGCAGGTAGAAAGACTGATGAGTAAGGAGAAGAAAGCAATTCTTAAAAATAATTTTAAAATCCAGTCTCCTGATACGTAGAAGTATTTCTCATAAACCCAGGGACAAAAAATTTTTTAGAAAAACAGAATTTCACAAAACTGTTTTTTGTTTGTGTTAAGAGCATGAGTTAATGAGTGATAATTACTTAATGTTAAACTCTTGCCCTTATTTGTTAAGAAAAACAAGGGGCAGAAAAATCTATATTGTGCCATTCTATATTATTAACCTTACAGATTGCCATCTCTGAGAATTACAAAGAACAATTAACCTTAATGATCAAAGAAAGGCAGTGCATTGCTCTTCACCACTGGTTAACTTCTAAGATGGCAATTAACTGCCCTTCCCAACTCTGAGATTTCTGGAGGTTAGAAAGGACATGCCATTATTTACTGCTCAGCAGTTGTAGATTGGTAAACCAGAAATCAGATTATTTTATGTTTACATTTCAATTAAGCAACATGAAAGATAAACCAATAAGACTAAATATAGTGTTGCAGGAAAAACTCTTTCTGGTTGTCTTCTTTAAAATTTCCCAAGCTCAGATGACTGTGAGAAGTATGAACTGGAACCTTTTCTTCCAGGCTGTGTATGTTGAGAAGTCGGTGGCCCCCATCTTACAGATCAGCTAGGCTCAAAATGTCAGGCAGTGTACTCTCCTTGGTTCTGTCTCGTCACAACAAAGATTTGAGGTGACGGACATTAAAGCCCTCAGCGCGTCACAGCTCTTGGGTCTTGGACAGACTGTGTTATAGCTCTCAGGTCTCAAACAGACCGTGTTATAGCTCTTAGACAAATCAGTGTTCCAGCTCTATTTTATTTAGAAAATAGCAGGAGAATCCATCCTCTAGGTGTGAGGGCATGCTGACCCAAAGATGCTAACCAGCGTGCAGGGGAGAGAGAGAGAGAGAATCTTCTGGCTCCTCTTTTTGTATGTTTTTCCTCCCCCTGGGCCTGCCCTGTGTAAATTGGGCTAGCCAGGAGTGCTGTTTTTTCCACCTAAGGTCCTCACTCAGGTCCTCGGACCTTCCTTTGACCTTCCTTTGTTTTATTTTCGAGGGCTTTTCCCTTCCTTGTCTTTTAGCCACTGACATTCTGTTTCCTATTCTAACTACCTAACAAAAACAATTGTCATTAACGAATAAGGCTTTGTAGCTATGTATGAGTGAGGAAGTAAGAGAATACATAGATGAAACTTCTAGCCGCAACTTTAAAAAATACAGTATTTGTTCCTTGATTCCTCAGTACAAAGTAAGCATAGACCCTAATGAATTCTTGCTATTACTATTATTTCCTTGGTTCTTTATTTCTTGACCAAGGTACTATCAAATATCCAAAGAGCTAAAGGTGTGTTTAAATAATGCTTGGGCATTTTTGAAAAATTAAATAATTAAAATATTTAGTTTTTTTTAATATAGGCAGATTTTTTCATATGACATAACATTGTATTTTTAAGAGTATAATTCTAGTCCCACAAAAAAGAGAGAAAATAAAATAGTGATTTATGAAAGAGAAAAAGCTGGCTTTGATGCTTTAGTTATAAATACTACTTTCCTTGACTGGAGAAAAGAATATGTTACTTAAGATCTTCACTTTCTAAGCTTTCTTTCCCTTTTTTTTTCCTCTTGAGTACTATCTCCAGAGATTTATGACCAAGAAGCTCTCTGATTAATTCCCTTCAGAAGACATCAGGAGGCAGGTAAACTGGAAAGTGGAAAAATCACCCTGCTTTAAGTACCCAGGCCTTCTCTTCATTGCGTCCCATCAGCTCAAGAGAGTCATAAGTCTGGAAGCTCTGTGCTTTGCCACAGTGGTGTAAAATCACTACAAACAGACTAGTGAACCTTGAACGACGACCTTGAGAGAGCCTCCAGGGCATCATCCCAAAGGCAGTACCATTCTTTAAAAAGCAGTCATAAGCTCATTTAGAATATTCTGAGAAAGTTTTGAAATATAAACTTGTGAGCACGATAACCCACGTGATGCCAGACTGTGGGGCCCTGGGGTCACTGAGGTTTTGTACAATAATTGCAGTTGTGTTTCCTTGATTTCCCTCCCCCATCCCCAGAATTCTCATGGGAACCCCCACCCTTGCTTTCCTTTCCTCTCTCACCTCCAGGGTTCTGGGGACTTCATATCCTTTCTCAGTGGCTGCTGCAACTTTGCTGCTGGCACAGCCTAGATCACGCCAACTGTGTCAGTGTTGCTGCTGTTGCTGCTCCCATTCAATACTCTTGTTGCTTTCTTTTCCTAATTTTACTTTCCCTTGTCAAAACTTCTGACATCAGTCCTAACAATGATGGAGAAAAGTTTCTTTATCACTGGTAGGTGCTTTCTAGTCTTCCAAGGCTCCACCTGGCTGCTTTTTACTTACTAATACCCTGTTAGGAATTTTGGATATGATTACCAAAGCCCTAGGTTAGCACAGCAAATATATTTCTCCTCAGTGATTGCTGAGTAACACAAACTGAGGCACACATTTTATCAACCTAAGATTTCTGCCTTCTCTTATGTTGTTTCTGAGGCCTCTCCTCCTACTTGTCTTTGTGTGGCTGTGCTAAGATTAGGCCCAAAGTTTCTTCCCCTCAAACCCAGGAAATTCTGCTAATAGAACTTTTAGTGTTATGGTCTGATTTCCCACACTCTCCAAGGCAAATGCAGTGAACAGAGTCTGTATTAGTTTTCTACTCCTGCTGTAGCAAATGACCGCAAATGTGGTGACTTAAAGCAATACAGATTTATTATCTTATAGTTTGTAGGTCAGAAGCCTGGTGTGTGTCCATCAAACTAAAATTAAGGTGGCTGCAGGCTATGGGGAGATTACGTTTCCTACTTATTTAGGTTGTTGGCAAAATTCAGTTTCTTATAATTGTAGGACTGAGGTTCTTGTTTTCTTGCTGCCTCCAGAGGGTCATTTCCAGCTTCTAGAGTACACCACATTCTTTTGCTCCTGGCCTGCCTCCTCCAACTTCCGAGCTAATAATGGCAGGAGGAGTCCCTCTTTTTTTTAGATTCTTTCCTTATTCTTCTTCCACCTCATTTCTTGACCTTTTATTCTGCTTCCCAGATCTGCTTTTAAGAACTTACATGATTAGATTGGGCCATCTAATCTCAAGGTCCTTATCCTTAATCACATCTGTAAAGAAATTTTTCCTTGTAAGATAATATCCTGGGGATTAGGGTGTGCATATCCTTGGGGGTGGTGGTGGCTATCATTATTTTGCATACCAAAGAACCTGCTCATTAATTCTTGGTGTGTTAGTATTTCCAAAATACATGACTAGCATTTAATGGAAAGTCACAAACTGAAATCATGCTCTGCATTAGATGACTTTGATAGAAGTAAGAAATCAATATGAGGGGTGGGAGTTATTCATTACATTATTAAATGGAGAAGTTCAAGCAGTTTCAGGCACAGATTGATCCAGGAATTTGCCTTTCTTCCTCACATGCCACTCCACTTCTCTGTGCTCATTTCAAATTCAGGCAGGTTGCTTCTTTGTATCTAGGTTTTTGCCTTATTGTTCTAGCAACACCAGTCAAAGGAAAGGTTTTATTTTTCAAGAATTCCAACAAATGTTTGGCAGAAAATTCTCATTTACCCTGTTTTGTCATATTCACCTTAAAAGCAAACACCCTGTAGTTAGGGTAATTTGGTGCTTTGATTGTCTAGAGATGACTCACATGCCTAGCTCTGGAGCCAGGTGATGGGGTCAGGCCCATGAAATCACATGGATTGAAAGTGGATAGAGGTTCTATTATTTGAAGGGGTGTGAATACTAAGTAAAAGCAACATATGTCTACCATTATTTCTCAGAATTTTAGGAAAATACTACCTAGAGATTTAAATAAAAATATAAGTTGCAAGAGTAAGAGAAAACAGAAATAGGTGGCCTTTCTATAATGCATGATACAAAATATGTGAGTAAATCAAAATGACTTTTAATTTTAAGCACATTACTTAATCTCAATTTTCTCATATTCAAAAGTAATAGTCCTTACTTTGCCAAGTTGTTGCAGGCACTAGAGATAATACCAGGCTTCCCAGGTGGTGCTAGTGGTAAAGAACCCGCCTGCCAATGCAGAAGATGTGAGAGATGCGGGTTCAATCCCTGGGTTGGGAAGATTCCCTGGAGAAGGGCATGGTAACCCACTTCAGTGTTCTTGACTGTAGAATTCCATGGACAGAGGAACTTGGAGGGCTACAGTCCATAAGGTTGCAAAGAGTCGGACAGGACTGAAGCGACTTGGTAGACACGCACAGAGATAATAAATGTGGAGGATCTACCACCATGTCTGGTAGTTGGGTGATGCTTAATGGATGACAGATATTGTTATCATCCTTATCATTATTTCAATAAACTCGAGCTTTCTCAGTGTTTGAAGAACAGTATAAATTATAGCACTTCTATATCTAAGTTTTCCTTGAGGGCAAGTAAGCTGCTTGTAATGTTCTACTTTAAATGTCAGGCTTGAAATGAAATTTTGATCAATTTGTTCTAAAGCCATTAGGCTTCTTTATCGATTCAGCTCTAAGGAAAACTCTGATAGTTTTAAATATATCAATGCTGTTTGAAGTTAACTTTAATTTAACATAAACCGAAGGCAAATTGAGGTCAGACTAGCAACACTGCCAACATGAAATTTGCATCCTTCCAAGATGTTCTTTCCTTGCTGTTCATCATTAAATCAAGTTTCATTTAATTAGCCCAAATGGATATGGTTTTGAACCTATATATTTCTCTTCTCAATCCCCTTTTTCTTATAGAGGGCTAACTACTACTGATAAGTAGGATTCTCTGCAAGCTCCATGATGGCAAGATATGTTTCTTATTCACTGTTTTATCTGTCCAATAACCCTGTACTGGGTCTACAACTAGATGCCCACTAAGAATTTCTTGGGTGATACTTGTTTACAAGAAATCAAGATGCAGAGTATGTGTGCATTCATTTGTATGTGGTCTAGTAACTTGCTGGAGGTCTATAGCTAATGAACAGCAGGGTGGATGTGAGCCCCGAAAGAGGGCTCACCTCATCACCACTATATGACCTACTTCACTATCCACCTTGCCCTAGTCCAGCCCTTTCCTGTGGTCAGCCAGAAAGGATAAACACCCAAAGTCACAGCTCCTCTTGTGCCCCAAATCAAGGAAAACCAGCACTGAAGATGAACGGGAACCTTGTTCTCTCTTGTCAGTGAAGTCTGAAAAAGTTTGCTGCTTGCCTAACCTCCTTCCCCGCCCAAGTCTTATTGGAGAAACTTAGTTATCTGATTCCCAGGTGGGGCCGTGGCTTCACTCTGCTCCAGGTCCTATTGGGGGTGGGGCTGGCCTTTCTGGTGTTTCTCCTGCCTTTTTGTTCTTTGCATCTCTGAGATTGGATCCCTGTCCTGAATTCCACTCTCTTTACCTGGGTCCCTAAAATTCTTGCCCCCTCCCCACTTGGCTTCTTAAAGCTTCCTTCCCTTAGGAAGTGGTGCTGCTGACAGGCTTTACTTGTAGCTTGAAAACACATTCCCCAAAACCTCACTGCATTGCTGGCCAGAAGTCTTTGTAGGTGTTCTGAGTCAGATTGCCTGGGCTCAAGCCCCACCTGCGTAACATTAGTCAAAGTAATGATGTTTGTGAATTCTTGGTTTTCTCATTTGTAAAATGAGGGTAATAAAATACCTCCTCGTAGGCACTCAGGATTAAATAAGATAATGCGTGTGAAGTCCATGGCACAAACCGGGGAAATGTTAGCTATTATTTATGTCCTTCCGCTAGTCTAAATGGAGAAGGCAATGGCACCCCCACTCCAGTCCTCTTGCCTAGAAAATCCCATGGACGGAGGAGCCTGGTGGGCTGCAGTCCACGGGGTCGCCAGGAGTCGGGCGCGACTGAAGTGACTTAGCGGCAGCAGCAGCAGCTAGTCTACATCTTAAGAGGTTGCTCTCAGACTTGTGGCTTAGGGTGTTGATTTCTTTCGTAAAAAGGTTTTGCTTCTCTGTTCTGCTTTGCTGAGACCCTGGTCTGTGTCAGTGTGGGTCCCTCATTCCCAGTGCGGCTGGATTTACACCCATTATGAATAGCTGTGGTTCTGAAACTCTGAGGCCTTAGTCAACATAGGACCAGTGAGGGTCCAGATAGGAGCTCAGTGTCCAAAAGAAGTCCACACAGATTGGGGAAGAAGGAGTGGACAGGAAGTGATGCGGATTCAAGGGCTATGAAATCACCACCTAGCTCCCGAGTGAGTTGTTTGTTGGGTCAAATTGAGGGCACTGTTTATTTCATGCTCCAATAGAGAGTGGAACTTTGAGTTTGATACCTTTCCTGGCCTTCTCGTGAGGTTTTCAGGACCAGGAAAGGCTTGGACTTATAGGGTACCCTGCAGTATACACTGAGTATTGCTGCTGCTGCTGCTAAGTTGCTTCAGTCGTGTCCGACTCTGTGACCCCATAGACGGCAGCTTAGCTTCCCATAACTGCTATAACAGATTGCCACAAGTTTAGTGGCTTCAAACAACACAGATTTGTCATCTGAAAGTTCAGGAGGTCAGAAATCTAAAATGGTCAGCAGGACTGTGTTCCTTCTGGAGGCTCTAGGGAAAATCCATTTCCATGCCTTTTCCAGCTGTGTTCTCTGGCTACTGGCCCTTTCTTCCACCTTCACAGTCAGCAGTGTAGCCTTTCCGAATCTCTCTTTGTGTTTAGATGATGACTTGCTACTGGGAAAGGACTTGCTACTTCATGTTACACAAAAGCTTGCAAAATATTAAAAAAACGAGTAAACTCTTTTCCCAGTATTTCGTGTGTAAAACACACGTGTGTGTGTATGTGTGTGTGTTAGTTGCTCAGTCATGTCTGACTCGATGCAAATCCATGGACTGTAGCCCACCAGGCTCCTCTGTCTATGGAATTCTCCAGGCAAGAATACTGGAGTGGGTTGCCATTCCCTTCTCCAGGGGATCTTCCTGAACCAGGGATCAAACTTGGGTCTCCTGCATTGCAGGCAGATTCTTTACTATTTGAGCCACCAGGGAAGCATGAAACATGTGCATATCCTCAAAAGCTGACAACTCTTTTTTGGCACTAAAATGAAGTGTTGATAGTTTAAATAGCAAACAGATACACACACGCAGAGATATTTTTTACAAAATAATAGAGGATAAACCCATATCAAATATAGGCTTAGCAATTTAGTTCAAAGGTAAAAATATTAAATTCCCAGAGAAATATTCAATTGCCAGATAAAGGAAGAGAAATCACAGGGAAAGAATAATTTTTACACAGAAATTGCCGTGAGTCCCTAGGATCCGCAGTGTATGCTTAAGACACCCAACAGAGGTCTTGAGGAGTGAAACATTAATTTTAATATGTTTCCAATTAAAAAAGCCTCTGCAGTGCCTGGAAGGAATTGGCATATATAGGAGAAAATTCATAGAGGTGGTAGATATAGGTGTGAAGCTATTAAAAAAACTTTTTCTTGACTATCATGTTCATTTATGAGCATAAAAGGAACCTTCCACCCCACCAAGACTCCAATTTGAGTTGTATTAGTTTGCAAAGGCTGCCATAACAATATAACACAGACAAGGTGACTGAATCAACAGAACTTTATTCCCTCACATTTCTGGAGGCTGGAAGTCCCAAAGCAAAGTATTGGCAGTGTTGGTTTCTCCTGAGGCCTTTTCCCTTGGTTTACAGACAGAAGTCTTCTTACTGTGTCTTCACGTTCTTCCCTCTGTCTATGTTGTCTGTGTCCTTCTTGCCTAAGGACACCAGCCATATTACATTAGGGCCCACCCATATGCCTTCATTTCAACCTCTTTAAAGGCCCTGTCTTCAAATGCGTCACATTATAAGGTTCTGGCAGTGGGTCTTCAACTTGTGAACTTGGGGGATACAATTCAGTTTATAACAAGGCTAAATAAATTTATTTTTTGCATCATCTTTTGATGGAGTTGTTTATTCCAACTGTATCCATTACTCTTTCTGGTGAGAGAAGGGTTAAAAAAGCAGTAAACTTTATTGCCAGTCACCCCCTGGTGTTTCCAAACGTGGCTGAATGACCAGTGTCACATTCAAACCAAAGCAAGAGAAACCCATTCTGGGTCCAGTTCTCTGTCAAAATCATCCAGAACCATGGGGATTTAGAGGTTACCACAGAAAGCTGTTTAAAGCTATCCAAACTGTTATCTGTACCTTTTTTTTAGCATTTCACATTAACTCATAATCTTTTGAGGACAGAGGGTTAAATTCCTTGACTTTTGTGTTTCAGTCATTTTCTTTTCGTATGTAGTGGGGTTTATATTTCAAGTCACCCTTTATATGTGCAGAGATGTAATTTATTTTCTATAACTGAACTCAACTGGTCCGTGAGACCCCCAACTCTGGTCAGGAATGGGGAAGAACTATAAATTGCTCACTCATGTTTTCTTAGTCACTTTCAGTTTAAAAATCTTATTTTCCAGAATAAGTCAAGCCCCCAGGGTAAGCCCTAGGTCTCTGGGAGAGGCCATTGGTCCTTGCTCCATCCTGTCCTCCTTGGTCTTGCCTGAAGTATCTCATACCTGGAGCTGAATGTACTGTACTGTTAATGAAGCTTAAACTTCAGGGCTTTTTCTGAACCCTTGGAAGGGGCAGCAGTGATGGGTTCATATAGTCATAGATTTTATAACTTTTACAGCAACTGATTAAGACAAGTGTTGTTTGCCATCTGATTTTCACTCCACCAAAATTTCACCTTTTATAAAATAGCTTTGGGATAGCTGTAAGAATTTTGGGGGTCTGATTATGGGAAAGTTGAGATGGGGTATATTCAGCTTGTATTTAGTGTGATAGATTCATGTGGTTTACAGTCACTTCCGTGAATAGTTAAGTTATGGACTGGTCAATCTTGGCTAGAAATGGCTTCTGTAATAGAAATACTCCTGTCACCTGCTGTGCCAATTCAAAACCATAGAAGGCTGGGGTCATATGGGGATATAGCACCTATGATGCCTGGCATTAGAAGTATTTGGGCAAATGGAGGAGAAAAATCTTGGGAAAAAGCCTATGGAAGATTCTTCCAGTTACCAGAGGGGTAACATCGTAAGCAGAAAATTTAGTTCTCATTGACAGCTTGACATAGAGATTTTTCTTTTTAGGTTAGGAATACATTCAATAATGCAGCATATGCAATTATAAATGTTACATCTATTTTTTTCTGACAGAAATTATGCAAAGTAGAACTTAGAATTCCTGTGTTTGTGAGGTACTGGCACAGAGCAGGTGCATCCACGTGTGAGGCCACATGATTTATGCCTTCCAACTACCAGTTATAAAAAATGTCAGTGATCCTTGAGAAAGCCTCAATTATCTACCTTTTTATTCTTTGTGTAGAAACTATTACAAAATAGTTATCATATGAATAAGTGATCAAAAAGTATGTAGCCACAAATGTATGAAAAATGTTTTGTGGAGAATTTATAATTTGTTAATTATAATTAAATTATTATTATAAATTTATAAAACCAATTTTATTATCTAGATTTTATGATATATCTGTTAGCTTTTACATATTTGTTTTTTTCTTTTCTCAAATATTTAAAGAAACATTTACTTTCATTCTTAACATTATATTTATCATGTTATATAATTTTTTCCTCACAGGGATCCCCAAAGCTTGTAGGCAAACTTCATGCACCATGAACCCTATTCAGCTTTCCTTCTGTCCTTTGCGTGGTAAACATTGCTGTGTGGGGGGGCTTGGATTCCGGCCCCTATGCAGTGACTCTGTGATCTCACTGTCCAGATTGCAGCTGTCTTCTAGGCCTGTGTTTCCTGAGCACGTGCATTTCAGCACACCTCACCCCATTTCTGAGTGCTAGGAGCATTTAATGCCCCAGTGACATTTGGGGTCCCCCCCCCCCCCCCCGGCATTTGGGATACTCTACTGGCATGCAGGGACGTGTAGGACTTGTGAAGCAGAGGGCATACTACTGCAAGTCCTGTTTCTGAACAAATGCTCCATGTCAGTGTACCTACTGCTCCAGGATCGGTGTGTGTGGCAGGGGTGGGGGTGGAGATGGGGCACGGGGACCCTCTGTGAGGTTATCTTTACACAGCCTGCTTTGTTTCTGAATTTTGAAACATAACTGGAGATTTTTAAAATCTGCTTCCTCCAAGTGTTTGGATTTCAGATTTGTTTTACCAGTCATCTCCAAGCACCGTCTCCCAAGCCCAGGATCTGCTTTTATAGCACCATGGCGCCATGGTAAAGAGAATAGCCAGGTTGCCCAGGATCAAATACTAGGGCCATCCGTTGCAAGCTGTGTCAGCTTGGATAAGTTACTTAACTTCTCTGAGCATCAGTTTCCTTATCTGCACAGGAGGCTGTCACGAGGATGAGGGAATCAAAGTGTCTAAAGTTCTTGGAATACAAAATGCATGTGGTTCAGCTATTAAAGTCTGCTTTTGCTATAGTGTAGGCGCTTGTGCTGCATCTTTCTGGTCTGCGGCTTACAGCACATTACGCTATGAGGGTCAGGTTTGTTCCCTGATATTTAGTGATAAGACTTTGGGATGTAAAACACTTTTTTTTTTGTCTTAAATCACAAAGGCCCAAAAGTTATAATCAAAAGCCTGGATTTTAGGACTGTTTCAAAGATGGGATTCTAGTGCCTATTTCGGCAGTCTAGAAATGAATAAAAATATTTTGGTTATGTTTCCATCCCAGCTGTAAAGATACTAAATTTCTCTGAGGCAATGAAAACTTCTGGCTTAAAAAGATAAACTTATAAAACAGATTTTAAAAAGTACAAATATTAAAGCGATAACATATTTCAAAATGCTACATAAATAACAATGAAGAAGAATCAACACTTTTAATTTCCTTTAAGGGTGCCAATTTCAGGCCATGAAATTTACATTGTTTAATCTTTACTGTAGCCTCATATAGGTAGTTTTATTTCCATTTTACTGGTAGGTAAACTGAGGTTTGCAGATTTCAAGTTACTTGCCCATACTGTTTAGTGCAATAAGAGGTAGGCCTTGATTCAAGCTGACATTTTGCTTCCAAAAGACATTCTTTTCCCACTTATTGCTTTTGACTGTTCACCCCTTATTCCCTAAAATTTAATTCTCTGAAAGAAAAGCATCTGACTGGGAAAGAGCATTTTTCTGTAAAGAAGAGGTTGCCATCATCCGCTGAAGTCTTGTCAATTGTTGGGGGCATGCTCCTGAATCTATCTATAAAATAATCTAGGATACAGGTTCCATGTGCACTGTGACATCTATTATGAAAGTATATCTCAGTGTGATTGTGTAGTCAATTCTAATAAACACTTCTCTTCCAGTAAATTCTGCCAACACATTGATTCTATTTAAAAAATTGAAACTGTCCTTGTGGAAAAACCTCATTGCATCTTTCTCAATTATTTGTTGCTTTGACACTAAACCTCATCTTTATTCTCATCACAAATTCTTTAGAAAAACTGTTCCTCCCATTCCCATAATGAATTAAATAGATCATGCTTAAGGCAGTGACAATGAAATTTTGTTCTGAATTCTAAATAGGAATACAGAATAAATACATGAACTTATTGCTCTAGCTAACATTGAAAGTTAGCACCATATAATGTGTTGTATGTGTTTTCATGCTTGATCCTAAGTAAAATTACCAGAGTGATAAAATTTCCTTTATATGGTCCACTCCTTTCTTAGCAATACCACCTTGCATTTATATCCACCTCATAACACTATATCTAACAATCTTATTTCTTCTTTTTTTAATATCAGAAAGCTATCTTCTGAATTTTATTTCTTACTTTCATGTTTTTAATTGAAGTATAGTTGACTTAAAATATTATATTAGTTTCAGGTGTGCAACAATGATTTGCTATTTTTATAGGTTATGTGCTTAGTCACTCAGTTGTGTCCGACTCTTTGTGACCCTGTGAACAGTAGCCCACCAGGCTCCTCTGCTCATGGGATTCTCCAGGCAAGAATATTGGAGTGGGTTGCTATTTCCTTCTCCACTATAGGTTATATATATTGTAAATAATGCTTCCAGGAATGCAGGGGTGCCTGTAACTTTCTGAATTGGTGTTTTCACTTTCTTTGGATATATACCCAGGAATGCAATGGCTGGATCACATGATAGCTCTGTTTTTAATTATTTGAAGACCCTCCGTACTGTTTTTCATAGTTGTTATGTCAACTAACGATTCCCTCAACCATACGTGACAGTTACTTTTTCTCTGTATCCTGACCAACACTTGTTATTTATTGTCTTTTTGATAGTAGCCATTCTAACCAGTGATATCTCAATGAGGTGCTATCTTGTGGTTTTGATTTGCATTTCTCTAAATCACAGTGATGCTGAGCATTTTTTCATGTGCCTGTTGGCCTCTTCCATTTCTTCTTTGGAAAAACAGCTATTCATGTCCTCTGCCTAGTTTTTAGTCAGATTGGTTTTTGATACTAAGTTGTATGAGTTCTTTGCATATTTTGGATATTAATCTATCAGACATGTAATTTGCAAGTATCTTTGCTCATTCAGTTATTTGCCTTTTTGTTGATGATTTCATTTATTGTGCAAAATCTTTTTAGTTTGATATATTCCTGTTTGTTTATTTTTGCTTTTTTTGCCCTTGCCTGAGGAGACAGATCCAGAAAATATTGCTAAGATTGATGTCAAAGAGTTTATTGCCAGTGTTTTCTTCTAGGAGTTTTATGGTTTTAAGTCTTACATTCAGTCTTTAAACTATTTTGAGTTTATTTTTGTACATGGTGTAAGAAAATAGCCTAGTTTCATTCTTTTTACATGTAGCTGTTCAGTTTTCCCAATACTGCTTGTTACAGAAGCTTTATTTCCCTTTTTTTTCTTGCCTTACTTTTCCTTGATTAAGTGACTGTATTTGTATAAATTTATTTCTAAGTTCTGTATTTTTCCATTGATCATATTTTGGGTTTTATGGCTATACCATACTCTTCTGATTACTATAACTTTGTAGTATAGTTTGTAGGGAGCATGATACCATCTGCTTTGTTCCCTCCTTAGGATTGCTTTGTCTTTGTGGTTCTGTAAAAATTTTAGAATTATTTGTTCTAATTCTGTGAAAAATACCATCAGTGTTTTGATAGAGATTATACTGAATATGTAGATTTCTTTGGGTAGTATGTAAATTTTAATAATATTCATTCTTCCAGTTCATGAGCATGGTATATATTTCCATTTATTTGGGTTGTCTTCAATTCTTCCATCAATGTCTTTTAATTTTCAAAATATAGTTCTTTCACCTTCTTGGTTAATTTTATTTTTAGGTATTTAATTCTTTTTGGTGTGACTATAAATGGGATTTTAAAAAATTTCCCTCTGATAGTGCAGTATTAATACACAGAAACACAACAGATTTTATCGTGCAAATTTAATGATTCATTTATTTGTTCTAATATTTTTTTTGGTGCAATCTTTTTTTGGTGAATATTTTCTATATAAAATGCATGTCATCTGTCATAGTGACAGTTTCACCTCTCCCTTTCCAAGTTGGGTGCTTTTATTTGTTTCTGTTTATCTGCTGCAGCTAGGACCACTAACACTATGACGAGCAAAAGTGGCAAGAGTGGACGTCCCTGTCTTGTTCCTGACCTCAGAGGAAGAGCTGTAAGTTTTCCATCATTCAGTATGATGTTAGCTCTGGGTCTGTCATAAATGGCTTTATTATGTTTAGGTATGTTCCTGCTATACCCAGTTTGTTGAGAATTTTTATCATGAATGGATGTGGAATTTTTCAAATACTTTTTCTGTATCTATTAAGATGATCATGTGCTTTTTATCCTTTGCTTTATTAATTTGGTGTATCACATTGATTGGCAGATACTGAATCATTTTTGCATCCTTGAAATAAATCCCACTTGATCATGATGGATAGTCTTTTTAATGTATTGTTGAATTAGGTTTGCTAATATATTATTGATAATGTTTGTGTCTCTGTTATCATGGATGTTGGCCTATAATTTTCTTTTTCTTGTGGTGTCTATATCTGGTTTTGGTATCAGGGTGATGTTGACCTTATAGAATGAATTGGATATATTCCTTTATCTTCAACTTTTTGGAGTAGTTTGACCTGGATAGATATTACATCTTCTTTAAAAGTTTGATGAATTTCACTTGTGGTTCCATCTGATCCTGGACTTTTGTTTATTGGAGTTTTTCATATTCATGCTTCAATTTCTTTACTAATAATTAATCTATTTATATTTTCTATTTTTCTTTGATTTAGCCTTAGAACATTGAATATTTCTGGAAAAGTATTCATTTCTTCTAGATTGTCCAGTTTGTTGTCATGTAATTGTTTGCAGTATTCTCTTATGATTGTTTGTATTTCTGTCATATAGGTTGTAACTTATCTTTTATTTCTAATTTTATTTCTTTGGCTCTTTCCTATTCTTAATTAATTGGGTAAAAGTTTATTAATTTTGTTTATCTTTTCAAAGAACCAGCTCTTAGTTTCATTGATCTTTTTTTTTCTTTCTTTCTTTCTTTTTTTTCAGTCTCTTTTATTTTCACTCTCATTTTTATTATGTTATTCTTCTACTAACTTTGGGCTTTGTTTGTTCTTTTCCTAATTTCTTTAGGTGTAAATTTAGTTTGTTTGCTTGAGACTTTTCCTGTTTTTTTAAGTTGGCCTGTAATATTATGAATTTCTCTCTTAGAACTGCTCTTTTTTTGCAATCCTATAGATTTTATAAAGTTGTGTTTCTATTTTCATTTGTCTCAAGGTATTTTTTTGGATTCCTCTTTGACTCTTATTGACCCATTGATTTTTTAGTAGCATATAGTTTAGCCTCCACTAAGCAAAAACATATGTGTTTGTTTTTTTGCAGTTTTTTTCTTGTAGTTTATTTCTCTTCATAGAATTGTGGTCAAAAAAGATGCTTGATATAATTTCTTGAATTTTCTTGAATTTACTGAGATTTATTTTGTGACCTAGCGGTGATCTATCCTGGAAAATGTTCCATGTGCACTTGAATGTGTATTTTGCTGCTTTTGTATGGAATGTTTATATATATAAGCCACATGGTGGCTCAGCAGTAAAGAATTCACCTGCTAATGTGGGAAATACACATTTGATCCCTGGGTTGGGAACATCCCCTGGAGAAGGAAATGGCAACACACTCCAGGATTCTTGTTCTTGCCTGAGAAATCCCATGGACAGAGGTGCCTGGCAAGCTACAGTCCATGGGGTCGCAAAGAGTTGGACATGACTTAGAGAGTAAACAACAACTATATATATATATATATATATATATATATAATATATATAAAAAAATGCCTCTTTGGTTCTGTTGTGTCATTTAAAGCTAGTGTTTCTTTACTGCCTATCTGTCTGGATGTTCTATCCATTGATGTAAGTGGGGTGTTAAAAGTCCCCTATGATTATTATCTTACTGTACCTTTTTTCCTTTTATCTGTTAATAATTGCTTTATGTATTTCAGTGCTTCCGTGTTGAATATACACATACATACATACACATACACACACAACTGTTATATCCTCTTCTAGAATTGATTTCTTTTTTTTAATATGTAATGCTTTTCTTTGTCTTCTGTTTTAGTCTTTGATTTAAAGTCTGTTTGATCTGAAACATAACTCTAAGTATTGCTATCCCAGTGTTCGTTTGATTTCCATTTGCATTTAATATTTTTTCCATCCCCTCACTTTCAGTCCATATGTATCCTTAACTCTGCCTACAGTATGCTTTTGTAGGCAGCATATTGATGAGTCTTGGTTTTTCATCCATTGAGCCACCCTATGTCTTTTGATTGAGGCATTTAGTTCATTTACATTTAAGGTGATTATTGATAGGTATGCTTTATTGCCATCTTGTTACTTACTTTCTGTCTGTTTCTATAGCTCTTTTTTTGTTCTTTACTTTTTTATTCTCTTCTCTTGTGGTTTGATGATATTGTCTAGTGTTATGTTTGGATTCCTCTCTCTTTGTTGGGTGTGCACCTATTATAGGTTTTTGGTTTGTGGTTAGCATGAGGTTCATATATATTGACCTATGTATATAACTGTTTGTTTTAAACTATTAGTCACTTAAGTTTGAAACCTCAAAATTTTCACTCTTTAACACTTTTGGTGTTTAACATCATATTTCATACCTTTGTGTATACCTTAATTACTTATTTTAATCATAGTTGATTTTTATGACTTCTGTCTTATAATATCAATACTAACTTTTAAAATGATTGATCCACTGTCTTTATTGTATACAGTTGATTCTTGACAATGAAGGTGCCAAGAGTTCTGACCCTCCAGACAGTAAAAAATCTGAATACATGGTTCTTCCAAATTTCCTCTACTGTAGCCACAGATTAAACCAACCATGGATTGTGGATTGTGTAGTACTGCAGTATTTGCTATTGAGAAATCCACATATAAGTGGATACATGCAATTCAAGCTCATTATATTCAAGGTCAACTGTATATGCCTTTACAAGTGAGTTTTTTTTTTTTTAAATATTATTTCTTGTTGTAGCCTTTACTTTTTTGTTTAAAGCTGGCCCTTTAACATTTCTTGAAAGACCAGTTTAGTGGTGATGAACTCTCAGGTTTTGCATGTCTAGAAAGCTATTTATCTCTTCTTCAGTTCTGAATGATAACCTTTCTGGGTAGAGTATCCTTGTTTACAGAATTTTCCCTTTCAGCACTTCAAATATATAATGCCACTCCCTTCTAACCTGCAAAGTTTCTCATGCAAAATCAGCTTATAGCCTTATGAAGGTTTCCTTGTAAGTAACTCTTTGCTTTTCTCTTGCTGCCTTTAAAATTCTCTCTTTATCTTTTGCCATTTTAATTATGGTATGTCTAGATGTGGTTCTCTTTGTGTTCATCTTGTTTTGGAAGTCTCTTTGATTCCCAGACCAGGATATCTGTTTTCTTCCCTAGGTTGGTGAAGTTTTCAGCCATTATTTTATCAAATAAGTGTTCTGCTATTCTCTTTCTTACCTTCTAGGATCCCTATAAGGCAAATGTGGCAGAGGATGGGGTATGTTGGAGCCAGCACCTGGTGTGGGTTGGCATTTTCCTGGGGCACACCAAGGGCCACTGCTTCATCAGAGTTGGGAGTGCGGTGCTGGAGCCAGAAACTAGTTTGAGCTGGAGGGGTTGCTGGGGTGGTCTTGGCAGGGCAGAAAGAGTGCCTGGTGGTTTTCAATCAGCTTCCTCTGCACTGAGACTCAGAGGGAGTAAGTTTGTGGGTACACACTCTAAGAGTGGAGTCTCAGTATCCTACAGTCCTTTACCTCTCTCAGTTGTAAGCCCTATTGGTTTAAAATCCATTAACAGGGTTTGTCTGCCTGGTGTCAGTCCCCAGGGCTTGGATACCCAATGTGGACCTCAAACTGCTTGCTCTTTAGGGAGCACCTCTGAGTTTGTAATATCCTCTTCCTATCTTGGGTTGCCTGCTAGAGTTGTTGGTCCTGGCTCATTGCATCTCTGCCCCACCTACGTATATATCAATGTAGTTTTTCCTTTATATTCTTTAGAAAATCTGCCCTGTTAGCTTTAGGTCATTCTCTGAGGGAGTTGTTCTATATTTGCCTCTGATTTTGCTGTATCTATGGGAGGAGATGAGTTCAAAGTCTTTCTTCAGGGAAGGATCTGGTATACTAATTCAGGCTAATGTCATCAGACCTCATTTTTTCCCTCTTGTATCTTCATTTTCAGTTTCCCCTATGTAGATTTGTGGATATACTTGTCTTCCTCTCACCTTCCATCCTTCACAGAGGATTATTTCTCCTCTGGTCTTCAATTTAGTTTAATCAGGAAGTGTTTAAATTATTTCCATTTTGCCACATGGGAGGGTTTAAAAATAGCTTATTCTGCTCATAATCACATTGTCATTTAACAATGTTCTGTACGTTCTAATTAATGTAATAAGATTGAAATAGAAGCAAGTTGTATATACTTTTGGAAACTGAGGGCAATATTATTATTTGCAAATGTGAAGATATACCTAGAAAATATATGTGATTAAACTAAAAAAATACCATAATAAAAAAGTTTTGCAAAATGGCATACATGGAAAACATTTAACGATAGCTATGTGTTATTCCAGTACTTCTAATTTAGAAAATATAATAAGAGCTCATTCACAAAATTAACAAAATACACAAATTAAGTTAGAAATAACCTTATCAAGAACTACAATTATTGTTTCAAGTAAACTGTTTTTTTTTTTTTTTTATAAACATGTAGACAACATGCCTTTGGAATATTTGGAGAAAAATATTGTACTCTAATTATGAGAAGACAGAATATCACAATGCTATTTTCTTTCAAACAAATATGTATGTAAACTAAATAATTAAAATTCAAATGGGATTAAAAATAAAAAAAAACTTTATAACTGTTTCCAAGGTTTGTCTGAAAAAATTAGATAAAAAGAACTGAATTTATTGCTAATGAAAGTTAGTGCATGCATGCATTCTCAGTCACTCAGTTGTGTCCAACTCTTTGTGACCCCATGGACTGTGGCCCACCAGGCTCCTCTGTCCATGGGATATTCCTGGAAAGAATACTGGAGTGGGTTGCCATTTCCTCCTCAGGTGATCATCCTCACCCTGGGATTGAACCCTGTCTCCAGCATCTCTGCATTGGCAGGCAAATTCTTTACCACTGAGCCACCTGGGAAATAGTAGAGTTATAAAAAAAGTTGAAATAAAATATTGTATACAAAAATTTTGAGATTAATTAGAATTTCAATAAGTTGCAATTTAAAAAAATTATTTTTATTTTTGGTTGCACTGGGTCTTCTTGCTGTGAAAGCTTTCTCTAGTTATGGTGATCAGGGGCTATTCTAGTGGTATGCAGATTTTTCATTGCTGGGACTTCTCTTGTTGTGGGAGTTTCTAGTAGTTGCAGCTCCAGGGCTCTAGGGTTCTGGCTCAGTGGTTGTGATACACGGGCTTAGTTGCCTTGAAGCATGTGGGATCTTCTTGCACCAGGGATAGAATGCATGTCACCTGGATTGGCAGGCAGATTCTTAACCAATGGACCACCAAGGAAGCCTAAGTTGCAGTTTTGTGTATGGTTATTTAGTACTTAGGTGTTCTAGAATTCCCCCAGTTCTTACCAGCCTGTTGAAGTCACATTAACATTAATTTCAAAATTATAGTACTTAGCCTCTGATTTTGATACTGAAGGACATCTCCAGTTCTCTGTCAAAGTTACCCCTAGTTACTTCTGGGTTGTCCAGTTGTGTCACTAGTATCCTGGAACAAATTGGCTAATGTTCTTCTTTAAGTGTCACACCCCTAAGGTGGCTCCTCTGAGCCCATGGGCTGGCTGCCAAAGCCAGTGATACCCGGCAAAGTTGGGGAGGAATGTTCACCAGGACCAGCAGTAATATTTGTGCTCATAGCCTCCAGTGTTTTTTTTTTATTGGTTTCCTAAACCTTCTGCTCTTAATCCCTCTTATCACCAAAATCTAGTACCTGAAGCCAAAAACAGATAGATTCAAGCAATCCCTGTCTTCTTCAGCTGTATTCACCTTATCTTTCTTCATAGGCTTTACAACTCCTCCATTCTATTTCAGCCCCAGAAGAAAAAGACCTGTGCATCATCAAAACACACAAATAGACTACCAGGTCTTCAATAGCGAGATTCTGAGTACAAGTTCAAGCTCCAAGACACTCTACTATATAAGCACTCATCTAACTCTATTATAAATCATTCATTAACTGTGATCTGTTACAGTGTATGAGGTGTCAAGCATAGTTAAAAAGTTAAAAAGTCATAGTTTCTGTGAGTCACAGAGAGGAGTCATACCCCTTATTTGCTAGGGAATCATGAGAGCACACCAAATATATTTCTAAGCTACATAGACTACATTTTCCTACTTTACTAAGATAAACCTGTTACAAAAGTTTAGTCTGGCATGACTTGGTTACAGTTAACTGATACTGGCTCCCAGAATCCTTTATTCCATCTTTAATGTCCATTCGAGAGTATTCTTAAGAATCCACATCAAACTCACCAGAATATAGTGAAAAGTTGAATATTAGCCCATAGCCAATCTTCTGGCGATACTCTGGTCTCTGCAGATCCACAATAGTGGTTCACTGCCCTCCCACATTCTGTCAGTAACTTTCCATATACTCAGGCAGGATGCCGGAACTCTGAAAATAATTATGTGCTTTCTTACAATATCTCTACCCATGTTATAAATTGGCATGCATAATTATTAAGTAAATGTTGATTGAACAAACTTTTAACTGGCAGCTATATTAGGTATAGAGGAAAATGGTGAACAAAGCACAATTTTGTCCAAAGATGCCAATTGTTTAGTGGAGAAGACAGGCTTATAAATAAATGCTGATGATGGTCTTAATGATGATAATGATAGTGACTATGATATAATAATGATAGAAGTATAATAGGGAGAAGGATTTTTTAAATTCAAAAAATGGTTAATCAGCTATCTGCTGACCTCCACCTTACAGCATACTCAAAAATTAGTTCTAGATGGATCATAGACAAATACAAAAATAAAAGCAGTAACTTCTAGAAAAGAACATTAGGAAAATATCTTCATCCCCTTGGGGAGAAAGATTTTCATAAGCCAGACATCAAAAACATTAAGAAAGGATTGATAAGTAGAATTTCACTAAAGTTAAAAACTTTTGTTCACCAAAGACACTAGTAATAGAGCACACTGAAGAATAGGAGATAATATTTGTAATACAGATATCTGGCAAAGAACTATATTCGGACTATTTTTATATCAATTAAAAAAAATTCCAGAAAACACAATTAGAAATGGGCAACACACTTGAATAAGCACTTCACAAAAGCTGTACAGTTGACCAATACACATGTTCAAAGGTGATAGGCATGGTTGGTCATCATGGACATGTATTAATAAATTAAAATACCAGTGAAACACCTTTACAAGAAAACTAAAGTTAAACAAACAAACGAAAAAATGGACAATAGCATGTATTGGTGAAGATATGATACCACCAGTTTGGAAACCTGGCAGTTAGTTACTAAAGGATCATACATTATTCAAAGCCTCTGAAATACTACTCTTAAATGAGAGAAATGTGTACTTGTTTACCAAAAGACTTGAACAATAATGAAGAAGCACTTTTTGTTAAGAGTCAACAACAACAACAAAACAAAAACAATAACTAGAAATTAGTCATTTGTCCATCAATAGTGGAATGAAAACTACACAACGGGGAAAGGATAGCCTCTTCAAATGGTGCTGGGAAAACTGAATATACACAGGCGAAAGAATGAAATTGGATTCCTACCCCCACACCATTCATAAAAATCAGCTCCAAATGGACTAAATTTTTAAATGTAAGACCTGAAATATAAAACAACTAGAAGGAAACATAGAGAAAAATCTTCATGACATTGGTCTTGGCAATAATTTCTTGGATATGACACCAAGAGCACAGGCCATAAAAGCAAAATTAGATGAGTGAGATTACATCAAACTAAGAAGCTTCTGCAAAACAAAGAAAACAACAGACAAAATGAAAAAGCAACCTACTGAACAGGAGAAAATATTTGCAAACCACATATCTGCTAAGTGGTTAATATCCATAACATAGAAGAAACCCCTACAACTCAATAATAAAAAGCAAGTAACCCAATTGAAAAATGGGAAAAGGATCCTAATAGACATGCTTCCACAGAAGACATACAACTGGCCAACAGGTCAATGAAAAAGGTGCCCAGTGTCACTAGTCAGCAGGAAATGTAAGCCAAAACCACAATGAGATATCAGCTCACACCTGTTAGGATGGTCGTTGTCAAAAACAAACAAAAATTTACAAGTGTTGATGATAATGTGGAGAAATTGGCACCCTTGTGCTGTATTTGTGAGAATGTGAAATGGTGCAGCCACTATTGAAAACAGTAAGTAATTTCTTCAAAATTAAAAATGGAACTATTATATAGTCCAGCAATTCACCTTCTTGGTATTTATCCAAAGAACTGAAATCAGAATCTTGAAGAGATATCTGCACTCCCATATTTCTTGTAGAATTTTTCACAATAGCCAAGACAGGGAAGCAAACTAGATGTGAATAAAGGATGAGTGGATAAAGAAAACATAAATACACAGTGAAATATTACATATTCAGCCTTAAAGAAGAAGGAAATCTTGTTACATGTGACAGCATGGACAGAACTGAAGATACAAGATAAGCAAAGTGAAATAAGTCTGTCACAAAAGGACAAATACTGCATGACTCCACTTACATGAGGTACCTAAAGTAATCATATGTCTAGAAACAGAAAGTAAATGGTGGTGTCCAGGGATTGGGGTTTGGAGGAAGTGTGGAGTTGTTAAATGTGTGTGAAATTTCAGTTACATATAATGAAAAAGTTCTAGAGATTTGCTGTACAAGGTTGAGTTAGAGTTAACAGTAATGTACTGTTTACTTAAAATTTTTAGAGGGTATATCTCATGTTGCATGTTTTTTCTAACCACAATAAAAAACCCAGGAGAATGAATAAGTAAATTAAGGATGCATTTAGATAACAGAATATTACTCATTATAGTAATCAAAATGAATGAATTATTGCTACATGGTATACTATACTAATGCTATCAAGATGGGTGGATCACACAATCACCATGTTCAGTGAATTAAACCAGACACAAAATTATTGTATCATACTATTTATATAGAATTAAAATCAAGGAAAACCAATCTATGTTGATAGAAGTCAGAACTGTGGTTACCTTGCAGGAGGTAGGAGTGATGGGTATGGGAGGGGCCAGGAAGGAGGTTTTTAGAGTGCTGATGAGGGTCTGTTTTTCACTTTTGATCTGGGTGGATATGCAGGTGTGTTTCACTATGAGAAAACTAATGGAGTTGTATATTTAAGAGCTGAACACTTTAAGTAGGTTCTGCCTTAATATAAATTTTATTTAGTAACAATTATAATATTTATTGAACATATTAGTTACCAGACACTTTGCGTATATTAACTCATTAACCCTCCCAACTGTCTCCTGAAGTAGGTATTAGATTATCTTTCATTTATAAATGAGGAAACTGAGATACTGTGCCTTCTGCTAACTTGCCCAGTGTCACACAGCTGACAGATTAAGTTGTAACTAGCATTCCATTGCAGGCAGCTTGGCTTCCCAGTGCCCTTCCTGACAACTGTGCACAGACATTCTAACACATCAGAAGAGGAACCAAGGGCTGTGCTTTCGGTGATCAAAACTTTCTGGGTTCATAGTTTCAGGGGACAGCTGGTGCTTGAGCAGCCTTAAAGGAAGGGTAGGTATTGTCCAGACATGAAAGGAAAGAAGGTATCCCAGGTCAGACAAATAACATGTGCAAAACTGAGAGATGTTGAACTGCCAGTAGTTTAGTGTGGCTCAAAAATAGTGTCAGTGCAGACACAGAAGACAAACTTATGACTATCATAGGGGATAGTTGAGGGTCGAGGAAGGGATAAATTAAGAGTTTGGGATTAACAGATAAACACTACTATATATAAAATAAAAGGACCTATTATATAGCAGAGGGAACATATTCAATAGATTATAACAACCTGTAATGGAAAATAATCTGTCATTTATATATGAATCGCTTTGTTCTGCACCTAAAACTTAACACAACATTGTATATCAACCACAGTTTAGTAAAAAAAAAAACAAGTAATGTGAGGGAAGGATCCTTGAGAACCTGTGCATAGACAAATAGATTTGATTTTATTCTTGATGAGGATGAAGCTATTTTAAGCAAGATAACTATAAGATTAAATTTACATTTCAGAAATAACACCCTGTCCGTAGGCTGGAGGATGGATGGGAGGGGAGAAATCCGAGTCAGCATGACCAGTTAGGAGGCGAGACACTAGTAGTGCTGCTGGGACGAGGTTGGGAATGGACGTCCCAAACTGTGCATTCTCAATATTGTCACTAGACACCTATTGGGAAGGAAAAATGTTTCTCCTCAGAATTATGAAGAAAAATTTCTTCCTATCAAATCACATAGTAACTATCTGAGTACCTGATCTGTGTTAGATGGACACTGAACAACAAAATCTGTGTGTGGCATTGTCCAGAACACTTTTAGAGGTGGGCCATCCTCAGGCCTGTCTGCAGGTGTTGCAGGCCGACATTTCCACAATTGTGGCCAATAAAATGCTGTAACAGGCTTAAGTTTATGTTTTTTTAAAAGAGAAATCAACTAGGTTCATATTTTTAAAAACAGAAAGCAGCTTTCAGATGGTGACGCCCAAAATAACTGTGAATATAAGCCTATTAAAATTGTGTATGACTTTTGCAATAATAATAGTACAAATCTAAGTCATTTAATAGTTATGGATAATCCAGCTCTATCCCATTTTTCCTTTGTCTTTTTAGTCAGAACAAAGAGCTTGGATGGTTCTTGACCATAAAAGACTGTATTTGTACCTAGAAGGGTGGAACATCTAGATTAGAAAGAATGTGTAGGAATGGGTCTAAGAATCTGAGCATCACCATTGGATCAGTGGCCTGAATTTATTCCTCAAGTATAGGAATTCCAGACTCGCAGCACTTACTATTTGAGCTCCCTTTGCTCCAGTGGAGCTATCAAGTTCAGAGCTCCAGGAGGGAAGGGAGGAATGTGGACAGTGCCTTCTTTCCACGTGGGCAGGACTGTCTCCTGGCCTCTGCTTAGGTCCCCCATCAATACAATGGGATGGTGCCTTCTCTGGGCACCATCACATTCCACTTCCTAAGCCCTTGCATTCTTGGCTGTGGGCAACAGCCTTTCTCTGTTAGCATTCGCTCCATTTTAAATTTGATGTGGGCAGCTTGGACCCTTGACCTGACTGGCTGTTGCCCAGCCTGCCCTACAGGTAATAAACAATATGGCACAGTGTGGCCTGGCTGTCTGCCTATGGTATCAAGAGCTTGTTGTCACACAGGAAACTTGCCAACCCCTCTGGAAGCCATATGCTCAGGTAACATCCTTTCAGACCACATCTCATGAAAGTGTGTGGAATTCCGCAGTGAACTCTGTGCAGAGCTCTCTCTATTTTCTTGGGGGCTGAAAGCCAGGTTTGAATTTCTACCATCATTAGTTGCATAATGAAAGGGGTGTAATTTTAAAGGAAGGCAGTCCTTGATTGCATATGCAAAATGGTGTTTTTGTGTGTCTCCTTTCAATTATTAAAAAGACCAGACAAGTTATCTTAGTATTGCTGAGAAGGGAGAAGAGGGGAGAATCCAGACGCCCATTTTGTGCAGGTTTTTTTGTGTGTTGCTGAAAAGTGAAAAGAAAAAAAAGTGAAGTCGCTCAGTTGTGCTTGACTCTTTGCGAACCCGTGGATAGTAGCCTGCACCAAGCTCCTCCATCCACGGGATTTTTAAGGCAAGAGTACTGGAGTGGGTTGCCACTTCCTTCACCAGGGAATCGTCCCAACCCAGGGAAGAGAGATGCAAAAAAGCCAGACTCAAAGACCTGTAACCATGAGAGACGAGGCTTGCAGTGTTTCAAGGAGAAATAGGAGCTTAGAAGCAGTGACAACAATAACAGCAACTGTGCAGAGAAGTAGGGCAAGGATTGAAATAAGGAATGGGATGGATGGGTAGGTTAGGAAACTGAGTCATGGGATAAACATGTTGGATGTTGCTTTAGTGTGGTGTGTACATAAACCTTCAAGTCAAGCCGAACCCATCCACTACCAAACCTATACCCATACTCTTTACACACTGTCCGTTTCTGTTTCGATCCCTCTTTTAAAGGGAGATCAGAAAACATCCATCAGAGATCCAATTCTAGTGAAGGGTCCAGCTTGACTAGACTTTAATCAAATTCCTATTTTCCTCTAATGGCAAGCTGGATTGGTAAACCTAAAAAAATTCTTAACTTTTCTTTTAAAATTGGGATGGTTTCTAAACCAAAGTGATCTGTAGGCCATCACTTACATCTGAATCATTTGGGGTCATTGCTAAAATGCAAACTTTGAGTTCCTCCCAAATCAGTATCTCTCAGGAGGAGATTCTAGGAAGCTGTATTTTAAACAAGGACTCTTGGTGATCTTTAAGAATTCTAAACTAGTAAGGAATGCTGCTAAGTGTCCTTTTTCATCTTTTCTCCTGAAGATGCCTTGGGCTCACCTCTTTATACCTCTAGAGCTAAAAAGCACCAACAGGAAGAGCAAAACAATAAATATGATCATCTTAAAAATGTCAGGCTGCATTATTTTCCTGCTTTAAAATGTTCAGTAGCTTCCCACTGAGCTGGGAACATAGTATTTCCATGGCTGTCTGTCCTTCCTTTCTGATCTCAGTCTCTCTTACCTCATTTCAGGCTTGCTAGCCTCTGGTTAAAAGACGTATATAAAATGTAAGATCTGATCCTTAAAACCGCCATAACTATTTTTATCTGGGAGCCTCTGATTCCCACTCCCAGCAAGGCAAACATTTCTCATACCTTCCCTCCTCTGACTCTGTCTCATCATTCAGATCTCAGGTCCTGCTTTACTTTAGCTGCTCTCAAGAAGTTCTCCCTGGTGTCCCTTTTTAATACACACATGCTCACTTGTTCTCTCTAGCTCATCAACCTATTTCACTTAGAACTTATTTGCTGGCATTTATCACCATCTGAAATCAATCATTCAATCAATTATTCTTTCTATTCTTCTTTGTTTTTACTAATCAGTCTCTGCAGTTGAAGAAGAATCATCATCTGTGTTAATCATGGCTATATTTTCAGTGCCTAAAACTGTGGTTGGCACAAGGTGAATATTCAATAATTATTTTGTAGATGTTGAGTTAAAACACCCAAAGTGAAAGATATAAGGAATTTTAAAGCTCTTCAAATACACAATGATTCGACTTCTTTAATTTTATGATAGCTTTTTTTCCTTACCTGAGGAATTACCTTCAGCTTGATGATTCAGTTCAGTTCAGTTCAGTCGCTCAGTCATGTCCGACTCTTTGCAACCCCATGGACGGCAGCATGCCAGGCCTCCCTGTCCATCACCAACTCCCAGACTTTACCCAAACTCATGTCCATTGAGTGAGTGGGTGATGCCATCCAACAATCTCATCCTCTGATGTCCCCTTAACCTCCCACCTTCAATCTTTCCCATCATCAGGGTCTTTTCAAATGAGTCAGCTTTTTGCATCAGGTGGCCAAAGTATTGGAGTTTCAGCTTCAACATCAGTCCTTCCAATGAACACCCAGGACTGATCTCCTTTAGGATGGACTGGTTGGATCTCCTTGCTGTCCAAGGGACTCTCAAGAGTCTTCTCCAACACCACAGTTCAAAAGCATTAATTCTTCGGTGCTCAGCTTTCTTTATAGTCGAACTCTCACATCCATACATGACCACTGGAAAAACCATAGCCTTGACTAGACAGACCTTTGTTGACAAAGTAATGTCTCTGCTTTTGAATATGCTATCTACGTTGGTCATAACTTTCCTTCCAAGGAGTAAGCGTCTTTTAATTTCATGGCTGTAATCACCATCTGCAGTGATTTTGGAGCCCCCAAAAATAAAGTCAGCCACTGTTTCCATTGTTTCCCCATCCATCTGCCATGAAGTGATGGGACTGGATTCTATGATCTTAGTTTTCTGAATGTTGATCTTTAAGCCAACTTTTTCACTCTCCTCTTTCACTTTCATCAAGAGGCTCTTTAGTTCTTCTTCACTTTCTGCCATAAGGGTGGTGTCATCTGCATTTCTGAGGTTACTGATATTTCTCCCAGCAAGCTTGATTCCAGCTTGTGCTTCATCCATCCTGGCATATCTCATTATGTACTCTGCATATAAGTTAAATAAGCAGAGTGACAATATACAGCCTTGACATACTCCTTTTCCTATTTGAAACCAATCTGTTCTATGTCCAGTTCTAGCTTTTGCCTCCTGACCTGCATACAGATTTTTCAAGAGGCAGGTCAGGTGGTCTGGTATTCCCATCTCTTTCAGAATTTTCACAGTTTGTTGTGATCCACACAGTCAAAGGCTTTAGCATAGTCAATAAAGCAGAAATAGATGTTTTTCTGGAACTCTCTTGCTTTTTCAGTAATCCAGCGGATGTTGGCAATTTGATCTCTGGTTCCTCTGCCTTTTCTAAATCCAGCTTGAACATCTGGAAGTTCATAGTTCACATATTGCTGAAGCCTGGCTTGAAGAATTTTTGAGCATTATTTTACTAGCATGTGAGATGAATGCAATCGTGCAGTAGTTTGAGCATTTTTTGGCATTGCCTTTCTTTGGGATTGGAATGAAAACTGACCTTTTCCAGTCCTGTGGCCACTGCTGAGTTTTCCAAATTTGCTGGCATATTGAGTGCAGCACTTGCACAGCATCATCTTTTAGAATTTGAAACAGCTCAACTGGAATTCCATAACCTCCATTGGCTTTGTTTGTAGTGATGCTTCCTAAGGCCCACTTGCCTTCACATTCCAGCATGTCTGGCTCTAGGTGAGTGATCACACCATCGTGATTATCTGGGTCATGAAGATCTTTTTTGTACAGTTCTTCTGTGTATTCTTGCCACCTCTTCTTGATATCTTCTGCTTCTGTTAGGTCCAGACCATTTCTGTCCTTTATCGAGCCCATCTTTGTATGAAATGTTCCCTTGGTATCTCTGATTTTCTTGAAGAGATCTCTACTCTTTCCCATTCTATTGTTTTCCTGTATTTCTTTGCACTGATCACTGAGGAAGGCTTTCTTATTTCTTCCTGCTATTCTTTGGAACTCTGCATTAAGATGCTTATATCTTTCCTTTTCTCCTTTGTTTTTTGCTTCTTTTCATTTCACAGCTATTTGTAAGGCCTCCTCAGAAGCCATTTTGCTTTTTTGCATTTCTCTTTCTTGGGGATGTTCTTGATCCCTGTCTCTGGTACAATGTCACAAACCTCCACCCATAGTTCATCAGGCACTCTGTCTGTCATATCTAGTCCTTTAAATCTATTTCTCACTTCCACTGTATAATCATAAGGGATTTGGTTTAGGTCATACCTGAATGGTCTAGTGATTTACCCTACTTTCTTCAATTTAAGTCTGAATTTGGCAATAAGGAGTTCATGATCTGAGCCACAGTCAGCTCCCAGTCTTGTTTTTGCTGACTGTATAGAGCTTCTCCATCTTTGGCTGCAAAGAATATAATCAATCTGATTTCGGTGTTGGCCATCTGGTGATGTCCATGTGTAGAGTCTTCTCTTGTGTTGTTGGAAGAGGGTGTTTGCTATGACCAGTGCATTCTCTTGGCAAAACTCTATTACCCTTTTCTCTGCTTCATTCTGTACTCCAAGGCCAAATTGCCTGTTTACTCCAGGTGTTTCTTGACTTTCTACTTTTGCATTCCAATCTCCTATAATGAAAAGGACATCTTTTAGGGTGTTAATTCTAAAAGGTCTTGTAGGTCTTCATAGGACTATTCAACTTCAGCTTCTTCAGCATTACTGCTTGGGGCATAGACTTGGATTACTGTGATATTGAATGGTTTGCCTTGGAAATGAACAGAGATCATTCTGTCATTTTTGAGATTAAAGAAAGATGAGTGCCCAAGAATTGATGCTTTTGAACTGTGGTATTGGAGAAGACTCTTGAAAGTCCCTTGGACTGCTAGGAGATCCAACCAGTCCATCCTAAAGGATATCAGTCCTGGTTGTTCATTGGAAGGACTGATGTTGAAGCTGAAACTCTAATACTTTGGCCACCTGATATGAAGAGCTGACTCATTGGAAAAGACTGTGATGCTGGGTAAGATTGAGGGCAGGAGGAGAAGGGGATGACAGAGGTTGAGATGGTTGGATGGCATCACTGACTCAATGGACATGGGTTTGCGTAGACTCTGGGAGTTGGTGATGGACAGGGAGGCCTGGCGTGCTGCGGTTCATGGGGTCGCAAAGAGTCGGACACGACTGAGTGACTGAACTGAACTGAACTGCATTTAGACTCTTTTGTTGATTATGATGCCTACTCCATTTCTTCTAAGGGATTCTTGCCCACAGTAGTAGATATAATGGTCATCTTTGTTAAATTTACCCGTTTCAGTCCATTTTCGTTCACTGATTCCTGAAATGTCGACGTTCACTCTTGCCATCTCCTGTTTGACCACACCTGTCCCTAATTATGTGTTAGGGCAGAGGAAGAACAGAGATCTATATAATACAATTTGTGATTTTCTGCAAATGGAATCTTACTCTAATATGAGAGTTAAATGGGAAATCATTTCAGTCTTATTTTCCTAATGTAAAAATATTGACCTGTAAATGGTTGATTAAATCATCCAGCAAGCATTTATTGCTAACCAACTCAGGCATGTGGAGTATATCATTAGTAAGCAAAACAATGGTTCTGCCCTTATACAGCTTACTCATTGTCCTACCTGCCAACAGGGCATTTGGTCCAATCAGGAGAATCTTCAAGTTGTGGAGAGCTGGTCCTTCATCCTGAATCATCTTTATTTGTAAAATAGTGTAATAGTGATGTGTTTAGAAACCTCAGCTCTTCTGAAATATGCAAATAAGTTGTTCTGAAACACTTATTTTTAAACATCTCCAAAATATCATACATTATAAATTGAATCTATATCAATGCCATTTCCAATAGGAAATCCTCCATATAATAATAAAGCTAAGAAAGTAGGTATATTCAGAAGGAAGAATAGATAACAGGAATTATTGTAGAAAACTACAAACATCACTTTCTATAGAAAGAGACACCATTCATTGACTAGATCATTATTCTGCTTCCTTTGAAAATATCATCCTGCTTCACATTAATGTGAGAAAAAATATTACTAGAGCAAAACCCATAATTTAACTTGCATTTCATAGACAGATATTTGTGTATATGAAATAATCCTTTTAAAATTTATCTTAATTTCATAACTTTGTAAATCTGAGGAATTAGTAAAAAAAACAACTTTGCAATCATTCAAGATTAAAACTTTATTAAAGGATTTTATCAATATATCTAAGTACAGATAAAACCAACTCACTTAAAGTAAATGAAGGCAGATGTCCTTTATACTTAAATACATGATAAAGTCATCTTTATTTCTCTGGTTAGAAGAGAGGGTCACTCTCCTTCTTGCCATCCTGGGTGTTCTCAGGAAAGTCATAAACATTCACTCTTTATTTTGATACAAAGAGTAGCACACAAATGTGAATAGGTCTAAGGTGTAGAAAAATAGGAAATATTAATGCTTCTTTTTCTAGGCAGAGAAGACTGGATGGTTTGCAGTTATGCCCTTTTTATAAAGCATCCAAAAGCTGAGGAGAGAGGCAGGGACAGGACTGACATGATTCTTTTGAACAGTATAAAGTGAAAGAAAGTGTAAAGTGAAAGAAAGTGTTAATCACTCAGTTGTGTCCAACTCTTTGTGACCCCATGGACTACAGCCTGCCAAGCTTCTCTGTCCCTGGAGTTCTCCAGGCAAGGAATACTGGAGTGGGTTACCATAAGCCTGATTTCTATTGTGTGAGGGGCCTGTGCAGATTGTGGCACATTTAGGAAATTTCTTTCTTCCTAAACTTGGCCAGAAACTACTATAAGAATGAATGCATCTCTGTGGAAGAGTTTTATGTATGATTTAACTGATGCTCCTCAGAAGACTAGGAGAACCTGGATTCCCCTCTTTTCACTCTAGTGCACTAAAGACCTTGGACTGTCTAGAATCTCCTGTTTCTAGCCCAGAGGTTAATTAGTCTGCACTAAATGATCGTGGTGCTGGGACATGCATCATTGGGAGATCTCTCTATTCCAAGAGATGTTTAATGATACGGGCATCTTTAAAGCAAAACCAACCTTGGGACATGGAGTGAGCTTCCCTGCAGTGGTTCGGAGATGTACATCTTATCTGATGTTCTCTCCAATGCACTGCATTTGACCATGGGGAAGCATGACTAGAGAGTTCAAAGATCAAATGTAAAAGGGCAACTTTTTTGATGTCTATTTCTTTGACTAATAAAACAGTTAAACTCATATAGTTAAAATTGTTTTTCTTTTCAGTATTTAAAATCAATGTATATTTCTTAATCCTTTGGTAAATTTTGGTAACACCATTACATTCTGATGATGAGGAGGAGGATAAAGGGATGAGTCAGTAACAAACAATGAGGCATATCTCATATTTACCTTTCTTCTGATGTGGAGGTGAAAAATCCTGTGATAGCTCAGGACCCAGGGTAGACCCATCAGAGCATGATCTGCCATCCCAAATTGCTGAAAGTGGTACTTGTGACCAGAGTTTGTTAGGTGATGAGCAAACACCTAGGTGTTTCTAGGTGGCAGAAAGATGGTTCAGGAACAAATATTAGACAAATCTCTTCTTTTTCCAATTAAAGTATAAGACAGTAATGGTGGAAGAGAGAGGAGACTGATACTCAGATCACAGTTCAGTGGAGGGAAAGAAGATACCCTCAAAACAATACCCTTTAAATTTAAATAACAAACAATTTTTAAACTTTTTTAACTTATCCAAAATTAGTGGTTTTCTAGAATTTGATATCTTATCATCATTTATCATACTTTCAGTTAAGACTAGCATTCAATCATATTAAGAGTATTGAGCTAGAAAAAGGATCAATATTGATGCTCTGTAACAAAAGAGATAAGTAAGGTAGTACTTACTGTCACTCTGAATGAAGTAGAGTAGTCAATAAAAGAAAAGAACACCAAAATAACAGTTGATGAGATGTCTTGACTCAATAACATCTAGTCAATTCAAAGGAATAATTATTACTGGTACAGTGAGTAAATTAGTAATATTGTACATGGCCAGTTCATTCTGAATTTTGTTAAATGTATTAAGCTTGAGGATTTAAGTGATTTGATGATACACTGATTTAATCTTGTATATACCCCACTGCCCCAAAGGCATCAAACACAATACAGAAGAGATGAAAAGAAGTAATGTGGTTTGGAGTCTGGGAGCTAGAGAGGGCGGTGGTTATAAAATCAAGTCCTAGAGTCAGACTGCCTGAGTTGGAATCCCCTCTGCCCAAGATCAAGGTGTTGGCAATGCTGATTTCTGCTAAATCCTCTCTCCTTGGCTTGTGGATTGCTACCTTCTCACTGGGATCTCACATGATCTTTCCTCTGTGCACAGCATCCCTGGGACCTCTTTCTCATTCATAAGGACACCAGTGTTACTGGCTGAGGGTCCTACCCTTATAGCCTCATTTTAACTTAATTACCTCTTTAAAGATCTTATCTCCAAATATAGTTACATTCTGAAGTGCTGAAGGTTGGGACTTCAAAATATGAATTTCAAGGGACATGATTCAGTCCACAATAGCAAGTATTTGCTTATTACAAATAGTCAAGGCATGAAACTTGTACTTTGAATATTTTATAATTTTTAATGATAAAGTAATTCAAAGTCATACATTCACATTGTAAAAAATAGAACAACACACATACAGTAAAATGTTAAGTTCTTTTTACTATTTGACCTCTCATCCCTCTCAATCTGGGCCTCTCTGGTGGTAATAATTTGGTATGTTTCCCTAGAGAAGTTTTATAGATAAATGCATGTGTGTAATGTATTGTAAAATATATGTGTGTTCTTGTCATGATTGTACTATATAATTATATTGCATATAATATAATTAAATTCTGTAGTTCTTTTTATTGTTATAGAATTAGCCTAAATAAATTATTGTTATGTGCTTTTAAAATTTTACTTCCTTTTTTCTTGATGATATTTTCATTTTAGTACACATATACATAGCTGATTTTTTATTATTATCATGCATTATAATTAACCTATATAAATTTTGTTGTTGTTCAGTTGCTAAGTTGTGTCTGACTCTTTGAGATTCCATGGACTGCTGCACTCTAGGGTTCCCTGTCCTTCATTATCTCCCAGAGTTTGCTCAAACTCATGTCCATTGAGTCAATGATACCATGCAACAATTTTATCCTCTTTTATCCCCTTCTCTCCTTACCCTCAGTCCTTTCCAGCATCAGGGTCTTTTCTAATGAATTGGCTCTTCACATTAGGTAGCCCCAAAGGGACTCTCAACAGCCTTCTCCAACACCACAGTTGGAAAGCATCAGCTCCTCTGTGCTCAACTTTCCTTATGGTCCAGCTCTCACATCCAACTACTGGAAAAAAATCATAGCTCTGGCTATAATGGCCCTTTGTCAGCAAAGTAACGTCTCTACTTTTTAATATGCTGTCTGTCTAGATTTCTCATAGCTTTACTTCCAAGGAGCAAGTGTTTTTTAATTTCATGTCTGTAGTCACCATCTGCAGTGATTTTGGAGCCCAAGAAAATAAAGTCTGTCACTGTTTCCATTTTTTCCCCCATCTATTTGCCATGAAATGATGGGACTGAATGCCATGATCTCAGTTTTTTGAATGTTGAGTTTTAAGTCAGCTTCTTCACTCTCCTCTTTCACTTTCATCAAGAGGCTCTTTAGTTCCTCTTCACTTTTTTCATGAGTTGCCTCTTAATATGCTCTACATTTTTTCTTATTATGTCATCTTTTTCTTTCAGAGTTGAAGCTCTTTTTATTCTGAAAGTTAATCCTTTTGAAAGATACTCATTGCAAATATTTTCTCCCAGCACATATTTACATTTTATGTGTGCTTGTGGTATTGTTTGATTTTATGAATTTTGGGTATTATTTCTTATTTAAGGAGGCCTACTCAGCCCAATATTTGAAATTAACTCCTATATTTTATTCTAGTATTTTAAACAGAGGAATTAGGCGCTCATGAAAACTTCAGTTTTAAATTTTGGCTCTATTTATTAGCCTTTTGACAATGGGAAAGACACTAAAGTTCTTTAGATTATTAATAATTTCATAATATCTTGTATTAACCCTTATCTAGACTTAATTGCAAGTTTTACCAATTCATTTATTCACTGGTTTAAAAATAATCAGTATTTGTTGAATTAATTGTAAAATGTTTGACTATTATGAAATTTTCTAACATACAGAAAAATTATGGAGAAAAAAGTTGATTAATTGTTTCAACACTAATTTTATCAGCTCTTAACATTTTGTCATATTTTCTAGACATGTGAAAAAGTATTGCAGACATTGTTGAAGCCATCTGTGTACCCCACCTCAACCCCAATACCTCCTTCACTGCTACCGTGAAATGATATGCATTATTCCCATTAATTTTAAACAAACACATTCATATAACAAAAATTCTTTGCTATTTAAATAACTCTGTGATGTGTTTTTGAGAATATGTTTTGGCTTTTCTAAAATAAATGTTAATTATTTTTTCTTTATTTTTAATTGAAGGATAATGACAATATTCTGTTGGTTTCTACCATATATCAACGTGGATCAGCTATAGGTATACATATGTTGCCTCCCTCTTAAGCCTCACTCCCACCTCGCACCCCATCCAACCCCTCTAGGCTGTCACAGAGCCCTGGTTTGAGTTCCCTGGGTCAAACAGCAAATTCCCCCTGTCTATCTATTTTACACACACACACACACACACACACACACACACACACACATATGTTAGTGTATATGTTTCCATGATACTCTATTTGTCCCACCCTGTCCTTCCTACCCTTACCCCCATATCCATAAGTATTTTCTCTATAATTTTAGATATAGAATATTTGGGTCTTAGCGTATGCACACCTTCAACTTAAATTGTTATTAGTAAATATTAACAGATATGACCAGATTTATTTCCCAGAGGGGTGGAACCAATTCCACTCAAGCCATGAGTGTGTGGATTCCCCCATTTTTTGTTCCCTCATTAACAAATATTTTCTAAATTTAATTTCACAAGTTTAAAGTTCTGATTTTCACATTAAGTCTATAATCCACATGGAAATGCTTTTATCTTTGTAGAAGGGAGGTAGGGACCCTAGTCTTCGGGCTAATGAACAGTCCCAGCATGGTTTCTTGAGTTGTCCATTCCTCCTTCACTGATTGTTAGCACTTTAGTTACGTGCAGTTTTCCTGAAGGCATCACTCTGTTTCTGGACTTTCTATTAAGCTCTGTAGCACTGTTTGTCTTTCCTTGTCTTGGACCACACTGCCTTAATTACTCTGGCTTACTGTATCTTGATATCTGTGAAGGCAAGCCCTCCTATTTTGTCTACCAAACTGTCTCAATCCTTTACTCTTTCATACAAATTTTGATATCAGCTTTACATTATTGACCAGAGTTCTGGTCATTCAACCTGTTGAGCATTTTTTGAAAGAATAAGTCATTTTAGTTTATAATTTTGTTTCTACCTAATTTCTTTTCACCTCTCTTTTTCTGGGCTTTCTGTACTTCTGCACAGAAAGATCTGGTTGACAGATATTGGAATTCATGGATCTATACTTCGTGTCTCATCTCCTAAATGTCCCCTCATACTTTGGGTCATTTAGCTTTTATTTCTCTTTTGAATGGCATTCTGCGGCAGTCTCTATGATTGATTTTTCAGCTGCATTTCATTTTCTGTTCATCTCACTTATTGATTGTTTTACTAATTTCTTTCTCTTAGCAGCCTCATTATTAATGAGGGAATTATCCTTTGAGTCTTTCATAGGTTCCTAGCTGTACTTGTTTTCAAATGCTCCTTAACTGCTCAGGACATTTATTCTTTTGCTTGCAGGTTTTATTAGTTTTCCTTCATGTCATTGTTCCTGAAATGGTTACTGAATATTTGTTGTCTATTATACCTCTAGTTGATACTTGAGATTGCTCTTGGCAGCTGGAGAATATTTCCGGGTTCAGATAAAAGTTTATGAAGTCTTGGTAGTGAATATAGATTTGGATGATGACCTCACTCCTTCTGTGTGTGCATATATGTGAATGTGTGCATGTAGCAAGAACATGGGCAGGCTGGCTTTCTTTTAGAAAATGCTTATTATGAATCTTCCATGTGCAAGGAGGCACTTTGTGTCCTTCATGACTGCACTAGGTCACCTGGAACAACTGCTTCTTTGTCCCCAGGCTCCCATTTTTAAAGGACTCTACTTGTGAAAGGCAGTGGCTCAGAGGAAGCTTCTGGAAGTAGGGGACTGGCACAGCCAACAAGGGGAGTCATAGCTCCCTCTTTCCCTAGACTCTACTACCTCTGAACTAAGTATTGCTCCATGACTCAGCTCTGTTGCATTCTTCCCAGCACTTGATTCTCATCAGAAAATCCTTTCTGTTCTGCTGTGCTGATGATACACTTTCTGTCTTGACAGGATTGCTGAGGATTTGTTTTTTTTTATGTCATTTCAATGTAATGTTTTTTGAAGTAAGAAAGATAAAGCCAGACATCTTGAACCAGATGTTGAGTCAGCAATTCAGAATGGAGTGACGCATCATTTACAGTGTGTTGTGTGCTCTGATTAGAAGCAAATGAAGTAAGAAGTTCACTGCACAGGAAAACCATGTCACATATTTAACTGTGTTTTCCATGGGACTTAGAACAGCATTTTGTTGTTGAATGATTACAACCACTTTTTATCAAAATCGTTCAAAATTTCAAAAAGATTTATTCTATAAAGTATTCAGGTAAATGTTGTAAAATTTTCCTCGTATTCTTTTAAAGTACTACTTTATTTTGCCTGAAATGCTCCAGATATCATCTCTTTATTCCCCAAACTAAGCTCAGAAAATATTTTGAGATTTTGAATTTCAGTGCAGTATTTTGCCTTGCTTTACTTTCCAACTTCTAACACGCATGTGTTAGGCCAGTTGTTACAGACTGAATGTTTGTTTCCATCCAAATTCATGTGATGAAGCCCTAATCCCCCAATGTGGTCATATTAGGAGGCAGAGTCTTTGGGGGATAATTAGGTTTAGAGGAGGTTGGGGTGTAGAGGCCCCATAATGGGATTAGTGTCTTTATAAGAAGAGAAAAAGACAGCAGCACTTCCTCTCTCCACTGGGTTAGGATGAAGCAAGAAGACAGCTGTCTACCAGCCAAGAGGAAAGCCCTCAGAATGAAACCAGTCTTAACAGCACGTTAATCTTGTACTTCCCAGCATACAGAACTATAAAAAATGCATTTCTATTGTTTAAGCCAAGCAATCAATGGTATTTTGTATGGCAGCATCTTGCAGACTAAGATTTCAACAAAGACTAGAATTTCCTGCAATAAGATGTCCATAGTGGCGTCTCAATAATAAGGCTTCAAACGGAGAGTTGGAAGTAATTGGTTGCATCACCTATATTCAGCCCTTATCTCTTATTTCACTTGTAGTTTTGTGCTCCCAAAGAACAAAATACCTGCCTTTATTCTAAAATCTATTTCTCTTGTATTTAGATATGTGAGTACCTCAAGAGTGCTTTTTTTCATCCTTAATAATGTAAATAGAATAATTTCTGAGAAATAATAGTTACTTCTAAATGAATGAATCATATTTTTAAAAGCATATTTCTCTGTTATATAAAATACAAATAACTCAAAGGGGAAGGCTTTTTTAGAAAATTGTTTTGAATCCAAAAAAATTTTAACTTATTTAGTAGCTTAGCATTCATTACAGGAAGAAGCTCTATTACTGACAACTCCAGGTCTTGCTTCTGAGCTGATGGTTAGCTAGTTGATCAAATTGCATTATTGAATTGTGTTTTCAGGCCACAGATCTGCCTCTGAGAATATGTTGACATATTCTAAATATTTTAGATTTTGATATGTACACCAAGCTTTGAGAAAATATATAGGTTCTTTCATTGCATTTTGAATAAAAATAATAACAAGCAATTAAAATTCCTGGTTGTGAGAAATGGAGAACTGAAAGAGCCCCTTTATTATGTTTTCTTCCTAAGTATGAATCATGATAATTGCTTTTGAAATAAACATAAATATGACTCAGCAGTCTCATCAGTTACCGTTTCAATCCCAAAGATTTACCGTGTGGCCCAGTGAGGATCCCAAGTAGCTAAGGAACTCACTCAGGAAGTGACAACCACAAAATAAGCTTCTGTGTCCTGGTGACATGGGCCTTGCTGTGGTTATTACTAGAAAGCTATAATAAGTGCTACAGGCCCCCAGTGAGGTTGGGTAATGAGAGTACTTTACTTCTGCTCAGCATTGTTTGCATATGATAAATCATTTTGACTGAATTACTAAAGTTTAATTTTGTTTGAAATGTACTAATCAAATAACAGATGCTGTGTCTTGGCTGAGGTGAGTGAGACATCACAATTGCTTCATAGTGGCTGTAAAAAGCAGCATTGAGAGGTGTTTCTAAAAGAGAAATGGTTCTCTATTGATATCACTTAAAAAATCAGAAGTAGTAAATAGTCAGGGGGTCTTTTGTTTGCCGTGAAAAGATCTCCAGGATATGATGCTTCATGAATCAATCAGTTTAATAAGTATACACTTTGTGGGTGGGTTTTACATGTTTTATTTCTATCACCTTCCTTTGCCACCTATGTCCCCCTCCCCACTAAGGCGGCATCCCACACCTTTGTGCACCACACAATTATTTATATTTAATTGCAAGCACATTGTAGTGAAGAGGATTTGTGTCCCTTCCCAAGTAAATGGGAACAGAAATGTACGGAAGAAGTCCAACCGTGATCTGTGTTTATAGCCAGTCTTAATTGTGTAAATTTCCTAGTAACATGACACCTATTTCTGTAATTTTTTCTCCAGCAAGCAATGTATGATACTATAAGATGCACTTCATCTAAGTAATAAAACGTGGATCTACACTATGAATATATCTTAAATCTATTATATTCCTATGATGTGCATTATTTTCTCCATTTGAAGATGCTTAGGACATTCATCATTTTTATTCTGTTATTCTGGTTTGTGTTAGATGAAATTTCATAATTTCTCAGAACATCTTGATTTTATTTTCTTGCCAAGTGGCTGATTTACTTTCAGGATCCTCCAGATGTGCTCTCTCAAAACTGGTAAATTAAAATGTCTTGCCAGTCTTCCCTGTGACTTTATCATTTTCACCAACCCTTGAAATCGACAAGTCAGTAAACCAAACTCCCTCCTCTCTAAGCAAAGAATGCTTGCACTTTATAGAAGATCTGCAGACCCAAATTCTAATCCTACTTAATACTTGCTAAGTCATGTTGGTAAGTCATGTTGGTAAGTCATTAAACTACAGTATAGCCTTATTTATTAAATGGATTGCTTCCCGACCTCAATGTGTTCTCTCTAAAGTAAACCTGAGGTACTTGTGCTTTCCAAGTAACATGCTGCTGCTGCTGCTAAGTCGATTCAGTCATGTTTGACTCTTAGCGACCCCATGGACTGCAGCCCACCAGGCTCCCCCATCTACGGGATTTTCCAGGGAAGAGTACTGGAGCGGGTTGCCATTGCCTTCTCCCTGGAAGTATCATGCTTGGGAATAAAACAGTACAGTGCAAAAGAACTCTATTAAAACTGTATTACTAGAGGCAAATAATCAAAATTTTATAATTGTAAGAGTAGAAAAGTATTAACAAATGGTATTAACTGATGCTAAACTCTGAAGATTTGAAAACAAGTGTGAAAGTGAAAGTCTTTCAGTCATCTCTGACTCTTTGTGACCCCATGGACTAGACAGAATACTGGAATGGGTAGCCTTTCCCTTCTCCAGGGGATCTTCCCAAACAAATGTGATGAAGGTTAAAACAAAACAAAACAAAAAAATCCAAGGTTCAATTCGTACTTTTAGTAATCTGGGTACACTTGGAGATGTTATATCCATTTTTTATAGGTGCATGTATTCATAAAATTGGAAGGGACTTCTGAAACTATATAATCCAATTTCTTTCTCCATCTCATTCTCCTTGGGTTCTTGAATGCTTGAATCATTTCCATATTACCTTGACAAGAGATTATTTAGTATCAACTGAAATATCTCTAATGACATACACTTCAATAACTACATTTACCTGCTTGAAAATTCTCCCAAAGTCTGCTTCCTTATACATTTTACTTGGTGATATCTGTTTTGCTTTCTGAGGAAACTGGGGAAAAAAAAAAACCAAACCTATGAATCAAACCAAAACAAAACAGCTGTATCTTCCATATTTAATAGCCCTTCAAATATTTGAAGAGAATTATCATAGTCCCAAATGTCTTATTTCTCAAAAGACTTTCCTTTTCTTTATGGCATTCCATGGCATTGTTCTCTCTTCCGCTAGCCCTTACTGCTACCCATAATCCATTTGGCATGTATCCTTTCAAAAGTCTGCTGTCAGATGGACTTGGACTCCAGGGATGCTCAGAGTAGTCTGATGTGAGCTGAATTAGCCAGTATGCTCCTGACTTCATTGTATTGTGAACTAATCAGTCTCCATCTGCCAAGTATAGGACAAAACTGTCATCTTTTCTTTTTCATTCATTTATTCATTCATTCAAGAAATACTTTTTGCGCATATAGTATTTTCTGACATTTTCTTATGTGTTGGAGATCAATAATGACCAAGATAGAGTTGAAATTTGCCCTTATGGGATTTTGTTCAAAAGAAGAGAGAGGTAGACCATGTTACAGTTTGGGACTTGCTAAGTAAAAAGACTCACTGGAAAAGACTCTGATGCCGGGAGGGACTGGGGGCAGGAGGAGAAGGGGACGACCCAGGACGAGATGGCTGGATGGCATCACTGACTCGATGGACGCGAGTCTGAGTGAACTTTGGGAGTTGGTGATGGGCAGGGAGGCCTGGCGTGCTGCGATTCATGGGGTCACAGGGAGTCAGACACGACTGAGCAACTGAACTGAACTGAACTGAAGTAAAACTGTGCCAAAACAGATAGTAATGTGGTAAAGGGAGGAATGTAAATTGTAAATTAGGTTGTCCACTAAGTTCTGTTCTGGCAGATGCCGTTTCAGCTCAGTCCTTAAGGATGAGTAGTAGCAAGTCTTTAACCATGTGTTTAGAGCTGTCCCCTGTCACTTGGCAGCTCTACTGCCCATGATGGTTTTAGTTTTGTCCCTCTAGGGTGGCTGTCCACCCCGGCTGCCCACCTCTTCTGGATCAGCCAGAAGGGCTTTAAGAGGGACAACAAAGATAAATGGTAGAGTGGAACACTGAGCTGGGGCTTCAGTGAGCTATTGAACTAAGTGGGGAAGAAGAAAAACTGACTTTTACTCTATCCTCACAATTTTAGAATGCTTTATTTTGTAATATGTTACAATATGAATGACAGAGGATAGATGGTGGGATGGCATCACTGACTCAATGGGCATGAGTTTGAGCAAGCTCTGGAAGATGGCGAAGGACAGTGAAGGTTGGCATGCTGCAGTCCATGGGGTAGCAAAGAATCGGACGTGACTGAGTGACTGAACAACAACAGCTGTACATAAAAGGATGGTACATCTTCAGTACCATCTTTGAGAGAGTCAAAGAAATGCATCTCTGTTCGTCTTCAAGGCAAACCATTCAATATCACAGTTATCCAAGTCTATGCCCCAACCAGTAACGCTGAAGAAACTGAAGTTGAATGGTATTATGAAGACCTACAAGATCTGTTAGAAGTAACACCCAAAAAAGATGTCCTTTTCATTATAGGGGACTGGAATGCAAAAGTAGGAAGTCAAGAAACACCTGGAGTAACAGGCGAATTTGGCCTTGGAATGCAGAATGAAGCAGGGCAAAGACTAATAGAGTTTTGCCAAGAAAATGCACTGGTCATAGCAAACACCCTCTTCCAACAACACAAGAAAAGACTCTACACATGGACATCACCAGATGGTCAACACCGAAATCAGATTGTTATATTCTTTGCAGCCAAAGATGGAGAAGGTCTATACAGTCAATAATAACAAGACAGGGAGCTGACTGTGGCTCAGATCATGAACTCCTTATTGCCAAATTCAGACTTAAATTGAAGAAAGCAGGGAAAATGACTAGACCATTCAGGTATAACCTAAATCAAATCCCTTATGATTATACAGTGGAAGTGAGAAATAGATTTAAGGGTCTAGATCTGATAGATAGAGTGCCTGATGAACTATGGAATGAGGTTCATGACATTGTACAGGAGACAGGGATCAAGACCATCCCCATGGAAAAGAAATGCGAAAAAGCAAGATGGCTGTCTGGGGAGGCCTTACAAATATCTGTGAAAAGAAGAGAGGTGAAAAGCAAAGGAGAAAAGGAAAGATATAAGCATCTGAATGCAGAGTTCCAAAGAATAGCAAGAAGAGATAAGAAAGCCTTCTTCAGCGATCAGTGCAAAGAAATAGAGGAAAACAACAGAATGGGAAAGAGTAGAGATCTCTTCAAGAAAATTAGAGATACCAAGGGAACATTTCATGCAAAGATGGTCTCGATAAAGGACAGAAATGGTATGGGCCTAACAGAAGCAGAAGATATCAAGAAGAGGTGGCAAGAATACACAGAAGAACTGTACAAAAAAGGGCTTCATGACCCAGATAATCATGATGATGTGATCACTAATCTAGAGCCAGACATCTTGGAATGTGAAGTCAAGTGGGCCTTAGAAAGCATCACTACAAACAGAGCTAGTGGAGGTGATGGAATTCCAGTTGAGCTGTTTCAAATCCTGAAAGATGATGCTGTGCAAGTGCTGCACTCAATATGCCAGCAAATTTGGAAAACTCAGCAGTGGCCACAGGACTGGAAAAGGTCAGTTTTCATTCCAATCCCAAAGAAAGGCAATGCCAAAGAATGCTCAAACTACCTCACAATTGCACTCATCTCACATGCTAGTAAAGAAATGCTCAAAATTCTCCAAGCTAGGCTTCGGCAATACGTGAACTGTGAACTTCCTGATGTTCAAGCTGGTTTTAGAAAAGGCAGAGGAACCAGAGATCAAATTGCCAACATCCGTTGGATCATCGAAAAAGCAAGAGAGTTGCAGAAAAACATCTGTTTTTGCTTTATTGACTATGCCAAAGCCTTTGACTGTGTGGATCACAATGAACTATGGAAAATTCTGAAAGAGATGGGAATACCAGACCACCTGACCTGCCTCTTGAGAAATCTGTATGCAGGTCAGGAAGCAACAGTTAGAACTGGACATGGAACAACAGACTGGCTCCAAATGGGAAAAGGAGTATGTCAAGGCTGTATATTGTCACCCTGCTTATTTAACTTATATGCAGAGTACATCATGAGAAATGCTGGACTGGAAGAAACACAAGCTGGAATCAAGACTGCTGGGAGAAATATCAATAACCTCAGATATGCAGATGACACCACTCTTATGGCAGAAAGTGAAGAGGAGCTAAAAAGCCTCTTGATGAAAGTGAAAGAGGAGAGTGAAAAAGTTGGCTTAAAGCTCAACATTGAGAAAACGAAGATCATGGCATCTGGTCCCATCACTTCATGGGAAATAGATGGGGAAACAGTGGAAACAGTGTCAGACTTTATTTTTGGGGGCTCCAAAATCACTGCAGATGGTGACTACAGCCATGAAATTAAAAGATGCTTACTCCTTGGAAGAAAAGTTATGACCAACCTAGATAGTATATTCAAAAGCAGAGACATTACTTTGCCGACTAAGGTCCATCTAGTCAATGCTATGGTTTTTCCAGTGGTCATGTATGGATGTGAGAGTTGGACTGTGAAGAAGGCTGAGCACCAAAGAATTGATGCTTTTGAACTGTGGTGTTGGAGAAGACTCTTGAGAGTCCCTTGGACTGCAAGGAGATCCAACCAGTCCATTCTGAAGGAGATCAACCCTTGGATTTCTTTGGAAGGAATGATGCTAAAGGTGAAGCTCCAGTACTTTGGGCACCTCATGTGAAGTGTTGACTCACTGGAAAAGACTTTGATGCTGGGAGGGACTGGGGGCAGGAGGAGAACGGATGACAGAGGATTAGATGGCTGGATGGCATCACTGACTCGATGGACGTGAGTCTGAGTGAACTCCGGGAGATGGTGATGGACAGGGAAGCCTGGCATGCTGCGATTCATGGAGTCGCAGGGAGTCGAACACGACTGAGCGACTGAACTGAACTGAGCTGAACTGATATTCCCTAAGGTGTAGTGAAACATGAGCTATGCAAAACACGGTCTTCCATAACTTTTTGACTTCAATACTACCTATACACTTATGTCTGTATGACTATGGAAAATATCTTTTTGGTAGGAAATAAATAGAGGACCTGAGGATAAATTAGGAATTTTGGAAGTAACATATGCACACCAACTGATGCTTTTGAATTGTGGGGCTGGAGAAGACTCTTGAGAATCCCTTGGACAGCAAGGAGATCAAACTAAATAATCCTAGAGGAAAAAAACCTTGAATATTCACTGGAAGAACTAATGCTGATGCTGAAGCTCCACTACTTTGGCCACCTAATGTGAAGAGCCAACTCACTGGAAAAGACCCTGATGCTGGGAAAGACTGAGGGCAGGAGGAGAAGGGGACAAAATAGGATGAGATGGTTGGATGGCAAAACTGACTCAGTGGGCATGAGTTCAAGCAAACTCTGGGAGACAATGAAGGACAAGGAAACATGGTGTGCTGCAGTTCATGGGGTCACAAAGAGTCAGATATGACTTAGAGACTGAACAACAAGAACATATATAAAATAGATATCAGGAAGGACCAACTCCATAGCACAGGAAACTCAACACTGTTATAACCTATACAGGAAAAGAATCTGGAAAAGAATGGGTATGTGAATTCAGTTTCAGTTTCAGTTCAGTTGCTCAGTCCTCTCTGACTCTTTGTAACTCCATGGACTGCAGCATGCCAGGCTTGTCCATCACCAACACCTGGAGCTTGCTCAAACTCATGTCCATTGAGTCCATGATGCCTCCCAACCATCTCATTCTCTGTTGTCCCCTTCTCCTCCTGCCTTCAATCTTTCCCAGAATCAGGGTTTTTCCAGTGAGTCAGCTCTTCCCATCAGGTGGCCAAAGTATTGGAGCTTCAGCTTTAGCATCAGTCCTTCCAATGAATATTCAGGACTGATCTTCTTTAGGATGGACTGGTTGGATCTCCTTGCAGTCCAAGGGACTCTCAAGATTCTTCTCCAACACCACAGTTCAAAAGCATCAATTCTTCAGCTCTCAGCTTTCTTTATAGTCCAACTCTCACATCCATACATGACTGCTGAAAAACCATAGCTTTGACTAGAGAGAACTTTCTCAACAAAGTAATGTCTCTGCTTTTTAATATCCTGTCTAGGTTTCTCATAGCTTCTTCTTCCATTGTTTCCCCATCTATTTGCCATGAAGTGATGGGACTGGAGCCATGATCTTTGTTTTTTGAATGTTGAGTTTTAAACCATTTTTTTCACTCTCCTCTTTCACTTTCATCAAGAGGCTCTTTAGTTCCTCTTCACTTTCTGCCATAAACATGGTGTCATCTGCGTATCTGAGGTTGTTGATATTTTTCTCGGCAATCTTGATTCTAGCTTGTGCTTCATTCAGCTCGACATTTTACATGATGTACTGTGCATATAAGTTAAATAAGCAGGGTGACAATACACAGGCTTGACATACTCCTTTCCTGATTTATAAAAGTCTGTTGTTCCATGTCTGGTTCTAACTCTTGCTTCTTGCCCTAGATACAGATTTCTTAAGAGGCAGGAAAGATGGTCTGGTATTCCCATCTGTTTAAGAATTTTCCACAGTTTATTGTGATCCACACAGTCAAAGTCTTTGGTGTAGTCAATGAAGCAGAAGTAGATGTTTTTCTGGAATTCTCTTGCTTTTTCTATGATCCAACGGATGTTGGCAATTTGATCTCTGGTTCCTCTGCCTCTACTAAATCTAGCTTGAACGTCTGGAATTTCTCAGTTTGTATACTGTTGAAGGCTAGCTTGGAGAATTTTGAGCATTACTTTGCTAGTGTGTGAGATGAGTGCAATTGTGCGGTACTTTGAACATTCTTTTGCATTGCCTTTCTTTGGATTGGAATGAAAACTGACATTTTCCAGTCCTGTGGCCACTACTGAGTTTTCCAAATTTGCTGGCATATTGAGTGCAGCACTTTAATAGCATCATTTTTTAGGTTGTGAAATAGCTCTATTGAAATTCCATCTCCTCCACTAGCTTTGTTCTTAGTGATGCTTCCTAAAGCCCACTTGACTTTGCACTCCAGGATGTCTGGCTCTAAGTGAGTGACCACACTTTTGTGGTTATCTGGGTCATTAAGATCTCTTTTGCTTAGTTTTTCTGTGTATTCTTGCCACCTCTTCTTAATATCTTCTGCTTCCATTAGATCCATACCATTTATGTCCTTTATTGTGCCTATCTTTGCAAGAACTGTTCCCTTGGTTTCTCTAACTATATGTATAACTAAATCACCTTGCTGTATACCTCAAACTAACATAATATTGTAAATCAACTATACTTCAATATAAAATTAAAAATTTTAAAAAAGTAATGAAAAGTGTCTATAGTTTGGAAAAGTCCAAAGATCTCTCTTTGAGTCCTATTACTACTATCCTGGTCCAAACCACTTTCATCTACAACTGTAATTATTGCCGAAGTCTCCTAAACAGCCTCCCTGCAAACTCTTTAGTGGCTTCCCATTGCATTTAGAAGAAAATAGAAATTCTTTAGTAGTGCATGCAAACTCCACCTACTTGAACAGAACTGGTCTTGCCCACCTTGCCTTTCTTCAACTCTGTTATGCCAGTCATCTTCCTGATTTATCACCTTTAACTGACTCTTGTCTCATCCTGCAATATCCTCCTCCCAGTTCTGACTTAATGCCTCTCGTCATTCAACTCAAAGGTTATTGTCTCAGAGAGACCTTCCTTATCTAGTCACTCTAAAGTCATCCTTTGCTGGTTATCATATCACGTTGTTTTATTTTGTTTTTATAGCATGGATTACTCCGAAATGATCTTCTTTTTCATTTCCTAGTTGACTGTGTCTCTCTTACTAAAATATAACTGCACCAGAGTTAGGGAGTAGAGGGTCTTTTATGTCTGTTCATTGCTACTTACTGTCACAGTAATGTTACTATTGTTGAATGAATGAATAAATAACTTGTAATTGGATAGCCTAGTATGAAGGAAAAAGTGCTTTAATGAACTGGGTAGATCTAAACAAACAAAAGCTTGTTTATATAAAAATATAAAATATATAACAATATAAAAGTCTATTTATGAAAAATATAACTTATAAAAGTCTAAAATTGAAAAGTATTTCAGAAAGAATCGGAAGCTTAAGAAACAGAATAGAACATGTAAAGAGGTGGAAGAAGCAAAGAATGAAGAGCACCAGTCATAACAGATTAGAGCTGACAGATTAGAGCTGGCCATGCTGCAAATGGCACAATATTCCATCGTAGGGCTTCCAGGTGGCACTAGTGGTAAAGAACATGCCTGCCAATGCAGGAGACGTAAGAGCCATGGGTTTGATTCCTAGGTTGGAAAGATCCTCTGGAGAAGGCAACCCACTCTAGTATTCTTGTCTGGAGAATCCCATGGACAGAGGAGACCAGCCGGCTACAGTCCATGGGGTCGCAAAGAGCTGGACACAACTGAAGTGACTTAGCACAAACAATATTCCATTGTGTGTGTGTCTGTATACCCCATCTTCTGTTTCCATTCATCTGTCGGTGGACATCAATGTAGGTGGTCCTAGAAATTATCACACAAAGTGAGGTAAGCCAGAGAAAGATAAATATCATATGATAACTACTTACATGAAGAATTCAAAAAAAGATACAAATGAACTTATTTGCAAAACAGAAAGACACTGGCAGACATAGAAAACAAATTTATGGTTACCAAAGGGGAAAAAGAAGTGGGAAAAAGGATAAATTAAGAGAGTGGGATTAACATATACACACTACTATAGATAGAATAAATAACCAACAAAGACCTACTGTATAGCACAGGGAACTATACACAATATTTTATAATAACCTAAAAGGGAAAATAATCTGAAAAGGAATAAAGAAACATGTATACATATAACTGGATCACTGTGCTATACACCTGAAACTAACATGATATTGTAAGTCAACTATACTTTAATTAAAAAAATAAGTTAAAAGAAGTAGTGGCTATGTTGATGACGTGTAATGAACACTGATGATGGAGAGGAGAGGCAGCTGGCCAAGCAGCTTGGATGTCTTGAGATGCAGAGAGCATGCCTTTCTACCGCAAACCCCTCACAGGAATGGATGTGTTCCACTCCAGGCTGACAAATAGCCGAGGTCAGTGGTTTTGGACTGGAAGGTGAATTGACTCTGTAGGGTGCTCTGGTTTTAGTAAAACTTTACATTACCAATATTCATAGCAAAGTCAAATTCTTGTGAGGATCAGGGCAGGTCATGGGAGAACTAGGCTGTGAGGAAAGATTATGGCCCACTAGAATGACTAGCCGATCCTCAGCTGCAGTCACTGCTGCCCCATGGGAAGATGGGCCCAGCCTCATGAGATCTTTGGATTTTTCTAGAAGACCAGATATTTGGATTTTTATATAAAATTTATATGAAATTTTCCTACATGTCGATGCTGGCAACAAATCGTTTACAAAAACACACCATGAGCCAAACAAAAACAGATCTGTAGTTTCAACCTAACCCATAGAGAACCAGTCTGCAACCTCTCATTTACAAGTTCTTTCCTAATATTGTCCTTTTAGAAAAATCCAAGAACCTTCTGAAATAAATAGGTGGAAATTTTAAATTTTTGATTATGGAATGAGCACATTCTCCCTTTAAAATAGTTTGAAAATACAGGAGAGCATAAAAATTTGGAGATAAGATAGTCTGATCTGTTTCCACATTAGATAATATTCTGGTGTATTTTTTCAAACTGAACTAAGACTAATGATCACTAGTAAAACACACACATATATGCATATACACATACCTATATATACATACATAGCCAAGTAGCTTTATGTTGTCTCTTTTAGCATCAGATTATAATATTAAAGCATTTTCTTGTTATTTAAATTTTTCAGGAATGTCATTTTTAAAGTCTCCTCCGTTGTAATTATGGATGGTCATTTACTTGAAGCTTTCTTCATTTTAGAAGCTTACATTGTTTCCATTTTTTTGCTATAGCAAGTAACTTGATAATGAATGTCTTTATACCTAAATATTGACGTGTATTTCACATTATTGCATTAAATGTGATAGCTAGAAGTAAAATAATTGGAATGTTGTTGATGACTAAAACCAAATTAATTTTTAAAATTTTGCCACAAAATCCATATCCAAGAACAGTTTTGAGAATATATAACATATTCCTTTCTATCATTAAAAATGACATAAAGAAACATAATTTCTGCTTGATGTGTTTGTTTAATTACTAGTAAGAGTGATTACCCCCTCTTAGATCACAGCCTTGTCGTTGTGAAGGGGCTTGTATAACTCAATGAAGCTATGAGCCGTGCCGTGCAGGGCACCCAAGATGGACAAGTCATAGGGAAGTGTTCTGACAAAATGTGGTCCACCGGAGAAGAAAATGGCAACCTATTCCAATGTTCTTGCCTAGAGAACCCCATTGATAGTATGAAAAGGTAAAAAGATACGACACCAGAAGATGTGCCCCACAGGTTAGAAGGTGTCCAGTATGCTACTGGGGAAGAGCAGAGGGCAATTACTAATAACTCCAAAAAGAATGAAGTGACTGGGACAAAGTGGAAATGACTTTCAGTTGTGGATGTGTTTGGTGTTAAAAGTAAAGTCTGATGCTGTAAAGAATAATATTGCATAGAATCCTGGTATGTTAGGTCTGTGAATCAAGATAAATTGGATGTAGTCAAGAAGGAGATGGCAAGATTGAATATTAAGATCTTAGGAATCAGTGAACTAAACTGAATGGAAATAGGTGACTTTAATTTGGATGACCATTATATCTACTACTGTGGGCAAGAATACCTTAGAAGAAATGGAGTAGCCCTCAGTCAATGAAAGAGTCAGAAAGAGTCAGAAACTTGAATGCAGCCTCAAAAATGACACAATAATCTTGTTTCATGTCCAAGGTAAACCACTGAACATCACAGTAATCCAAGGCTGTGCCCCAATCACTGATGCCAAAGAAGCTAAAGTTGACCGGTTCTATGAAAACTTATAATATCTTCTAGACCTAACACCCAAAAAAGATGTCCTTTTCATCACAGGGAACTGGAATGCAAAAGTGGAAAGTCAAGAGATACCTGGAATAATAGGCAAGTTTGGTCTTAGAGTACAAAAACAAAAGCAGGGCAAAAGCTAACAGTGTTTTGTCAAAAGAACATGCTGGTCATAGCAAACACTCTTTTCTAACAATCCAAGAGATGACTCTACACATTTTTTATCACTAGACGGTCAATACTGATTCAGATTGATTATGTGCTTTACAGCCAAAGGTGGAGAAGTTCTATACAGTCAGCAAAAACAAGACCTGGAGACTGAATGCAGAGTTCCAGAGAATAGCAAGGAAAGATAAGAAGGCCTTCTTATGAACAATGCGAAGAAATAGAGGAAAACAATAGAATGGGAAAGACTAGAGCTCATTTCAAGAAAACTGGAGATATCAAGGGAATATTTCATACAAGGATGGGCACAATAAAGGACAGAAACGGTAAGAGCCTAACAGAAGCAGAAGAGATTAAAAAGAGGTGGCAAGAATACACAGAAAAATTATACAGAAAAGGTCTTAATGACCCAGATAACCAAGATAGTGTGGCCACGCACCTAGAGCTGGACGTCCTGGAGTGTGAAGTCAAGAGGACCTTAGGAAGCATCACTATGAACAAAGCTAGTGGAGGTGGTGGAATACCAGCTGAGCTATTTCAAATCCTAAAAGATGATCCTATTAAAGTGCTGCACTCAATATGTCAGCAAATTTGGAAAACTCAGCAATGGCCACAGGACTGGAAAAGGTCAGTTTCATTCCAATCCCAAAGAATGGCAATACCAAAGAATGTTCAAACAATCGTACAACTGAGCTCATTTCATATGCTAGCAAGATTATGTTCAAGACCCTCAAAGTAAGCTTCAGTTTATGAAACAAGTGCTGATAATTTTCCTATTTAAAAGCTCTGTCACTGTAGGAAAATATGATGTAAGGAGCACTCTTGCAGCCCACATCACAGAAGCCTGGCTTCTGGTGCCCCCTCCATGGGCTAGTGTGTCCAGATTGCTTTCTGTGTGAGTGTGTGGGTAACATACTGCAAGCTGAGCAGCTAAGATGCTACAACATTATAATTAGAATCTGGAATTACAGGAATATTGAAAACACAATTTGCAATTTTTACTCTGAAACTTCAATTTTTACAGAATCAAAATGAGCTTTATTATTCTACAACTGCTCTCACTGAAAAACCTTTTCTTTTCTCCTTTTTTTTGCTCTGCAACAAATTACCTCTGATTAATCTTACAGTTTTTTACATGAGCAGAATTTGAGCAGAAAAAATAGTTTGTGTTAATCAGTTGTGAATTGTTCATATTAATTGATTAAATCACCCTAAAGCCATTCCTTTTTGGAATCTAAAGAAGGTTAATATTTTGAATTGATTATTCTGTTGCCATTCTACAGCTGTTATAAAGTATTTCTTACTGCAGATGCTTGTATAAAAATGCAGTAGAGTTTGTTTCACAGATAAGAAAAAATAGAAGTTCTTCCATACAATAGAAAAAATGAGAGGAGTCCTATTGTTTAGAAGGATAGCAACGTGCTTTTCAATGATGTAAAATAACAAGATGTCTGGTGTTTCGTGCTCCAAAGCCTAGCCAGTGGTGCTCAAGCTTTCCCCTTGAGCCACTGGCAAGTTACAAGGATTCCTGACAGACACGCTTTTGCATGACAGTGTGCTTACTCACTCAAGCATAGAATAATTGCATTAATTAGCATTTCTTGGTTCTTAAAAAGGTAAAACATGCAAGCGAAACCTGAGATGCTTTCAGAACCATGCAGGTTTGTTTTTTTTTTCCACAGCCAAACATCTTTTGACTAATATCTTAATGGATATTTTAAGTAAAATTGTATTAGTATCTTTTAATGAAGATATATTTGGAGACATTAGCTTTGGTCAGATGGTTGGGTACTCAAGTCATGTTTTGGAATTCTTTGTGATTGTGGGCAAGTTAGTGCATCTCAGGTGCTGAACTGTACAAAGAAGGTAACAATAGCTAACAACAGGGTGGTTGTGTGAACTAAGTGATCTAAAGGATATAAACTTCTTGCTTCAGTGTTTGGAATGTAGAAATAGTGAATAAATGAATTAACTCAACAATGTTTACTGGGGACTTACTATGTACCAATAATTGTTCTAGACCCAAACTGTCTAAGATGGTAGCCTCTGGCTTCATGTGGTTATTGAGCACTTGAAGGTGGTTGGTTTAAATGGAAGTGTGTGTAAGTAAAAATAAATGCTGGTTTTCAAAGCTTTGGAGCAAATAAACAAAAGAATGTAAACTGTTGGGTTAACATTTTTGTATTCATTAGATGTTGATATGATATGATAAATTAGTACATTATGAAAATTAGTTTTGTATGTTTATTTTTTTTAATATGGCTACTGAGACATATATAGTTGCATATGTGGCTCACATTACATTTCTAGTGGACACTGCTGGTCTAGATGCTGAGGAAAAAGTGAAAACAAGAAAAACAAGCCAATAACCAGAAAAAGGCTCTTACAGAGTTTAGATAGCAGGAAGGGAGAGCGTGCGTGCTAAGTCGCTTCAGTCATGTTCGAATCTTTGCAGCCCTATGGACTGTAGCCTGCCAGGTTCCTCTGTCTATGGGATTCTCCAGGCAAGAGTACTGGAGTGGGTTGCCATTCCCTCCTCCAGGGGATCTTTCTGACCCAGGGATCGAACCTGAGTCTGTTATGTCTCCTGCATTGTAGGCGGGTTCTTTATCGCTGGTGCCACAGATATCAGGAAGAAGAGATAGATAACATAAGGTGAACAAATAAATACTGTTGATCCTCATTATTCATGGTTTTCTGTGAATTTGCCTGGTTGCTAAAAATATGTCTAACCCCCTAAATCAGTATTTGTAGTATTTTTACAATCATTCACAGGTATGTGTTGAGTGGCAAAAAATTTGAGTCACTGCGCAAGCACGTTCTCGGCTGAAGCCAATCAAGGCAATGCTCTTCCTGTTTCTGCTCTCATTCTAAAAACAAGTATCCTGTTCATGGACTATTTAGTGCTATGATTTTTACATTTCTTGTTTGTTTTTTAGGGGGCTGATTTTGCTGTTTCCAGTGACCGCCCCCCCCAGGGTAGTGCTAAAGTACTGCCTAGTCTTCCTAAGCTTAAGAACATTATGATGTGCCTCATGGAGAAAATATGGGAAGTAGATAAGCTTTGTTTAGACACAGCCATTGAATGTGAGTTCAGTGTTAACAAATCAGCAGTGTGTATTACATACAGTGTCTTTGAACAGAAGCATTCATGAAACAAATGGATAGGAGGTGAACATTTTGTGTTCAGAAGCTCACAGGAACTTAATTTTATATTTCCCTCAGGGGTATTGGTTCAGTATTTGCTAATTCAGTATCTACAGTGATTTTATAAAGCATAATTGCCATATGTAGCAAGAATTGGCTGTAATATAATACAGTCAATGTCAGGCAGTGATTGGCTCCCTGGTGGCTCAGATGGCAAAGAATCCACCTGCAATGCAGGCAACCCAGATTCGATCCCTGGGTGGGGAAGATACCCTGGAGAAGGGAATGGCTACCCAGTCCAATATTCTTGCCTGGGGAATTTCATGGACAGAGGAGACTGGTGGTGGGCTACAGTCCATGCGGTCACAAAGAGTCAGTCATGACTGAGCAAGTAATGCTTTCACTTTTCACTTTCAGGCAGTGATAAATGCTGTGTGGACTATGAGGACTGAGAGGGCTATATGTGATAGGGCTGGAAGAATTACTAATTAGGAAAAGACTGAGCAGAAAATCTCTCCAAGGTTGTAGAATTTGAGAACAGTAGCAGAAGATGAACGTGAAGGCTTCTGAAAGCCAGATCCTACAGGACCTTAGGCCATGATAAGGACTTGGGATTTTATTCCATTGGTGATTGGAAGGATTGGACGATTTCTGAAGTTATGATCAGTTTCTATTATATTTTAAAGGGCCACTCAGGCTTCTGTGAGGAGAATAAGTTGTCAGGAAAAAAGACGGGCAAGTTAGGCGGCTACCGCTGTAGTTCAGGTGAGAGGTGGTGATGGCTTGGAGCCCAAACTGGCTCTTACTACACTTCAGCTGTTTCCCTCATTTCCTGTCATATTTGCTCAGAATGCTAGGCGTGCTTCTTTCTCTTGGTTGCCTAGTTGTCCATGTCTTAGTTTTGGTTCCTCTCAAAGCTGATCATCTGCTAAGAACTACTGTACAGTTTTCTTTCCTGGAAGTGATCCCGGGAGGCAGGAGTGAGGCACAAGGGGAGTGGGACAAGGTAGAAAGTACAATCAGCACAGGTGTCGTTGGGCTGATTACTGCTCCGAGCAGCTGGGGCTCAAGCCCTCCGCGGCCTTCTAAGAAGTCCTCAGAATTAGCTTGGGGGTTGCAGCTGCTTACCATAGGAGACTGGGGCAACCTCCATCCCCACTAATTGAAGACTGTCCTTGGGGACATTAACTGTCTGCACTTCTGGGCTATCCTGAGCAGACTGAGTGTGCTCCTGTGGCTTCAGGGAAAGCCCGAGGCAGCAAAGTGCGGAGGTGCAGTGAGCACATGAGCAGGGATATTGGCCACAGGCATAGGGCTCAAATCATCTCAGTATGGCTACAGTGGTTGGTGGGTCAAGTGGAGGGGGCAAGGGACACAAAAACCTCTATTCCACCCTCCAATTCCTTGCTGACAGTTTAACCTACCTACGAACTTTGGCATACATCACCTTGGAAACGTGTTTAGCACTTTCACTTCCAGGAAACTGGGTTCTGTACGAGACAGACTACCTGAGATCCTGGTACTATCCTCATCCTGCTGCAGTGTGAGCACTGCTTCTTCCAAGAAATTCTTTTAGGTATTTGCTGCCATAATGGATCCTGGCTGGGCATGATGATTTTAACTACAGGATAGCTCCCTTGGGCACCAGACCTATTGCTGAGTTAGTTCCAGTGCCAGTATTTGTTAGATGCTGACCTTGTAAGAGCCACAGAATCTCTGTTAACATCATTCTCTTTAATTAAAAAAGAAATGAAAATAGGACTTCCCTTATAAAGCTGTTGTGGGAATTAAATGTAGTGAAGCAATAAAACTCTTAGCCCAGCACCTGGTACATAGTTAGGCTCAATGTATGTTAGTGGTTACTTCTATCCCAAATGTCTCTGCTTTTTCCTTAGTGATCATTGCAAAGAAAAAGAGGAAAACAATAGAATGGGAAAGACTAGAGATCTCTTCAAAAAAATCAAAGATACCAAGGGAACATTTCATACAAAATGGGCACAATAAAAGACATAAATGATATGTACCTAACAAAAGCAGAAGATATTAAGAAGAGGTGGCAAGAATACACAGAAGAACTATACAGAAAAGATCTTCACGACCCAGATAACCATGATGGTGTGATCACTCACCTAGAGCCAGACATCCTGAAATGCGAAGTCAAGTGGCCTTAGGAAGCATCACTATGAACAAAGCTAGTAGAGGTGATGGAATTCCAGTTGAGCTATTTCAAATCCTAAAAGATGATGCTATTAAAGTGCTGCGCTCAATATGCCAGCAAATTTGGAAAACTCAGCAGTGGCCTCAGGACTGGAAAAGGTTAGTTTTCATTCCAATCCCAAAGAAAGACAATGCCAAAGAATGTTCAAACTACCACATAATTGCACTCCTCTCACACTCTAGTAAAGTAATGCTCAAAATTCTGTACAGGCTTCAACAGTACATGAATCATGAACTTCCAGATGCATAAGCTAGTTTTAGAAAAGGCAGAGGAACCAGAAATCAAATTGCCAACATCCATTGGATCATCAACAAAGTAAGAGAGTTCCAGAAAAATATCTACTGCTTTATTGACTATGCCAAAGACTTTCACTGTGTGGATCACAACAACCAGTGATCAATGGAAACAATGGAAACAATTACAGACTTTATTTTCTTGGGCTCCAATATCACTGCAGATGGTGATTGCAGCCATGAAATTTAAAAGACACTTGCTCCTTGGAAGAAAAGTTATGACAAACCTAGAAAATTCTGAAAGAGGTGGGAATACCAGACCACCTCACCTGCCTCCTGAGAAATCTGTATGAAGGTCAAGAAGCAGCAGTTAGAACTGGACATGGAACAACAGACTGATTTCAAATCCGGAAAGGAGTATGTCAAGGCTGTATATTGTCACCCTGCTTATTTAACTTATATGCAGAGTACATCATGAGAAATGCTGGGATGGATGAAGCACAAGCTGGAATCAAGATTGTCAGGGAAATATCAATAACCTCAGATATGCAGATGACACCACCCTTATGGCAGAAAGTGAAGAAGAACTAAAGAGCCTCTTGATGAAAGTGAAAGTGGAGAGTGAAAAAGTTGGCTTAAAACTTAACATTCAGAAAACTAAGGTCATGGCATCTGATCCCATCACTTCATGGCAAATAGATGGGGAAACAATGGAAACAATTACAGACTTTATTTTCTTGGGCTCCAATATCACTGCAGATGGTGATTGCAGCCATGAAATTAAAAGACAGTTGCTCCTTGGAAGAAAAGTTATGACAAACCTAGACAGCATATTAAGAAGCAGAGATATTACTTTGCCAACAAATGTCCATGTAGTCAAAGCTATGGTGTTTCTAGTAGTCATGTATGGATGTGAGAGTTGGACTATAAAGAAAGCTGAGAGCCGAAGAATTGATGCTTTTGAACTGTGGTGTCGGAGAAGACTCTTGAGAGTCCCATGGACTGCAAGGAAATCCAACCAGTCCATCCTAAAGGAAATTAGTCCTGAATATTCATTGGAAGGACTGATGCTGAAGCTGAAGCACCAATACTTTGGCCACCTGTTTGGAAGAACTGACTCATTAGAAAAGATCCTGATGCTGGGAAAGATTGCAGGCAGGAGGAGGAGGGGATGACAAAGGAAGAGATGGTTGGATGGCATCACCGACTCAATGGACATGAGTTTGAGTAAGCTGCAGGAGTTGGTGATGGACAAGGAAGCCTGGTGTGCTGCAGCCCATGGGGTCATAAAGAGTCAGACACAACTGAGTGACTGAACTGAACTGAACTTTTCTCCATCACCGTTTTTCACTTAGTTCTCCTCTTCCCTGGCCATGGTGTGAAGTCTGAGGTGCTCATCAATTCTGGTAATGCTGTTACCAATAGACTTGCAAGTCTCTAGGGTCAGGACTCTGATCCTGGTTTGTTTGTTTTTTTTCTGACCAAGAACATTAGTTTTAAGGATCTTCACCTATGATACTCTCTCATGAATTGATCCTGAATTAAATCTCACTTTCTAGTCATGATGTAGTCTATTTTATTCATGGATTTCTAATTCGTGTAAGGGCTTTTGTCAGATTCTTAGTGATAATTTTGTTTATCGAGTTGTTGCTATAGACACTATTTTAGTTTCATGCTTTAATTTTAATAAACCATTTGTTTTCGATCTTTATCTTTAATGGGAATAGGAATAGCAGAGAAAGGGGAGTAGTTCTGAGGGCAAACAATGGAAACTGGATGCCTTCTCTACTCAGGTTACCTCTGCATAGTCTTTCTGTAAACCTAAAGAAGGTGCTCCGAGTCCTCCACAGAGCCTTGCTCCAAAATTTATCTTGGAAAGACTGATAGAGCAAGCTAAATTTCTATCAGGATAATTTAGGAAGACTGAACGCTATGTTTCTTCTGCAGGAGAGCAATGATATCAGTTCTATTGAGAATCTAAGAGTATGCCTGAAATAAACCTGCTTTCTGTGCTAGTTTTGAGAATGTTTCAAGCTTTTATGAGAGTATTTCATATGCTGAACTCTTTCTTTTTCTTTTTGCTGAACTCTTTGAATTCCCTCTGTGGTGACTCACGCCTAGCATTTGAATGAAAGCGGAGGGACACGAAAGCGCATAAAACACAGCTTCTTATCTCAAGAGGCTTTTAGACTAGAGGGGACCTTACATGTATAACATAGAAACAAATATGCGAAGTGTTATGAAAAGGTACAAAAGATAATGGTGATATTCTTTTATTTCTTTTATTAGTAGAAGTGTTCATGGGAGAAGTCACATTTGAGCCATCATTGTGGATAGGTGGGATTTTGGTACAAAGGGTTAAAGAGTAAAAGCAGACCCATGGATATTAGAGGATAAAGAAATAGTTTGAGCAAAAGCAGAGGTATCAGAGTATATTGTAAGTTCATAAAATTGCAAATAGACCAATTGGACTGAAACATAAACTGCCTGGGGGGTATCATGTTGAAATTTCTTCATTTCCATCTTCATGACTTCTTTATTTATTGGAAAAGAAATGTTAAATTTCCTATAGTCCTAAAAAATAAGCAATGTATACACTTTATTCTCAATGGAGGTGTCAAAGAAACATGCTGTCACCTAAGTTAAAGTACATTTTCTACCTATTTCCTTGGCTTTTCTTTTTTTTTTTTTTTTGCATGTTGGGAAACTTTTTTCCCATGTATTTGCTCTTTGTGAAATTTTTAATAATATTCATGGTATAGTTTCATTGAGAGGACCGTAGAAATTATTAACACTAAGCTTTACAAGTGACTACTAAAGTGAAAAATCATGGGAAGTTTGTTGATTAAGGATCTACTTATTCTTTTAATTTCCTAGTCAAATTTATTTGACACATTCTCGTTAGTAACATTGTGGCATGAAAATATACCAACTTGGGTTAAATTTTACCTCTGCTACCAGATGTATAACCTTGGACACATTTCTCAACCTCTCTGCCCCTCTATTTATTTATGTGTAAAATGGGGATGGCAAATACAGGCACACAGCAAGAGTTAGGTGGAATATATTGAATGTCTCTACTCAGCTGTAGTGCAATGCAAGCTTGAAAACACCATATGATCTACTTTTTGATGAGTTGTCTAAATGCTTTCATGTCCTGCTGAAAAAGAGGTATATTGTACTGTGGGGAGACCAGTACAGATGTCCCTGCTGCTGCTGCTAAGTCGCTTCACTCGTGTCCGACTCCGTGCAACCCCATAGACGGCAGCCCACCAGGATCCCCCATCCCTGGGATTCTCCAGGCAAGAACACTGGAGTGGGTTGCCATTTCCTTCTCCAATGCATGAAAGTGAAAAGTGAAAGTGAAGTCGCTCAGTTGTGTCCGACTCTTCGCGACCCCATGGACTGCAGCCTACCAGGCTCTTCCATCCATGGGATTTTCCTGGCAAGAGTACTGGAGTGGGGTGCCATTGCCTTCTCCACAGATGTCCCTAGATAACAACATAAGACAGGGAGTCTGGCTTACTGGGGAATGCTGAAGTGCACCAGGCACCACTGTTCTTATTGGCCTTGACCTCTCATCAATCACACTCTCAGCACTCGTGCTGTCTTCTCAATACTGACTCACTGATTTCCCTCTGAAAAATGTGAAGGTGACTTCTTACCTTATGTCTCAGTCCTCTTTGACTTATTTTGGTTTTGAATATACTTTTTCCATCTCTGAGGTGTTCTCACTGTTGGATCAACCGACACCAGCTGTTTCCCATTCCCGATATTGTCTATTGTTCTACCTGCTGGTAACTTTTCTGCTTCCAACAAACCAAGAAGCAAATGAAGTTGCAAGAGATACATATAGCTCACTATCTGGCTAAAAATTGGATTTGGCAGCAGGTCACCTGGGAGTTGCCAAGTCAAATGCAATAGAGAATGTGTGATTTGATTAAATGAAATATCAAGGTTCCTCTTGCTGACCACATCTCCTCATTTAGGGGCTGCTAGAATTCTAGGCAACTACATGGGGCAGCAGAGAAATCAGATGATCACAGCAGAGGTCCTCTCAGAGTCTCTGTCCCCGCTCTCCAACTGTCTACCTTACTCTTTCACTCGAAGTTGCTCTGCTAGCTTGTCCCCCACTAAACCCTTCATTTCCCCCCGAGGTCTGGGGCTCCTCTAACCTTCCTATCTCTCACCCATAATCACTCACATAAATTTTAAAATCAGAATCTTTGAAGTCCTTCTTGAGCCTCCTACCTTCTTTTTCTAAATATAATTTATTTATATTTAGAAATATAAAGTCATCTGCCTGTTTCCTCAATGGTTTCCTCAACCATTTCCTCATCCCAGTAACCATCATCTCTCATCTGGATATCAAAATCGTCCCCTAATTGTTCTCCCCGTGGTCCTTCTTGGTCCTTTGTTCCTATGTCCAACATATTCATCACACCACATGAACATGGTCTTTAAAAAATTCAGTCTTATCAGCTTCCTCTTTTGCCAAAAGCCCTTTTATGGCTTTACACTTCTTTTAGAGTAAAATCCGCCTTGCTTACCTTGTGATTACCTGTATTACTACCTTCTACCTATTCTCCCAGGTGCCTATCCTCCTGTTCCCTCCGTGGCTTTCTTTGTTCAGGTCATTCAAGTAATGTCTCCTGTCTCCTTCCGATTCTTTAGTTAGCTAAGCTCTGCCTTGCCTTCCACCTACAGCAAGGCCCTTCTTCCACCTTCAAATAGATTGCTTCTCCTTACCATTCATGTCTCAATGTTAAACATAATCCATCATGGCTTAATTCACAGTAACCCCCATCCCTTGTTATTATTTTTTAATAGCATGGTGGTTTCCATGATATATTTTTCAGTTTACTCATTTAATATTTATATCCCATACTAGAGAGAAAGAGGAGAGTAAAACTTGGCTTAAAACTCAACATTCAGAAAACTAAGATCATGGCATCTGGTCCCATCACTTCATGGCAAATAGATGGGGAAACAGTGGAAACAGTGACAGACTTTATTTTCTTGGGCTCCAAAATCACTGCAGATGGTGACTGCAGCCATGAAATCAAGATGCTTGCTCCTTGGAAGAAAAGTTATGACAAACCTAGACAATATATTAAAAAACAGAGACATTACTTTGCCAACAAAGGTCTGTCTAGTCAAAGCTATGGTTTTTCTGGTAGTCACATATGGATGTGAGAGTTGGACTATAAAGAAAGCTGAGTGCCAAAGAATTGATGCTTTTGAACTGTGGTGTTGAGGAAGACTCTTGAGAGTCCCTTGGACTGCAAGGAGATCCAACCAGTCCATCCTAAAGGAAATCAGTCCTGAATATTCATTAGAAGGACTGATGCCAAAGCTGAAACTCCAATACTTTGGCCACCTGATTGGAAGAACTGACTCATTTGAAAAGACCCTGATGCTGGGAAAGATTGAAGGCAGGAGGAGAAGGGGACGAAAGAGGATGAGATGGTTGGATGGCATCACCGACTCAATGTACATGAGTTTGGGTAAACTCCAGGCTTTGGCAATGAACAGGGAGGCCTGGCGTGCTGCAGTCAGACACAATTAAGTGACTGAATTGAACTGAGAGAGTGAGACCCTTGAAAGCAGATATAAAGCCTCTAGCACTGTGTACTCATAGGTGCTTTGAATATTTAGTTTGAGCTGATAAATAGAATGAATACCAATAAGGGCAGTGAATTCCAAATAGGCATGAAGCTAGAAAATGCTTTGTTTCTGTGTCAACCATACAGAGAGGTCACACTGATCTTTTATTTGAATCCTTTTGTTTCATTTAACAGAAGTTTTTTTTTGTCAATAAAAGGGGATGAGGGTATTACTTTTCTTTTCAAAATCTTTAAGGAGCAACATTGTTCCGCAAAGCTGGGCTAGTGGGGAGGATTATTTCCAATGCCAGGATCTGAGTTGCCACCCCTCTCGCAACACACATATCAAATAGAAATAAGTGTCTTTGTTCTCTTCAGAATCACATTCTCAGTGAGCCAAAGTCCTTACTATCTCAGTAATTACCAGGCATTGGCCCTGGTCTCTCCATAGGTGAGTTTGGAGTCATATCTTGAGGCCATTTCTGTACACAAGCTGGCCAAATCCAGCTGATTTGGGGAACATTTTCCTTTTGGGAATTCAGGAGAACCTTTTGTTTAGATTTAGCAGGGTCATCCTAAATGTAATAGCATTTAGTTTATACAGTTTTGCACATAATGCTGAATTTATCATCTGATCAGCAGGGATTTAGTTCATAGGACACTTTAAATGCTCAGAGTCCTGAGTGTAATGGACAAAAAGTAGATGCTGGCTAGGATTGTGCCCAAGGACAAAGATAGAGTCTAACAATATATTTACTATGTTACCTGTGTAGGACAAATGTCACTCATATGTTAAGAATTATACAGCAAATCACCTGAGCTTCTTGATTTAGATGTCCTGTACAACCCAGGGATTGTTCTCAAAGTGGGCATAGTCTGGAAGTCATGCTTGTCAGTTCAGTTCAGTTCAATTCAGTTCAGTTGCTCAGTCGTGTTCGACTCTTTGCAACCCCATGAATTGCAACACACCAGGCCTCCCTGTCCATCACCAACTCCCGAAGTTCACTCAGACTCACGTCCATCGAGTCCATGATGCCATCCAGCCATCTCATCCTTGGTCATCCCCTTCTCCTCCTGCCCCCAATCCCTCCCAGCATTAGAGTCTTTTCCAATGAGTCAACTCTTCTCATGAGGTGGCCAAAGTACTGGAGTTTCAGCTTTAGCATCATTCCTTCCAAAGAAATCCCAGGGCTGATCTCCTTCAGAATGGACTGGTTGGATCTCCTTGCAGTCCAAGGGACTCTCAAGAGTCTTCTCCAACACCACAGTTCAAAAACATCAATTCTTCGGTGGTCAGCCTTTTTTCACAAGAAGATGCAAATGTAAGCATCAGTGATACAAAGAGAGCAGACTTCAGAGAAAGCTGGATACAAGCTCAATAAACTCAAAGAAGCCAAAGTAATGGGGTCATGCAAAAAGTGAAAAGAAATCATTCTGTGGCCAAAAGTTACTGATGGAGAGTAATACTAGATAGTGGCTTTCCAAAAATTTTGACTGTGGTCCTCAGTAACAAATGCAGCAATTTTTATAAGGAATATTTACCCATAGCGTGGATGTACTTTTAACTTTCCTTTCCTTCCTTTCCTTTTTTTTTCTTTTCTCCATCCTAATGCCTTCTTTCCAAAATAGCTCATCTCAATCCATTGGACTAATTTCTTGACACTCTGATGGATATTGACTTGCAGTTACCAGAACAAACGAAACAAACAAAAACACATAAACAAAAAACTAGCAAGCAATCAATCAACAAACAAACAAGCTTTGTTGTAGAACATTCTGGAGAGTACCAGAGTCAACCTCACAATGTAATGATTCTGTACTTGAAGTGAACTTTGAGCAAGCATGTCAACAAAGATAGAATTTCCTGCACATATTATAAGTGTCCTGATGCAGGCAGGGAATCAATAACCCAGCACTGAGTGGTGTGAGACAAGAGCCTTCTGGGCCACACACTATAAGATCAATAGAAATTAATCAACACAAGAAGGAAGCATGTATTGCACCAGAATAAGTGGTTAAGAGTGTAAATGTGCTCCTTAGGGAGGAGTTAATATCAGAAGTCCATTTATTCTTTTATTTGTTTATTCAACCAATATTTTTGAAAGATCCAGATCATATGTGGGAACAAGACACAGCCTGTGCCTTTAAAGGACTTCATAGTGAACCTGCTGTTCATGGTTTGATATAAATGATATGACAATTAATATATAATCATATGTAATATAACAAATTGAATGGAAAGAAAAAAGCCATATAATTCACATTTCACATCACAGCTTTAGTTGTTTTCAGTTAACCCCTCTTGGTAACTGGGTTATCTTTAGGTATTGTATGTAGATACCTAGACAATGTGGACATCAAATCACAAATCACAATTGCAGTCGAGAGGCTTGCAGTTAAGGGTGGAGAGCTCGAGTGAGTAAAACCTTTAAAATAAAGTTGATTTAAAAAGTGTATTTATTTTTTGAGTATTAATTATTACACTTGGTATATTGAATGCATACTTTAAAAAGATAGTTTCCCTATGAGATTGTCATACTAATGTTGAGTTTCAGAGTACACTTACACGATCCAATTTGGAAATCCATTAAGTGTTACCTTTTATTGATTTTTAATTTGGTTAATGTTTGTACCTACCTCCAACTAATTATAAACTCTTTAATGATAGAATTTTACTCTTTATATATTTCTTAAATGAGTGTGGGATATAAAATAAGTATTAAAGTTATGAGCTCATGAGATTATTACCATGGACAATTGTTTTCCTTCCTGAAAATAAGGGGTAGAGTCATGACTTCTAAGAATGTAAGGTTAAGAAATTCATGCTTCTATCTGTGTTGCAGTTTTTTTTGTTTTCTAAATATCCTGGACCTTGTTATTGGTGCCGGAACTTACCCTCCAGTAGCCATAGCTACCTGGGGCCTAAGTAACCAAGTGTGTGTGAAGTCTATTGCTGGTTTTCTCAGGCTGCCATGATAAATTATCACAAACGAGATGGCTTAAACTGCACAGATTTATTTTCTCATATTTATGCCGTTCCTCCCTCATAGTTTTGAGAGTTTGCTGGCAGTTTTTGGTGTTCCTTGCCTCATAGATGATCCTCGTCTTCCTGCATCTTCAAATCATCTTTCTTCTCTGCATGTCTGTCTTTGTCTTCAATTTCCCCATTTATAAAAGGGCACAGTCTGTTAGGTTAAGGTCCACCCATACAACCTCATCTTAACTTGATCACATGTAAATAAGATCACACTCACAGGTAGGGGGTTAGGACTTGACATCTTTTGAGGGGACATAATTCAGTCCCAAAAGACTATATTGTGAGATCTTTGATTTTATTGAGAACATCACTTAAACCTTGTCAAGAGTTAGACAACATCCTTGTCCACACCTGACTTAGCTATTTACCCACTTTTATTATGAATTCTAAAGTCTCCTCCCAATTCCTGCTGCTATTTTGTCAAGGGATTTTGTCAGATTGATTATTCTACCATGTAAAGTACCATCAAATAGACCATTTCTATATTCCCAGTAACCCCATTGTTGTGCATCAACCACCTTAAGTCCCCTAGATTTTATTGTTACATGTACCCTTGCTTATAGGTGGGGAATCATAAGGAAAACTGCCTCAGAGATTTCACAGTTATTTGGAAACAACTGAAAAAATAGGATATCTATTTCAATATATGAAAAATATCTAGCAAGCTGAGACTAGATTTTTCTTGAGAATCCACAAAATAAGCAAGAACACTCAGAAGTGTTACTTTTTCTGTTCACTTGAACTCTAGCATCCATAACATCGCTCCCACGGTTAATACACAAAATATCTAGCATCTGAGGATGTTAAAAACTGTTCTACTATAAATGCATGCACTTTAACGATTTTTCCCAGAAGTAATGACGTAGAGACTAGGTTTATTCCAGTCTCCCAGCCCATATTTTGCTTGTGACTAAGGAAAGCTGGTTAAAAAGATGAAATGGTGGCATGTTAACTGACCCACATGGGTATGAGTCTCACTTGTGATGAATGCTAAATCCTGCTAATGATATTACAGAGGATATTACCTAAGCTCAGATAAAGTATTGTTCATGAGATGGCTAACTGGAAGTGTTTCCTGCAGGGATACCAGAAAAGGCCAGGGGTTCACATCAAGATAAGAGATTTTAGAGGGATGGAGTGAGAGAAAGAAAAAGGAATCTTCACATCAGATATGATTTCAGTGATTATTGCATTTTTTGGTATATCTTTTCTTCAAAAATAGCTCAGTATTTTAGATAGAAACACATTCTGTCTGAAAATACATCATTTGGCTGCTAAAGTATTTTCTAGGTAGTTTTGAGGAAGTACATTTGTATAGATATAAAATGATGACAATATTTGTATCATCTTAATATCAATGCATATAGCATGCTGATTAACAGCGAAATCTGAAACCAGAATGTGTGGGTTTGACTCCTAACCTTGTACTAAACTAGTCAGCAAAGCAGCAACAGGTGTCACAGGCAAAGTAGAGTGTCCAGCAGGTTACTCACTGAGAAATACCTCCTGGAAGTATTTTTTTTTTTCTCATGAAAGTGCCTTTTAATTGACCACTGTTGTAGCCACTTGTTTTACTCAAGTGTTTAAGACACTTCCCTAACATGAATTCCAAGTCACTGAGGCTGTCCCCTGGCATTTGCACTTTGTGAATAAAAAGTCACATTAAAAAAAAAAAAATCCTTGGTGGTTGTGAACACTGAGAAAGGCACTTAACTACACTTTAATTTTGTTCCTCTCTTTGTAAAATGAGTCTAAAAATAGGCCTATCTCATACATCCACTGTGATAGCTAAATTATTTAATAGACTGAGAATTAAATGACTTTAATACTTAGAACAGTGTCTAGCAAAGAAGAAAAGTGAAGGGAGAGTCACTCAGTCTTGTCCATTCTTTGTGACCCCATGGCCTGTAGAGTCCATGGAATTCTCTGGGCCAGAATACTGGAGTGGGTAGCTGTTCCCTTCTCCAGGGGATCTTCCCAACCCAGGGATCAAACCCAGGTCTCCCTCATTGCAGGCGGTTTCTTTACCAGCTGAGCCACAAGGGAAGTATATATAATTAATATTATCTGTGTGCAGTCTGGACTTCCCAGGCAGCTCTGTGGTGAAGAATATGCCTGTCAATGCTGGGATGTGAGTTCTGTCCCAGGGTCAGGAAGATTCCCTGGAGAAGGAAATGGCAACCCACTCCAGTATTCTTGCCTGGGAAATCCCGTGGACAGCGGAGCCTGGTGGGCTGCAGTCCATCAGCTTGCAAAGATTCAGACATGACTTAGCAACTGAGCGGCAGCAGAGCAGTGTCCAGTCTGTATTAAATATTTAAAAAAATTCAAGAAAACTATGTTTTGAAGTTTTATTGCAGGGGAATTATATCATAATTTGAGAACCAATTAAACTAAAATACATGTGATAGACGGCAATACAATAGAGTATGTCATTATATCCCAAGTGTTGTATATTGTTTTCAAGGATAAGCACAACCTTTCTCCTATTCTCTCCCATTCTTCTCTGCAGTGTGCCTTTGTGACTTGTTCCATTAAGAGGTGGAGACTATTTTCCCTAACCTCTGAGTCTGGACTCACTATTTGCCTTATTTGGACCAACAGAATAAAGTGGAGGTGATGTTATACTGAGTCCAGGAGTTTCTCTCTCCAGGGACAATGCAACTTCTGGCCTGACACTCTTGGAACTCTTCCCTAGGACTAGGGCAAAAAAAGCTGGTCAAACATACTGGAAGATAAAAGGCCCATGGAGGAAAATGAAGGTGTGCTAATCAACACCAGGACCATTTGTCAGACAGCAGGTGAGGTTGTCTTGGATCCTCCTGTGCAGCTGACACTCAAGGTGATGCTCCACATGAGTGAGCACAGCTGAGAAACTCCCAAGTCAACCTGCAAAATCATGGCAGACAGAAACTTGCTGTTGTAAGATACTGAGTTTGCTGCTAAGTCACTCCAGTCGTGTCCAAATCTGTGCGACCCCATAGACGGCAGCCCACCAGGCTCCCCCGTCTCCGGGATTCTCCAGGCAAGAACACTGGAGTGGGCTGCCATTTCCTTCTCCAATGCATGAGAGTGAAAAGTGAAAGTGAAGTCGCTCAGTTGTGTCCGACTCTTAGCGACCCCATGGACCGCAGCCCACCAGGCTCCTCCATCCTTGGGATTTTCCAGGCAAGAGTCCTGGAGTGGGGTGCCATTGCCTTCTCTGAAGATACTGAGTTTAGGAGTAGATTATTATACATCACTGAAACTTTTAGTGATTCAGAGTAAAATGCAATTGCTTTTTAGGGGTTTAAAGAAAGGCACTGGGGCTGTGGGGTGACTTGGAAAGGCTCATCAAAAAAATGTGACATTTTAACAGGCCTTGGAAGATGTCTTAATCAGTTTGTGCAGCTATAATAAAATAGCATACACAGGGATAGCTTATAGATAACAGGAATACAGTTCTCCCAGTTCTGAGGCTGGGACATCTAGGACTCAGGTGCTAGCATGGTCGGGTGATGACCTTCTTCCTGGTTAATAGCCAGGCTCTTCTTACCATGTCTTTACATGGTGGAAGGGTTAGAGGTCTGTCTGGAAGCTTGTTTTGTTGTTTTTGTTTAGTCACGAAGTCACGTCTGACTCTTTTGCCACTCTGTGGATTGTAAAGGACACTAATCCCATTCACAAGGACTCCACCCTCATAACTTAATCACCTCTCAAAGGCTCTACCTCCTAGATCCTTCTCCTCCCCCTCCCCCCAGCGCTCCCCTCCCCACCCTTGCCATCGCCTCCTCCCTGAGATACTGAAGGTATAACTGACAAAAGGACATTATGAAGTTTGGTTATTAAGGTGGGAAGATAACCTTGATTTGGTTCAGGTTGAGTGATATTAGGACCGACAGAAAAATGATACCTCATAGAACAAAATGAGGCTACAGTGGAGAAGACAGACATGTAGATTTGACCATCATCTGAAGACAACTTCAGACAATGGTGAAAGTGGATGACTTCACTCAAGGAGATAGTATGTAAGAACAAACAAACAGACAAGGGGTCAGAGAAGAATCTTGAACAATAAGTACCAACAGCTGAGAATCAGAACTATTGCAGATTTCATGATAAAATGACTCCTGGAACTTATCAAAGGTTTCATTTGAAAAAAAAAATCTCACTTCTAAATATTCTGTCATAAGTGGCTGTGAAAACATTGAAAGGCCCCTAGGAAAGTGTAGCTGGCTTTGGTGAACCTTAATTAAGTCTTCATTTAGATAATGCTATAGTTATCTCAAATTTTTAGCTATACCAATTTATTATAGAAAAAGCCACAAGATAATGTCAACATTTAATCTTTCTCACCTCAGTTGGAAAAGAAAGTATCTCAAATAGACATTTTTGTTTCCTGTCTGTGGTTTCCATGATTCTTTAAACTAGTCAAAAATATAATAGCTGTAGGAGAATTATTTGTGATTAAATGTGTTAAAGCAGCATATTTTGGTTTCCAACTGAGACAAGTTCATTTTAGACATCAGGTATGTATAGGCAGTGTCTGATCCAGAAGACTAGTCTCTGAATATGAAGAAACCACTAAAAAAGGAACTTATGAACCATGAACAATTTGAAATTCATAAGAGAGGTTTAAGACCATGGACTTGTGTGGAAAGAGTCAGGTAATAAGTGTGTGCAGTTTATATGGTCCTGTGTTCTTATCCTGTATGGCACATATATCTCTTGTTTTCCTAACACACACAGGAATTTGTACTACCTGAGTCCTAGCAATTAAGCTCAATGGACAAAATTAAATAAGACAGTTATTTCCTTCAAGTCTCTGAGACAAAAGCCAAGGCAACGCTCTTCTTGGGGCCAGGTAAAAGAGGGAAAGAAAAAGAGGCATCCTCTTGGCTTTTTGAGCAACAGTTTGGAAACAAAGGCCACCATCATTCAGACGCTAGTTCCCTTTACAACACTGGCAGGCTCTGGGAAGGACAGAAAAAAGGGGTACAGATATTGGTAGGCTGGTTATTTCAGGGTGTAAAGATGCATGAAATACAGTCTGATATTTCTATTTTAGAGCTGACTATAAAGCAAAGTTGTCAGATGAGAAAGATTTAGAAGAGAAGGGATGTAGAATTGAACAGTAAGTGAAAAGTGCTAATAGCTCAGTCACGTATGACTCTTTGCAACTCCATGGATTGTAGCCCACCAGGCTTCCCTGTCCTGGGATTCTCCAGGCAAGAATACTGGAGTCGGTAGCCATGCCATAATGATGAAATAGTCATTTTGAAAGGTCATAAGCTAAACAAGATTTCTAAGCATTGTTGTATGCCCCTTTGTTTTGTGGCCATACAATATATTCAAACTCAGTTCAGTTCAGTTCAGTGGCTCAGTCGTGTCCGACTCTTTGAGACCCCATGGACTGCAACACGCCAGGCTTCCCTGTCCATCACCAACTCCCAGAGTTTACTCAAACTCACGTCCGTTGAGTCGGTGATGCCATCCAACCATCTCATCCTCTGTCATTCCTTTCTCTTCCTGCCTTCAATCGTTCCCAGCATCAGGGTCTTTTCAGATGAGTCAGTTCTTCCCATCAGGTGGCCAAAGTATTGGAGTTTCAGCTTCAGCATCAGTCCTTCCAATGAATATTCAGGACTGATTTCCTTTAGAATGGACTCAGTAGGTATGTGTTTTTCTCCAGGAGAAATTGTTTGGTTGCAGGTTGAGACTCAATGTGTTAGTTGAGTTTAATTACAACTGGGATTTAGCCAAGAGAGTATGATGCAGAGAGAAATGAGTGAAACAGCATGTGACAATAAATTATTTAAGTGATGGGCCATGGAAACTAAGCTCTAGCTAGAGAGGAAAGTCAGTGCAGGTTGAAGGTGATAGTGAAAAAGCTATTGAATCTGTGGGCTGTTGACTTTGATGGGGTAGAAAAGTAGTCAAGGAGAGTTGTTGAAAAGGAATACTAAAGAAAAGAAATAGTTGAGCATTTCTTCATTTCTTTGCTGTGTAATGTTGAAACAAAACATCTGAAGATATAGTGTGATTCTTTTCCTATCAATATGGGAAAATAAGATATCTGGAGATAAGTTACCTGGCTAGATGAGATTAAACTGTTTAACACCTGATTGAAATTTTTAACAATCCAGTAGGGAGACATAAGGCTATCAATGCATTTTGGATTGGTAGACTTTTACAAAGTGCAGAAAGCATTTTTCATTTTAAATTCTGGCCTACAATCAAATTCCCCATTAGCCATTCAATTATACCTGAAATTTGTCCTCCCCCTCAACTTGTAGGCTCTCTAAGCTTAGGAGTAGAAACTCCTTTCAACTGGAAAGATTCATAAACATTGATTTAAGGTTTCTTCCCGTATTATGTTTTTATATTGATTACAGGATTAGAACAAGCATGAAGCCAAAAATACAGAAAGAGGAGTTCGTATCATGAACCTTGCCAGAACTGTATACTTCAATTAAGCATTGTGCAGTTAATTTCCTTTTCAGACCTGCCTTGATGCAGATTCTTTTGTCAGAAAGGACACTTTTTTTATACAGACTGAGCTGAAATCAAGTGTGTTTTTAGTGCAAGTGTTAGTATTTTCCTCAGAAAGGACAGCCATTGAAACCAGGAGACCCTCTGCTCTCAGTGTATAAATAGTTTCTCCCTCTTATTTCCTCTATGGCTATTTATAGAACATAAGCAAACTAGAATATGGTCAATCTGTCATCCATTGCCATATATTCCAGAAAAACTGAGCTCACTAAAAGTTAGCTCCAATCCTAACCAAAAATGTAGATACATTTTTTAAAATTTTTATTTTTTAAAGTCACTTTAACTAAAAAATATTTTTTTTAGAGGAAGAAAAATTGAGGAGTGGAGATTTGGCAGAAGTCGTTTCTTCAGGTGTCAATTACTGGTAGTTAGATTATTTTCCTCATTTTGTTGATTGTAAAAATCCGAAGAATGATCTCTATTTCTGAGTTGATAACTTGATAGTTATGATTAGTTTCTCTGAACTTACATGGACATTTCACATCAACATGATAATATGAGGCAGTAACTGCATTTTATACAATGCTGATGTTGAATTTGTTTAGCATGATGCCTTCATAAATATTATCTCATATAAATTGTTTGAGTTTTACCATGTAAAAAAGAAACTGCCTCATCAGACAATAAGAGTTATAACCAATTTCCTGTTTCTATTTGCTTTAGCTTCCAAAAAATTTGAAGAGTTTGATGCTTATCATTTCTAGTTTCTCTAATAAAATTGTGTCTTCTATCCTCATCCTGAAATTTTATATTGTGTCAGATATTTCTATTTAATTAAAAAATAAATCAACCATGAACCACCATTTAAAAAAGTAGAATTGGAATTTCAGAATGTTAATACTGACAAAAACTGAGAAAATGTAGAGTGCATTCTCCCTATTTCCTATTTGTATAATGTAGAAAAGTGGGCTCAGAGTTGCTATATAAATTATATAACTGGTAACTGACAGAGTCAGTGCTAAAAATAAGGTTTTCTCAATCTCAGCTTTGCGCAGGCTAGGGAAAAAGCCTAGGAGTTATATTTGATGTCAAATTTTGCTGTCTGTTTTAAACTTAGTGTTATTGTCTCTGAATTGTTATATATGGGTGATTTTTTACCCCAACTTGACTCCAAACTCTTCCAGGTTAGTCTTCTAGTATCCAGTAAACATTTAAACAAATTACAGGCTGAAAATGGATATTTTCAGTCAATTATTTATTATCAATGATAATGTCTAACCTATTACTTTCTGTGGAATATGATAGGCTTACCCTATTTTGTAATTCTAGAAATACTTAGAGTTTCAGTTCAGTTCAGTCGCTCAGTTGTGTCTGACTCTTTGCGACCCCATGAATCTCAGCATGCCAGTCCTCGCTGTCCATCACCAACACCCAGAATTCACCCAAATTCATGTGCATCGAGTTGGTGATGCCATCTAGCCATCTCATCTTCTGTCGTCCCCTTCTCCTCCTGCCCCCAATCCCTCCCAACATCAGGGTCTTTTCCAATGAGTCAACTCTTCACATGAGGTGGCCAAAGTATTGGAGTTTCAGCCTCAGCATCAGTCCTTCCAATGAACACCCAGGACTGGTGTCCTTTAGGATGGACTGGTTGGATCTCCTTGCAGTCCAAGGGACTCTCAGGGGTCTTCTCCAACACCACAGTTCAAAAGCATCAATTCTTCAGTGCTCAGCTTTTCTCACATCCATACATGACCACTGGAAAAGCCATAGCCTTGACTAGATGGACCTTTGTTGGCAAAGTAATATCTCTGCTTTTGAATATGCTGTCTAGGTTGGTCATAACTTTCCTTCCAAGGAGTAAGCGTCTTTTAATTTCAAGGCTGCCGTCACCATCTGCAGTGATTTTACATGATACTTTTAAACAAAAGAATTATATTAATACACTTAATTGAAAGTAGCACATTTTGAAGATGATCCAAGATGGTGGTACAAGAAGACCCTGAACTCACCTCCTCCCACAGACACACCAAAATTAATGCCTACAAATAAAGCAGTTCCTCCTGAAGGAGACAAGGGATGATTGAACATCTTCTGCAAAAGCAAATGCTAGAAGACCTCATGGAGATGGGTTGAAGAGAGGAAGACATGGTATCTACAGAAACTCCATCCCTGATGCAACAACCTACAATAGGGAGGGATATCACTGAGGGACCTGCCTGCAGACTCTCCCACCCTGAAAATGGTGAAAAAAAAATAACAGCTTAAAGGGCACCTAGATGATACTGAAGGAAATCCATTTACTAGTCCTAGAGTGCTGCCAAACAGGAAAGGAACTGCTGGAACTCTCTTCAGGATCAGAGTCACCAGAGAGTGCTATTTTTTCCATTCTTGCTTCACCTTGATAGTGTGAACAAAAATATGGTCCAGGTGCTCTGACCCACCTGCCAAGTTCCCTGGCCCATGCCAGTTACAATTTTCTCCCCAGGGCAACCCCAGAGTAGAGTGCCTTGTTCCCCCAACCTGCACTTGCTCCAGCTCCAGTTGTCTTACCGAGGTGGCCCTGGCATGGTGCTCACCAGGACTCCCTGGCTCATGCACACTCTAGCTGTCCTGTTATGGTGGCCTCAGCCCAGTCCGTCCCTGCTTCACCTCCAGCTGGCCATCAGGGTGGCCCTAGTGTGGTATGCTCCAGGAATCTACTGGCTCATGCCTGCTCCAGCTCCAGTCATTCTGTCAAGGGGCCTTAGTGCCTCACACCCCAGGACTCCCTGATCTGCTTACTCCAGCTCCAACTGTTCTGCCAAAGTGGCCCTGGTGTGCACTGAAACTCTCCTTATCTGGACCTGCTCCAGCTCCACCAGTCTTTCCAAGGTGACTGTGAAAGTGTGCCCCAAGACACTTCTATCTGTACCCACTTCAGGTCCAGGCAGTCTGCCAAAGTTGCCTGTTGTATGCAGTCTACACAAGGGCATTCCTACATAAGGCCACAGAGGAAGCTCTTTCATCATTATTCCAGGTTCCTATGCAATATTGTTTAATAGTTTAGACATTAACAATACTTTTAACAAAACAAAACCACAAAAATGTGCGTTATATGTCTCCTCTCCTCTCTGAAAAAGAAATCGTTCAGAAGGGAAAGAACCAAATTCTATAGGTGGCTCAGTAGGGTAGCCACTGACCTAATGAATCTATTGAGAGCTTCAAGAATGCCTAGTCCAAACTGACTTGTGCCTTAGTGTAAAATTCACAGCAGATTTTGGAGACTTGGTTTGTAAAGAGTATATAATATCTCAATAGCTTTGTTATTGATTACCTACTGAAGTGTAGTAATTTAGATAGCATTCGCTAAATAAAATATATCATTGAAATTAATTTTACTTTTTTATGTGGCTACTAGAAAATTTAAAATGACATATATAGTTTGCATTTGTGGCTTGCGTCATATTTCTATTGGATGGAGTTGGTTTGCATTGTCCCCTACTCTGTTCCACCAGAGTCATATTCCATAACGTATTCCATCTTTTTAGGTACTTCCCAGTTCAGGAAATGTCTAGTTATGTGTTATATATATAATATATTCCATGCTTTTTTCTCTCAAGATAAACTCCAGCTTTCCATGTCTTCCTCAGTTTAATGAATGCCCAAACATGCCCTGCTATGCATCTTTGTGGACTCGGATGTCCACACTTTTCCTGGAAAACTTGCAAATTGTCTCCACATTTTGAGAGAAATTTTAATAAGAATATAAGTAAACAAAATAATTCAACCAAGGTCAGTTGCTACATCTAAGTGGTTAATGTTTTAACTTGTTAATATTTGTCTGGTATTCATTTATTCCTCTCCTCACACATTAATTTATTCCACAGATGTTAATGAAGGCTTTCTGGGAAAGATGCTTGTTACGTAAGGCTCTCCCAGATCACAGGACTGTGAAGAACTTCAAGGAATGCAGGACACACTGTCAGCTGTTGAAAATGTTTTGACACAGATTACTTATTTAATCACTCTCAGCACAGGCTTTGGTCATTCACTTATGTATTAGTTAAAATAGAAGAATTGCTTGATTTTTTAAAATGTATCTTGATATAGGATAGAAGAAGGAAATTGATCCTGGATTTTATTTTTCTGTAAAGGGAAATGTCCCCTAGGCTTTAGGACAACCATAACAAAATTCCATGCAATATTTTGATGCTGTTAAGGGTTAGTGAAAGTCACTCATCGTGTCTGACTCTTTGCGACCCCATGGACTGTACAGTGGAATATGGAATTCTCCTGGCCAGAATACTGGAATGTGTAGCTGTTCACTTCTCCAGAGGATCTTTCCAACCCAGGGATGGAACCCAGGTCTCCTGTATTGCAGATGGATTCTTTAACAGCTGAGCCACCAGGGAAGCCCAAGAATACTGAAGTGGGTAGCCTATCCCTCGCCAGTGTATCTTCCCAACCCAGGAATCTAACTGGGGTCTCCTGCATTGCAAGTGAATTACTTACCAGCTGAACTACGAGAGAATCCCTTATCAATTATAAATTAAGGGTTATACAATATCTGAAAGGGATTGTTGATGTTCATTCTAATATGTATTGGATTTAATTGCACCTTTGAGGCCCGTCCTCATAAATGATACATCTAATAATAAGCTGAGATTGTCATGAATATTGATGATCTCTTATACCTCACCAGTTTCTTTTACTGAACTGGGTTTTTACCTATTTTCCCATATTTATATTTCCTTGATCTATTAAATAAAATAATTTTGAGTATTATTTTGAAAAGAAGAATAAAAAAGATTAAGTATGATGAAGTGAGTGGATAAAAAAAAATCCATGTGCCTAAATTTACTGTTGAGAAATTATCTTCTTTTAAAGGTTTGCTGTCAGAAAAATTTCAGACCACAGCCCAAAGTAATCAAGGCACAAAGTAATCAAATCATAATCAGTACATCATCCAAAAAAGTTACCATCGCCTATAAAACATATATATGATATTCCTTTATATGTAAGAATAGATTCATTGTGGGAAAACTTTCATTATCCTCATGGCAAATATCTCCAAGTAATTAGGCTTCAGCTGTGGTGGACATCAAAGAAAATACTTCAAGGCTGGAATGCCAAGATAAGCATTCAGTTTTATTCTTCTTTCAGTGGCAAAAACATGTAATCAACATGAATTATTCCATAACACTTGAGCACGTAAAGTATTTTTCTAAATTAAATTAAATTTTATACTGACTCCATCCTCTTTGCCTTTGTAATTAGGAACAAGTCAATCCTGCCTTTCTTCCTTTTTGCGGGGAGAAAGTGAAAGTGAAGTCGCTCAGTCGTCTCCGACTTTGCGACTCCATGGACTGTAGCCTATCAGGCTCCTAAGTCCATGAAATTTTCCAGGAAATAGTACTAGAGTGGGTTGCCATTTCCTTCTCCAGGAGATCTTCCTGACCCAGGGATTGAACCTGGGTCTCCCACATTGTAGGCAGACTCATCTAAGCCACCAGGGAAGTTTTGGGCAGGGGGTGGGGGCCGGTGGGAGAGGCAGATAAGGTGTTCGCCTGGGTTCTTGTAAAAACTCCAAGACCTCTTGAATTCATTAGGAAAAAAAGTTGGGCTAAATTAACAAAGAGACCTATAAATTTAGTGCCTTGCACACGTTGAAAATGTTTCTTTCTCACATAAACTTCTGAGTAGGTGGCAAGAGTTGGTAGGATCACCTTCTGTGTCACTGATTTACTTTTCTTGACTCAAGGTTTTCATTTCTTGATCCTAATGCCCACATTCCAACTAAAGAAAAGGAAGAGGGAAAGTCTGGTCAACTTCTTTCATGGGGATGACCTTAAGGTTGTACACATAATTCTTTAATGACCAGAAGGTGGGCATAGGGCCATATCTAGTCGCAAAGAAACTTAGTAGTAATTGTTACTGATTGGGTACCTCACTAAAAATTCTACCACCATGGGAAAAAGGTAAACACAGACTAGTTAGAAATCCCTCCACTTTTGTAATTGAAGAAAATTATAAGCTGGCCTCGAGATTGAAGCCCAGAGTGGTCACCACTGAGACCATGGTGGTCAAGTCCACGTAGGCTCCCTGAGGACAGAGTGCTCCACTTTTTTGGTGTTCATTTCGTAAACATCCATCCATCCATACAGTCAGCCCAGTCATCTCCTGGAAATAACATGACTCTAGGGCCAATAGAAGGACTCTGCCATTTGGAAGCCTGCCTCCTCTGGGTCTGTCTGTCTGGGAGGGAACAATTCATTTCTGTGTTTTTGCCACTTTCTTCCTTTAAATCCTTCAAGTTTAAAGGAAGTTTCTCTACCCTTGTATCCTGAGATGATTCTATTCTGTTCTTCAAAGGCCCTGACCACTTAAAGAGCAGGAGTTGTTTTTCAAGAATGTTTTCAGGAAAATAAAGCAAAATGCATTTTGAATTCCTCCAGGATTAAGAAAATTAGATATTAAACTGGATGTCACAAATTGGCAGCTGTGGACAGATTGAGTCCACTGATGTATTTAGTTTGGTTTTCAAGGTTTGTTTGTCTAGGATTTTTTTTTGGGGGGGGTGTGTATGGGATTGTTTTTAAATTATATCACTTATTAATACTAAAGAAAAATATATAATCCAGCAATTTTCACATGATTCGGTAATCCCACTTCTGGATTTACATTCAAAGAAAATTAAAACAGGATATCAAAGAAATATCTGTACTCCTATGTTCATTGAACATTATTCACAATAGCCGAGATATAGAAACCACCTGTGTCCATCAACCCACAAATATTAATAAAGAACATGTCATACATACATCACACACAATGGCATATTATTTGGCCAGGAAAAAAGGAAATCCTGCCATTTATAACAATATGGATGGACCTCCTTGAGGGAGTTATGCTAAGTGAAATAAGCCAGGCAGATAAAGATAAATACTGCATGATATCATATATATAGAATCTGAAAAAAAAGTTAAACTCATAGAAATGATGAGCAAAAAATTAGAAAAGAGGCTGGGGGATGCAGAAAACAGGGAATTTTGGTAAAAGAACATAAACTTCCAACTTTAAGAATGGGTCTGAGAATGTGGTGACTATAATTGATAACACTGAATTATATAATTGCAATTTGCAAAGGGAGTAGAACTGAAATGTTTCCACCAAAAAGAAAAAAAAAGAAATACATGGGAATATTTGAGGTTATAGATGTGTTAACTAACTAGTTGAGGGAATCCTTTCACAATGTATGCACATGTACCATGATGTACACTTTAAATATTTTATTATTTTATATGTCAATTATACCTCAATAAAGCTGAAATTAACAAAAAACAAAAACAAAGATATTCCTGGCTTCTCATGGAAAACTGGAAGATGTAGAATGTGGAGACTGGGCTGTATTCCTACAGAGTTGGAGCTGAACAGCAGCCATCTTGTTTGGAGAGAACGTGCACGTCACCATTCACAGACACCTTGTCTACGCATATCATTTAGTTATATTGCCTGTATAGCCCTCATGGAAATTTTCTTTGAGATGCTTCTTCAGACAAAGAGAACTGGCTCTTATATTAAGGGAGGGAAAAGTCATTTTTATCTTTTCTGTGAAGTGTCCACAAAGCAAAAATCAAGGTACATGTTAGTAGCTCCCACTTCCTCCCACCAAAAACAAAAAACCAAATATGAACAAAAACTGACTTAAATGTTTTGCTAATATTGTGGATATAAGAGATGTGAATGTATAAAAAGCAACAAAAGAATGGTAGGATAATCCAAGTATTTTGAAAAGCTGCACCTTCCGGTCCAAGAAACCTGTTACAAGAGAGTATAGTTAAGATATGGAAAAAGACATCAATTTGTTTCTTGCTGAAAAATCAAAGAACAGCAAGTAAAAATCCCACGAAATGCTAATTTTAATAATAGGGACACATATCCTCCTGCTGCTGCTAAGTCGCTTCAATTATGTCCGACTATGTGCGACCCCATAGACAGCAGCCCACCAGAGTCCTCTGTTCCTGGGATTCTCCAGGCAAGAACACTGGAGTGGGTTGCCATCTCCTTCTCCAATGCATGAAAGTGAAAAGTGAAAGTGAAGTCACTCAGTTGTGTCTGATTCTTAGTGACCCCATGGACTGCAGCCCACCAGGCTCCTCCATCCATGGGGTTTTCCAGGCAAGAGTACTGGGATGGGGTGCCATTGCCTTCTCCGAGGGAAACATATAGGTAGAAGTTATTTTAATTTTTTCACTTAATAAAAATGCTGAAGGAAAATCTGTGATGGTTTGCTCCTTATTCCTCTTAAGTGGAATCTCAGCACACTTTTCTCATTTGTGTGTTTAGTCTGTCATTTCAATTTTCTGTGAATTTATCAATAGGTAAAGAAAAAATACACATTGAAACCGGCCCTTTGTACTGTTTATTCCAAAAAATTATTTAATTTCTGTGCCAGGCATGTTATTTGGTTCTAGAAATTCAGAGATGAATAAAACAAACTGCCTTAAGTTATTTATATGGGTTAGTGAGTAAGCCCCATGAAAAAAATCTTAAAAATTATAATACTATGGGATATTCAGTTCTGTATGTTCTGTAAACTGGGTACTTGTAACCTACCCTTCAACTATGCCCACAAGTCAAGAACAAATAATTTAAAATAACTTGATTCTATAAAAGTAATCTTCTAGCAATGGTAAACTCCAGGGTAGAAAACAGCTCCTCAGTGTGAAGAATCATGAGTAAATTGGGCCAGAAGCAATCACAGATTATAGAGGATTCAACATGAAATTTAAACTTCTGAGTCTCAGGAGTGTCTGGAGTTACAGGATGTTTGTGGGGAGGAGAGCGGGGAGTCAGGGTGCCACAGGAAGGATTTCGGTGTGAGCCTTTCTGATAAATTGCCTTAAAGTAATTTTAGAAGGTAAGAGTTATCTGATTTATTTCATTCATTCATATTCCCCAAGTGCCTAGACTAGAGCTGTTACCACTACAGATGCTCAATAGCTATTGGATGAACACATGATTAAAAACAATAGAGAAAATAAAAAGAGAGTGGACCTTGCTGAGTTGAATTAATAATCTGGAAGATCAATTTGATGTACAACCTCATAAGCTGGAGCAAAAATACCAAGAAATGGGAATCATGATTTAAAAGGTAAGAGGGTCGCAAAGAGTTGGACATGACTGAGCACACACACACAAGATAGCTAGATCCAGTTATTTAGTATGCAAATAGTAACACATTTAAAAGGAGAAAAAGGAGGTAGAGGAGAAGCAGTAGCTCAAAAAACAAAAACGAAAGAAAAGGAAGAGAAAAAATTCTGAATTGAAGAAGTTTTGTATTTTTAGATCAAATCAGCCTAATAAGCAGACCAAACATCATTTGAGAGAATCTGATAGACCAAACAATGAAAGAATAAGTAAACATATGTAGGAGAGGAAAAGGATTTCATTGACTCTCTTCAGGTTTTTGGCTGGGTCTGATAATTAAAATGGCAAAGACAGATAAACAGGAGAAACACATATACATTTATTAAATATAAGTTTCATGTGAGATATGATCCTTCAGAAGGAATTGAAGACCTAAAGAAGCAGAACTGTATATTTTTGTGCTATGTTTGATGAAACATGGGAGATCATGATGGAATATGAGAGATTAGGGAATGTGAAGAAAATGAAGTAAAATTAGGCTTGTTTATGTGGGCTCTTCTTGACGTTCATTTATCTTTGAAGAAAAGGATGTTCCTTTCCTCTGAGTGTAGGGAGGGCATCACTCACATGAAGGTTTATGATTGTTTCATGTTTCAGAGAAGAAGGAGTAGATGGATTGCAAGAGAGTCTGGGTGACCCTCCTGCTTCTGTTGTTTTCTCAAAATCTTCAGTTTAGGATATTCCATAAGTATATTTGCTGTATTTAAACCCCATCACATGTAAAGAATTTGAATATTAAAATTATCAGATTAATCATCCATATCGCAACATCTATTTCTATACATGACAAAAAGAGACTACAGTTTCTTTCCTTATGGCACACTCATAATGTCCCACACTCATGTATTTAAGAACCAACAGAAGGCTTCATGAGGTGTTGGTATGGTGGTTTGAGGTAGAAGGGACAGACTTAGGAATTTTGTCCTCCTGTCTTGAATCTGTCATTCTTATTTATCAGCGCGTATAAACCCCACCTCTCTGAGCCCTGGTCTGCTGTGAAAGTGGAATAAGACCTACTCAACAGAACTGTTGCAGGTGGTAATGGGCAAATGCTTTATGCAAGATCTAGCATGGTGCCTGGCCCACTTTGGCACTTAGCACAGTCATTCCTGCTACTAATTACTGAGAACTGGGATGGTAGAGAACTTAGATACCATGCAAGGAGATTGAATATAGATGTCTTTCCAGACTTCTCTGTTTATTCTATTGAGATAGCCTTGAAAAAGAGTTTTACAGAGAGTTAACAACAGAAAGGAGCTGTGAAAGTAAGTGAAGGAGACCTAAGAAAGAAGGTTTGAACTCTTTAAATTTGTTAAGGACTATCACTGATGAGACAAACTTTAAAATAAATAAGCTCTTTTACATAGCAAGTCTTTTAAAATGATCTATTATTGACACATTAGAATGTTTTATAATGTATTAATTCCACTTTATTGTCACATTGGTGGCATTAAAAAGATTTAATATTCTTCTCAGTCTGCCAGGAAATGATCTGGGTAATGGGAAAATTCGGGTTGAAGTTCTCTTTAAGGGTATTAAAAGTCCTTAAAGAACTTGAAGCTATACTAAATCATTTCATAATTATTTAATGGCTTTAATCTGCTCTTTTTAAAATTGATGTGTTTTAGTGCAACTCACTGAAGTGACTTCTTGGCAATTAGCACAGAGACGAAAGGTAAGACGCCTGAGGGGATCAGAAGATTCCAGGGAGACTGTTGCATCTCAGTCATACTTCCGTCCTTGTCCTGAGTCATCTAGCACAATCTCCTAATTTTGAGGAAGGCAGGAAAAGCAGAGCAGGATGTCAGGAAGTCATTGTTTTGCTCCCCCATTTTTTTTTTTTTTTTAATTTTTTGGCCATAGGGCACAGTGTGTGGGATGTTAGTTCCCTGACCAGGGATCGAACATGTGCCGGCTGCATTGGAAGCTTGGAGCCTTAAGCACTGGACTGCCAGGGAAGTCCCTGTTTTGTTCCCTTTGACACCCCCTGCGCCGTATGAAGCACATTGTGGGCATTTTAGTGAAACTGTTGCTAAAGAAATGAATAAGTGCGGAAATGAAGAATAAGCAAATCTAAGAATACTGCATCCAAGGTCATGTTGCAAACACTGAGCTCCTTTTCCATCTTTTCCCCATTAGCCAGTGTGGTCCCCTGCCGCCTCAGTCCTCAGCAGCTTCAGCGTGACCTGAAAGATGGTTGGAAATGTAGCATCTCGGCCTGCTTCAGATCTACTGAATCAGTACCAGCAGTTCAACAAGATCCACAGGTGAGTCATATGCACCTTAAAGCTGGAGAAGGCCTGGTCTGTCTACAAGTCAGTGTCTTTTACTTTTTATTTACACTTTAGTTTTTAATTTAATTTCTATCTTATATAGGGGTATAGTTTGGAGAAGGAAATGGCAACCCACTCCAGTGTTCTTGCCTGGAGAATCCCAGGGACGAGGGAGCCTGGTGGGCTGCTGTATGGGGTTGCACAGAGTCGGACACAACTGAAGCGACTTAGTATAGTTTATTTACAATGTTGTGTTGTTTCAGGTGTAGTGTCTTTTAATTAAATTTCCTCTTCCTGATTCTCCTGTCCAGATCAACTGGGTCTCTGAAAATTGTTTAATAACTATTGTTATGCAAACGTTCTGCCTTGCCACGCAAGTTTTTTTCTCCTTGCTCCTTAATTCCAGACCTTTTCCCTGTTCTGTGCTTCCACTGTAGAAAATACAATCAGCATTTCAAACAGATATATCGATATTAACGTAAAGTGGAGAATTATATGGGGATTTCTGTATTTCCTAGAATGGTGTTTCAGGATCATTGAGCAGGCTGTCTTATTAAGAAACTGAGAAGGGTGCCTTCCTTGCCTTGCTAAAAATCATGCTTCCTTTGGGCACATGATTTGTTTATGGGACCTGTCCCACAGAATGAGTAGACTAGAGTTCCCACCAAAAAATCTGACCGATGAAAGCCATTTTAGTTTTTCAGTATTGGTAAGAAATGCTCCTTTTTAATCATCAGGTGCAGAAAGATAATCTATGAATAAATGCTGAATTTTACATATGATTTAGATAAAAACACATACAGTAATAAAATTGCTTCATTTAGTTATCTGTAAAAATGACACCTTGGGGAATTAAGGAGAAGTTTTGCAAATTGGCAGGCAAGTCTGCTATTACTTCCTCTCACCAGCTCGATTTAATCCTGAACCCACAAAGCAGCTGTCTTTCCTAAGTTTCACCTATTTGGATTTGCCAAACGCCTTTCCTAATCATCTGGTGCTACCAGATGTCAGAATTCCCTGCTGCTATCTCAAGTATTGATAGTCTTTCACTTGTGGTAAATATAGCTTGTGTTGATTCAGTTGGCTTGTTCTCTGAACAGCTGGATGAGTATCAGAGGGGCTTGGGAGAGAGGCTGAACACACACTGAGAGTCCTGAGAGGCTTGGTCACAGCTGGAAGAAGGGGCATCAGAAGTCTGAATACTGACAAAGCTTGCATCCTATGCAGAATTTCCCTGTAAAATGACTTTTTTTTTCCATTTGCAGATACACTGTGTCTGAGCTTGCAAAATGATATGGTAGGCTGACACTTATCTTCTGTGTCCTTCATCATAAATCACTACTATAAAAATGTTAACCACAAACCCTTATTTTCTTAACAAGATTTGCCTGGATCATCCTCTGCTCCAGTTTTCAGTACGTGGTTGGTGGGTGATTTGCACTGTTATCTGGGGCACCTTTGAAAAATGCAGCTTTAGGGGCTTCTCCCAGATGATCCGAATCAGAATTCAAGTCCTGAGAACAACATTTTAAACAAGCTTCCTGAGTAATTCTAAAGTACCTTAAATCTGAAACAGAGTGCTTAGATTAAGTTCTATAAATTAGGATTTATGTCTGTGTTGTTCCCTACACTATATTTAGCACATAACACAATACATGGAAAGCAATCGTTTCATTTTATTAAGTAAAATATCCAATGAAATTCCAAATATTGACTTCATTTTGCTTTTGAGGATCCTTCTAAATAATGGAAAAATAAATACAGTATGTTCTTTAAAGCAACAGATAATCATGTTTTATAGATGTATTTTCAACTTTTTCAAAAGGACTGCCTTGAGTAGCTTATCTTGTTGCCAATTTTGGCAAATATTTTTCAGTGTACATCACTGGGTAACTTTACAGCTGTTGGCTTTGCTGTTACAATGTTACAAATGGATAGGACATTAGTGTGTGGTGTCTTCTTTGTTACTAGACACAGATCCCCAAAATGAGAGATGTTTGCTGCACATCCTACAGAGCTAGGCTCTGGTGACAGTCATGAAGGGATATATACTGGAGAATTAAAAGCTTAGACTTTCAGATCAGTACTTCAGAGAATTCAACAGCTCATTCAGGTCTGTGTTTTTCCAGAAAAAAAAAGCTGAAGGAGAGATACTTATTCTAAGGAAGAAATATTTTTGTCATGATTTTAACCACAATTGACTGACTTTCTCTAAGAAGAGGAACAAACTTAATTACAGATTTGTGGTCTACACAACTTATTTATAGTTTGTCTTTCAGGTCTAAAAATGTAAAATACATTTTACAGAAGTCACTGGTGAAATATCAAAGACAAGGCTAAATAAGCATAGAGGTTGGTGGGCATCACTGACTAGATATTAATTTGGAACTATTTTGAACTAATATTCTCAAAAATTGTTAAGTAGTTGAGGACTTACTTGTGCTAGGTTCTGTTTTATGTAATTTATGAGTATTACTTCATTAAACCCTTGCAACATAGCTATGACGAATGCTCTGTTCTCATAGGAGGAATATAGGCAGTGAGAGGTTGAATTCCGTGCTCAGCTCCTAGTCCTTTGACACAGCCACGTGACCTTGCAGGAACGCCCCAGGTAGTCCAAGTTCAGAGGGCAGAGTTCTGAGTTCTGCTGCTCCAACAAAAGCAGAAAAGGCAGTTCCACTGCCTAATCCCTTGGGAACCAAAACCAAATCCTGCAGCTCTTTGCCTCATCCTCCGAAATGATCTGTTACCCCAGCATGCTTTTTTTTTCTTTTGGAAAGGAGACAGAAGCCTTCCACCAAATCCCCCAAGGGTCTTTCTGCAGAATTCCTTTCATTCTACCTGCGACATGCAGAGGCAGCTTCTGGTTAAGTATAGCTTTCCTCGTTTCCTAAAATTGCCTGTGATGCTTCTAGGAGTTTTACAGAGTAGTCCTCTATGCTAAACTAGAAAACTGCCCAGGTCCTCAGTAAAAAAGCAGTTAAACCCAATAGCCCTCAGAGTGAAGCCAAACTTGAGACATTTTGAGGCCAAACCTTATTTCTAACAGGTAACAAGAAATAGTGAATTGGGAGACTTTCCTGGTGGTGCAGTGGCTAAGGCTCCATGCTCCCAATGCAGGGGACCCTGGTTCTATATCTGATCAGGGAGCTAGATCCCAAATGCCTCATCTAAAAGATCTGTGTGCTGCAGCCAAGACCTGGCACAGCCAAATAAATAAGAGTACTTTTTTTTTTTTTTTTTTTTTTTAAGAAATACTAAATTCAGCTCCTGTTCTCCTTTCCCCTCCTGCCACTTGAAACGACAGGAGAATTTTGGGTTGATGTGGCTGCAGACCATTAACATGATAGTATTATTTTTCCTAATTATTAGCCTACTCTTTTAAGGGTCCACTAACCAAATGAAGTAGGATCCCTAAGAGTTGACATCCTTAGAAAATATGGCAAGGAGAATATGGACAAGCAGAGAATTCTTCCACTGTCCTTGCACACAAATCTGAGGTTTTGAGGTGTAGTGATTTCACAATATGCAAGTGACAGACATACTCTCAGTCTGATAGGTTTGAAAGACCTCTATTGGCTCTAGTTTCAAACATGATTTTCAGCATTAATGTATATGTTGCTAACATTTCCCATCCTCCCTGAGATGTAGCTGAAAAAAATTCTATTTTACTAAAAAGGGTGTTTGGTTTTCTGGGAGAACACAGTTACACACACACTAGAGACCCTTATTGAAATACTAACTGCACACTGTAAGTTTCAATCGGTTGAGAACTGCTGTACTTTAGCATCTGTATACAATTTATTTAATACATTTTTAGTTGTATACACTGAATTCATAAAAGTAAGAAGTTATAAAAGGGTAAATGATCATTGTTTAAAACGATTACTTTAAAACATCAGGTACTTTTCAACTGAACTGATCCAGAAGCATGAAGGAGCAGTATTTGGTATGTTAAGGTCAAAACTGTATCACTAATAATATTTAATAATATTTGCATTCCATATAATGTGAAAGTCTGAAAAGGAGTATCTAAAATATAAATGCATTAAGTGATCTATGACATTAAACTATTATAATGTGATATATTATGAATTATTATTTCACATCTAACAACTGTTTTTTCCTCTTATTTTTTGCTGTGAGAAATACAGCCTGTAAGCTAGAGCTCCTAAATCTTGCCAGCATATGGTTGAGAGTAGCACTAATATGCTTTAATAATGAACTCATGCAGTTTTATGTGAGCAAACGAAGGCAAGCCTGATTTCCACATTTGTGTTTGCATGTGTACATGTATATGTGTCAGAAGTTCTGCAAAAGTAATTTTAATAACAAACATATCTTAATACTTTGGTAATTACCAATATGTTAAATTATAGTATATGGCATATTTGAACTATGTGAAAATACAAATTAACCCTTGAACAACATGGGGGCATTAATCCATGTATAATTTATAACTCCTCTGTGGTTCACTCCACATCCACAAATTGAATCGAGGGACCCTGTAATACTATAATATTTACTATTGAAAAATATCCTGTAAGTGTATATTTACAGTTCAACCCTGCATGTTCAAGGGTCAACTGTATACAAATCATGGAATTTAGCTTAAACATTTCCCCTGAACACATTTGAATACCATAGTCCAGGTTATTCTATTTTATAATTAATCACATGTTGCCCATGATAACATCTGGAGAATCTTTAATATCTTTTTCTGTATCAGGTTAAGTTGTTACCTAAAATTTTATACTCTAGGAAAGAAATAATTTTCATTCAACTCTTTGTGTTGAATAACTTGAAATATATTTGTATATGCAGTTCCTAGGAGAAGGCAATGGAACCCTACTCCAGTACTCTTGCCTGGAAAATCCCATGGACAGAGGAGCCTGGTGGGCTGCAGTCCATGGGGTCGCTAAGAGTCGGACACGACTGAGTGACTTCACTTTCACTTTTCACTTTCATGCATTGGAGAAGGAAATGGCAACCCACTCCAGTGTTCTTGCCTGGAGAATCCCAGGGATGGGGGAGCCTGGTGGGCTGCCGTCTATGGGGTCGCACAGAGTCAGACACGACTGCAGCGACTTAGCAGTAGCAGCATGCAGTTCCTTTATTTTAGCTGGGGAAAAAGGAAAGTACTTACCACATTAACTAGGAATCTTACATTTTGTAGCATGAAGATACTTCAAGGATCTATAATGGGAACTTGGTACTCAATAGACAAATGCCATTCAGGAAAACACCATTGAATATCCACTATGTTTGTGGTCCTCCACTTTGGCTGACCATTGGATTACCCAGGAAAGTTTTTAAAAAATCCTGAAGATGTGATACTTGGATTTTCTCCCCAGAGATTCTGATTTAACTGGTTTAGGATGAATTTCAGGGGTTGGTATTTTCAAAAAGGTGCTTGGGGATTCGAACATGAATTCAGTTCTATCTGGCAGGGATTATTTTGGGTAGCAGAGGAACAAAGATTATCGATATCTCCAATGGGAAAGGAAAATAAAGAATAATTTAGCATATTGTGTTATGCTAACAAGATGATAAACATTGAATATGCTGCTGCTGCTAAGTAGCTTCAGTCATGTCCGACTCTGTGCGACCCCATAGACGGCAGCCCACCAGGTTCCACCGTCCCTGGGATTCTCCAGGCAAGTTGAGAGTGGGTTGTCATTTCCTTCTCCAGTGCATGAAAGTGAAAAGTGAAAGTGAAGTCTCTCAGTCGTGTCTGACTCTTTGCAACCCATGGACTGCAGCCTACCAGGCTCCTCCATCCATGGGATTTTCCAGGCAAGAGTACTAGAGTGGGTTGCCATTGCCTTCTCTGAGTATTGAATATATATGAATTAAATTTGACGTTGAGCTCATTCTGATAGACTTACAGTAATTATAAACTTGGTGAAGTATGGAAAGGCTTTCAGTGGATGTGATTATTATTGAGCAGGAACTAGGTTTATCTCAGCAGGGAAGAAATGATGTGAATCAAAGTACAAAATCTTGAGATGTAGGGAGTCATCCTGTACTTGTGATAGTGGACAAAAAATACTGAAGCACTCGTCTGACCTCCATTTTCCTGATCTTGAGCACAACTTCGCAGAATGGATTCTTTTTGTGATACCTTGTGCATACTGGAGGGCATGGGTCTCAGCAGTAAATCTCATATGCTGAGAAAGAGCATTAACTCTAAAAAAGTTTTATTATTTATTATTTAAATTATTTATTAAAAGAGTTTTATTATTTATTATTATTATCTAAAAGATAACAATGCCTGGTAGACATAATTTCATAAATGGAATTTATATAGCTTGAAAAGTTAATGCATCTTCCCAGGTGAGGATCTTAGTCACTTCTCAAGAGCAAGACAAGGACCATTACTGTGTCAGAGTAAAACATAAAGCAAAGAGCTCTTTACCCCCATGAGTTCTAATAAAGCAAATCACCTACATGGAAAGACATTATTTTCACCTGAAAGATAGGAGCACATGGTGAGTCACATATCAATAAAAACATAACCATAAGCTATTTAGTGATTCATCCATTACTTATTTCTAAAATAAGCTTTGAGCAGAAGAGCATTTTACTTAACTCCTCAGATTCTGCTCTAAGATTCACCCATAAAAATTCTAGGGTCAAATCATGCGTTTGACTGCTAGGATAAAATTCCCATTGACGTAAACCCTCAGGAAATCTGTGGTTGGCAGAAGAAAGGTAACAATACTTACCTCTCTGCTTCCACTTGAGAAAGTTTTTTTGACTTTCTTTTCTCTGTACCTAAATGAAGTTGGACATTTTCTTTCTTTCTTTTTTTTTTTTAAGTTTGCTAAATGTGGTGAACTTTATTTTCCAAAAATTGCCGAAGCAATATTCCCAGGGCCAGCATTTTTTCCTTTACTATTCTCCCATCAAGAAGAAGAGTCTACTTCCCTTCCCTTTGAAACTTGGCAGACCTTTGTGACTGCCTAGATGAAAAGAATGTGGTACAAATGACATACCATATCTATTTCTCTTCTCTCTTGAACCTGGGTGGATGATCAGGCTTGATGATTGAGCTGGAAGTAGGGAGGAAATGATGTGAATAAAAGTACAAAACCATGAGATGTAGGGAGTCATCCTGTACTTCTGACAGCAGACAAAAAAATGCTTAAGCACTGTGTAGGTCATCTGACCCATTTTCATGATTGAAAATGACTGAAAATGGGTCAGATGACTGCCCTTCATAACTGCCCCAATTAATAAAATGCAGGGGAAGTGATGCTTCTGAGGCTCAGTCACAAAAAGTGACACACCTTCTATCTGGCTCTTTTCCATCTCTCTCTTTTGGAATGCCCACCCTAAAAATCCATGTTGTCAGAAGTGCAGGCCACATGGAGAAGGCCATGTGTAGGTGCTCTGGTTGGCAATCCCAGATGAGGTCCCAGTCAACAGCCAGCACTGCCTGACAGACATGGGATACAACATATATTTAGATGATTCCAGACCCAGGCTTGGAACTACACAGCTGAAGCTGAGTAGATCAGAGTCAAGATGCCATCACTGAGCCCTGCCTAAACTGCACATTTGGAAACAACATTGATCATTCTAAGTCACCAAGTATTGGTATTTTTACATAGCAATAGATAATGGAACACTAAACAACAATAAGGAATAAGTGATTTTTTAAAATTTCAAGATGATTTTCAAGATTTAATCAATTCTACTTTCAATACATTCAAAAGACTTATTAATCTTTTAAGTCAATTATAAAGAAAGTAGAAAGAAGATTCAAGAAGTGCTGGAGAATGAAGAAAGAGGAGTTTGTTTCAGAATTGCATCCCACTTCCAAACCCCCATCTTCCTCCATCACCTATGTTGTTATTCAGTTTATTTAGGGAAAACCAGAGCTCGGAAATTTAAACAAGGATACCCAAACCTCCACCTAATTGTTTTGTCTCAGGCATCCTGTTTATTAATGCATAGTAAGTATATCAATCTCAAGAAGTGGTGCACATTGTCTTCCCAGGATCCTTTCTTTCTCCTCATTATGGACAGATAGACAGCCTGCACCTGGCACAGTTTCAGTGCCCTTCCCCCAGCACTCAGCAGGCCTTCCATGGTGGTAGTTGTCATCCAGCCTGCTGGACTGCCTCACCCACACCCCTAGCCTTTTTTGCCATATCTTCTTGTGGTCAATCTTAAGCTACCACTTTCTTAGTTCTTTTTCTATGGTTCCTAGGGCTGATAAGCAATAACAGAGCTACTCTAAATTACTCTGTGCTAATTTCAAATTACCCCTTGGAAGAAAAGTTATGACCAACCTAGACAGCATATTAAAAAGCAGAGACATTACGTTGCCAACAGAGGTCCATCTAGTCAAGGGTATGGTTTTTCCAGTGGTCATGTATGGATGTGAGAGTTGGACTATAAAGAAAGCTGAGTGCCAAAGATTTGATACTTTTGAACTGTGGTGTTGGAGAAGACTCTTGAGAGTCTCTTGGACTGCAAGGAGGTCCAACCAGTCCATCCTAAAGAAGATCAGTCCTGAATGTTTATTGAAAGGACTGATGTTAAAGCTGAAACTCCAATACTTTGGTCACCTGATGCAAAGAAATGACTCATTGGAAAAGACCCAACTTTTTCCATCTTTTCCAGATGCTGGAAAAGATTGAAGGTGAGAGGAGAAGGAGATGACAGAGTATGAGAGGGTTGAATGGCATCACTGACTCAATGGACATGAGTTTCAGTAAACTCCAGGAGTTGGTAATGGACAGGGAGGCCTGGTATGCTGCAGTCCATGGGGTTGCAAAGAGTCAGACACGACTGAGCAACTGAACTGAGCTTAGCTGAACTGAATTTCAAATAAACATTCACTGTCATTCAACAAGGCTTTTAAAAATTCAGCCTTCTTAAATTGCTAACAGTTTGGAAGTTAGTTGTCCCAGAATTTTTCAAGATGCCCAACTGATTATATTCAAGGGTTCTAAGATATGACCTAAATCATTTTACATAAAGTTAGAGGACACTGGGACTCACTTGCCTTCTTCTATGATTTGATACCTTTACATCTCAATAGCTTTGCCCCATGCCCTCACTCTAGTTTGGAACATGTATCATCAGTGATACCCATTTCCTTCTAAAGAAATAGGAAAAAAAGTATATTTCCCTGAGCCTCCTTCTGTTCCCTCATCATATAGCTGTACTTCTCTGCCTGAATATAGCCTCACTCGGCTAGCATCCTTTTTTCACCCAGCATTGACCTCATGATTTCTAATACACAACACAGGCACACACACACACACACGTGTGTGTGCACACACCTGGAATAAAGTCACCCCCAATACTCATGAGAGTTGCAATCTGTTATACATTATTTCATTTAATTATATTCTGTGTTTGAAAACAGTGGTCATGCCTACTAGTTGAAGACTGCAGTTTTAAAGGCACTGGTCTAGAGAGAGAGAGAGCAAGTGTCCAGTCTGCAGATAGGCATGAGCCAAACTAAAAAGGAAAAGCTAAAGACCAAAGTAGGTATCAGGAACTTCGTAACAGAATAGGGGCAGCAGATAGCAAACAAATTTCAAATAACAGAGACTTGAACAAATCAAGGTAACACAGAGAAAAAAATTCAGGAAGAAAGTACACTTAGATTTTTAAAACGTGTATATTTAAAGAGTCAAGTGGACCCAGTGGAAGGACAGGTGGGGTAACTTTCAAATAAATGGGCCTTAATTTTAAACATAGTGGAACCGGTGTTGTGCCTTGTAGGCAGAGAAGGGACAGCTTCATATTGTCTTATGGGTTGTCAGGGAGTCACGATTCACCTGAGAAGTTTGCAGATGACCTGAGCAGATGCCTGAGAAGAAGAAACCTAGAAAAGTTAGATGGGCAAATGAAGAAAAGATCAGAAGGAAGGCAGACATATAGCCTCTCTATTGAGGAAGTTTTAACAATTGAAGCATCTAGGGGAAAGTATAAACAAGGACCAGGGAAAGAAGTTGCTTGGTTTAAAAAAAATCCAAGGCTTATCCAGTTCTATGTAGAATGTGGCATTTGAGCCAGCAATTGAAGCTGTACTGTCTAAAGAAAATATACAGAAAAGTATGCTAAAATTTCCTGTGTCTCTACCACAGGTGGAAGGGGCTTACAATAAAAAGACCACCAGCAAAAATGTGGAGGGCTATTTTTTAAATAAATGTTTTATTTGTGTATTTATTTTTTGCCACACCATGCAGTATGTGGGATCTTAGTTGCTGACCAGGGATTGAGCCCATGCCCACTCCCTTCATTGGAAAGTCAAGTCTTAACCTCTGGACCACCAGGGAAGTCTCTGGAGGACTATTTTTAACTTCCATGTGTCTCAGTCTTCCCAACTGTAAGTTGTAGATCATAATGAATCTCTCTTTTTAGAAGAATTTGAAGGATTAAATGAATGTATATATGTAAAGAGTTTGGAACAGGGCCTGGCATATCATAAGTATTGAATAAGTGTTCCTATTATAGTTAATTTTACTGTAAAATTCAAATAGTATAAAATCTTGATTCCAGAGTATCCAGTTTCTTTGAGTCTCTTAGAAGTTGCTAAGTGAGTTCAGCAAGTGATGCTTCAACTTGAATAGGATGGAGAAAAGTCCATATTTTGGAAGAATCTCCCTTTCGTTTTCTGCTCCAGGGTCGCTCCTGGCCTCTTCCCAGCCCCTCACTCACTCTCCCCAGGGAAGATGAGTGGTCCATTGATGAAGTTTGGAAAAACTGCTTAGAACGTTCCACTGTATACCTTCTCCTGTCTTTCACTTTTTGATGCAGCTTACCTGCAGGGAGTATTAATTCTCTACTCCTCTCTGTTACAAACCTGCAAAATCAGGCCTGTGATTGCCCAGGGCTGCATTGTTACTGACTCAGGACATTTGTGCAATTTAAAGGTGAGGTAGAGGAGGCCTGGTGTGGCCATAAATATAAGACAAGTAATACTTTCCAATCAGAAATTTATTATAATAAAACCTATATTTTAATATCCATCCCTCTGATCTCTGTACCTTTCTCTCAATAGTTTTGAACCCAGGAGTGGAAGGCAACTGTGCTGTTCTGTGACTTCCTAAATCTTGAGAGCTAAAATTCATGCAAGGTATGAACATGTTTAACTTCAAAGCAATTAAGCACTTTATAAAAGGTACGCTATGACATTTAGTTATTTATTTCTATCCTGTCTTGATCCTTTTGGATATTCGAATTTTTATTTTCCCTTTATGCTGTACAGCTGATTGAGCCATTAGCAACTTTAATGAAGTATTCCATTTTTACAAAAGGATGTTTTCCTAACAGGGGCTCTATCAACGCCCTGTCCTTCATAGCCACCCAAAGTGGAAGCCAATTTCTATAGTGGTGATTAATGACAACAGTTCCATTCCTGGCACATTCAGCTCTGCGTCTCAATGAATATCCCCAACACATGGCAGCCTAATGGATCACTTGTATATATTAGTAAAGTACACCTGTCCAGGTCAGGTTATGGCTGATTCACTTCAGGGCTTTCATAAGCCCTCCACAGTAGCATCCTTCCCAGCCCAAGCACAAGATTCTAGCCGTATGGTCAGAGTCCCATCCAATTAAGTCCAAAAACAGGTGGACAAGTTATTAGTTTGTTTTCCTTATTTATGTTTTATATGATTGTATGTCTTCTGATTTCTGAGTCTTTCAACCTTGGGTTACTTATTATTATATTCTAACATATTTCCTATGTTCAAATACACATCAGATTGGTCTTGACTTGTTGGGGTTGATATCACTTCATGGCTAGGGGTATGGAATTTTACGGTATTAGTAAAATCTGGATTAAGGACTCTGGCCTGCCTTTGTGTAATTTTTCTTAATCAGTCTTAAGCCCTGATTTCCTTATCTAGAAAATGGAGACCATAGGAATATCTTTCTCATAGAGATATACTGTAGGGATTAAAAGAGAAAATGAGCTGATTTATGTAAAGTGTTTGGCAAAAATGTGCAACCCAAATATATGAACAATAGTAAGCATCCAATAAAGTGCTATTGTCTTCTGGGTTTACTTCAAGAAGAGAGTTTTTTCCTTTAATCTTTGTCCAATAATCTTTATTATTCCTTCCTTTCTGTGTTGCTGTCTAACCCTCCAGGGGCCTTAAATGACAATTATCTGTTTCCTTCCAGGGAATCAATTTACTCTATCAGTCTCAATTGTAATTAATTAACAGTCACGCCAACTACATGATAATGAACAATTTATCTCACATAATCTTTCAATAAATATTTTTGACTTCCTGGTGGTTAACTTCACTCTGGAAGACTCCTTTGCTTAAATTGTATCATTTACTTTAAAATATCTTACCATTTTGGACTGACCTTCTCCTGTTTTTCTGAATTAATTATGTGTGTCTATATAAGAAAAAATAAACTGGTCTCATTTGATCTTTAATGAACCACAACATGGAACACTTCAGTGCCAATTTATCCATCCAGCAATTAATATTTCCATAAGAAACATCACCCCTTTCCATCTTCCATGCTTTACTAAGAACTAGAGCTGCCAGGTAAAATGCAAATGCCCAATTAAATATGAATTTCAGACAAAAATGAATATATGTCCCAGCTATTGCAGAGGGTATATACTTCTACAGCATTATTCATTATTTCACTGAAATTCAAATTTAACTGATGTTACTAAACTGGTATTCTTGCTAAGGATGTAAGCAGAAAGGAAATTTAAAAGCTGAAATAATGGTAGTACACTTAAGTATGATTGCTAAACTTGGAGGTTGCTAGGCCAGGCCATTCTTGTGTGTGTGTGTCTATATATATATAACTATTTATAGATAATATATTTATACATTATCTCTCTATATATCTATAAATGGTGCATGCTCAGTTGCTTTAGTCATGTCTGACTCTTGTGACCCCATGGACTGTGGCCCACCAGGCTCCTTGGTCCATGCTATTTCCTGGGCAAGTATATTGGGGTGGCTTGCCATTTCCTTCTCCATGGGATCTTCCTGACTCAGGGATTGCACTTACTGTGTCTCCTGCATTGGCAGGCGGATTTCTTACCACTGAGGCACAGGGAAGCCCCATATATGTGGAGATATATAATATATTTCTGTAAATATATAGAGATATATAATACATAAATATACATTTAACTTGACAACCAGGTATTTGCCATAATCAAAGAAAAGGCTGCCTGTGTTCCTTCACTTTGTGGTTTGAGGAAACATAGCTGAATCTACAAATTCAGGTCAAGAATGTTGTTGCCTGTCATGCTAGTCAGGCCTAATTGATGAATTATCAAAGGCCCAATTCAAGCCTGCTGTCTTTCCAGGGGCTTTAAGCCCCACCTTGCTTTCCTGCCTTCCTGGATCATGTCTGCGTAACAATTCTTCTATTGATTTCTCAGGCTTCATCTGGAGTTTCACCTGGGTAAAGCTGGCAGGATCAGATGAACATTTCAAACACAGAAATAGCTCCATATCTAGATGGGTGAGTAAAGGCTACGAGATTGGTTCTTAACCGTGACTTTTGCCTGTAAGTTAGCTGTCACCTTCATTTCTGTGAGCTCAGACTTAAGGACCATGTAACACAAACCTCAAGTTTAGAAGAAATTAAGTTGGCTTTGTGCCTGTTCCCGTTCCGCGGTACATAGTTTTGACTTTCACTCTATAAATATCCAGTCATCTTTACTGTCTTTAAGGTGCCTTTGCTTGGCTTCTAGTCCTGCCTTGTACACCACTGACAGAGCCAAGGTAACTGGGTCATGGAAACTGCATACTGAGTTGAGCCAAAGGAAAGTAAGGAGGTCATCTGCTGGGTTCTGATTGTATTCTCAATTGAGAAAATTGACAGGGCCTGAGTGATGGGTCAGCCATTGCCCTTCTTCAGACAATTAAGAGCGTGTTTCCTCTTAAAGTCTTCTACTTGGAAAAAGAGGCCTAAAGACATTTTATATTAAAGTAACTTCCCTGGAAATGTTTGCATTGTCTCCTAGGGAGGGGAGGTCAATTACTACCCAGTGGTATTAATATATTTCTATAGGAAAAAAGGTTATTATTAGTCCTACCTATAAGGCATAACATTTAATGATTGAAAAAATAAATTTGAAGGATTAGATGACTGGATCTGTTTCTACAGAATGACATTCACAGTTAAAGTTACATGAACTATAGAGGGGGAAAGTGATTAAGAATATTAATAATACACATACATGCACAAGTATATCAAGCTTGCTATTTGCATTAAGGCAGTATTATTATAAAGAATAATGATAAAAAACTAAATCGAGGATCATAAAAAGCAAAGATTAATGTATATATAAATCAGATACTGTCTCATAAACAGTAAAGGATGAATATTACAGTATTCTTAAAATATGCTTCACATTGTATAAATAATTTAATGCAGACTGAACCCTAGAATAATTTATACCCTGATCCATATGAAAGACACATTAAATAACTCAAACATACATGAGGCACTTTGCACAAATGTATGTGTGTATGTTGAATAGTACATTTCACTCCAAGGTAGGAGTTGGCAAAGTATATCTCATAGGTTGGATATCTGTTTTTGTAAATAAATTTTTGTTAGAACAGAGATACATTCATTTGTTCCTTTGTCATCTATGGATCTGTTCACACTACACAATAAACATGAGTAGTTCCAATAAAGGTAATATGACCCAGAAACATTTTGGTAGAATAGAAATATATTTATCTGGTCATAAAAAACACTAAGACATGTTTATGGTATCTCTAACTGTAAAAAAACATTAAAAAATCATATGTTTTTTGAACAATTTCATGACATGAAAATCACTTTAGCTCTTCAGTGTTGACAGAGAAATAGAAAAGAATGCCAGGTACTGAGTGACGAGTTTAATGTGTGTGGAGAGAGGTAGGGAAAAATACAATTTCTGGTATTTCCTACTCTTTCTTCTTCTCTATAATTTACATATATTTTCCTCCTCTCATTTTTATTATTCTGTTTCTAGCTCCTCCTTACTTATTTCTGTTCTACCTTTTCCCACATTTTCCACATATATTTAAATATGAGATTCATTTAATAGATAAGGACTTTTTATGTAGAAGATGTATTTATCAGTATCCTTGGTGGCTCAGAGGTTAAAACCTCTGCCTGCAATGTGGGAGACCCAGGTTCAATCCCTGGGTCAGGAAGATCCCCTGGAGAAGGAAATGGCAACCCACTCCAGTATTCTTGCCTGGAGAATCCCATGGATGGAGGAGCCTGGTAGGCTACACTCCATGGGGGTCACAAAGAGCCAGACACGACTGAAGGACTTCACTTTCGTATAAGCAGTGTTGAAAACTTTTCACCTCGGCTGAGTAAGATGAATTGGCCTCTTCAAAGTTTTCCCTGACTTTTGGTTGATGTTATATAATAGCAAAGCAGGAAAAAGTCTTGTCACCCTACTTATTTAATTTACATGCAGAGGACATCATGAGAAACACTGGGCTGGAAGAAACACAAGCTGGAATCAAGATTGCCGGGAGAAATATCCATCAGATATGCAGATGACACCACCCTTATGGCAGAAAGTGAAGAGGAACTAAAAAGCTTCTGGATGAAAGTGAAAGAGGAGAGTGAAAAGTTGGCTTAAAGCTCAACATTCAGAAAACGAAGATCATGGCATCCGGTCCCATCACTTCATGGGAAATAGATGGGGAAACAGTGGAAACAGTGTCAGACTTTATTTTGGGGGGCTCCAAAATCACTGCAGATGGTGATTGCAGCCATGAAATTAAAAGACGCTTACTCCTTGAAAGAAAAGTTATGACCAACTTAGATAGCATATTCAAAAGCAGAGATATTACTTTGCTGACTAAGGTCCATCTAGTCAAGGCTATGGTTTTTCCGTGGTCACGTATGGATATGAGAGTTGGACTGTGAAGAAGGCTGAGTGCTGCAGAATTGATGCTTTTGAACTGTGCTGTTGGAGAAGACTCTTGAGAGTCCCTTGGACTGCAAGGAGATCCAACCAGTCCATTCTGAAGGAGATCAGCCCTAGGATTTCTTTGGAAGGAATGATTTCTTTGGAAGTTTTAGCTGAAACTCCAGTACTTTGGCCACCTCATGCGAAGAGTTGACTCATTGGAAAAGACTCTGATGCTGGGAGGGATTGGGGGAAGGAGGAGAAGGGGACAACAGAGGATGAGATGGCTGGATGGCATTACTGACTCGATGGACGTGAACTGAACTGATAAGAAAGATAAATGATAACAATGTATTCATATGGCAGAAATTTGTTGATATCAAAAACTTTCAGGTCAAATTAGAAAGCTACCATTGATTCAACCCAGTATCTGGCGGCTTAAATTGATATTCAAAATTACTAGCATGGTATGGTTACTGCTGTGAACTAAATGGGTTAATTTGTGCTTAGTTAGTTAGTTAGTTAGTTCAGTTGCTCAGTCGTGTCCGACTCTTTGCAACCCCATGAATCGCAGCACGCCAGGCCTTCCTGTCCATCACCAACTCCCGGAGTTCACTCAGACTCACGTCCATCGAGTCAGTGATGCCATCCATCCTCTGTCGTCCCCTTTTCCTCCTGCCCCCAATCCCTCCCAGCATCAGAGCCTTTTCCAATGAGTCAACCCTTCGCATGAGGTGGCCAAAGTATTGGAGCTTCAGCTTTAGCATCATTCCTTCCAAAGAAATCCCGGGGCTGATCTCCTTCAGAATGGACTGGTTGGATCTCCTTGCAGTCCAGGGGCCTCTCAAGAGTCTTCTCCAACACCACAGTTCAAAAGCATCAGTTCTTCGGCACTCAGCTTTCTTCACAGTACAACTCTCACATCCATACATGACCACTGGAAAAACCATAGCCTTGACTAGATGGACCTTTGTTGGCAAAGTAATGTCTCTGCTTTTAAATATGCTATCTAGGTTGGTCATAACTTTTCTTCCAAGGAGTAAGTGTCTTTTAATTTCATGGCTGCAGTCACCATCTGCAATGATTTTGGAGCCCCCCAAAATAAGGTCTGACACTGTTTCCACTGTTTCCCCATCTGTTTCCCATGAAGTGATGGGACCAAATGCCATGATCTTAGTTTTCTAAATGTTAAGCTTTAAGCCAACTTTTTCACTCTCCTCTTTTACCATGGTTTAAATATATTCTATTTTTACTCTATTTCTTGGAAAATTGGTAATTTATATACAATAATTCTTACCTAATGAGACTATTCAATTATCCAGTTTCCTATCATTCTGGATAAATGGGCACTGGCTATAACTTTGTTTCCATCATACCATTTGTGATGACGTTGTACTCCAATTTTGAAGATAATTTTATTTATCACACCGGAATTAGCCAATGCCTGGAAAGGTTACATCTGTAAAGTAAACATACAGCACTATGGAGCCAAGTGGAGTCCACATGATTTGTTTACATTTAACATTGATTTTTTAAAAACCTCATTTCCCTGTTTTGTTACAGATGGCTGTGGAAAAAAACAATAGAATCTCTGAATGAAAAAAATCCCCAGATTAGTATGTTTTAAAAACAGGTCCTTGACATTTTTCCTGTTCATCTAGGGAGATGGTGACATCTACTTTGTTATCTTTGCCTCTGGTGGTGGGAGTGCAGGTCATTCATGTCTTGATGCTTAGATGTTTCTTCAAACACAGAACGGTGGCAGATAAAAGGAAGGGACATGTGGCACTGGCATGGACAGCGGCTGTCAACGGGGAGAGTGATTATACTATTTACACATGTTGGTGACTATAGACTATTTTCCTTCATGTTCTAATTTTGATAACTTTATGCAAATAGCAAGGAATCATTAGTATTTTCCTTTTGTTCCCAACAAATGTTTGTGATACTGCTGTGAGGACAATGCTGCTTTTTGACTTTCCTTGTTACATTTGGATGATACTAAAGAAAAATATTGATGGTTGGTCAAACATTTTATTACTTACCTTGGTACATTGATAGTTTTACAAGCTTACCTCAGATAGTAGAGTATGAGCAAGTTTAGTCTTTCAAGAAATGTCTCTGGAGTTTTATTTCATAATCTTGAAATCATTTGTGGGTTGAGTTCATCAAGTCATACTTGATTTAAATGGCCTGTAATTTTTTTAAAAAAAACTTTAATATGTTCTACTTATTGATTGGCTCTTTGTTTGGTCTTTTATGCAAGGCTGGAAAAGATTTTTCCATTACTCCTAAAAAATATAAAGATTTAAATTAGGATTTCACAAAATATCAGATGCATTGTCACCTTTTAATAGACTCTAAATGTGGTACATAGGAGATGTTCTTATAGCAGTTACTATAGGATTTGAAGTTAGATATTGGCTTATCAATACATTTTCTTATTAAAGCTGTATGTTTTATATATTTATACACACGATGTATTCTTACAAGTGTTTGCTGATATCAGGGAGCAATCATTTTAATTTACCAAGTGAAATGTTGAAGTGAGTGAGTCCTTCTAGACCAGACTTCACTTCCCAGTTACACTAGGAGTAACTTGAGTTGCAAAAGCTACATTTTAACGTGTTGAAATATGATGCCTAGAAGCAGGGATCACTGATGGACTTTATGAGGCTTATTCAGTATCTCTTAAGAGGCACTTGCCCTGGGAAGTAGTTAATAGCACAGGCTGTCATATCCAACTGCCTGTTCATCAGGAATTCCTCTTGGCTCCATCTATAAACTATGTCCAGAATGTGACATCTTTTACCATTTCTGCCGGCACTCTTCCGGGACACCATCACCTCTCACTTGGATTGTTGCCATAATCTGCTAACTGATTACTCTGTTTCTATACTGCTCCCTGTAGGTTCATTCTCAATATAGCAGCAAGAGAAATCCCCTGAAAACATGTTAGGCAATGTCATTCCTTTGTTTAAATCCTGCACTGACAGCCCACATCACCCTGAATGAAAGCTCAAATCATTACTACGGCCTTCATGGTTCTACATGACTTGTTCTCTCTTCCCATCACCTCTTTGACCTTCTGTCCCCATGAACTCTGTCTCTCCTTCCTCGTACTCCTTCTTCTCCAGCCCCACTGACCTCCTCACTCTTTCTGCCTCATAACTGTTTCCTCTACCCCAGATCTCTCCATCTACTACTCTCTCACTTCTATCGATTCTTTGTGCAATGCTTCAAATGTTATATTCTCACTGAGACTGCCCTTGACCTCCCTGTCTTTTCCCACTCTTAATCTCTTCAACCTGTTTTTTCCCCATAGCACTTATTGTGTTGACCGAAAGTTCATTTGGGTTTTTCTGTAGTTTCTTACAGATGTTAAGATGTTACAGAAAAACCTGAATGAAAGTTTTGGCCAACCCAGTATTATTTTTATATCTTCCTTTTTTTCTCTTCCACTAGAATATGAACTTCATGAAGAAAAGGATTTTGACTGTTTTGTTCACTGAGCTGCCCTCAGGAACTAGCACATTACAGATGTTCAATAGATGTTTGTTGAATGAATGAATGAATTGCTATTTTATGACAGTGGCAGAAATGAGTGCTTGGATCACTATGATATGTGCTACCACCTTCTGTTGAAATGCGTTAGTATCTTTGGGGTGGGGGGGGCATCAATAAATAGCTCCCCCTGCTTGGTTTAGGTCTAAAGCAATTGATAAATAAAGCTTAATTTCAGGGGAAAGATGGCAAAAATATCACCTTATTACTGAAAGGACAGTGAAAGAACATGCATATGTCTGTCTGTAGGCAATATGTCAGTTACCTAATACTGAATCCCCCAATTAGGGATATATAGATATAGATAGATAGATAGATAGATAGATAGCTACAAAGCAATACTGGACTATGGAAAATCTCTCCCAACAGGAGCAGAATAAGTTCATGGAGAAGCAGAGAAGAATTCCCACTCCTCAGAATAAGGAGAGAGAAGGAGCTGGGCTATTCATCCAGTTTCTTTCTCCAAATTAAAACATAGCATGTTTTCCTTCTTGGAGGTGGGTATGAGATGGAGCAGTTGAAGTGAATATAGAAGAATGTGTGGTGAGAGTGTGGAGAGAGGCTGGAAGCGTTACTCTAATAAACATATCTTCATCCAGAAGAAAACATCAGGTATGGAAAAGAAGACTTTTCGCTGAATGATACCTGTATTGTTTCTCTCTTGAAATTGTTTTTGGCTAAAAGTAATAGATTTAAGATATTTGGAATGTTGCTGTTGCTTTCAGAAAACCCATGGAGATAGAAAAAAGTCAGTCAATATGCTTGGAATGGAAATAACTATTCAAATATAAAACTGGGATCTAACCCATCAACTGTCAAAGAAAAGTTAGGAGATGGCTGTGCTGTTAAAATAAGGATCCTTCAATAGCACCACAATTCTAGTAATATTGCCAGTGTTTTCAAATCACAGACCATTCTTTTGGGTTTTCTTCAAGGTAATGAGAGGCACATCATAAAGAAAACACAGATATATATGGGTGTTTGTTATGTCCCAATCACAGGAAATATAATAGCACACAAAATAAATATAGTTCTTACCCTTATATGGGGAAAGTGTATAAGTAGATGTCAAGTGAAAATAAAATTATCAATAGTACCAGACAGGTATGCATATTGAAGTTAAAAGTGAGAAATAATCAATGTTTACAGATTGTTCCTCATGTCACAGGCACAGTAGCAAGTACAAGGGGTATAAAAATAAAAAACAGTCTTGCCTTTAACAAATAGAAAATTTGAAACGGATGAGAGAAATAAGCAGAAAGTTAACATAAACTTTTAAATGTACTATATGTTGGCCTATACATGGACCTTTAGTGACCCAGAGAAAGAAAACTTAATTCAGGTTTAGCTTTCAAAAAGCCTTCTTAGAGAGGTGAGTTTAAGCAATTGTATAGAAATAGCAGACGAAAAAAGAAAGTGAATTGAAAGATAGGTTTGAGATGCCCATTCACAATATAAAGATGAAGAGATGAAAACATGGAGAAAGCTAAGAGATAGATAGGATAATATGATCAATTTCCACATATGTGTAATTAGACTAAAAGGAGGAGAGAATAGAAAGGATGAAGGGAAAGATGAAAGCGCACACTTTTCCAGGAAAAAGTGATTGGTGCCCTCAGATTTTAAAAAGTCATATTTATAATCAGTAAAACTAAAAAGAGAATGAAATAAAGCCATGTTAAGACACACAAAGACCAAGTGTTTATCACCCACAGACTTCTGAAGAACGTACTCTCAACGATGAAGTTCAACACAGAAGAAAAGAGTGGTTGCAAAAATCAATGGTAACAAAGGGAGCAAGGACAAGCCAGAAAGTTTGTGTGTGAAGATCTGGGGGAAGAGAGAAGTGGAGAGAGACCCAGGGGAGAGGTAAGTGGAGGCCTGTGATGGGCTCCTCTTGTCTTTACTATGGGTCTGGGCTTTATCTGAAGATTCAGGGAATGACGGAATGGTCTTAGCAAGGTAGTGACATGGTTAGATGTGCCTTAGTAAGATCCCTGGCAGGAGGGTTGAGAATGTTGGAAGGAAAGAAGGCCAATATCGTGAGGCCAGTTAGAGGTTGTGGGTGTAATTTAGATGAGAAGAAAAGAGGACCTGAGTGAAGATGAGACAAGGAGGAAAGCAAGCAGATTCTGGAACTATTAAAGAGATAGAGCCTCAGGACTCAGTAATGATGCTATTGGGAGAAAGATAGGAAGCATCAAGGATGTAACTGTCTTGTTACAGCCATGTCAGTTGAGTGCAACTGTATTGGAGGAGCCATGGGAGGTGACAATGGGGGCACCGATAACATGAGCGTTCTTACAGAGCAGTAAGAACTCATCAGTGAATGGGTGATGAGCCTTAGGACTTAGTCCTAAGCTTAGAAGAGTCACTAGAGGAAGACCAGAGTGAAGGAAGATTTTAGGATGGGAGCCTTATTAGCAAGTTTACAAGGTAACGAGTGGAGACCAAAGAAGAAGGCAAGGGTTGAAGGTCGAGAGAGGATAAGAGATGCCTGGTAGAATAAGGGCCTGGGGAGACAGGAGGTAGAATGTTATATACAAGGAAGGATAGGGAAAGAGGCAGATGTAAGAAACTCAGAACTCTTTCCTCCTCTGAAAGTAGCATCAGAACAATGATGAATGGATTAGTGATTCAGTGTGTGAAAATATGGGTAAATAGTGGACACATTCAGGCAGGTCCTAAACAGCATAACTAACAAAAATAAGCATTTGTTTTCAAGATAGGTGCAGTAGACCTCTAGTGGTCACAAAGAATATCCAGAAATCTAATGGCTGAGAACAAAATTATTCCAATTTTATTCCAAAACGTCTAGGGAAAATTTATTTGCAAAAGAACAAACAGATAAAAACATTGCTCTACAACACTGTAGGTCCTGTTGTATGTAATCTTTGTTGTGTTCAGTTTCTTATCAATATGTTTTAATGGCATATGCTTTATGAATTCACTTTTATAATTAACTACTAAGAGTGAATGGCTTATGGAAATGAAACTAGTAATCTTTTAATTATGATTAAAACTTTAAAAATAAACCTGCAGGAATTGACTGATTACTTATGTGCAGAATTTCCTGTACAAACGAGATAAGATAAAAGTATTTATTCACTTTCAAATAGAGAAAAGGAGAGAGAGACAAATAAAAACAAATGAGCTCTTGATTGCCTAAGTCACAGATATAACAAAAAAAGTGAATTTAAAAACAACAATAGAAACAGGGTTTTTTTAAAAATTGAATAAAATATAAAACTATAAAAAGAAGAATAGAAAACTATTTAAATCCTCAATTTTCATAATGATATCCTATTGTCAGATTACTTTGAGTAAGCTCAGGGAAAAATTGCTTATTGATGTAAACTGTGATTCTTTTAGGAGCCTGAGTGTTTTCTTTTTTACTTTTGTAAGTATAGTTGATTTATAATGTTATGTTAATTTCTGCTGTACAGCTAAGTCAGTGTTTTCCAAAGGAGATCAAATTGAGTGTATTCTCAAGTTCAGTTCAGTTCAGTTCAGTTCTGTCGCTCAGTTGTATCCGACTCTTTGCGACCCTATGAACCGCAGCACGCCAGGCCTCCCTGTCCATCACCAACTCCTGGAGTTCACTCAGACTCACGTTCATCGAGTCAGTGATGCCATCCAGCCATCTCATCCTCTGTCGTCCTCTTCTCCTCCTGCCCCAATCCCTCCCAGCATCAGAGTCTTTTCCAATGAGTCAACTCTTTGCATGAGGTGGCCAAAGTACTGGAGTTTCAGCTTTAGCATCAGTCCTTCCAAAGAAATCCCAGGGCTGATCTCCTTCAGAATGGACTGGTTGGATCTCCTTGCAGTCCAAGGGATTCTCAGAGTCTTCTCCAACAGTTCAAAAGCCTCAATTCTTTGGCGCTCAGCCTTCTTCACAGTCCAACTCTCACATCCATACATGACCACAGGAAAAACCATAGCATTGACTAGATGGACCTTAGTCGGCAAAGTAATATCTCTGCTTTTGAATATGCTATCTAAGTTGGTCATAACTTTTCTTCCAAGAAGTAAGCATCTTTTAATTTCATGGCTGCAATCACCATCTGCAGTGATTTTGGAGCCCCCAAAATAAAGTCTGCCACTGTTTCCACTGTTTCCCCATCTATTTCCCATGAAGTGATGGGACCAGATGCCATGATCTTTGTTTTCTGAATGCTGAGCTTTAAGCCAACTTTTTCACTCTCCTCTTTCACTTTCATCAAGAGGCTTTTTAGTTCCTCTTCATTTTCTGCCATAAGGGTGGTGTCATCTGCATATCTGAGGTTATTGGTATTTCTCCCGGCAATCTTGATTCCAGCTTGTGTTTCTTCCAGTCCAGCATTTCTCATGATGTACTCTCAAGTTAGGCACAATCAAATAAGATGTTTTGCACCTACTCCAAGTTAATTAAGCTGCAAAAGATTCCAGTTTGTGAATCAGGGAAGTACCTTAGAAGTACCTTCTTAGGTGTGTACTTCAGCTTTTCCATTACAATACTTTTAATCAACAATATACAGTGTCTTGGGTAAATGAAAACTATTTAAGAGTAGAATTATTTGGGGAAATTGTAAACAACTGGTAAGTGGTAGTGTGAGAGAGTAAGGAAATATTGGAATGAGAGTATAGATGGGTAAACTTGTCTAATCCACCTTTGCAGAACATACAAACCCAAGTTAGCAGAATTGAAAGCCTCTCAGTTCTTTGGAATTTCTTGTTTGATATGTTCAGTTCATACCACTGTACTTGAGAATAACATTAATGATGTTATAATTATCTTCACACTACTTAAAGGTACTGTATACAGTTGTTGGCATTCTTTACTGACTGTAAACTGCCTGAGATTTAGTCATCAGGCATCACTGTCTATTTAAATGTTTTGAATTTGACAGGAATAGAAGCAGTAATCTGGAAGCAAGTAAAAATGATTTCCAAGCAATATATAGACAGCTATAATAAAAGTATCTCTTAAACATACAGCCGTTCACCAGACTTTTTTTTGGATATGACTCTATTTTAATCCTTGCAGTATTCTTAGGAAATAACAATGTTTTCTGTTAGATTTATTTCTTCTACCTAGCTTTCTGCTACAAATGAAAAGATGATTCTTTTCCATTCTAAAAAAGTTTAAATAACAAAAAAATAAAAAAGTTAAAATGTGCATTAAGAAAATTAGGCCAATGATCTTCAATTTCTGATAAAGCAAAACCATAATTTTAGGCATGCAGTTCTTTTCCTGATCATTTGTGAGACTCTGGTTTAACAAGAACCTTAACTTTAGCAGAATGAGGGGCTCAGCGGTACCTTTACCTCATGCAGAAGGGGCTGCATTGCTGCCCCAGTTGAGCAGGAAAGGATGCTGCAAGTCAGATGCTCTGTGTGGCTGTTGGCTTCTGTCCGGAACATTGGAGGAGTGTAGTGTCAGGAGGCTCAAACTCCAATCTTAAATCTACCCCAAATAGCTATGGAGTCTTGACTAAGTCCCCATCTTGCTTTCAGTTCAGTTCAGTCGCTCAGTCGTGTCTGACTCTTTGCAACCCCATGAATTGCAGCATGCCAGGCCTCCCTGTCCATCACCAATTCCCGGAGTTTACCCAAACTCATGTCCATCGAGTCGGTGATGCCATCCAGCTGTCTCATCCTCTGTCATCCCCTTCTCCTCCTGCCCCTAATCCCTCCCAGCATCAGTCTCCAATCCTGGTTCATAGATCCAGGCCCCAAGTAGCCTGCTTTATGTTTAAACCTTGAGAAGTAACCTGTTGACAAAGATTTCCAGTGTATCTACCCCAAAGTCCACAGGATAGGAATGAATCACCCACAAAGCGTGTTTTGCAAGCCTGACGTGCTGGATGATTTCTGTCTCCTGCAGCCCTTTGGACTCTACTGAGTACAGGTAACCTTTGCCCTTCTTCAAGGCACACTTCAGCAGCCTCTGACTTCAGATTCCTCTAGATCAGGGTCTCAAGTTTCTTTCTTTTTTTTTTTTTTTTTACATTTATTTGTTAATTGAAGGATAATTGCTTTACAGAATTTTATTGTTTTCTGTCAAACCTCAACATGAATCAGCCATAGGTAAACATATATCCCCTTCCTTTTGAAACTCCCTCCCATCTCCCTCCCCATCCCACCCCCCTAGGTTGGTACAGAGCCCCTGTTTGAGTTCCCTGAGACATACAGGAAGTTCCCATTGGCTATCTATTTTACATATGGTAATGTAAGTTTCCATGTTACTCTCTCCATACAGCTCACCCTCTCCTCCACTCTGGCTGTATCTACAAGTCTGTTTTCTATTTCAGTTTCTCCATTGCTGCCCTAAAAATAAATCCTTTGGTACCATCTTTCTAGATTCCATATATATGCATTAGTATACAGTATTTATCTTTCTCTTTCTGATGTACTTCACTCTGTATAATAGGCTCTAGGTTCATCCACCTCATTAGAATTGAATCAAATGCATTCCTTGTTATGGCTGCTGCTGCTGCTGCTAAGCCGCTTCAGTCGTGTCCGACTCTGTGCGACCCCATGGATGGCAGCCTACAAGGCTTCTCCATCCCTGTGTTGTAGCCATGCTTCTGGGAAACAAACTCACTCCGAAGGACAATGCAGGTAGTGGAGGCACTTTATTACACCGGTGGGCCCAAGGCAGAGTCTCCTTTTAGTCAAGGACCCCAACCAGTTTTTGTGAAAACCTTATATACCCTAAGGGTATGTGCTCAAACCCACCTCCCCAAATTCCTTGAAACTAGTCTGGACAAGGTAAAAGTGAGATACGATCAAAGTTAGCCCATGATTCATGTGTCACAAGACTAGATAAACAGTAGACATTTATCAATAGGACTGTGGTCATATCCCAATAAACATAATGGAATTTATGACTTTGTTCTGTTACAAAGATAATTAGTATATTCTTTTAGGCAACGGAGAGTCCAAGTACAAGTCCTGAGGCTATTTTATCCGGGGAGGTGGGGGAGGGGAGGGGGCGGAAGGGTCTGGTTTCCCATTGGTATGCCACTTCTATAGACACCGGGCACAACGTTCAGAGTCCATGGGAGGGTGACCATGCGTGTAGCCTAATGTTTGCAGCTTTGGCCTAAGATGGAGTCCAGGCAAGAACAATGGAGTGGCCTGCCATTTCCTTCTCTAATGCATGAAAGTGAGAAGTGAAAGTGAAGTTGGTCAGTCGTGTCCAACTCTTCGAGACCCCATGGACTGTCTCCTACCAGTCTCCTCCGTCCATGGGATTTTCCAGGCAAGAGTGTTGGAGTGGGTCACCACTGCTTTCTCCTTTTATGGCTGAGTAATATTCCACTGTGTATATGTACCACAACTTCTTTATCCATTCATCTGTTGCATTCATCTGTCGATGGACATCTAGGTTGCTTCCATATTCAGCTATTGGAAATAGTCCTGCAATGAACATTGGGGTATACATGTCTTTTTCAGTTTTGGTTTCCTCAGAGTATATGCCTGGGAGTGGGATTGCTGGGTCATAGAGTGGTTTTAAATTTTTTTTTCATTTAATATTTATTTAAAATTTTTTTAAATATAAATTTATTTATTTTAATTGGAGGCTAATTACTTTACAATATTGTATTGGTTTTGCCATACATTGACATGAATCTGCCACGGGTATACATGTGTTCCCCATCCTGAACCCCCCTCCCACCTCCTTCCCCATACCATCCCTCTGGGTCATCTCAGTGCACCAGCTCCGAGCATACTGTATCATGCATCAAACCTGGACTGGCGATTCATTTCACATATGATAATATACATGTTTCAATGCCATTCTCCCAAATCATCCCACCCTCGCCCTCTCCCACAGAGTCCAAAAGACTGTTCTACACATCTGTGTCTCTTTTGCTGTCTCACATACAGGGTTATTGTTACCATCTTGCGAAATTCCATATATATGCGTTAGTATACTGTATTGGTGTTTTTCTTTCTGGCTCACTTCTCTCTGTATAATAGGCTCCAGTTTCATCCACCTCATTAGAACTGATTCAATTGTATTCTTTTTAATGGCTGAGTAATACTCCATTGTGTATATGTACCACAGCTTTCTTATCCATTCGTCTGCTGATGGATATCTAGGTTGCTTCCATGTCCTGGCTATTATAAACAGTGCTGTGATGAACATTGGGGTACATGTGTCTCTTTCAATTCTGGTTTCCTCAGTGTATGTGCCCAGCAGTGGGATTGCTGGGTCATATGGCAGTTCTATTTGCAATTTTTTAAGGAATCTCCACACTGTTCTCCATAGTGGCTATACTAGTTTGCATTCCCACCAACACTGTAAGAGGGTTCCCTTTTCTCCACACCCTGTCCAGCATTTATTGCTTGTAGACTTTTGGATAGCAGCCATTCTGACTGGCTTGAGATGGTATCTCATTGTGGTTTTGATTTGCATTTCTCTAATAATGAGTGATGTTGAGCATCTTTTCATGTGTTTGTTAGCCATCTGTATGTCTTCTTTGGAGAAATGTCTGTTTACTTCTTTGGCCCACTTTTTGATTGGGTCATTTATTTTTCTGGAATTGAGCTGCAGGCATTGCTTGTATATTTTTGAGATTAGTTGTTTGTCAGTTGCTTCATTTGCTATGATTTTCTCCCATTCAGAAGGCTGTCTTTTCACCTTGCTTATAGTTTCCTTTGTTGTGCAGAAGCTTTTAATTTTAATTAGGTCCCATTTGTGTATTTTTGCTTTTATTTCCAGAATTCTGGGGGGTGGATCATAGAGGATCCTGCTGTGATTTATGTTGGAGTGTGTTTTGCCTATGTTCTCTACTAGGGGTTTTATAGTTTCTGGTTTTACGTTTAGATCTTTAATCCATTTTGAGTTTATTTTTGTGTATGGTGTTAGAAAGAGTTCTAGTTTCATTCTTTTACAAGTGGTTGACCAGTTTTCCCAGCACCACTTGGTAAAAAGCTTGTCTTTTCTCCATTGTATATTCTTGCCTCCTTTGTCGAAGATAAGGTCTCCATAGGTGTGTGGATTTATCTCTGGGCTTTCTATTTAGTTCCATTGATCTATATTTCTGTCTTTGTGCCAGTACCATACTGTCTTGATGACTGTGGCTTTGTAGTAGAGCCTGAAGTCAGGTAGGTTGATTCCTCTAGTTCCATTCTTCTTTCTCAAGATTGCTGTGGCTATTCGAGATTTTTTGTATTTCCATACAAATTGTGAAATTATTTGTTCTAGCTCTGTGAAAAATACCGTTGGTAGCTTGATAGGGATTGGATTGAATCTATAGATTACTTTGGGTAGTATACTCATTTTCAGTATATTGATTCTTCTGATCCATGAGCACGGTTTATTTCTCCATCTATTAGTGTCCTCTTTGATTTCTTTCACCAGTGTTTTATAGTTTTCTCTATATAGGTCTTTTGTTTCTTTAGGTAGATATATTCCTATTTTATTCTTTTCGTTGCAATGGTGAATGGAATTGTTTCCTTAATTTCTCTTTCTATTTTCTCATTTTTAGTGTATAGGAATGCAAGGGATTTCTGTGTGTTGATTTTATATCCTGCAACTTTACTATATTCATTGATTAGCTCTAGTAATTTTCTGGTGGAGTCTTTAGGGTTTTCTGTGTAGAGGATCATGTCATCTGCAAACAGTGAGAGTTTTACTTCTTCTTTTCCAATTTGGATTCCTTTTATTTCTTTTTCTACTCTGATTGCTATGGCCAAAACTTCCAGAACTATGTTGAATAGTAGTGGTGAGAGTGGGCACCATTGTCTTGTTCCTGACTTTAGGGGAAATGCTTTCAATTTTTCACCTTTGAGGATAATGTTTGCTGTGGGTTTGTCATATGTAGCTTTTATTATGTTGAGGTATGTTCCTTCTATTCCTGCTTTCTGGAGAGTTTTTATCACAAATGGATATTGAATTTTGTCAAAGGCCTTCTCTGCATCTATTGAGATAATCATATGGCTTTTATTTTTCAATTTTTTAATGTGGTGTATTACATTGATTGATTTGCAGATATTGAAGAATCCTTGCATCCCTGGGATAAAGCCCACTTGGTCATGGTGTATGATCTTTTTAATGTGTTGTTGGATTCTGATTGCTAGAATTTTGTTGAGGATTTTTGCATCTATGTTCATCAGTGATATTGGCCTGTAGTTTTCTTTTTTTGTGGCATCTTTGTCAGGTTTTGGTATTAGGGTGCTGGTGGCCTCATAGAATGAGTTTGGAAGTCTACCTTCCTCTGCAATTTTCTGGAAGAGTTTGAGTAGGATAGGTGTTAGCTCTTCTCTAAATTTTTGGTAGAATTCAACTGTGAAGCCATCTGGACCTGGGCTTTTGTTTGCTGGAAATTTTCTGATTACAGTTTCAATTTCTGTGCTTGTGATGGGTCTGTTAAGATTTTCTATTTCTTCCTGGTTCAGTTTTGGAAAGTTGTATTTTTCTAAGTATTTGTCCATTTCTTCCACGTTGTCCATTTTATTGGCATATAGTTGCCGATAGTAGTCTCTTATGAGCCTTTGTATTTTTGTGTTGTCTGCTGGGATATCTCCATTTTCATTTCTAATTTTATTGACTTGATTTTTCTCCCTTTATTTCTTGATGAGTTTGGCTAACGGTTTGTCAGTTTTATTTATCCTTTCAAAGAGCAAGCTTTTGGCTTTGTTGATTTTTGCTATGGTCTCTTTTGTTTCTTTTGCATTTATTTCTGCCCAAATTTTTAAGATTTCTTTCCTTCCACTAACCCTGGGATTCTTCATTTCTTCCTTTTCTAGTTGCTTTAGGTGTAGAATTAGGCTATTTTTTTGACTTTTTTCTTGTTTCTTGAGGTATGCCTATATTGCTATGAACCTTCCCCTTAGCACTGCTTTTACAGTGTCCCACAGGTTTTGGGTTGTTGTGTTTTCATTTTCATTAGTTTCTATGCATATTTTGATTTCTTTTTTGATTTCTTCTGTGATTTGTTGGTTATTCAGCAGCGTGTTGTTCAGCCTCCATATGTTGGATTTTTTTATATAGTTTTTCTCCTGTAATTGAGATCTAATCTTACTGCATTGTGGCCAGAAAAGATGCTAGGAATGATTTCAATTTTTTTGAATTTACCAAGGCTAGATTTATGGCCCAGGATGTGATCTATCCTGGAGAAGGTTCCTTGTGCGCTTGAGAAAAAAGGTGAAATTCATTGTTTTGGGGTGAAATGTCCTGTAGATATCAATTAGGTCTAACTGGTCTATTGTATCATTTAGAATTAGTGTTTCCTTGTTAATTTTCTGTTTAGTTGATCTGTCCATAGGTGTGAGTGGGGTATTTCCCCTTTCATACTTGTTAGCATTTGTCTTACATATTGTGGTGCTCCTATGTTGGGTGCATATATATTTATAATTGTTATATCTTCTTCTTGGATTTATCCTTTGATCATTATGTAGTGTCCTTCTTTGTCTCTTTTCACAGCCTTTATTTCAAAATCTATTTTATCTGATATGAGTGTCTCTACTCCTGCTTTCTTTTGTTCTCTATTTGCATGGAATATGGTTTTCCAGCCCTTCGCTTTCAGTCTGTATGTGTCCCTTGTTTCTAGGTGCGTGTCTTGTAAACAACATATATAGGGGTCTTATTTTTGTATCCATTCAGCCAGTCTTTGTCTTTTGGTTGGGGCATTTAACCCATTTACATTTAAAGTAATTATTGATAAGTATGATCCCGTTGCCATTTACTTCATTGTTTTGGGTTTGGGTTTATACACCCTTTCTGTGTTTCTCTCTAGAGAAGATCCTTTAGCATTTGTTGGAGAGCTGGTTTGGTGGTGCTGAATTCTCTCAGCTTTTGCTTGTCTGTAAAGCTTTTGATTTCTCCTTCATATTTGAATGAGATCCTTGCTGGGTACAGTAATCTGGGCTGTAGGTTATGTTCTTTCATCACTTTAAGTATGTCCCACCATTCCCTCCTGGCCTGAAGAGTTTCTATTGAAAGATCAGTTGTTATCCTTATGGGTATCCCCTTGTGTGTTATTTGTTGTTTTTCTCTTGTTGCTTTTAATATTTGTTCTTTGTGTTTGATCTTTGTTAATTTGATTAATATGTGTCTTGGGGCATTTTGCCTTGGGCTTATCCTGTTTGGGACTCTCTGGGTTTCTTGGACTTGGGTGATTATTTCCTTCCCCATTTTAGGGAACTTTTCAAATATTATCTCCTCAAGTATTTTCTCATGGTCTTTCTTTTTGTCTTCTTCTTCCTGGACTCCTATGATTCGAATGTTGGGGCGTTTAACATTGTCCCAGAGGTCTCTGAGATTGTCCTCATTTCTTTTAATTCGTTTTTCTTTTTTCCTCTCTGTTTCCTTTATTTCTACCATTCTATCTTCTACCACACTTATCTTCTGCCTCCGTTATTGTACTGTTAGTTCCCTGCAGAGTGTTTTTGATCTCATTTATTGCAGTATTCATTATATATTGACTTTTTTTTTATTTCTTCTAGGTCCTTGTTAAACCTTTCTTGCATCTTCTCAATCCTTGTCTCCAGGCTATTTATCTGTAATTCCATTTTGTGTTCAAGATTTTGGATCATTTTCATTATCATTATTTGGAATTCTTTATCAGGTAGATTCCCTATCTCTTCCTCTTTTGTTTGGTTTGGTGGGTATTTATCCTGTTCCTTTACCTGCTGGGTATTTCTCTGCCTCTTCGTCTTGTTTATATTGCTGTTTTGGGGGTGGCCTTTCCATATTCTGGTCCAGTACTGAGTTGTGAGATGTCAGTGGGTTTGGAGTGACTTTGGGCAGCCTGTATATTGAAGCTCAGGGCTGTATATTGTTCCTGTGTTGCTGGAGAATTTGCGTGGTATGTCTTGCTCTGGAACTTGTTGGTTCTTGGGTGGTGCTTGGTTTCAGTGTAGGTATGGAGGCATTTGATGAGCTCCTATCGATTAATGTTCCCTGGAGTCAGGAGTTCTCTGGTGTTCTCAGGATTTGGTTTTCAGTCTTATTCTAAGAGTAACCTCAAGACTTCTCCCTCTGTCACTTCCAAGGTGGTTCCCTCTGTTTGTTTTACCTTCTTCTGTTTGCTGGTCTCTTCAGTGTCTAATTTCCGCCCTGACACAAGGGGACACTGGTGGACACATTTTTAGGCTTACTTGTTAAGTCGTGCTGTGGGGAGAGAGGAACACTGCAAACAAATATCACTGGCATGGGTTCGCAGTGTTTCGGCCACACTGGGTTTGCGCCCGCTCATGGCGTGTGTGCTTTCCCTGTCTACACTGCTTAGGCTCTAGATTGCTCTGCCGGGAACTGTCTGAGGTTAGCCCTGGGTTGTATGCACTTCCCAGGTCTAGGCCGCTCAGGTTCAGGTTCTCGGGTAGTCCACAAAGGCACAGATTCGGTTGGGCCTGGGTTTTGTGCCCTTCTCAGGTCCAAGCAGGTGACCAGGTATTTGGTGAGCATGGTCACTGGGACTTATCACCTCCCCCGTCGCTCCCACTTGGTTTTCTGGGTGTACAACTGGCGCACCTTCTCAGGTGGATGTCGACCATCCAGAATCCCAAGAAGTTTTGGTTAGCAATGAAGCCTGCTTGCAATTTGGTAAATGATGTCTCTCTGAGGCCACGATTGCCTCTTTCTGGCTCTGGCTGCCCTTGCCTGCTTGTCTCTGGGGGGAATGGGCCGGTCCGCAGCAAGCTAGCTCTAGTCAGTCCTTTTTTCTGTGAGAGGGCCTGGCAGTGTCTTAGGTTAGGGCTTTTGCAGGGTAGCTATCTCACAGTCTGGTTTGCTATCTCAAGTTAGTTCCCTCAGATTGCCCTCGGGGCATTCAGGCCCAGTCCTTACTCTAAGCATGCAGCCCGCGCCTCCCTGCCCAGCCCCCGCTTGCTAGTGGCGGATGCGGGTGTCTGCACTGCTTTTCCACTGGGAGTTACTGTTGGGCACGTAATCTGTGGGTTTTATTTAGTTTTTTCCCCCCGGTTATGTTGCCCTCTGAGGTTCCAAGGCTCGCCACAGACTTGCCAGTGAGAGTGTTTCCTGGTATTTGGAAACTTCTCTCTTTTTTAAGACTCCCTTCCCAGGACAGATCTCCATCCCTACCTCTTTTGTCTCTCTTTTTATCTTTTATATTTTTTCTTACCTCCTTTCAAAGACAATGGGCTGCTTTTCTGGGTGCCTGATGTCCTCTGCCAGCATTCAGAAGTTGTTTTGTGGAATTTACTCAGCGTTCAAATGTTCTTTTGATGAATTTGTGGGGGAGAAAGTGGTCTCCCCGTCCTATTCCACTGCCATCTTAGGTCTGCCATCCATAGGGTGGTTTTATCCCTAGTTTTTTAAGGAATCTCGATTGTGTCTTCCATCATGGTTATATCAGTTTACATTCCCACCAACAGTGCAAGAGTGTTCCCTTTTCTCCACACCCTCTCCAGCATTTATTGTTTGTAGGCTTGTTGATGATGGCTGCTCTGACCAGTGTGAGGTGATGCCTCATTGTAGTTTTGATTTCTCTAATAATGAGCAATATTGAGCATCTTTTCATGTGTTCAAGGTTCTTTTATGTCACAGACTCCTGAAGCTCAGGAGCCCCTGGGAGGCTGCTGTACCTCCCTTGCCTGAATCCCTCTACTGGCTATCAACTGTATTGCATGAATGACACTTATTTTATTTTTGGTGCATTGGGTCTTCATTGCTGCATTCGAGTTTTTTCTAGTTGCAGAGAGTAGGGGCTAGTCTCTAGTTGAAGTGCAGGGGCTACTCTCTAGTTGAAGTGCACAGGCTTCTCAGGGCAGTGGCATCCCCTATTGTGGAGCAAGGGCTCTATGACGTGCAGGCTTCAGTAGTGGCGGCACTTAGGCTCAGTAGTTGTGGCGCACTGGCTTAGTTGCTGCGAGGCATGTGTGATCAAGGATGGAACCAGTGTCCCATATCAGATGTGTTGCCATCCAAGTGTCTGTGTTCCCTTCCTTAATGTCTACATCCAGGCTGACTGGAGGACCAAGAGAGGGGTTTAGTTCAGGGCTGCAAGCTCAAAGATATGCACATGAGGTGCCAGACACTCAGCCAGGGCCGTCCGACTCCAGGCTGCTGGAGCTTGCCAAGCCCCAACAGCAGGTGGCATGGTCAGAGAAGCAGGCTGAGGCAGAGCAGTGGACTCACGAAGCAGCAGCGCATGTGCCCTGGGCATACTGGATTTTTTTTTTTTTTTAATAGGTGGTTTTATTCTGTTTTTCTTCTTTTGCATGTGTATTTAAAGTTCTCCGTGTTGTGCATGCAATCATGTATTACATTTGTCCTTTCTTTTTTTCTCCCAGCTTTACTGAAGCATAAATGATAAATAAAAACTATATATACTTAATGGGTACAACACGATAATTTGATATATGTGTACATTGTGATTACCAAAATCAATCTAATTAACACTTCTGTCACTTCATGTACTTGCCTTTTCTGTATGAGAACACTTAAGATCTATTCCCTCAGCAAATTTCAAGTGTAAAATATATTGTTATTAACCATAGTCACCATGCTGTATATTAGACCCCTCCAGATCTTATTCATCTTATAAATGAAAGCTTGTACCCTATGACCAACATCTCTCCATTTCTTGATTCCGTATCCCCTCAAACTTGCAATAGTTCTATTCTCCTGTGAGTTTGACTTTTTCAGATTTCATATATAAGTGAGATGATGCATTATTTATCTTTCTCTATTTGATTTATCCCACTTATCATAATGTTCATCTATCTTGTAAATGGCAGGATTTTCTTGTGTTTTAAAGCTAATAATATTAATTCATATGTATTATCTCACATTTTTTTCATCTATTCATCTGTTGACACTTAGGAAAAACTTAGGGGAAAGTAAGAAATTCCAAGGATAGCTGTTGAGGAGCTGCAGGATATATGGATTCAATCCCTGGGTGGGGAAGATCCCCTGGAGGAGGGAATGGCAACCCACTCCAGTATTCTTGCCTGCAGAATCCCCATGGATGGAGGATCCTGGTGGGCTGCAGTCCATAGCGTTGCAAAGAGTCAGACAGGATTGAAGTGACTTAACACATACACATACAGTGTGAGATTTCACAAGGAGTAGCTGTGCATACCAGGAATAGGGAACATAGGAAGGGCCTGGAGAAAGTTTCATGTTTGACTCAGCAGATTTCTGACCTTAGAAAAGTCAGACACTTGCAAGCAAATAACTGTTTCAGTATACAACCATATTCATACTTGGAAATATGATGCTGTGGTCCTGTTTCTCAGTAACACCCTTTATTCTGGCAACACCTAGTTTCCTAGACCCATATTTTCATTCATGCTCTTGGTTTTGTCTTTCTCTTACTTCCTCTTCTCTCTCTGTTTCTTCTCCTTCTCCTTGTCCCTAAATAATTATGTGCTATTCCCAAAATAAGAGCAGATAGTGAGTTCAGATTTGTGACTACCAGACATGGGAGTTTTTGTGTTGTTTCTTTAGCCAGCTCTTAATCTATTCACTTAACAAGCATTTGTTTGCTAATAAATGTTAATGCATAGCTATTGTTCTAGAGAGGGAATGGTTAGCAAATAGTAATTTAAGAAAAGAAAGAAAAAAATTCAGATACAGTCTCTACCTTCAGGAACTTTACATCAAAGTTTACATCAAACTTAACATCGCTTAAGGAAGGGACCAATAATAATCATAAATAATCATCCCCCAATAGTTTTTATTACAAATTGATATGGGTGCTATGACAGAAGAGCTCAAGTAAGTGGTGAGGGTGAGTGTGCCAAGAAAGGATTCCTGGCAAATGTGACACTTAACCTGAGTCCTAAAGTAGGGATTCTCAACCACAATTTTGAAAAAGTCTGGAGGCATTCTTGGTTGTCCTAGTTGGGTCAGTTCAGTTCTGTTCAGTTGCTCAGTCGTGTCCAACTCTTTGCAACTGACTCCGTGAACTGCAGCACGCCAGCCCTCCCTGTCCATCACCAACTGCTGGAGTCTACCAAAAGCTGTGTCCATCGAGTCAGTGATGCCATCCAACCATCTCATCCTTTGTCATCCCCTTCTCCTCCTGCCCTCAATCTTTCCCAGCATCAGGGTCTTTTCCAACGTGTGAGCTCTTCGCATCAGGTATTGGATTTCAGTTTCAACATCAGTCCTTCCAATGAACACCCAGGACTGATCTCCTTTAGAATGGACTGGTTGGATCTCCTTGCAGTCCAAGGGACTCTCAAGAGTCTTCTCCAACATCACAGTTCAAAAGCATCAATTCTTCGGCACTCAGCTTTCTTTATAGTCCAACTCTCACATCCATACATGACCACTGGAAAAACCATAGCCTTGACTAGATGGACCTTTGTCGGCAAAGTAATGTCTCTGCTTTTTAATATGCTATCTAGTTTGACCATTACTTTCCTTCCAAGGAGTAAGCATCTTTTAATTTCATGGCTGCAATCACCATCTGCAGTGATTTTGGAGCCCCCAAAAATAAAGTCTGACACTCTTTCCACTGTTACACCATCTATTTCCCATGAAGTGATGGGACCAGATGCCATGATCTTCGTTTTCTGAATGTTGAGCTTTAAGCCAACTTTGTCACTCTCTTCTTTCACTTTCATCAAGAGGCTTTTTAGTTCCTCTTCACTTTCTGCCATAAGGGTGGTGTCATCTGCATACCTGATGGATATTTCTCCTGGCAATCTTGATTCCAGCTTGTGTTTCTTCCAGTCCAGCGTTTCTCATGATGTACTCTGGATATAAGTTAAATAAGCAGGGTGACAATATACAGCCTTGATGTACTCCTTTTCCTATTTGGAACCAGTCTGTTGTTCTATGTCCAGTTCTAACTCTTGCTTCCTGACCTGCATACAGGTTTCTCAAGAGGCATGTCACGAACCATCTATTTATCTGGAAGTTCATGGTTCACATATTGCTGAAGGTTGGCTTGGAGAATTTTAAGCATTACTTTACTAGCATCGAGGTTTATATTTTTGGTCGTGTTGTGTGAGTTTGGTTTATGTCTATAACAGGGACATTTTCAAAGAAAAAATCTATTATAAAAAAAGAAATAGGTAAGGGAGTTTAAGAGGTACAAACTTCTGGTTGCAAAGTCAATGGGTCATGGGTATGAGATGTGTAGTGTGGGGAATATAGTCAATAACCCTGTAATGTCTTTATGTCTGGGGAGTTTATAATTTCCTCAGTTCTGTCTCACCACAGTAAAAATTTGAATGATGGATGGACCAATGTAACAGCTCCATGTTACAGCTAAGTTTTATTTTCAAGCAAAAAATACATCCTTGAGGCATGAGGGTCAGTCAGTGCAGTTGCTCAGCTGTGTCTGACTCTTTGCGACCCCATGCATTGCAGCACGCCAGGCCTCCCTGTCCATCACCAACTGCCAGAGTCTACCCAAACTCATATGCATCGAGTCGGTGATGCAATCCAGCTATCTCATCCTCTGTCGTCCCCTTCTCCTCCTGCCCCCAATCCGTCCCAGCATCAGAGTCTTTTCCAATGAGTTAACTCTTCACACGAGGTGGCCAAAATATTGGAGCTTCAGCTTTAGGATCAGCCTTTCCAAAGAACACCCAGGACTGATCTTTAGAATGGACTGGTTGGATCTCCTTGCAGTCTAAGGGACTCTCAAGAGTCTTCTCCAACACCACAGTTCAAAAGCATCAATTCTTTGGAGCTCAGCTTTCTTCACAGTCCAACTCTCACATCCATACATGACCACTGGAAAAACTATAGCCTTGACTAGACGGACCTTAGTTGGCAAAGTAATGTCTCTGCTTTTGAATATGCTATCTATGTTGGTCAAAACTTTCCTTCCAAGGACTAAGTGTCTTTTAATTTCATGGCATGAGGGTGGGCCTACCCAAAAGATGTGAAGAGAAGAGAAAACAGAGGCCCAATTTTGGCTCCTCTTTTTATATGTCCCTCCCCCATGCCCTGAGCCTGCCTTATGGAAATTTATCTAGCCAGGAAGGCTGTTTTTTTTTTTTTTTTTCGCCTGTGGTTTTCACTCTGGTCCTTGGACCTTGGTTTATTCTATTTTCACAGACTTTTCCCTTCTTTGTTTTTTAGCCACTACCATTCTGGACTTCTTTTTTCCTATTCTAACTACCTAACATTCCCCTCTCAAGAGATGGGAGGCCAATTCTTTGGGAATAGGGGCGTTGAGTTCTCTCTGGTGACTTCCTGCTGAATTGGGATGGCGCTGGCATTGGGCCCCCCTTCTTGCTAGTCTCAAGCCTCCGAGTCCTTATAGCAGTGTCCATCTAAGGGTGAGTGATATTTTCAGTGGTCTGCTGTAGTTTTATATATCCTAGTTGAACTGGCATTGCATGTTGTAGCTTGTTGACCTGGGCAGAGACAAAATGGTTTAGACAATTGATAATACATGGAGCAATCATAAGTAGCATCAATATGGTGATAACAAGGATTCATAGGGGCATTAGCAAACTCCAGATTCTCCATTGCCAGGAGAAGGATCCCCAAAGAGAGATTGTAGCCACCCCAAGAACTCTCTAGCTCATTCTTTGAGATATTGTAGGATCTGATTGTTTTTCTTGAAGACTGTGAGACTTTCTTTAACTTAAGTGGAGGTATTCACCCAGAAACAGCATGTCTCATTCAAGATGGCTCAAGTCTCTCCTTGTTCAGGGATCAGGAGAGCTGTCTCTTGTCTCTTTTGGAGTACAACCCCTGCCAAGCTGTGTCGGTTCTTTACAGCTATCCTGAGAAATCTTATCCCCAGAAACTTAATTTTTGGAGGTGTTCATTAGAATGGGACTCATTTGTAGTCCTGAATAGGTATCTGAGATCTCCCAGGGGCTTACAGGTGTATTGAGTGTCCTCTTCTGTTTTCTTCCATGGCTTGACTTGTGAGTAGTGAATCCAGGAGTCATGTCCTGGTTCCTTGACTGCTGTGGAGGTAGAAAGTATTATAGGATAGGGGCCCTTCCATGTGGGCTGGAGCTGAGCCTTTGGGGCCCCATCTTTCCAGACTTTAATTAGGACTTGAGTCCCTGGAGCGTATAGTGGTGGCTGTTTAGAATCTTTCGGGTCCTGGTGGACACCCTACAAGTGTATATCTTACTGCAATTTCCCAATGGCCATGGTATAAGACCAGAGGGTTTGAGCCTCTGGTCATTGACATAAACAAAATGTCCCCATATAGCATCTCATAAGGACTAAGACCAACCTGTTCCTTAGGGGCAATATGACTGTGTAGGAGAACTATTGGTAAAGCCTTCCATCCCAGGGAGGTCTCCTGGGCTATCCTTTTTATTGTTGATTTTAAGAATTGGTTGGCTCTTTCTACTTTTCCTGAAGACTGAGGTCTCCAGGCACAATGGAGATAAGTAATGCCCAATGCTTTAGAGACCCCTTGGGTGACCTTAGAAGTAAATGATGTCTCATTTTCACTTTGTAATGACCTGGCCAGACCAAATATCGGAATGATTTCATGGAGCAGTTTTTTTTTTTTTTTCCCACCTCCTCAGCCTTCTCTGCAATGTGGGAGACCTGGGTTCAATACCTGGGTTGGGAAGATCCCCTAGGGAAGGGAAAGACTACCCACTCCAATATTCTGGCCTGGAGAATTCCATGAACTGTATAGTCTGTGGGGTCGCAGAGTCGGACATGACTGAGTGACTTTCACTTTCAGCCTTCTCAGTCCAGGTGGGAAAGCCTTCAGTCCATCCTGTGAATATATCTATCATGACCAATACGTATTTATACCCTTGAGAAACAGGCATCTGGGTGAAGTCCATCTACCAGTCCTTTCCTGGGTAGGTCCCATGTCATTGGATGGGCTGGGCCAGCTTGGGTCTTCGAGATCCTTGGGGGTTGTTTAACTGGCAAGTGGGACAAGAGGAGACCGTTTGCCTTATAGTCGTTTGGAGGCCTGTTCCTCTGAAGGACCTTTCTAGTAATCTTTGGAGGCCCTTTTTCCCTAAATGAGTGGTGGCATGTAAGGAGTTAACCAACTTCCATTGGAGGTTCCCAGGCAGAAAAAAGAGTCCCTCCTTTTGGAACCACCCCATATGATCTTGAAAGCCCTCACTCTTAGCTTTAAGAGTCTCACCTTCAGGATATGAAGGAGTTTCTGGAAAATTAGTCTGTGGAACTAGGGTGGCAACTCATATTAGGTCACTGTTCTATCATGCTGCTCTCTGAGCTGCCTGACTGGCTGCTTGGTTCCCTCATGCCGCTTCTGTGCTCCCTTTTTGGTGTCCTTTACAATGGGAGTCAAGGCTATGGTTTTTCCAGTGGTCATGTATGGATGTGAGAGTTGGAGTGTGAAGAAGGCTGAGCGCCAAAGAATTGATGCTTTTGAACTGTGGTGTTGGAGAAGACTCTTGAGAGTCCCTTGGACTGCAAGGAGATCCAACCAGTCCATTCTGAAGGAGATCAGCTCTGGGATTTCTTTGGAGGGAATGATGCTGAAGCTGAAACTCCAGTACTTTGGCCACCTCATGCGAAGAGTTGACTCATTGGAAAAGACTCTGATGCTGGGAGGGATTGGGGGCAGGAGAAGAAGGGGACGACAGAGGATGAGATGGTTGGATGGCATCACTGACTCGATGGACGCGAGTCTGAGTGAACTTCGGGAGTTGGTGATGGACAGGGAGGCCTGGCGTGCTGCGATTCATGGGGTCACAAAGAGTTGGACATGACTGAGTGACTGAACTGAACTGAACTACAATGGGAGAACTGAAACCTCAGTGGGCAGATGGACTGCCTCCAAGAGTCTAAGAATTTGATCACCATATTTGATTGGGGACCCTCGGGTGGTCAAGTGGCCCCTTTCTTTCCAAGTAGCAGCATGTGCATGTAGCACCAGAAAGACATACTTGGAATCAATGTAAATGGCTGCTCTTTTTCCTTTTCACAGCTCTAAATCTCGACTCAGGGCTATGAGCTCAGCTAATTGGGCTGAAGTAACTGGAGGCAAAGGTTTAGCCTCTATGGTCTCAAAATTGGAGACTACTGCATATCTGGCTCTTCTTTTTTCATCCAAGACAAAGCTACTTCCATCAGTGTACCAGATTTCCTCAGGATTGGTCAGAGGATCTTTTGACAACCTGTCTTGGGGTTTTGTCCAGTAGTCCAAGGTTTCTAGGCAAGAGTGAAAAGGGAGAGAGCCCTTAGGGGTAGGCAGGAGGGTAAAGAACATCACAAGGGGATATAGTCAGGCCTGGATTTTCCATCAGCTATACTAGATATCTGAGGATCCTTTGATCAGACATCCATAAATGGCCTCTCCCATTCAGGAGTTGTTTCACTTAGTGGTTGGTAAAAATAGTTAGTTTGCCCCCAAAAGAGAATTTTAAAGCATCTTCTATCAGGATTGCGATAGCTACAAGATTTCAAAGGCAGGGAGGCCAGCCTCAGGTGGTTGGGTCGACCCTCTTGGACAAGTAAGCTACAAACTGGGGCTCAGGTCCTAACCTTTGAGCTAACACTCCCAAGGCTATTCCTTTCTTTTCATGGACATAAAGTTGGAATGCTTTTTCTGGGTCTGGCAACCTCAAGGAAGATGCTTGAGTTAAGACTTCTTTTAGTGTAGCCTCTGCCTTCTTTTGAGGAGTTCCCCACATCAGTGGGATTGAATCATCTCGTCCCTTCAAGCTTTCATTTAAGGGCTGGGCAACTAGACCATAGTTAGGTATCCAAATTCTACAATACCCAGTTAGCCCCGGGAAAGCTTGTAACTGTTTTTGAGTTGTGGGGGAGGGTAACTGGAGGATTTCTTGCACTCAGCCAGAGGGCAGACTCCTGGACCCGTGTGTAATCTGAACTCCCAGGTAAGTGACCTTTGTCTCGACCATCTGTGCCTTAGCACAGGAGACTTTATATCCCCTCTCTGCCAACAAGTTTAGAACCTGAATTGCATGTTGTTGGGCACTTTTCTCATCTAAAGAGCAGATTAGTAGGTCATCTACGTATTGTAATATTTTCCCATTAGGTCCCAGGTCCATATCTAGGAGATCCTGGCTAAGAGCCTGCCCTAACAGGTGGGGGCTATCTCTGAACCCTTGAGGTAATACTGTCCAAGTCATCTGTTGGTGTTTTTCTCCTGGAGCCTCCCACTAGAAGGCAAAAAGGTATTGAGATTCATTAGCCAGTGGTATGCAAAAGAATGTATCTTTGAGATCCAGGGCTGTAAACCGCTTGGCACTGGGCAGAATTTCTCCCAAGATTACATAGGGGTTGGGTACTGTGGGATGGAGGAGAACTACAACTTCATTTATGATCCGGAGATCTTGAACCATTCGCCAGGTCCTGTCCTTTTTCCTTACAGGGAGGATTGGGGTGTTACATGGCAAATTGGTGGGGACCAATAGCCCACAGGCAAGGAATTTATTTGTTAGAGGCTGTAGTCCTTCCTGAGCCTCTCTTCTGAGAGGGTATCATTTCCAGTTTGGAAACCCAGTGGGATCTCAGAGGACAATGATGATTGGTTCAGCTTGGTGGGCTTGTCCAGGAGTCCCCTGGTCCCACACCTGGGGGTTATGGAAGACGAAAGTCTTCCCATAGTTTTTGGTCCCTCCCTATTGGAGCGGGTGTAATGGGTTCCTCAGTAGTAATCAGAAGCTGTAGGGCTCTAGGGGCTAAAAGCTTCCCATCACAAGGGTGGTCCTCTGTTTAGTGAGTATATCTCTTCCCAATAATGGAGTAGGACACTCAGGAACCACCAGAATCTGGTGGGAAATTATTTGTCCATCGCAGCAACAGAGAATTGCTCAGGTGAATATTTTTGTAATTGTTTTTCCTGTAGCACCCAAAATGGTACAGGTTTGGGAGGAGAAGGCTCCAGAGTAGGAGGTCAGGGCAGAGTAGGTATCCCTTGTGTCAACCAATAAATTCTCAGACCTAACTGCCACATCCAGTTGCACCCTTGGCTCCAGCCCCGTGATGGTTATCTGTGACTGATGGGCTGGCTGGAGCGGGCTGCTGCAGTCCTGTTGGACCATCGTGAGGGAAGGCTTGGTGTTTGACCTTGAGGCTCTTGAGTCCCGAAGGCAGAGTGCCACCCAATGTCCCAGTTGATGGCATTTGTAGCAAGCCATCTTAGGAGACTTGTCATGATTTGGACACTCTTTGGTCCAGTGTCCTGCTTGTCTACAGATTAGGCATTTGCCTTGTGCCTTGTCCTTCAAGGACTCAGGGTTTGCCATAGGGCTTCCTTGGAGGGTGACCAGCATCTGGGCATGCCTTGTCTCTTTCCTTTTCTTACTTTCCTGGGCCTTGGCTTCCTTCTCCTGTTTTCTGTTATAAAAGATGTTGGTGGCGGTTTGGACCATCTCATCTAAAGAGGCAGCAGGGTCCTGCTGTTGTAGGCATTATAACTTTATCCTGATGTCTGATACACATTGGGACAGGAATTTGTTCTTTAAAATCACCTGTCCTTTGTAAGAGTCTAAGTCCAGATTGATAAACTTTTGGAGGGCCTCTTTTAGCTTTTCCAGAAAGGCAGTGGGGTTCTCATTGGGCTCCTGAGTTATTGCTAAGAGCCAGGTATAGCTGATTACTTTTTGCTGGGCTGCTTTTAGTTCTGCCTTTACACAGATCTGGAGAAGGAAATGGCAACCCACTCCAGTATCCTTGCCTGGAGAATCCCATGGACAGAGGAGCCTGGTAGGCTACAGTCCACAGGGTCACAAACAGTCGGAAATGACTGAGCGACTTCACTTCACTTACACAGATCAGAAAATTATCCCTTTCCCAGATGTGCTCAGGGTCATTATAATTCCAACTAGGATCTGAGGAGGGGACCCCAGTTTCCCCTACTGGATGTTTATCACTTGACATGTGAAGCAAGCCCTGTAACATACTTTCTGTTGTTTAGTCGCTAAGTCGTGTTCGACTCTTTTGTGACCCCATGGATTGTAGCCCACCAGGCTCCTTCTGTCCGTGGGATTTCCCAGACAAGAATACTGGAATGGGTTGCCAGTTCCTTCTCCAGGGGATCTTCTCAACCTAGGGATCGAACCCAGGTCTCCAGCATTGCAGGTGAATTCTTTACCAGCTGAGCCACAAGGGAAACCCAACATAGCATACCTTTGGGCTTCCTTTAAGACCCTAGCATGCTCAGGGTCAGATAATGTTTGATTAAGTATGACCATGATGTCCTTCCACATCAAGTTGAAGGCCAAGGTAATGTGTTGGAATGTATCTATATATTTGCCTGAGTCATCTGTGTAGCTTCTCAGGTCTTATTTGATCTGTCTTAGTTCTAAGAGAGAGAAAGGCTTATGGATCTGCTTGGTCTGAATTCTCCTCCAGTTTCAACTAAGGGACAGACTCAAGTTGGCTTTTGTGGAGGGGTTGCTCTTGGATATGGGGGCATGTTTGGATACAAGAAAGGGGCACCAGGCAACTTGGGAGCCATAGGAGGTGAGCCTTCACAGGGGGCTTCCTTCTCTTGCTTGTCTGTGCCTAACATCATTTACCTAGTAGGCTCCCTTTTAGGGCATACAACAATCCTATACGTAAGACAGAGTCCCTTCATATCTCTTAGTCAGAAGAAAAGGTAGACAGAGGGGATCCCTGTGCATCTCCCTTGTTTCTTGCAGAATAAGTCTGGCTGCAGGATGGTATTCCTCAGCCCAGTGTTCCTTGTCCCCCAGAGGATACTGTGGCCATGCAGTGGCACAAAAGAATTTTAAGTGACTTCTCCTTAGGGTTAGAGGACCGAACAGCTTCTAGTTATCAAGGATGCATCTCAAGGGTGTCTGTTGGGAAGTGGATTGGTTATTTCCCATCTGAAAGACAGTGATGACAGGGAGGAAAAGAAAACAAAAACAAAACCAAAAACTAACAGGCCTCCTTCTATTTCCATGGGTGGACTTCCTTAGGGGTGAGTCTTTTTGATGCTTATCCTACCCAGTACTGTTGCAACTTGAGAGTCAGGCATCCCCAGGTCAGGGTGCAGATCCCCAGGCATGCTGAGGCATGACAGCCTGCTGGAGATTGAATCCTAAGACAGGTCGAGGCAGGTTGGCCTCCTGAGATTTGGGTCCCTGGGAAGGTTGAGGCATGTCATCTCCTGGGAACCCTGGACTGGTGGATCCCCAAGCAGGTTGAGGTAGGACAACTTTTTGAAGACCAGATCTCTAGGCAGTTTGAGGCAGGTTGACTTCCTGGGACCCCTGGGTTGGAGTTGGGTGTCCCCAAGGTCTCCAGTATGACCAGAGCTGGGTAGAATTAAGGGGTTGTAATCTTAACTCATTGCTGGTTTGTCCACCGTGGATGGGAATAGATATCATGATGTAAAGCAATCCAAGTCAGTGCCCTGAGACTGGGAACCTGGTGAAACAGCCATAAGACTTTATCCTCCTATTGCTCTCTCTAAGGGAATGTAAGTCACTGATTTCCTCCCCTGGTCTTTTCTAAGAATAGCTTAGGGTGTCTCCAATGGTAAACACTTCATTGTCATAGACCTACAGTAATGACTAAGGAGTAGGTTATCCGGTCCTGTCAGGGGCATTAGGAGTATTTTAATAATAAGCAGAGTTAAGCAATGTTGCTTACAACAGGGTCCTGGTTGTAGGAGTTAGTAAGTGGCTTAAGAACAAACAGATAAGAGGCAACAGACCAGGTGTTCCATAAAAGTGGAGTGGAGATTTGACCTGGGGTATGTTTATAACTTTAAGAGAAGGGTAGCAAGGGTTTGGGCCTAAATGGCCTGCAGGGCTAACTCCCAAAGTGGCAAACATTATTCCTGGAAGCCCAATTGCCCTTGAAGGGATGCCACCAACAGATGGACTTCCAGCAGGCATTGTGTGCCTGTCACCTACCTTAGTGGGTTCTCTGAGAGATGCTGTTGTTGCACATGTTGTAGGAAACTTAGAAGATGAAGGCCTGAGTACCTAGAAGGATTGGATACTATACAGTATTTCCCTCCCAAGGGCCAGATATTTTCTCGTTGTCCCTCCAAAAGATTGTAAAGGCAACATTGTGAGCCCAGATGAGGCTCAGGAAGAGTATGAAAAAGGAGGGAAGGGGGGCAGGGCCCAACTTTTGAAAGAATGACATAGCTCAAGGGCATAAATAAACCAATTAAAATCAAATGGATCCAAGATAACAAGTCAAATTCAACTAAACCTTGATCCTCAATCTGCAAGCTAAATGACACACCCAGAAATGCCAGGATAGTTCCAAAGCACTGTCAAAAGGAATGGGTGGTTCCCAAATGGTTGGAAGGACCCTCCTACTCATTAGCATATGAAATAACCCAGCCTTCAAAAACTGACCACACCACATTCCATGGCCACTGCACTCACCCTCTATGATGGCCCACGCTCTTGAAATGTGCTTCTCTCTGAATCTGAACAAATCCACCTCTTACCTATCACTGTGTCTCTCACTGAATTTTTTGCAATGAGACATCAAGAGCCTGAGCTTTATCATGTCCTGAAACTAGGCACTGTGGGTTTTGGCTGGGCTTAAGTCCTGGGAGAGAGGAGCTAAAGGATGGGAGGAAAAAGCAGTGGAAAAAAAGTACCAAGGAATCCTCTTCATAACTGCCAGAAAATCTGCTAAATACCTGACCTGTTCTCACAGTTTTCATTGGCTGGATCCTTGGCACAAAGAAGATTAAAGAAGATTAAGGACAGAAAAACCCCCATGCCTTTGGGCAACAACTACTAAGTAGCCCCTGCCTGAGTCCCTCATTTGTACCCACTACCACTCTCCTATTCACGGTGAGGTGGAGTGTGGCAGATTCAAGGAAACAAGAAACCAGAGACTGTAAAGAAATTAAGATTTTGTTAGCCATATGTCCTTCCAGCCATAGGAGCGAGGACCTCCTACCTTAACCAGAGGTCTTCTGAAATCTGAGACTGAGCGGTGTGAGTTTTCTGCTGAGTTTATTTTTGCTGTCCCGGCTTCCAGCACACTGGGATTCTTATCACTTCCCCTGTGCTGGGTTTTCTTTGCATTCAGTTTCTACCACAGAAGCTTTCACTGATTTGGGCTTCTGCTGTGCTTGGCTTCTGCCTCATGGGGGCTGAGCTGAGCTGGTTTCAACCAGGTTAAATACTAGTCACGGCACCATATATGTCAGGGGAGTTTGTAATTTCCTCAGTTCTGTCTCGCTGTAGCAAAAATTTGAAGCAGTGGGCAGACCACTGTTACAGCTCCATGTTACAGCTCAGTTTTATTTGGCAAGCAAAGAAAAATACATCCTCGAGGCATGAGGGTGGGCCGACCCAAAAGACGAGAAGAGAAGACAGAGGCCCAATTTTGGCTCCTCTTTTTATATGTTTTTTCTTCCCCCACTGAGCCTGCCCTATGTAAATTGGTCTAGCCAGGAGGGCTGTTTGTTTTACCTGAGGTTGTCACTTGGGTCCTTGGACCTTTGTTCTATTTTCACAGGTTTTTCCGTTCTTTGTTTTTTAGCCACCACCATTCTGGACTTCTTTTTCCTATTCTAACTACCTAATATATACATGGTGACAGATGGTAACTAGACTAATCATGTTGATCATGTTGAAATGTACAGAATTATTGAATTGCTATGTTGTGTAACAAGAGTGAACACAGCATTGTCAGTAAAATATGCCTCAATAACAGGCAAATGGACTTAGATAAAGATCAAATTTGTGGTTACCAGAGGTGGGGGTAGTGGGGTAAAGGGGAATTGGATGAAGGCATAATAAAAAATAATGATTTTGGATTCCCATAATGTATATTGTCCTGGATATTCCCGTGCATTGACTAGGCTTCAGTTGTTTTCAGGGTGATAGCAGACAGCACCTGACAGAGAATTCATTGCTCAACTTTGAATGTTGCATTAGACATTTTTTGAACACCTGGTAAAATAATTGTCTTGAATAACAGAGTTTTAAAAGAAAGGAAAAAAAATTCTTGGAATTCAGACACTTTTCACATATCCAGATACCTACCTATGACTTGGGTCAAGTGGCAGGGGAAACACACTCACTGAAACCACTCACCTTGGCCAGGCACAATAGTGAACCATTCGTGTGAGTTATTTTATGACAGAAGGACTAATAAGGAACACAGAACAAGCCACGATCAAATGGAAGAGTTCAAGAACGGTCAGAAGGCGATGCCATGTGTTCTACCACCTCCCAAAATCCTCTCTGGCATCCATTCCTCCATCAATGCGTGTAGCACCAGGAAGTCCCCTGAGTCAGAATGATTGGTCAGAGACAAGCTGGAAACTAATCTCAAATGGAAATCAGGCACTACTAAAAAGGGACATGGATTCTGGAGACAAACAGAAATGCCCACTTTGGCCTACTCCTCAGGCTTCTCAATAGCTGGACGCACACTTCTTTCAACACATGGCTTAAAACATGCTCAAGTTTACCTAGAACAAGCAGACACCACACAAATAGCCCTTAAAAGCACCTCAGAAAATGCAATCCAAAGATTAAGTTACTGAATTCAGATTCTAAGAGCTCTGATAATAATAAAAATAATATATAATCACACAGCTTAGGGTCTACATTAAATATGCTTTGTATTTGATTGACTGCAATCCCAGTGAGTCTGATGTTTGGAAGATGAAGTAGCAAATAACTTTTCTGAACTTGCCCTTGCAGGGTATCTCAGTAGATCACTCAACTATGATTATTAGACTGTTTATTCTTCAAAGGCTTGCTTTAAAACTTTTCTTTCACTGTGTCCACTAACCCTAAACTGTCACATAATAAACTTGGCCCAATCTTCATCTGCCTGTCACATGGAAATATCCCCAGATATAGTAAATCAGAACAAAACCCTAATCTTTGACCTTGTTATTCTGAAATGCTACTAATGTCCCATCAGTGGTTTCCTTTACAGCGGTAAGCAATAAACTTAACTTTGTTTTAGCAGCAAGTTACTTTGAGGAGCTCTTCAGAGAGTGAGTGGTTGACCCTGGGTGAGGTGCATTCCTTTTCTTGGGCCCAAATATAGTTTGTCATGATTCAGTAATTTATGGGTAAAGAGACAGTTATCTCTATGGTGCACATGTAAGAACAGAGTGGTGCAGAAGGAAAAGAGTGACTAAAGTGAAAACTCCCATTGGGAAAAGAGGACGCATCACATAGGAATGACTGGTCCGAACATCCATGGTGTGGACTCTCTGACCTGCGAGTTCTTCACTTTGCCAATCTGCTTACCTCTGGCTTGCTTATGATGTTTCTGGACGTTTCTTTTCTACAGTCCTTCACCACTGTCTCTGAGAGGGTCACTGGGTTTGTTACCCCTTTCCCTTTGCTGCTTAGAGACTTACTTCCTATTAGTTAAGGAGCTTAGAGATTATATTCAGGACCTAAGAAATCCCAGCTGTGGAGCTTATTTGGCAGTAAATCATTTGTATAGAGGCTTCCAGGAAGTTTCATAGGCCAGCAGCCAAAGACAGAGATCCTGATGAGTTGAAGTCTTGACGTTCAGTTCTAGCTGCCAGAGTTTTTGTGTTAATGAGCCTCCATTTCTCTGCTTTGCTCATTTATCAAACGCTGTGGTTCTCAAAGTGGTTCCTAGGTCAGCAGCAACATCACCCGAGGAGTGGTTAGAGATACAATTTCTTGGGTCCAGACCTACTCAGAAACTCTGAGGGTAGGGCCCAGAAATCTGGTGGAAAAGGGCACTGGAAGTAAGATAAAGTTTGAGGCAACAGCTTTAGTGATGCTGTTTGGGGGCAATTTGAAACAATCAGCTGGAGATAAAAATGCCGTGAAAATGCTCTCTTTCTGCAGGCTTCATGTGAGGGCTTCTTCTCAAGGGGAGGAAAGAGCCTTTTTCTTATTAGTAGGAGCTAATTATTAATACTGGAGGCCTGGATGGGGAACAGGAAGCAACAGCATTTTCCTGAATCACAAAGATAACTGCTCTTCCAATCTTTGTGGATTCCAGGTATTAGACTATCTGGCAACTGAACAGGCATCAGTTATAGTGTTTCGCTAGTCAAGGTCTTATTTTCACCCTTCTGCTTTCCAATGGCAGTATCAAAACTATTGTACCTCTTTTATGTAGGAATTTATTGAAGGCCATTAAATATAATCAATACACTCTAACATCTTTATTTTTTCTCCATAGTTCCTTCATGCAAAAGCTTCAATACACACATGATCTGGTTCTCCAGGGTATGAATGGATAAAAACGATTATTTCCATTACCATGTATTAATAACTAGAATCTTCCAGCCACTGAATAGATGTGTCCCACTGACCTCTACCCAATCTCCTTGGCTCTGCCAAGACCACATTTTAGAGTCTCTTAATGTTTACCTGACTTCTGGTCCTAATTTCTGTTTCAAGGATCTGAGTTATAAGCAACAGAAACCAAGTATGGCTTACCTTACATGGAAAAAAAAAATTGTGGAGAGAGAGAAGATTTATTGAAATAAATGGTACCATCTCTGCTCCCCTAGTTTCCCCTGGAAGCTGGGGGAAGAGAGAAGGGAATGGGCAGGATACAAGGATGATGAAGATGAATCAGTGGGAAGAACAACCACTGCAGGATGGGTCAGGTGGTTCAGATGTAAACAATACACCTGCAATGTGGGAGACCTTGATCCCTGGATCGACAAGATTCCCCTGGAGAAGGGCGTGGCAACCCACTCCAGTATTCTTGCTTGGAGAATTCCATAGAGAGAGGAGCCTGGAAGGCTACAGTGCATGGGATCGCAAAGAGTCAGAAACTTTCACATAGAATCAAAGACTGTCTGTATCTAGTAAAGAAATTTCAAACGTGCATGCACATGTGCACACGCACACACACATAGACACACATGCACACAGATTCAGAAACCAAAATATTGTATTTAATAGAAATTTTTACCCTTAGCTATTATTCATGTAGCTTGGCATGCTGTAGTCCATGGGGTTGCAAAGAGTTGGACACAACGTAGCAACTGAACAACAACATTATATACACGAGAAATTTTATGTGTAGTTATAAATTTAACATGTAAAAATAGACTAGGGATAAGGTAAAAATGCAACTAATTTCTAAGTCCAAACACCCTTGGTTTAAGATCACATGATAAATTCCTAACCATATGAAACTGCTTACTAGTTGAGATAGTTACTGATTCAGCTATTATGAACCTCCCTGGCAGATGTTCTCTGGTCATTTTATGGTTTAAAAAATGACAGACTAAGGTCAAACTCAGTGGCTAAAAGAGGCACCTATGAGGTTGGAAACAGCAAAGAGAATCTATACATACTACAGAAGGAGCTGCCAGTTCAAAGCACTAAAGTTTATATCATCAAGGACATAAGATTGTGGTCACTTTCATTTGTAAAAATAAATGAATGGAAACATGCACACATGTTTGACTATAGAGATATCCCACTGGGACTCCATCTCATGGACATCATTATCTTGTAAAAGAAAATTATTCCATTTGTGAATTGCAGACATGAATATATTCACAGCAAAATGTGTACAATTTGAAATCTATGCTCTATTTTCCTGGTTGTGTGAATGTTGAGTTTTAAGCCATATTTTTCACTGTCCTCTTTCACTGTCAGCAAGAGGCTCTTTAGTTCCTATTTGCTTTCTACCATTAGAGCAGTATCATCTGCATATCTGAGGTTATTGATATTTCTCCTGGCAGTCTTGTTTCCAGCTTGCGTTTCATCCAGCCTGATATTTCACATGATGCACTCTGCATCTAAGTTAAATAAGCAGGGTGACAATATACATCCTTGTCACGCTCCTTTCCCAATTTTGAGCCAGTCAGTTGTTCCATGTTGCTTCTTGATCTGCATACAGGTTTCTCAGGAGGCAGGTAAAGTGGTCTTGTATTTCCATCTCTTGAAGAATTTCCCACAGTTTGTTGTAATCTACTCAGTGAAAGGCATTAGCATAGTCAATGCAGCAGCAGTAGAGGGTTTTCTGGAATTCCCTTGCTGTTTTCCTATGATCCAGGGGACTTTGGAAGTTTGATCTCTGGTTCCTCTGCCTTTTCTAACCCAGCTGGTACATCTGGAAGCTCTTGGTTCATGTATTATTGAAGCCTAGCTTGAAGGGTTTTGAACATTACCTTGCTAGCATGGGAAATGAGCACAGTGGTATGGTAGTTTGAACATTCTTTTCACTGCCCTTCCTTGAGATTAGAATCAAAACTGACTTTTTCCAGTCCTGTGGCCATTGCTGAGTTTTCCAAATTTGCTGGCTTATTGAGTGTAGTACTTTAACAGCATCATCTTCTAGGATTTTAAATAGCTTAGCTGGAATTCCATCACCTCCACTAACTTTGTTAATAGTAATGCTTCCTAAGACCCACTTGACTTCACACCCCAGGATGTATGACTCTAGGTGAGTGACTATACCATTGTGGTTATATGGGTTATTAAGACCTGTTTTGGACAGTTCTTCTGTGTATTCTTGCCACTTCTTCTTAATCTATTATGCTTCTGTTAGGTCCTTACTGTTTCTGTCCTTCATTGTGCCCAACTTTGCATGAAATATTCTCTTAGTATCTCTAATTTTCTTGATGAGATCTCTAGTCTTTTCCATTCTATTCTTTTCCTCTGTTTCTTTTCATTGTTCACTGAGGAAGTCTTTCTTCTCTCTCCTTGCTATTCTTTGGAACTCTGCATTCATTTGGGTATATCTTTCCTTCTCCTTTGCTTTTCACTTCTCTTCTTTTCTCAGCTATTTGTAAGGCCTCCTCAGACAACCATTTTGTCTTCTTCCATTTCTGTTTCTCAGGGGTGGTTTTTATACCACCTCCTGTACAATGTTATGAATCTTTGTCCAGATTTCTTCAGGTACTCTGTCTATCAGATCTAATACCTTGAATCTATTTGTCACTTCCACTGTTAATCAAGGGAATTGATTTAGGTCATTCCTGAATGGCCTGGCGATTTTCCCTACTTTCTTCAATTTAAGTCCCTAATTTGCAATAATGAGCTCATGATCTGAGCCACAGTCAGCTCCAGGTCTTCAAACCAAGGGACAATATAACCATCTCAAAATAAATTAAAGGAGAGATTTGGAACAAGAGGCTGCAAGAGATTCATGGTTAATACTGTAGAAGATGAATCTCAGAAGCCATCACATGAAACGCCTACATCTGCCATTGAAAGAGTCTCTTGCTGACTTTCCTAAACATCTTTGTCCCCCACTGAATCCATCTTTTCTTGAAACAGCTAAAAGCATCATCTCAACATGAAATTCTTACCATAAAATCCTACTCCTTAAATCTTTCTTTGTGCTTGAGATAAAAGGCAAACTCCTTAGTGTGATTTACCTTGTCCTTTCACAATACACTTACTTCCGTGCCTGCCTTTTCTAGATCCAGGGCCTTATTATTTCTAACCCTTTTACCTGAATGTGCTTCTTCCCATTTCTTGGTGGTTTATTCCTACTTATGACTCAGCTGAATCACCACTTCGTCAGGAAATATTTTCTTCAGTCCTCAGACCTATGAGGGAAGGACAGGAAATAAATGAGAGCATATTTTTGTGATACTGTTTTACTAGAGAAATATACAGAGTGATAGTGGGCTATTATTTTACATCAGTCCAGTTCAGTCGATCAGTTGTGTTTGACTCTTTGCAACCCCATGAATCGCAGCACGCCAGGCCTCCCTGTCCATCACCAACTCCCGAGGTTCACTCAGACTCACGTCCATCGAGTCAGTGATGCCATCCAGCCATCTCATCCTCTGTCATCCCCTTTTCCTCCTGCCTCCAATCCCTCCCAGCATCAAAGTCTTTTCCAATGAGTCAACTCTATGCATGAGGTGGCCAAAGTACTGGAGTTTCAGCTTTAGCATCATTCCTTCCAAAGAAATCCCAGGGCTGATCTCCTTCAGAATGGACTGGTTGGATCTCTTCGCAGTCCAAGGGACTCTCAAGAGTCTTCTCCAGCACCACAGTTCAAAAGCATCAAGTCTTCGGCGCTCAGCCTTCTTCTCAGTCCAACTCTCACATCCATACATGACTACTGGAAAAACCATAGTCTTGACTAGACAGATCTTAGTCGGCAAAGTAATGTCTCTGCTTTTGAATATGCTGTCTAGGTTGATCATAGCTTTCCTTCCAAGCAGTAAGCGTCTTTTAATTTCATGGCTGCAATCACCATCTGCAGTGATTTTGGAGCCCCCAAAAATAAAGTCTGACACTGTTTCCACTGTTTCCCCACCTATTTCCCATGAAGTGATGGGACCGGATGCCGTGATCTTCGTTTTCTGAATGTTGAGCTTTAAGCCAACTTTGTCACTCTCTTCTTTCACTTTCATCAAGAGGCTTTTTAGTTCCTCTTCACTTTCTGCCATAAGGGTGGTGTCATCTGCATATCTGAGGTCATTGAGATTTCTCCTGGCAGTCTTGATTCCAGCTTGTGTTTCTTCCAGCCCAGCGTTTCTCATGGTGTACTCTGCATAGAAGTTAAATAAGCAGGATGACAATATACAGCCTTGACGTACTCCTTTTCCTATTTGGAACCAGTCTGTTGTTCCATGTCCAGTTCTAACTGTTGCTTCCTGACCTGCATACAGATTTCTCAAGAGGCAGGTCAGGTGGTCTGGTATTCCCATCTCTCTCAGAATTTTCCACAGTTGATTGTCATCCACACAGTCAAAGGCTTTGGCATAGTCAATAAAGCAGAAATAGATGTTTTTCTGGAACTCTCTTGCTTTTTGGATGATCCAGCGGATGTTGGCAATTTGATCTCTGGTTCCTCTGCCTTTTCTAAAACCAGCTTGAACATCAGGAAGTTCACAGTTCACGTATTGCTGAAGCCTGGCTTGGAGAATTTTGAGCATTACTTTACTAGCATGTGAGATGAGTGCAATTGTGTGGTAATTTGAGTATTCTTTGGCATTGCCTTTCTTTGGGATTGGAATGAAAACTGACCTTTTCCAGTCCTTTGGCCACTGCTGAGTTTTCCAAATTTACTGGCATATTGAGTGCAGCACTTTGACAGCATAGAATAATTAAAAAGTCCTGCTTGATCAAGTAGTATTTGAGCAGAGACCTTGTGGGATTGGGAATAAGAGTTGTGCTTGCAGCCATCTGGGGAAGAGCAGTCTAGGGTGAGGGGGAGTTGGTGCAAAGGCCACAAAATAGGACGGACTAGTTGAGAAAGAACACACCTAGGGAGGGCATCAGGCGGGTCGAGCACTAGAAGCAGACTCAGAGAGCATGTATATCATGGTGAGCAATTTGGGTATTGATCTAAAAAAAGATGAAAAGTTAGATTTGGGTGCGTGAAGAGGTGAACACTGGGAGGTGAGTTTAGAGAGGGGATGGGTTAGCAGTTTGGACACTGTGTGAAGCATTTACAGCATTGTAAAGGTCTCGGCTGTTCCTCTGAGTCCAGTGATGGCTTTGGATGGTTTAAGCAGAATAACACGATCCGGTATATATTCTGGATGCTCACTCTAGCTGCTATGTTGGAACAGAGTGGGGAAGAGTAGTGGCAAGGAACCTCAAGTGCCTCTTGTCGCCTCCTGAGGAGTGCTGGTTGTGGCTGCACAAGTGCAGCAGAGCTGCTGATGAGTGCCTGGGAGCTGGTGTCCCATTTTCACTAGGAGGTGGTCAAGAAAGATTGCTGTGACTTATGTCAGAGTGTTCTGCCTGTATTTTTCTGTAAGAGTTTTATAGTGTCCAGCCTTACATTTAGCTCTTTGATCCATTTTGAATTTATTTTGCCTGTGATATTAGAGAATAAAGACAATTATTAAACAGTTGAATTGAAACATGTCAGCGGCTAGTTTCTTACAGAATTATATGAGTCAATATGTTTCCTTATTTTCTTAAACTGAGCAGATTTGGTATTTTCTTACTTGAAACTGGAAGAGCCCTTACTCACAGACACAAGATTTTTCATCTTTTCCCTTCATACATGAGGATCTTTTGATACTGTTTCTGGTATTACTGCTTTAGTCACTGAGCAGTCATCGAAGGGTGACTAACTCTGATGGAATGATTGTAAGGCTTATATTTATTTAAATTGTTTATAGGATATCCTCTTAGGAATCAGGTGTTCTAAACGTGAGTGTGGAGCTCAAGAGAAATGTCAGGTTTGAGATATAAATTTGGGTAGCACAATCATATTGGTAAGAGAAAATTTTGGCCTTGTATGATTAAGAAAAAATAACTGAGCATGAGATACAAGGGAGCTAAAATTTAAGAAGGAGCTGGAAGAGAGAAATCAATGAAAAAGAGGCTAGTTTCAGAAGTAGGAGAAAATCCAGGAGTGAACAATAAAGGAAAAGAAACAAGAACAGAGTTCTAAGACTTTGGTACATATGATAAAAGCCGAAGATGAATGACATGGGGCTTTTTAATTAGCATTTAAATACTGGATTTGGCAACTTGGGTTAACTAATGACCTTTAAGAGAGTTTTGTTAGAGTAAAGAGATAAGAGAAAAATTCAGAGGCTGAGGATAGCACAAGTGTTATCAATTGAAGTTAGATTTGGCTCAAAAATAATGTTTTACATATGGGTAAAATGTTTAAATATCATATTTCTCTGATGAATTTTAAATGTCAACAGTGATTATATTCTGCTTTAAGATCAAATTGAGATTAATTGCTATTTGATTTTGAGACCTTAAAAATAAATAGTGAATAATTTCTGATCATCTAAGAAATTCCTTAGCTGATTCATATAAATCAGAAAAACACTGAACTTTCAAACAATTATTTTACTTATATTCTTGCTTCTCTGTGCACACATATAAAATATCAACTAATTAAAGTCAATGTAGTTTATGGACTGAACTACATTATGTTAAAATATTGTTTATATATTAAAACTAAAGTTTATAGCCTTAAATAGTACCACCTAAGGTTATATAGTTTACTATATATGTTATTGTTTAAATATATACATCCAACATTACATCAATAAATAAAAGGAGATGAAGAGTAGTTTAGTGGAGAGGACCGATAATTTATAAAGTCATAATGAAACGCAGAAAAGTTAAAGATTCATTTCCTTCATTAGGAAGTCAGAAAGAAGACCTCTCAGATCTGGTATGAAACTCCTTGTCTTCCTGCTCTACTGTGGTTGGCCATGACTTCCATCCCAAGGGTTTCTTCTCATTGTCCAGATGATTGCCGGGACTTCAGACACCAGCTGTGTATTGTAGACAAGAGGAAGGAGAAAGGACTAAGAGCAAGAAAAAAGAGAACATATTTAAAACCACCCATTAAACACTTGTTTTTTTTTTGGAAGTCCATGTAACTTAGAACCCATTGAACTGCCCTAGCTGCAGAAAAGACTGGGGAATGAAATATTCTAATTGGGTGCATTGATCAGGGTCCAGTTAGAGAAAAAGAACAGGAGTGTGGATACTGAATAGGCAGCTGACAGTTTCTGTCTCAATGGATTATGAGAGAAAAAGGTAAAGGCACTGTATTTTCCAAAATATTCAGTAAAGATATGGAGAAGTATGTTAATAGAATTTGAAAGAATGAGAATTTTTAGGATGGGAGGGATGTGAGTGTTTTGCAGGTTGAACTGCAGAATGCAAAACAGTGGAAAAAATCCAAACAACTCCCAGGTGATGAATGGATAGATAAAATGTGGTGTATCCATAAAATGGAAAATTATTTAGCAAAAAAAAAAAAAAAAGGAATAAAGTACTATTACATGCTGTAACATGGATAAACCTTGAAAAAATTATGCTAACTGAAATAATCCAGCCACAAAAACCCCATATTGTCCTATAAAGGTATATGAAATTTGGAATAGGTGAATCTATGGAAACAAACTAGATTAGGATGCTAGCAGCTGGGCAAAGGTGGAATGGAGCATGACTAACAATGGGTGCTGGGTTCCTTTTGGGGTGATGAAAGTGCTCTAAAATTGACATTGGTGATGGTTGCACAGATCTGTTAATTAACTAAAACCTATTGAATTGTATACTCTAAAGCAGTTAATTTTCAGTTCAGTTCAGTTCAGTTCAGTCGCTCAGTCGTGTCCGACTCTTTGCAACCCAATGAATTGCAGCACGCCAGGCCTCCCTGTCCATCACCAACTCCCGGAGTTCACTCAGACTAACGTCCATTGAGTCAGTGATGCCATCCAGTCATCTTATCCTCTGTCATCCCCTTTTCCTCCTGCCCCCAATCCCTCCCAGAATCAGTCTTTTCCAATGAGTCAACTCTATGCATGAGGTGGCCAAAATACTGGAGTATCAGCTTTAGCATCATTCCTTCCAAAGAAATCCCAGGACTGATCTCCTTTAGAATGGACTGGTTGGATCTCCTTGCAGTCCAAGAGACTCTCAAGAGTCTTCTCCAACACCACAGTTCAAAAGCATCAATTCTTTGGCACTCAGCTTTCTTCATAGTCCAACTCTCACATCCATACATGACCACTGGAAAAACTATAGCCTTGACTGGATGGACCTTTGTTGACAAAGTAGTATCTCTGCTTTTGAATATGCTATCAACATTCAGAAAACTAAGATCATGGCATCTGGTCCCATCACTTCATGGGAAATAGATGGGGAAACAATAGAAACAGTGTTAGACTTTATTTTGGGGGGCTCCAAAATCACTGCAGATGGTGATTGCAGCCATGAAATTAAAAGACGCTTACTCCTTGGAAGGAAAGTTATGACCAACCTGGATAGCATATTAAAAAGCAGAGATATTACTTTGCCAACAAAGGTCTGCCTAGTCAAGGCTATGGTTTTTCCAGTGGTCATGTATGGATGTGAGAGTTGGACTGTGAAGAAGGCTGAGCACTGAAGAATTGATGCTTTTGAACTGTGGTGCTGGAGAAGACTCTTGCGAGTCCTTTGGACTGCAAGGAGATCCAATCAGTCCATCCTAAAGGAGATCAGCCCTGGGTGTTCATTGGAAGGACTGATGCTGAAGCTGAAACTCCAATACTTTGGCCACCTGATGTGAAGAGCTGACTCACTGGAAAAGACCCTCATGCTAGGAGGGATTGAGGGCAGGAGGAGAAGGGGACAACAGAGGATGAGATGGCAGGATGGCATCACTGGCTTGATGCACATGAGTTTGAGTGAACTCCAGGAGTTGGTGATGGGGGGGAGGCCTTGTGTGCTGCAATTCGTGGGGTCGCTAAGAGTTGGACACGACTGAGTGACTGAACTGAACGGAACCCTTGTGAGGACCCAATTTACCAGCTTTAGCAGAGATTGGCCAAGTACAGCTCACAGACAAAATCCACCTGAGCACCTGTTTAATAAATAAAGTTTTATTGAAACACAGCTGTGGTCATTTGTTTATGTATTGTCTATGGCTGCTTCTGTGTTCCAACTGCATGGTTAAGTTATTATGACAGAGACTATTGCTTGTGAAGCCTAACATATTTGCCATCCAGTCTTTATTGAAAAAGTTTGCTAAAGTCCTAAGTTAAAGCACAGTGTTAATGTACTTTTTTTTAATGTGTGTTTAATGTTAATATACAATAAAATAACTGTTTACCAAAATTACTTGGTCAGCAACGTTTTGTAATTATGTAATTCCTTTGAAATACAACTGGATTTGTCACAGCCTACATCCCTCCCCACATCTTGTTTGGTCTGACTTTCAAAAGTTAACATGCAGTAAAATTGACTCTGATGCTCAGGTCTTTGAGTTCTGACAAATGCAATGGCTTACGTATTTACCACCACATTTCTGTCTGGAAGTTTTCTCCCCCCTGCCCCCAATTTCCTTGTGTTGCTTGTTTACATTCAGCTCTTCTGTTTATGCCTTTATCACTGGCAACGCAAATCTGCTTTCTGTCCCTTCAGTTTTGCCTTTTCCACAGTGGTGTGTAAATTGAATTGTGCAAAACGAGCCTTTTTTATGTCTGGTTTCTTTTAGTTAGCAAAGTGTATTTAAGATCTAAACATGTTGTTGTGCTAAGTTATTTACTACCCGGTCTTTTATAGGAACAGTTTGCTGACTCTTGTAAAGAATAGAAATGAAAGGGAGAATATGGGTAGTTTTGTTAGAGATTTGATGTAATAAGCAAAGAAGAAATTAAAGATGACTCTCTAATTTTGAATTTGGGTGATAGAGAGAATGTTTTACCTTAATAAAAATAGTAAAGCCTTATTTGATGGTTTTTCCTAAATGGCAAGATAGCTTTGTATAATTTGTCATTATTTGAAGCTAGAAAAATGAAACTTAAGTGGTCATGAGTTGGCCAAAAAACAAACCCCATAAAAATGGCAAGTGTATCTATTCTCAGTCTAGTTGCTGGGGGATGGAAGGCATTCAGAAGTAGGAATCAAGATACAACCAAAGAAGAAGAAGTTTTTATATTATATGGCCTTATATGATTTTCTCTGTCTAAAGAAGTGTTGTCTAGAAAGCACCTTGTAAGCCAACAGTGAAAGTCCTTTCATAATATATTTCATTTTTCAAATAACATATTGTCATTCTAAAATTTCAGATGGTAGAGAGGAAGTGAAAGAAATATATAATGCCACATCCTTTAGTATTACTACTATTAACCTGTGGGTAATTTCTTTCTGAATTCCTTATGCATATAGATAGGAATGCATGTCATAATACTCTCCTATTAGATGATTTTCAATGTAATAATATATGGTCTAAGTGTTTTTACTAATACTTTGTTTTACTTTATAATTTTTTAATGATGATATAATATTCTATTGTATACTTATGCTATTATTAGATAACCAAACCATTTTTGACATTAATATTGGTGATGACTATGTTTGCACTGTTAAAACTCGAAGAGAACCCATTGTTATGTGGCAGCCTGGATTGGAGGGGAGTTTGGTGGAGAATGGATCCTTATATATGTTTGGCTGATTCCCTTTGCTATTCACCCAAAAATATCACAAAACTGTAAATTGGCTATTGTTCATTTACCAAGTTCTGTCCAACTTTTTGTGACCTCGTGGACTGCAGCAGGGCAGGCCTCCCAGTCTCCCACCGTCTCCTGGGGTTTGCCCAAATTCATGTGATGCATCAGTGATGCCATCCAACTGTCTCATCCTCTGTCACCCTCTTCTTCTGCCTTCAATCTTTCCCAGCATCAGGGTCTGTTCCAGTGAGTTGGCTCTTCATTTCAGGTGGCCAAACTATTGGAGCTTCAGCTTCAGCATCAGTCCTTTCAATGAATATTCAGGGTTGATTTCTTTAAGATTGACTGGTTTGATCTCCTTGTAGTCCAAAGGACTCTCAAGAGTCTTCTCCAGCACCATACTTTGAAAGCATCAATTCTTTGGCACTCTTACCCCAATACAAATAAAAAGTTCGAAAGAAAAATAAAAAACTCAAACAGCACCATTCTAGGCACACATAATCATAATTTCTTCACTTTGTTACTAACATAAATTTCTAGAAGCAGAACTTCTAAGTAAAAAGATGACTTTTTTTAAAAAAAATCATTTGTGTTTTTAAGGTTCTATCCAAAAGTAAACATATTTTTGGAACCTTTTAAACTTAGGAAGTCTGTAGTTGATAATTAAAGGGCTATAACAAGGTTGTTTTTGAAGTGGGAGAAGTATACTAAAAGTGAGTTTGTTAACCAAAAAAATCAGTATTGAAGAAAAACAGTGAGGAAGGCATAGGCAATTAAAGATATCTTTGTCAGCCTTTTTTTGATTCTTTTCTGTATTTTGCATAGATTTCAGCCCTACAGGATGAAGTAAAAAGAAAGAGGAGGCATTGATGGAAACATCTCAACTAATTGGGTCTTTTGTTTAATCTTCAGAGGGGCACTCTTTTGATCTCAAGCATGCTCAAAAAGAAGATTGCGCATTGTACCCATGAGCAAAACCTTTAGAGAAAGCATAACTTCACTTTTGTCTCACATTTTTTTTTTTTAATGTCTTTACCATTTTCCTGGCATATAGTTCTACTTAGCAAATACCACAATGTGCTACCAGTTTTATTTATTTATTATTTTTAATGAATTTGGTCTCAAGATGCTCAACTAGTAAAAATTCTTTGAGAGTACTATCTTTAATACTATCTTTGCTATCTAGTGGGTATGTTGAAAGTTTGTTGATTGATTCATATTACCTAGATATTGAGTCTACTGTATTCTATTTTAACAATCAATAAACACAGGAAGTGGAAAACCTACCATTTAAATATATACACATGACTCTAATCTTCCAACTGTATGATTGCTGCTGCTGCTGCTGAGTCGCTTCAGTCGTGTCTGACTCTGTGCGATCCCATAGACGGCAGCCCACCAGGCTCCCCCATCCCTGGGATTCTCCAGGCAAGAACACTGAAGTGGGTTTCCATTTCCTTCTCCAAAGCATGAAAGTGAAAAGTGAAAGTGAAGTCACTCAGTCGTGTCTGACTCTTCGAGACCCCATGGACTGCAGCCTACCAGGCTCCTCCGTCCATGGGATTTTCCAGGCAAAAGTACTGGAGTGGGGTGCCATTTAACTATAGTTTTAAAAAATAGGCACAATTTTGAAATGGAAATATTCTATTCACAAAATTATGATAAATTAATCATACAGTGATTAATTTAATTTTTGAGTAAGTGATTAAATTAATCACTGTATGATTAATTTATCATAATTTTGTGAATAGAATATTTCCATTTCAAAATTGTGCCTATTTTTTAAAACTATAAAGACATATCATTTATCTAATTTCTAAATCCAGAAAGCTTAATTATTCCTTCTGCTTAAATATCTGAGCCCCATCCATATCTTTCTATTCCTAAAATTATTTTTGTTACTTCTGGTACATTTTACACTATTAGGTAATCCAAAAGCCTTCTAATTAGTCTGCCGACTTCTGGCCATGCCCTTCTCCCAAACATTGATTTAATTATAGTTAGAGAAACTTCTAAACAAAAATCAAATCTCATGATATTACTCTTTTTAAGAATCTTTAATGCTTTCCCTTTGCCCTTAGAGGAAAAAGCTTTGTAGCAGGGCATTTGAGACTCATGATTCTGGCCCCTGCTTATTTTTCCACTCTCTTCAGACCTTTCTCTTTCTGTGCTCCACATTCCAGACACTCTAAAATATTGGTTAGACCCTAAATATACAGTGTCTTTTCTCTGGTGCTTTTACACTGTGGTGTATGGCTGAAATTAAGATTCAGTATCAATGTTACCTTGACAACTGTAAAACTGGGAGAGTCTATGGGGTCGCACAGAGTCAGACACAACTGAAGCGACTTAGCAGCAGCAGCAAAAATGACCTAATCGCATGGTCCCTTCCCCCTGCCTCTCCCTGAGTTTACTGAAACTCATGTCCATTGAGTCGGTGATGCCATCCAACCATCACACCCTCTATCACCCCCTTCTCCTCTTGCCCGCTCTGACTTTTTGTGCTGTGATTCAGGCCTTCAACAGATGGTTGATGCCCCCTGCATTGGTAAGGGTGATCTTCACTCAGTCTGATTCAAATGCTAATCATCTCTTTTGGAAACAACATCACAGATACAGCCTGAAACAATGTGTACCAGCTATCTGGGCATCCCTTAGTCCAGCCAAATTGACACATAAAATTAAGTATCAGAGGAGAGGAAGAGAGTGTGGCCACTTCCCTACCTTGTTCAGTCCTTCTCAACATCACTTCCCCAGTAGGCTGCCAGCTGTCACATCCTGAGTTGGTTCTGGAGGAAGCAAAGGAGGCATTAAAAAAAAAAAAAAAAAATTCCCCATTGACAGAGGCAGATGTAACTTGATGTTTGGTGCCCTCTGAGTATGGCAGATTCCCAAAGTCCATTCTTTTTCCCTAAAATATTTTTGTGGGTTTCTTAGGTGTTCTCCCTTTGAAGGAGAATGAACACATCAAATTCAGCTCTTACGCTGTGAGGAATGTTCCTCCTGTAGTTGTTCCCTATGTTCCCCTGGTCTCCCAGCTACTTCTTCTTTGCACAGTATCTTTGCTCTCTTCCTGCTAAAGGCTCCTTGTTCTTGACAGTAAACCTTCTTGAAGATGATGTTCCCCTTAAATGATCCTTGTGTGGCTCCTTTCTCCAAAATCTGCATCTGACTTACCAGTTATGGAAAGCATAGACTTCTTTCTTTACTCTGTTGACTCCGGTTCAGACTTTTCCTTTGGAATTTCTCAGGTGGGAGTCAAGTACCAGATGTTTATATTCTCCAAACTTTAGTAGACAAACATTCAATTCTCCCAGCAGTACCTTGTTTAATTCATTCAGTAGCTTTGAAGTGAGGAAGAGGCACTTTTCCTCCCTACCTCAAGAGTGGAGGATAGGTAAACTGCCACTGTATTTGGATAACCTGTGCTAAAGAAATTATCTCATTTATTAAGTTTTTCCAACTACTTACATATCCCTATATTAGATAATAAACAAACAAATGCAAAAAATATTTTGGACTGCCTCCTTTGCATACCCTGTATAAATCACTTAACAAGATGGTTTGAATGGAGGGCAGGTGGCTTCAGTGGCCTGATGTAAAAGTAACCAGATGAAGTGCCATTTTAACATCGTTTTATGTTTTGTATCTAGTTTTTATTTTTCATGACATTACTGTGTAGTCTGTATAGTCTGGCTAAGCTTTTATCTATAAAGAAATTTAATTGCAATTGACTTGCTACATTAACCAAAGATTTTAAAGGTAAGTTAATCATCTGTTTAAAGCTGTGTTGAGTATATACTTGCTGAGCACATTCATATTCCTGTTTGGAAATAGTAATATTTTAGGTTGAATCATATATACCATGATTATTTAAAAATAAATAACCAGTTATATAATATTTGTGATGAATTATTAAAATAGTTCATATCTTGTTTGGCATTTAATTTCCATGCTTTGGTGGTAACATCAAAAGCAAGTTTTTCTTCTTTATCCTCAATGATTTTGTATTGTGACTATAAGACTCTCACATTCAACTTCCTTCTTAATCTCAAAATAGGTCATGCAAGCATTAGAAGTCCTGATGAATTCTCTGAACTTTTTGAAATTGATACAAAAGTTTGTGCATAAATCTACATTAATATATTACAACTTAATTTTAAAAGGACAAAGCCTTAAAACAGATAATTGAAAAAAATCAACCTGTATTTTGATCAAAGGAAGCTGAGTCTTGTTTTTTAAAAGAACTTTGTAACTATATATCAAAATAATTGTGTTTATACATTTGGATTTGACTTGATTTATAGAAATACATTGAGTTGAATAAAACTTTTTTAAAAAGGACTTTCAGTTTAAAATTGGAAGCATATAGTATTATTTCTCCTTCTCTAAGAAATCATAAGAAGTACATAAGAAAGAAAATTAAACACAAATTTTTTCCTCAATAAAACTAGATGACAGGTGAAACTCCACACTCAAAAATTGTTGCAAAGAGTTCTAAAACAGTTCTAACTGGTTCTATATTATATTTTCTAGTCTCTTGTTACAAATCTCAGTGTGTCCATCTATCCTTTCCCCTAATTCAGTTAGCATTCTCGTTACTAATGCTTTGAACTCTATCTGGTGAATTGTTTCTTTTTTATTAGTTTTTTCCCAAGAGGGTCTCTTGTGCTTTCCATTGAGACTAATTCTTCTGTCTCCTCATTTTACTTTTCTTTCTGTCTCCATGAAATGAGGTGAAGCAGTCACCTATGTCGATGTGTCCTTATGTCGGAATATTCCTGTAGAGTCTGCATGTGCCCAGTGACTTTGGTGAGAGCTGGATTTGCTGTGAACACAAGTCAAGTCCTTCCTCAGGTATGCTGGCAGCTGTCACCATGGGAGGATGAGGGGCTGAGGCCTGAGCCAGGCATGAGACAGGGCTTCCCCTCTGTTCAGTGGCCATCACTACCCCAGTGGGGCCAGAATCAGGTCCTACGTTGCTAGAGAAGAAGCCCTTGGTTCAGGACCGAGCTGATTCAGCTTCATTTATGTGTGTGCTCTTCCTCCAGCACCTTTGCCCCAGAGCAGTGCTGGAGCAAGAGGGGCTGGTGTGGGTATTCAGTGGGGGTTGGTGCACGGGCTGTGGTGGTCTGGCTGCTGTTCGCGATCCATTCTGCCTCTGATGCTCTCCCGAAGCAACAGCAGTAATGGCTGCCCCCCTCCCGGCTCAGACCTCACATAGGGTATGAGCCTCTTTAGTGTTTCAGAGGTAAATTCTTCCTCTCTGGTGGCAGCCCTTGCTGTCACGTGGAGCTGCAACACGAGGCAGGCAGTGCTGGAGCATTTGCTTGGCTCAGGTTGGGGCATACCCTGCGGTGGTCCTGGAAAATCAGTCAGCCACCTTCATGGTTTCAACCTGCCCTCTCTGCCCTGCGTTACGAGAAAGAAAGCATTTATGTGCATCTCATGAGCTGAGTCCAGGCTTCCCTCAGCTCTCCTGTTAGTCCCACCAGCCCCTCAACCGGCCAAGAGGGCTTGTGTTCCCTTTGTCAGAACCCAGGACTGGGGCCCCCAGTATGTGGCTTGAACTTCTCACTCCCCAGGGCAGATCTCCACCTGTGTGATCTCTTCCTCGGAGTTTGTCCCTTCCCTGGGGGCCAGGTTCCGGCCTGATCATTTCTCTTCCCTTCCTACCTGTGTGGATCTTTCTTACAGCCTTGACTGTACAGGATTCTTTTTGCTTGTCTCCAGTTAGTTTTCAGTGAGAATTGTTCAATATGCAGGTATATTTTTACTGTGTTTGTAGGAGGTGGTGAGTTCTGCATCCTTCTATTCCACCATCTTGATTCTAGTCTGGTCACACATACATTATATGTTTAGATCTATGTTATGTGATCATATCTTTTAATGTTTAGATAATGAATATGAAGTTTTAAAATTTTTATCTTAGTTTATACAGATATGTAGTTTTTATTTTTAGAAAAAAATGTGTAAAATTTTGAGAACAATATGCAAAAGATATATAGTTTTTACTCTCAAAGGTGGCCTAATCTGGAAGAAGTACATGGTCATTCTTAAATCATCACATTGAGGTGCAGCTGCTCTGTCAGTAGATGGCAGTTCTGACAGCCTTATTTAAGGAACAATCATGCCTGTGGGGAAAACCAGTTTAGTTCATATGTATGCTTATGGAGAATATAATTTGATTGTAGAGAGAACTGTGGCTTCCTTGTAGCCATTTCATCTACTTACCACAGATTTGTATAGAGCTGAAGTTAAGCTGCTTGATTCATGCAGACATTTAAAAATTAGTATAGAAGTGTAAATTATCTTTGTAATTCTTTCTGTCATTTGAATTTGTCCCATTTTTCTTCTATAGATTGTGTGAAGTTAGACTGAAACTACAAATGAAAAATAAAAGATGATGTTTCAATTTTACCAATATGTTGAGGTTAGTGAGTGAAAGTCGCTCAGTCACGTCCAACTCTTTGCGACCCCATGGACTGTAGCCCGCCAGGTTCCTCTGTGCGTGGAATTCTCCAGGCCAGAATATTGGAGTGGGTAGCTGTTCTGTTCTCAGGGGATATTCCCAACCCAGGGATTGAACTGAGGTCTACCACATTGCAAGTGGATTCCTTACCATTTGAGCCCACTATAGAAAAGAAAGGATGATGTTTTAATTTTACCAATATGCTGAGGTTAGTAGAAAGTGATCATTGATTAAAAAGAAACTATGAACTCATGGACTGGAAACGCAAAATCTTACTTGTCTAGGGTAGAGTTGAGAACTTCAAACTTGATGTAGTAGAAAAATGTTTCGTTACTTCTAGAATTAGGATGAAAATTAAATTCTAGGCAGAATCTCAACCTGTATGTATTTATGATTTGCAGTTGAGCTGTCAACTGAATTTAATTATCTTTGAATATGTTTGTACTTATATTAGGCATTTCAAACATGGTGTTTATATATTTAATTGAGAGGTCAGAAAATTTCAGACTTTAAGATAAATTAAAGCAAGGGTTTTTTTTTTGGAAGGTGGATGAAGGCAGCTAAGTTGGGTGAGGTTTCCTCCTGTATCTCTGCCTTTTTCTAGGCTATTACTGTCCTACGTTCTGTGATCAGAGGAGATGATATGTTCCTGGACTATGCTTTTACTTACCAGATGTGGTAAGGGACATTCTAGGGCTGACTATGATAAAATGTATTTGGAGAGGAAAATCTAAAGTATTTAAAAATTTATAGCATAAAAGTAATTTCCCAGGGAACGATGGTGATTGTAATTTGTAATATTAAGAGGAAGTGGGGGAAACAATGATTTTTTCAGAATGGAAAGTATAGACTAATCTGTGTGGAAGATCTGTGGCAACTTACCAAAAAGCCATAGTCTTCGATCAGGAAGAATTTAAAAGTATAAGAAGAATGAAGCTGGGGAAAACCCAGCCTGGCATAATAGCATTGAGATGCAACTAAAAGGAAATTGACTTGAAACTCAGGAGTTGAAGATATTTCTCTTCCATGATCTAGGGCACTAGGGTTAGGCACTCAGCATTCCTGGTAAATATCTCAAACTTTTTAGTTTGCAAGTCAGGGTCTTTTGTGAGTTGTCTCAGCCTCTGTTTCTTGTTAATCCTTTATCAGCCAATGTGTATTCAATGAGTAGACATCCAGGGCTGCTCAGTGTCAGACCTTTGTCTAGCCCTTCCTGTCTCAATGATGATGGTCCAGGCTCTTGAATTCCTCCTTACCTAGACCATCCACACCAGCACTTGAAAAATGCACATACTCCTCTTACTTGATTGCATGGATCACTTTGTCTATACCTCTCCCACTGATTCCTTCAGCTGGAAGTACTTGTGAAGTGAAGTGAAAGTGAGTGTTAGTCGTTCAACCGTGTCCAACTCTTTGCGACCCCATGGACAGGATCTTGCCAGGTTTCTCTGTTCATAGAATTCTCCAGGTAAGAATACTGGAGTGGGTTGCCATTCCCTTCTCCAGGGTATTGAACTTGGGTCTCCTGCATTGCAGGCAGATGTTTTGCTGTCTGAGCCAATCCTAATCTCATTACTATAGATCTCATTTGGTCACTTAGGGCCTTCTGATTTGAATGTTGATGCATCCCTTTTCCAGGCTGTAAACTCTTGAGGAACAGTTTGTATTTTATTTTTCACAGGGTGAGCCAGACTTGCCAATAAATATGTGCAGGATAATTAACTTATAATTTAATATGTAATTATTAGTATAATTATAAAGATAACACCATAATTAAAATTATTAATCAAAATGGGTTATTTTTTCATGCAGATTATTGGGCCTTGAGGTCATTAATTTAAAAAAGATACTGAGAACTGGAGAGGAAATCACAATATGGAAGGAATTTCTCAATAATTTAAATCTGTTCGTATAACATTAAGTGAAACTCTAGGCTCATTTACTTTTATCATATCTAGTTTTTATACTATAAGCAACTTTAAATAGGTGTCTGTCTACTGGAATACAATAGCAGGTTGAAAAAATAGTATTTCTTTTTTTTATGACCTGGAGAACCATAGCCAATGAGAGATATGTCTTCTCCTGGCTTACCAGTGTGGGTGAGCACAGCTCCTTCTATGGAACACGGGGCTCCCGTGTTTTGAGGTTTTCTTTGGGAGCTGTATCATTTCATTGGCTTCCCTGGTGGCTCAGTGGTAGAGAATCCACCTGCAGTGCAGAAGATGCGGGTTTGATCCCTGGGTCGGGAAGATCCCCTGGAAGAGGTAACCCATTCCAGTATTCTTTCCTGGAGAATCCCATGGACAGAGGAGCCTGATGGGCTACAGCCCATGGAGTTGCAAAGAGTCAGATACAACGGAAGTGACTGAGCACGGCACAGCATACCATTTCCTCACGTGTTACACTGGTGAAAGCATCTAGCATATTACTATCATATATACTTGCTAAAAAATTATTTACTTTGCTGTTGAATTACCAAGTACCTCTGAAAGAATATCCTAGTTATAATCATGAGCTGTGATATAGTTTGAGTCTTGCAAACCACCAGTTATGAACAGGTTGTGCATAATTTAGGAGTGTAAATGATGCTGTACATACCAGATAATTCTTCTATTTTTATAGCTAGAGAAATGACAAGTCAAGTTGACAGATTCGGAGTTTTTATTTCCTTTAAAAGTCAAGTTCTACTGTAAATATTGGGTAGTGGTTTTAGTTGCTAAGTCATGTTTGACCCTTTTGTGACCCCATGGCCTGTAGCTTGCCAGGCTCTGGTGTCCATGGGATTTTCCAGGAAAGAATACTAGAGTAGGTTGCCATTTTCTTCTCCAAGACAGAAAAGAAAATCTTCCAGACCCAGGGATTGAACCACATTTCCTGCACGACAGGCAGATTCTTTAATTGCTGAGCCACCAGGAGTTATAATATTAATTTAAATAATGCTTTATTTAATTAAATACATAACATTTAAATTATGATATTTAATTGAGCCCTTAGAAATAAGAGAATGCTTTTAAATATTCACTTTAATATTTTTCCTAATATTTAAACAGAAGTTTAGCAAAGTCTTTAAATTGATATTTTAAAACTATGTACCAGATAATTAAGTTGGGATTTGTCAACAGAGAGTGATATTTCTATGTTTCTATGTGGTGGCTCAGAGGTTAAAGCGTCTGCCTGCAATGTGGGAGACCCGGGTTCAACCCCTGGGTCGGGAAGATCCCCTGGAGAAGGAAATGGCAACCCACTTCAGTATTCTTGCCTGGAGAATCCCATGGACGGAGGAGCCTGGTAGGCTACAGCCCACGGGGTTGCAAAAAGTTGGGCATGACTGAGCCACTTCATTTTCACTTTCACTTTCATGCAGTAATACAGGATTCTCAGGTGGTTCAGTGGTAAAGAATCTGCCTGCTAATGCAGGAGACTCAAGTTCGATCCCTGGGTCAGGAAGATCCCCTGGAGGAGGAAATGGCAACCCACTTCAGTATTCTTGCTGAAAAAAATCCCAGGACAGAGGAGCCTGTCCATGGGGGTCACAAAGAGATAGACATGACTGAGCACACACACACGTGCATGCAATAATAGATAGGGAAATTACTTAAATATTATTAAATTTTTAAAAAGAGGTCTGCTTATACTGAAGGAAAGAATAGAAAAGGCTGTAGTGTTTAAATTAAAAATAAAATAATTTCTAGACTATCTCTGTGTTCAGAATGATTGTGCAGCATTTCCCCATTTGTACAGTAGATGTCGCCAAAAAGTTAAAGATGCCTGAGTAGCAAATGTTATTACACAGACAAGGTGATCATGTGTTACTTAAATCTAGTTTTGAAAAAAATGCTAGCAGAAGAAAATGTGCTTTTTCATAGACTATGCCCAACTGATATCAATTAAATGTAATGTTTCTTTCTATTGGACGGATTTAAAGCCCCTGAAAGAACAATGTATTTTATTTCTATTTTTCTTTTTTTTTTTGCACATCTTAAAAAATTCCTGCCATGCTTCTTATATGTGGTTTGCAGGCTCAAAGAATAAAAATACCTCATTAAGTAAAGGTTAACCATCTAATAGGTATCAACCTCTGAGATTCTTAGGTGAAAGATATTAAATGAAATTCATGGCTAATTGCAATATGTTCCAATCATTGTATTATTTTTAAATACAGTAAAAGATTCTCCCTGTACCATCAATAATGCCACATCATCATGTTAGAATTTTTGCTGTATAGTCAATTAAGGGTGGTTGAGAGCTGCTTCTCTTGGTTGGAGGCAGAGAAAGAGGATAAGGGCCTCCCAGCTGCTTTCTCAGAGGCATTTGAGGTTACACAGTTGACACCTGTGTTAGATACAGATGTTTGGACCCAGAACTAGTGGGAAAATGAATGTGGATTAAAAAGTCTTATGAATAGGCCCCAGCTCAATTTTACCATCAAGGCATGGGGCTGTAGCTGCTGCTGCTGCCAAGTCCCTTCAGTCGTGTCTGACTCTGTGCGACCCCATAGACGGCAGCCCACCAGGCTCCCCCGTTCCTGGGATTCTCCAGGCAAGAGCACTGGAGTGGGTTGCCATTTCCTTCTCCAATGCATGAAAGTGAAAATGAAGTCGCTCAGTCATGTCCAACTCTTCGGGACCCCATGGACTGCAGCCTACCGGGCTCCTCAGCCCATGGGATTTTCCAGGCAAGAGTACTGGAGTAGGTTGCCATTGCCTTCTCCTGAGAAAGCAGCTGGGAGGCCCTTATCCTTTTTTCTACCTCCTACTGAGAGAAGTAGCTCTCAGTTACCCTTGATTGTAAGGCAAAAATATTCTAACTTGATGATGTTGGCATTATTGATAAGGTGTCAACTGTGTAAGCTCAAATGCCTCTGGGATCCAGGCAAATGACAAAAATGTTTGAACTGGTCCAGACTATTTGTTCTACCATACTACACTCCAACTCAAACCTTTGTCAACATTGCGTCCACCTGAACATAAATGTAAGTCAGTTTTAGCCTCCAGGTCCTTAGCTTTTGACTCTCTGATCTAATGCTTGGTTTATGTATATTTATATATATCTAGAGAGACAGATCGTTAACTTGGGTCTTTATGAAAGCAACCAAAGGATTTGTGCAGGCAGACTGAGTGTTCTCATGAAATTCATGAAGCAATTTTTAACATAATCATACAGGTAAAATTGTAAAGGATGCTGTATATACAGAATAAAATTATAAAGGATATTGAGGGGAGTCCTTGTGTCTCTTTCACTTTCTCCTCACTAAGCACCTTGAAATGATTTCTAGTTAGAACATTCCTGGTTCTGTCTATATTACCTTTTCTGTTGTCATCAGCCTGCACTGAACTTCAATCTCTTGTTTTAGAATCCAAAACATTGTCAATTAATTCAGTGAAATATCTCATCAAACCTTCCATACCTGAACTGATAGCACTGACCGGACATTGTATTGAATGTAATTCCATAGCACACATGTAATTTAAGGATATGGTTTCTGAAATAAATGGCAAAATAGGTTTAACTTGAAGAGCTATATTTAACTATCTTGAGATTATTGAATTCCAATAGAACCCTGAGAAATCTTTTACTCTATTTCTCTCCCCAAATAAATTATAACAAAATGTGGATAAAAATTAGGTTCAAAATTAGCAATATTTTCTCTCAAAGTTGTTTTTTCCTTTTCCACATTTTTCTCTATTCTCTACATCTATGCAGCTTTTTTCAATAGCTATTTGCACTTAATATTTATGATATGTAGCTAGAGTTGGACTTTAAAGAAAGCTGCAGAGAAGGCAATGACAACCCATTCCAGTAGTCTTGCCTGGAGAATCCCATGGACAGAGGAGCCTGGTGGGCTACAGTCCATGGGGTCACGAAGAATCAGACACGACTGACTCAACTTAGCAGGAGCAGCAGCATAAAGAAAGCTGAGCACCAAAGAATTGATGATTTTGAATTGTGGTATTGCAGAAGATTCCTGAGAGTCCCTTAGACTACAGGGAGATCAAACCAATCAATCCTAAAGGAAATCAGTCCTAAATATTCATTCCTTATGTTTCTTTTCAATTTCATCTTTTCCTGAATTTATTTGATTAATTTTTCCTCTTTATTTATATTTTATAATAAAGAAATAATAGTTCATAGAATAATCTGTTTATCTTTTCCTCTGTGGTATCTTTTCTCCTCTTCTTTTTATCAAGATTGTAAATGAGACCACTTTCCTCCAAGGTCTTTCGTTAATTAGCACATATAATTCTTTCTGGCAGCTAAACTGTGGGTAACGTCCCTATTTAGTCATAAATCTCCTGGTTTTGTAGAGAAGGCATGTGATAAAAATTGGCTTTAATAATTCTCATTAACTTTGAAACACTTGCTACAAATATGCTATTATTTACTGTCAACTAATTTCATTGGGAATAACTAAAAATAAAAACTTGCTAGTAATTGGAACAATTGAAAATGCAGTAAATTTTGATACGTGCTGTGTGTGTTAGTCATTCAGTCATGTCCGACTCTTTATGTTTCCATGGACTGCAGCCTGCCAGGTTCCTCTGTCCATGACGTTCTCCAGGCAAGAATACTAGAGTGGGTAGCCTTTCCCTTGGCCAGGGCATCTTCCTGAATCAGGGATGGAACCTGAGTCTCCTGCATTGCAAGCAGATTCTTTACTGTCTGATGCCACCAAGGAAGCCCAGATTTTGATCTAGTACTGCACAGTTCTGTGAATTTTAGGCTATTTTTTTCCCTTCAACTTACTTACTTAATATTCAACTCTAAGCACCAAGGAATCAATTCTGAAGATTTTTATTTCTCAAAGATATAATGAAATCAATTATTGTTTTATAGAACATACAACTTGTATTAACCAAACAGCTAATTTTCAACCAAACAGCTAACCAGTTTCTAACTGGTTATTCAAAATGTTAACAGTTGCTTTCAAGTTAATTTTCTCTTTATCAAAAAAGAGGCCACATGATTTAAGAATTTTTTGTTTTGTTTTTCTGGACATGGCTGTCTTTAAAATATTCCAATTTATTGATGAAAGAGTGACCTATCCTTTTTTATATAAGAATTTGGGAGGATGAGATGATATCATCAACTTTTTAAATATGAAATGTATCTACTACTCAAAATTTGGTTCAGGAAATGCTTTATGCTGATAGGGATTGACAATAATTTGCTGAGTGTCCCCATACAACCCTTCCAAAAACAATTATTAATCACTTAGGCCTAGTGTACGCATTCAAATAGACTAAATAAACTGAATATTTGTTTAGGTCTTCACACATTTCAGATGCAGTAGGGTTTCCCTGATAGCTCAGTTGTTAATGAATCTGTCTGCAATGCAGGAGACCCAAGTTTGAATCCTGGGTTGGGGAGATCTGCTGGAGAAGGCATAGGCTACCCACTCCAGTATTCTTGGGCTTCCCTTGTGGCTCAGCTGGTAAAGAATCCGCCTGCAATGCAGGAGACCTGGGTTAGATCCCTGGGTCGGGAAGAGCCCCTGGAGAAGGGAAAAGTTACCCACTCCAGTATTTTGGCCTGGAGAATTCCATGGATGGTATAGTCCATGGGGTTGCAAAGAGTTGGACATGACTGAGTGACTTGCACTGCACTGCAGTTTATTCTTCTTGGTCTTTGTAACATCTAACTGATCTCCAAATCAAGAGGTAAGGGAACAAGAACATGTGTCTGAAAGAGATTTCTTAAACCTCATGATCAATCAATATCACAGAGAGCAAACCACAAATTAATGGAAAGGCAAGACAGAAATCATTGTATTTCTCATGAGATCCTCTGCCTCCCACCTATTAGAATTGCTGACCCCTGTTTCACAAACCTTGATGTATTCTGAGCCCCAGATCCCATCAGCTTATTATCATGTCATTATAAGCTATTATTATTCATTCCTAGAGTGCAAATGAGTCCTCTCATTTGGACACCAAGGGAATGATAATTTGCAAAAAATGAACACATGATTTATTTTTGCCTCCTGAGTTTAAGTTTAATTTTAGGTTTTAAAAAGGAAAAGCTAAAGGGACTGGAGACTTGCTATGGTTAATTCTAATTCTAACATTTCATAATCATAGATGACAGAACCTCAGGGTCGGAAGGCATCTGAGAGTCTCCTACTGAAGTCACACTGGTCTCAGACTGTTGTGAGAGATCTTATAAGGAAAACAAGGGACCAGTCTGTGGGAAAGCCTGCAAACAGGAAAGGAGGATGGCAGAAAGGAAGGGAGATGTTCCAGGCATACTGGGATCAATTTCAGTATCTTTTACTCAGGAAATCTTTGCAAAAATGTATTCCTTTGTGAGGCTCTTGTGAGACTTCTTTCTCTGGTACTGTAGTGAAATTCTTAGTGCAGTGAAAGTATTGAAAAAAACACAGGTGAACCAGAGCTTGCTGGAAATAACTGCACTCCTTAGTTTGTCCGGAGAGAAGAGTGCAGGGTTAAGGGTGAAGTGACAGCTGTTTCATGCTGGCAACTTTGTTTTATTATGAAATTGCTTCTTTTTGTTTCCTGAGTGAGAGCTTCATTTGCCAAACAGCTGATTCTTACAAAATGGCATTACTCTAATATTTTTCTTATATTGGAGAAAATAAAAATCACTTATATCCTTTTTCCATGAGGAAGTCTTCTTAACCTGTGAAATTCATATTGTCAGTAGTTGTCAGTATTGTCAGTATTGTCTGCAGACTTCTTGGTAGTTCTTTGATGAAATATTCTAGGTCCATAGGAATTACGCCTCATTGTCTTTCAGGTTTTATTATACAGGAAATTCAGGGAAAAGTAGGAATGCTTTGTTTCTTTAGCAGGTACATACTTGGCCTCTCATGACTGTGACTAATAATGTATTTTCAATATAAAGCATTTTTTTCCCCAGGAAAGTGGTTTAGGGAATATACAGCCAGAAGATTTAATTCTTTGCTGGCTGTTCTTGCCATTGCAGTGTTTTAGGATAATCACTCATTTTTGCCTGTTACCTAATACTCTGTTCCTTCAAGCAACTGAACAAAATAAAATCTGGACACGATCCCCATACTTAAAAAGAATTTTGTCTTGCTTTAATTGCTTGTATATGAAAAATCTCTTTATTTCTCTTTGGTTTTATTTACTTTCTAGATTTTTCAGTTCAGTCACTCAGTCATGTCCGAATCTTTGCAACCCCATGGACTTTAGCAGGCCAGGCCTCCCTGTCCGTCACCAACTCCTGTAGCTTGCTCAAACTCATATCCATCGAGTCGGTGATGCCGTCCAACCATCTCATCCTCTATTGTTCTCTGTTGTCTGTATTATTAGCCAGTCCCTAAGTAGAGCAGGGCTAGGTTTCTGTACTTCCAATCACTATAATCTGAATTTCTTCTACACTCTTTCCCATGGATCATTAAATTGCATTCCCAAATTTACTTTCACGTAAACTTTCATATCTTCTTTTTGGATCTCCATCTTTCTTTCTTGTTTATTGAAAAAAAAATCTTTATCTACCTTTGAGCTGCTGACTTCTGCTGACCTTGAAAGATCCAGCTCATGTACAGTGTCTGTGAACTTATCTCTAACTGTTCCAGTCGTCAGTGATTGAACTCTCATCACTAGATGTATTTTGAGCACCAACTATGTATGAGGCATTCCTCTAGGCTCTGATAGAAAATTTCATGAATGAGATGTCATTTAGGAAATGCCTTCAAGGATGAGTAGAATTTGACAGTTAGATTCTTGTTTTTTGGAAAGCTTCTTGGGTGGAGGTAAGGCAAAAGTCATATTAGTGGGGAAGTCTGCAGGCTGTTATGTTAGGATGTAGCTGATAAGCTAGTTTAACTGGAGTATAGGATTTATGAAGGGGAATAATGGGTAAAAATGCTAGAATGGTAGGTTTAGGCAAAGTCTTGGAGAGTGCTATGGGCTTCCCAGTGGTTCAGTGGTAAAGAATCTGCCTGCCAATGCAGTAGACACAGGTTTCACTCTTTGGTCGAGAAGATCCCGTGGAGAAAGAAATGGCAACCCACTCCAGTATTCTTGCCTGGGAAATCCCATGGACAGAGGAGCCTGGTGGGGTACAGTCCATGGGGCTGCGAAAGAATCAGACATGACTTAGCAACTAAACAATAAGAACATATATAATTATATATATTATGCTATATATAAGTAATATATATAAAATTATATAAACATAATTTTTAAAGCAATCTTAAACTTACAGACTCACAAAAAATTGCAAGTTTGGTGCCAAGAACTTCTATTTTCCTCCACCATTTGAGAGTAACTTGTTGACTTGAAGTCTTATCACATCAGCTACTTTAGTATGTATTTCATATAAATGGAGACATTTTCCTATACAACCATCCAACATCCAAATGTAGAGGAACCATCCAAATGTGGAAATAATATCTTATCCTTATACATCATTGCATTTTCTCCAATTTTTCCAGTAATATCCTATACAAGACAAAGACTTTGGTAAAAATCACATTTGAAGGGTATTTCTGAGTATTTCAAATACCCCTGTAGTCCTGTTAAGGGGCTGTGTGCAGTGCTCCAGGAAAGACATATTTATCAGGGCCCTGAGAACCTTAGTTGGTCTCAAACCACTCAGTATTGTGTTCCCAGTGTATCACAATATTTTCTCTGTAAAATCTATTTTATTTTTCTTGTAGTAGTCCTATCCTGATGATGTTTCTAGAACACTGTGGGTTTCGACTAGACAGTGAAACCAGGGCAAACCCAAGTGTTCTCTCTTGTCCACAGCCAGGTGATGCCACCTTCCCCAAGAGGCAGTGCAGAGGAGGTGGCCTCTTGGTCAGCTCCAGCCGTCCTCCAGTGAGTCCCCATGTCTGAACCTTCATGAAGACATCGCTGAAAATCCCTGCCCCCATTTAAACTGTCTGAACTCAAGGTTTGAAATTTAAAGCTCTCTGGTTTAGAATTTCTATTTAATTGAAAGTATGGAATAGATATATAATAATAAAATTTAAAAAACAAACGGTAGAGGGATGCTCTGTATCACTTCATCACCACCCCGACCCCAGACTGGCCGCAGAACTATGAGTCAGTATTAGTCTTCACTGGTCTGTGTTCTACCCACAGGTGGGTGCTCACCTCGCAGCACTCCAAACAGACGTGTGCCTCTTCCCATCACAGTACCTGTATTCACAATAGGCTTTCCTCGGCGTTTGTCAGCCTGAAGTCATTCTGTCATTCTGTGTGTTCTGGTGGGACTTCAGATCATCCAGCTTTCCGTTTCAGTTAGAATATTTTCATCTTGTTAGTAATGAATCTTTAGGTCAGAAACTGATTTTCATTTGGTTTTTAAGGCAACTTTTTGGAAAATTCAAGTAATGGGCAGCATAGTTTAAAATGTTAACTCTGTCACAACATTGGAGTGCTAACTGTATCAAGCTCCATCAGTTCCAAATCTATGTCTCCACATTGTGATTACATTTGGCTATGATAGTTCTATTGTATTATTCTCATAATCTTATATATTTCCTTACTTTCATCAGATTTGAGCAGAAAACGTACCTGGAAGCATCAAAAGATTCCTGGCAGAATTTCATCCGACTCTGTGGCTGTCTTCTCTCAGGGCTTCATTAGTGAAGATGTGGCCTCTGCAAAGTGGCTGCCAGACGTCCTGATGATTTCATTCCCTGCTGGTGTAGTTGGATCTTGATGAGGACTGGAGGGAAAACAAAGGAAAACAATCTGTGACCCAAAGCCCTTGTGTCATTTGGGAGAAAAATGTTCCCAATGGGACCTTCAGGACTGAACTCCAAGGTCTGTACACATATGTGTAAATAACATTGGATTCATGTTTCAAATAATACCATTATTTTTGAAATACAAATGTGAAACATAAACTTCTTCATCTGTTTATGTAATGTGTCATGGTTGATGCAGAAAGAATAATAGGAATATTCTCATTTTATCTATATTGTAAGGGAATGATGTGCTGAACTGGAATTTATAAAGGGAAATTTAAGGAGGAAAATTTCCAGTGTAGTTGACCTTTTCTTTTTCAGGATGATGGCCTTCTTATCATCCCAAACAAGTATTCCCCATCCTTTGACACTTACTAGTAGAACATTTGTCATAGCAATGAAAACCGTTGTTTGTTGTTAAAAGGACATTTATTACCTATTGTATAAGTTCTGGATGTAGCTTAGAGGATAACAGGCAACTTCTGGTAAGGGTGTTAACAATTTATTTCCGTGGTCACTTAATAATATGTGCTGAGTTGCTCAGTTCGGAGAAGGCAATGGCACCCCACTTCAGTACTTTTGCCTGGAAAATCCCATGGATGGAGGAACCTGGTAGGCTGCAGTCCATAGGGTCGCTGAGGGTCGGACATGACTGAGCGACTTCACTTTCACTTTTCACTTTCATGCATTGGAGAAGGAAATGGCAACCCACTCCAGTGTTCTTGCCTGGAGAATCCCAGGGACGGGGGAGCCTGGTGGGCTGCCTTCTATGGGGTCGCACAGAGTCGGACACGACTGCAGCGACTTAGCAGCAGCAGCAGTTGCTCAGTTATGTCCAACTCTTTGTGACCCCCATGGACTGTAGCCTTCCAGAATCCTCTGTCCATGGGGATTCTCCAAGCAAGAATACTGGAGTGGGTTGCCATGCCCTTCTCCAGGGGATCTTCCCAACCCAGAGTTCGAACTCAGGTATCCTGCATTTCAGGCTGATTCTTAACTATCTGAGTCACCAGGGAAGCCCCCCACTTAATAATAGTTTGATCTTAAATTAAACATAAAATATTCATACTAAATTCTTTTGATTATTTACTGTTTTAGTTACGCCAAAAATTAAGTTGTACCTTAAGTAGATTAAAACCTTTTAGGGTAGACATTGCTATTATTAGATTTCTGGTTAGATTATTGAATTCTTTTTCTTCACATCACTGAATATAGCAAAAGTAGGAGACAACATATGGCTTAAAATGTGGGTTCTCATCCATCAAAGGATCACCTTGAATTTTACAGAAGGAATCTCTAAGAGATGAATGACTGGTTCTTCTAAGCATTATTGAATGCTCTTGCAGTTAAAACATTTACTTGTAACAAATTGTGTGTGTCAGTCACTGAGTCATGTCCAACTCTTTGCAACAAGTTAAACTTTCTCTAAGTCAGTTTCATTTGCTGCCCAGTGAAGATAATAACTGGAAGGTCTTCTTTAGTGATTTACACACGATCATATGAAAAAGAAAGAAAGAAAGAAAGTGAAGTCGCTCAGTCATGTCCCACTTTTTGTGACCCCATGGACTGTAGCCTACCAGGCTCCTCCGTCCATGGGATTTTCCAGGCAAGAGTACTGAAGTGGGTTGCCATGTCCTTCTCCAGGGATCTTCCCGACCCAGGGATCGAACCCAGGTCTTCTGCATTGCAGGCAGACCACTTTACCATCTAAGCTACCAGGGAAGCCTGATTATATGAGAAAATTTCTGTAAAATGAATTTATAAATGAAACACTATACATATTTGCATGACTGTTTAGGTTTAAGATCACTAAATGTCTACTTTTTTCTATTAAAAAATTGAAACTAAGTACTAAATAGTAATGATTCAGTATGTGCACAATAACTCAGTCATGAATTTGGGACAGTGCTCTCTTGTGTGCTCACAGCCCCACCAATAGGAAGGGATGCCCGCAAATAGGAAGGGATGCCCGCCAATAGGAAGGAGACTCAGAGAGCACTGAAGCCCAGAGCACTGTGGGTTGAGGGGCAAGGCAGCTGAGAGGTAGCTCATCGTCTTTGTGTTCCACATAGCAACCGAAACTAGTGGCTGAAAATCAAGTGGGACGTCAAACCTACTTTTGGAAGAGACATTTTTATCCCAGGGGTAAAAAAAACCCCTCAGCACATTACATTATTCTATTTCCCTTTCCTATCTTCATTTTAAAGAAAATCTGTCAGAGGATTTTGAACTTTCTTTTTAAATCCTAACCTTTTTGATAGTCTGTTAACAACTGCCTTTAAGACTTTTCTAGTTGTAAAACTATTCAGTAAGAAGGACACTTGAAAAAAATCAATTTGAGGAGGTATGGACATACATCTCTTACAGAGGAGAAAAAGGTTTTCCTCTGCTCCCCTAATACCAATGGCTGGGTCTGAAAGTTAAACTGACAAAGAGAGAGGAACAGGAGAAAAGCATACAAATTAATTTAAATAATTTTTACTTGACACAGGAGCCCTCATAAGGAAACAAAGACCCAAAGAAAATCTGAGTATCATTTTGCTAGCTTTGTTGAAGGGTAGGGCAGTGTGGAGAAATAGGCTAAGGAGTATGAGTTAAGTGTAGTAAACTGGGGGGAACTTGGCAAGGGATGTTCAGATTCTTCTTGGTTGTCCCCTTGTCTTCTCAGATATGAATGCTCCTTTCCCTGAGTACAGGGAGGATACCTCTCACAGGAGGGTTTTACAACATGTCAGAGGAGAAGGGATGGAGAAATGTCAGGGTGACCATCCTGCTTTTGCTATTTTCTCAAACTCTCTCAGCTTAAAATGTTCAACATGCCAAGGTGCCATACTTTTGTATGGCATGTGCTGAATCCCATCATTCTATTAGTAGAAGCAAGGAATTCAAGATGAAAAGGTGCCTTTCTACTCAATCTTTAAGAAAGTCAGTCTCATTCCTGTCGATTTTTACTTCTTGTCTTTGGAACATTTATTAGTTTCCTGCTGGTTACCTGTGGAGGGAGGGCTGGGAAGATGGGAGAAAATACACAGAAATATAAATGCTTTGGCCCTCAAGGACCTCAGTTTTAGTAGAGATGGATACCAGCAGTATGAAGCAGGGCCATTAGAAAGTAGTATGTATAGTGTATTTAACTGAATTCAAGGAAATCCTCTTTTATATTTTATGGGCAATTAGTGTTAAAACACTATCAGTGCAGGATTTCTTTTAATCTAAATCATAAAATAATTGAAACTTGATTTTGATATCTCTTCCTTCTATCAATAGTTTGCGTACTTACTTTTTGCTATTTCATCCCTACTCTTAACTTTTACTTGGATCTTTCAGTGCTAAGAATGAGCTATGCTAAAATTCCAATGTAAGCACATTTTGTTTTTCCCTTCTCTTCCTCATTTTGTGTCAGAGATTTTTATTCCATTTTATAACCTCAAAATTGGAAAATAGGAAATGGAAACTTTTATATATCTAGGTTAATTTGATAATTTTAAATGGAGTGATAGTTCTGGATATTTCCAACACTCTTCAGGGAACTATGGAAAGGCTACTACTAAGATTTGTTTTCGTTAAACCTTTGTGAAGTTTGCTTCTATAGTACTATGAAATAAAATTGTCCCACAATGTATAAAAAGGCAAATTAATATGGGCAGAATTTCAGGCTTGTGTTTCCAATTTTTAAATTAGAAAGAAAAAAAAATTCCTCTTGTATTTGTAATGAATGCATATCCTTATTTTTCAAGTTCCATTTCTTTCCTCATTTATCCCAGGACCTCTAGAAAATCCCTCAGATTCTCACTTTTCCTTTTTTAGCTATTGTAAAACAGCATGCCCTGTTTTTGAAAAACCTCTTTGTAGGATAATTTCAAACCTGTTTTCTCCAGTGGAACAGTGAATGCATTTGTGCTTTTTCTGTTCAGTTTATCTCTTGTTTACAGGGAAATGAGATTGTCATCATTTTCAACCCTTTCTATATTATAGTTTCCCTGATGACCAGCAGAAATCTTTAACTGACTTAGTAATGGTAAATAGCAAGATTGGCCTGAACTAAAAGTTGGGAGAAACCGTGCAGTTTCTAGCTCATTCTTGAATTCACTATTCAGGTAGAAAAATTTTTTTCCATGTATTTAATATGTCATTATAAAATATTAATCTCACAATGAAAATATGAATCCATGCACAAAAATATATGTACAGTTCTTACAGCATTTAATGAATTACTCAAAATTCCCTTCTCAATTAACTTAAAGAATATGATTTTCTAAAGAAATAATCACAGGAAGTCAGGAAGTTCACACTGCTGTAGTAGAGTATAAGAGGTAGTTTTTCTTGCTCCACTTACTCATATCATGATTTACCAGGAAAGGAAGAATTCTTGAAACTTCTGGGATCAGGATTAACCTCTTTTCCCAAAAGAGAAATTAATTTGGCGAGGGTGGGGGGCGGTGGTGGGGGAGTGCAGTTTGTAGCATAGAATTAGCATCCTCTCAGGTAATTTTCTGTTTTCTAATTTACCATATATTTGACTGAATTATAGCATAAATGCAATGATTGCAAATTCGTAAAACCCATAATACCTTGATCACACAATTATTTTATGTGTAATGTGTGACTTACTTTTCTACAATGTTTAAAATTCCCTATTATTTGTTTTGTTGTATTGCTGAAACAGTAACAATTAGGTACTATAAAATCTAATTGATTAATATGAGGTGAGTCCAACTAGCATGCAGTTGACAAAAAGTCATTATATTTTTATGAATAAAATAGTAGCACTAATTTTCAAGCTCCATAAGAGCAGGGAACAGGTCTGCCTTATTCACATTTGTTCTCAGTGGATTTGGTATAGTGCCTAACATACAAAAGTGTTAAGATAATTTTTCTTAATAATTAATAGAAGAATTTTTACTTTAAAGTCATAAGTCGATTTCTGTATGCTCTATAACTGGAAGGCTTTCTAACTATATAGTCAAATAGAGTCAATATCATGCACACACATATATCTTCCAGCAGGAGTAAACATGTTGGAAGTGTTTTTGAATATGAACAGTTTTTGTCTGCCGCCGCCGCTAAGACTCTTTGGTTGTGTCTGACTCTGCAACCCTATGGGCACAGCCCACCAAGCTCCTCCATCCACAGGATTCTCTAGGCAAGAATACTGGAGTGGGTTGCCATTTCCTTCTACAGTTCTTGTCTAAAGGAGTTTATTAATCAGTCATTTGAACCTAGTTGAGATTGTTACTTCTGAATCAAAATATTAACTGAATGAATTACTTGCTTTAAAAATCACTTGTATGTATGAAATCACTAAATTTGATATTTCAGTAGCCATCATCAGCTTTTTGCATGTCATTTCCTTAGGAAATATAGAATCCATGCACAAAAATATATGTACAGTTCTCACAGCATTTGGTTAGAAACATCAATACTGATGTTTTAGGTTTGTTTTGTCAAAGGATCTAATCAGCATTATTTTCTTTTCTTAAGATATTCCTGAGTAAAGAATTTAGAAACTGATTAAAAATGGATGTGTGTTTAAACTACAAGAGCAACATTAGGAAAATTTTATGGCAAAAGATATCATTAAGTTTAGCTAAAGAATCTTGGTTTTCAGGACATTTTACACTACTTTTAAAATGAGTGACCCATTAAGATTTAATTTATACCAGCTCTGCTGTGCTGTAACAAGCAGCCATTATGTCTCCAAAGCATGAAGCTGATGAAATAATGGCTATTTGGAGTTGGGTATTACACGCACAGAGATATTTTTTCATGTTTAAAGCTAATTAACATGAAAGGCAACTTGATAATTTTAAATGAAATGAGAAAAAAATGCAAATAATGTGTCACAATGAGCCAGACAATGGAAATTTCAAGCATTGAAAGGAAAGGAGAACAAGTATAAACCACATACACTTTTCACATTTTCTAACTTTGAGAAAAGAAACATCTTTTTAGGAAATATTTTAACCAAGTACTGTTAGCTGAAATGATTTCTTCATCAGATAAATTCAGCATAATTCACTGTCTATTATATTATGTATGTGACTCTTGGTATTGTGTTATTAGTCTAGAAATGATGCAAGAAATCCATCAAGAAAAGTGAAGAAAGTGAATTGAAATAACATTTAAGAACATTTCTCGATATAGCCTTTTGTAGCTGGATCTTAGAAGGGGCCTTATTTGAAAAGAGCCCCTGGAAATACTGAAATTGAGAAAAAAATCACAAGAAGTTTCATTTCAGACTTCTTTGCTGTAGAACTGATAGATTCATCCAAATAAAGAGTCAAGAACAAAGGTTGGAGTACCCCAGTATTCACTTATGGCAGAAAGTGAGGAGGAACTAAAGAGCCTCTTGATGAAGGTGAAAGAGGAGAGTGAAAAGCTGGCTTAAAATTCAACATTTAAAAAACTAAGATTATGCCATCTGGTCCCATCACTTCATGGCAAATAGATGGGGAAACAATGGAAACAGTGAGAGACTTTATTTTCTTGGGCTCCAGAATCACTGCAGATGATGACTGCACCGTGAAATTAAAAGATGATGCTCCTTGGAAGAAAAGCTATGAAAAACCTAGATAGCATATTAAAAAGCAGAGACATTACTTTGCCGACAAAGGTCCGCCTAGTCAAAAGTATGGTTTTTTCAGTAGTCATGTATGGATGTGAGTTGGACCGTGGAGAAGGCCGAATGGTGAAAAATGGATGTTTTTGAACTGTGCTGTTGGAGAAGATTCTTGAGAGAGTCCAAGGGTGGATAGCAAGGAGATCAAACCAGTCAATACTATAGGAAATCAATCCTGAATATTCATTGAAAGGACTGATGCTGAAGCTGAAGCTCCAGTACTTTGGTCACCTGATGCGAAGAGCCAACTCATTAGAAAAGACCCTGATGCTGGGAAAAATTGAAGGCAGGAGGAGAAGGGGATGACAGAGGATGAGATGGTTGGATGGCATCACTGACACTATGGATATGAGTTTGAGCAAGCTCCAGGAGATGGTGAAGGACAGGAAAACCTGGCATGCTGCAGTCAATGGAGTCTCAAAGAGTCAGACACGACTGAGCAACTGAACAACAACCAGTATTTACTTGGAATTTTGACACTACTAAAAAAGTTTCAAGTTCTTCATAAATGGAAGAGAAAACTAAGGATGTCCAGAAACTTGTAACTTCCTATACTGTGCTGTGCTTAGTCTCTCAGTCATGTCCAAGTCTTTGTGACCCCCCACCAGCCTTCTCTGTCCATGTATTCTCCAGGCAAGAATACTAGAGTGGGTTGTCATATCCCCCTCCAGGGATTTTCCCAACCCAGGGATTGAACCCAGGTCTACCACACTGCAGGCGGATTCTTTACTGTCTGAGCCACTAGGGAATAGTGGTGGGCAAAAGTTACCCTGGAGCCACTGTTAAAGTCAGGTTTCTGGGCTCCACCCCAGAGATTCTAGGTCTGTAGGTATAGGCCAAGAATCAATATCCCAGGTATTTCTGACATAGCTAAGTCTTCACGCTTCTCTTTAAGAAACACTGACCTAGAAACAGGACTAAGGTGATCAAAATAACTTGAAGACTACTGATGCTAATCAAAATGTATAAAATGAATGAGGGAAATAAAGCCCTGTTCCAAATTCTGTTGTTGTGTCCAAGCAACAGAGGAAAGAAAAGGCAGTGATGGTGGAGAAACCGAAGCAGTTAATGAGTCTGTAAGACCTTACCTGGAAGTGAAGCATACACCAGTGAAGGAAGAGTGCACAGAACATTACAAGTTAACTGGAAAAGTAAGGATACCTTGGGTGACATAGAGATGTAATAATGAATATCAAGTGAGAGTGAGTGTTCCGATCTTGGCCAAACTATGGACTGTAGCCCATCAGGCTCCTTTTACCCTGGGATGTCTTCCTCCAGGGGAGCTTCCCAACCCAGGGATCGAGCCCGTGTCTGCATCTCCTGCATTGCAGGCAGATTCTTTACCACTGAGCACCAGGGAAGCCCTTGTCAGGTAAGTGCTTGAATGCTTTTAACCTTTGATGGTTTTAACCTATTGCACAATGATCTCGGGTTTGATATAACTTATAGAAGATTTAAAAATACTTAACTGACACTAACTTTTGTTTTAAGAAAAGGAAGTAAGTTGGTATAGGGAAAGCCTTCCTGAGTTGTCACAAAAAAATGTGGAAACATTTAAATTTTATGCCTAAAAATTTCATCATGTATCTTTGGCTTATTTCTTCTAAAACACACCTAATTCACACATTTAAAAAACCTTACCTGTATAACATGCATAAGATAAATGCTTTTCTGACAGTTTTATTCCACATGCTTTTATAATGTTTACTTGTCCTATGTTTTTCAATACAGTATTTATTTTGAGATACAATTTTTATTTTGGGACATACATCTCACCTAGTTTCTCTTATCATTCACATCTTATATTACCAGGGTACTTTTGTCAAAACTAAGAAACCAACATGTGTATATTAGTATTAACTGGAATGGCAGGATTTTACTGGTTTTTCCATCATTATCATATTCTGATCCAGGATCCAATCCAGGATACCATATAGTATTTAGTTGTTTTGCTTCTTCACTCTGTTCTAGTCTGTGACAGTTTCTCAGTCTTTCTTTGTTGTTCAGAACTTTGATGGTTTTGAGGTGCATTGGTTAGGTATTTTGTAGAGTGTCCTTGAATTTGAGTTTGTATAATGTTTTTCTCCTGTGTAGACTGGGGTCATTGGTTTTGGCAAGGAAGATCCTGGGATGAAATGCTCTTATCATCACATCATATTGGGGGTGTGCATGCTATCAACATGATTTACCACTGATGATGTTAACCTTGATTCTCATCCAAGGTAGCATGTGCCACATTGCTCACTGTGAAGTTATTATTTCTTCCTTTCCCTATTTTGTCTTTGGAAGCAAGTCACCAAGTCCACACTACATTCAAACAGTAAGGGAGCTTAAGCTCCATCTCTTGGAGGGGAGCATACTCCCATAAATTATTTGGAATTCTTCTTGAAGAAAGATTTGTCTCTTCTTCTCTATTTGTTTATTCAGTCATTTATTTATATCTGTATGGACTCAGGGATGTTTCTGTTATACTTTGGATTATAACCCAGTATTCCACTAATTATTTTTTGTCTGAGTTATTCTAGCTTTCATCAGTGAAATCTCTTGCAGGTGGGCTCCCTCATCCCTTTGACATGCCCCATTTTAAAAAATCTTTCCTTCCGTTTTGATACAAGATGTTACAGGCTAACTGTGTATTTGCCTGGCTCCACCATGGAATTAGTTGGCTTTGATTTTTAAAGCCATGAAAACAAGGAGTAAATGTATTTGGTTTCCTATATATAGTACATTGTGCAAAAGCATAATTGCTTGTGGTGATAGTGATGGTAAAGGGCCAAGAACAAAATAGGATCATTTTAGGTTCATTTCCTGCCAGGACAAAATGTAATGAATACTCATTTTTGGCCTCTAGACATTGTTTGGAAAGTGACAAAAGAGAGACTTTAGGATGGATCGCACATTTTCCTTTCCCCTTCCTGTCATTAAGTAGGAATAGTTTGGAGAGAGCAAAGTGGGGAAGGGCTGTGGCTTCACCACTCAACCATCCCCAGAATCAGGCATGATCTTGGTCTTTGTGCAGGAACCTTTGTTTCCACAGTAGATAACATTGGCTCTAAACTCCAAAGAGCTGAGAACTATTTTCAGCGAAAGATAAAGAAGAGTAACTTAATGCTTTCTTTTCCTCTCATCTCTCATTATTTCTTGATTAACATGTGCTAAAATTTCTGGGACTTTTCATTATTTCAACCAGGAAATGAGTGGCATTGTCCTCTAACATCCATCTTTCTGATGTTCTTATCTTTCTCACCATTGTTGTACCCCAAACAGGTAGAGAATCATGAACAGATTCTTACTACCTTCTGGTAAGCTGGAAATTAAATTAGTGACTGAGTTTGCCTCCTTCCTTCTGCTCGAAAGCTGGGGCATGTACTGCCTAAAAAGTCGTGACTATGCACTGCAGGCATTAGAGACGGGGGTACATTTAAAAAGAACTGCCCTGCAATGGCTTCACTATAAGCGAGGACTACAGGGAGGTACTGCTCCCAATAGGAATTAGGAAAAAGAAGCAAGTAAATAAATGAGATAAAATAGCTCTGTATGGCAAAGGAAACCATCAATAAAATGAAAGGGAAACTTACAGAAAAGGAGCCAATATTAGCAAATCATACAGTTGAGAAAGGGTCAATACGTAAAATATATAAAGAACTAACCCAACTCAATAGCAAACAAATTAACAGTATGATTAAAAATTAGGCAGAGGAATGAAATAGATACTTTTTCCAACATGTACAAATAACCAACAGATACATGAAAAGTGAACAACATCACTAATCATCAGGGAGATACAAATAAAAACCAAAATTAGCTATTACCTCACACCTGTAAGAATGGTTATCATCAAAAATGACAATAAATAAGTGTTGGTGAGGATGTGGAGAAAAGGGAACACTTGTGCACTGTTAGTGAGGCTGAAAATCATGCAACCACTGTGGAAAACAGCATGGGGTTTCCTCAAAAATGAAAAAAAAAAAAAAAAAAAGAATAACATGATTGTTGTCCAGCTGCTGATTCCTTTCTGACTCTTTGTGGCCCCACAGACTGCAGCATGTCACACTTCCCTGTACTTACTATTTCCTGGAGCTGGCTCAAACTCATGTCCGTTGAGTCGGCGATGTCATCCAACCGTCTCATCCTCTGTCACCCCCTTATCCCCTGTTCTCAATCTTTCCCAGCATCAGGGTCTTTTCCAGTGAGTCAACGCTTCACATCAGGTGGCCAAAGCACTGGAGCTACAGCTTCAGCACCTGCCCCTTCCATGAACAATCTAAGGAATCTTCTCTAGCGTCACAGTTGGAAAGCACCAATTCTTTGGCGCTCAGCCTTCTTTGTGGTACAGCTCTCACATCCATAAATGACTACCGGCAAAACCATAGTTTTGACTATATGGACCTTTGTTGGCAAAGTAATGTCTCTGCTTTTTAATATGCTGTATATGTTTGTCATAGCTTTACTCCCAAGTAGTAAGCATCTTTTAATTTCATGGCTGCTGTCACCATCTACAGTGATCTTGGAGCCCCCCAAAATAAAGTCTGCTACTGTTTCCATTGTTTCCCCATCTATTTGCCATGACGTGATGGGGCCGGATGGCATGATCTTCTGTTTTTGGATGTTGAGTTTTAAGCCAGAATTTTCACTTTCCTCTTTCACCCTCATCCAGAGGCTTTTTAGTTCCTCTTCAACTTCTGCCATTAGAGTGGTATCATCTGCATATGTGACGTTGTCGATATTTCTCCCAGCAGTTTTGATTCCAGCTTGTGATTCATCCAGTCTGGTATTTCATGTAATGTACTCTGCATATAAGTTAAATAAGCAGGGTGACAGTATACAGCCTTGTCATACTCCTTTCCCAATTTTGAACCAGTTCATTGTTCCATATCTGGTTTTAACTGTTGCTTCTTGACCTGCATACAGGTTTCTCAGGAGACAGGTAAGGTGGTCTGATATTTCCGTCTCTTTAAGAATTTTCCATAGTTTGTTGTGATCCACACAGTCAAAGGCTTTCATGTAATCAATGAAGCAAAGTAGATGTTTTTCTGGATTTCTCTTGCTTTCTCCATGGTCCAGTGAATTTTGGAAATTTGATCCCTGGTTCCTCTGTCTTTTCTAAACCCACCTTGCACATCTGGAAGTTCTTGGTTCACATACTGCTGAAGTCTAGCTTGAAGTATTTTGAGCATAACCTTACTAGCATGTGAAATGAGTGCAATTGTATGGTAGTTTGGACATTCTTTGGCATTTCCCTCCTTGGAATTGGAATAAAAAACTGACCTTTTCCAGTCCTGTGGCCATTGCTGAGTTTTCCAAATTTGCTGATATATTGAGTACAATACTTTAACAGCATCATTTTTAAGGATTTTTAAATAGTTCAGCTGGAATACCATTGCCTCCACTACTATATGAACTACTATATTATCCAGTAATTTTACTTCTGGGTATATGTCCAAAGGAAGGAAAATTGCTGTCTGGAATAGAAATCTGCACCCCCATGTTTATTACAGCATTGTTTGTAATAACCAAGACATGGAAACAATATAGTGTGTATATGTGTGAATGAATAAGTTAAAATTATTCACCCATAGCAAAGAAGGGAATCCTGCCATTTGTGGCAGCATGGAAGGACTTCAGTACAGTGTTAAAATAAATCAGAGAGAAAGATTTTAACTAAACTTATTGTGGTCATTATTTCACAACATATACACATATCTAATCATTTTTTTGTATAACTTAATCTAATGCAATGTTATAGGTCAATTATATATTGATAAAACAGGAAAACAAGTTAAGAAATGCTCTGAATGTGTCCCTTAATTTATCTTACGAGAAATTTCTATCCATGAAAGAAGCCATTTCTAGTGGAAACCTCACAATGATTAGTTGGTATATTCATATGTGTAGAAAGATACATTTCAACGTCAAAATACATTTCTGAAGGTAAGGTTCTGGAGCTGCCTGAAATACAGCTCCTGGAACATTTAATTTCAATACACAGTACTTGAGACTACCAGATACTTTACGTCTAAAGATTCTGTGTCCTCTAATACTCTTTCAGTTATTCCACTTGTGTATTGGATAAAGGCATAATTAGGTGTTTATACTATTCTACAAGGTCTGTTTCAAATTGTGGCAAACACAAACATAGAAACCAGATGGTCATTATTATGGTGCTAGTAAAAGTGACCTTTAGTACCTAGAGAAATGGACTTTTCAGTCTAAAATGTCCCTGGGGAGATAAATCAGCAAAAAAGGAATAACAATGCACTGATAATTCCTTTAGATAAGTGATTTCCACACTTGATTCTACATTAGAGTCACTAGGGAAACTGTAAAGAATGATGTCCAGATTATAATATCTGAGATGGGTCTAGACATTGGCATCTTTTAAGGCTTCCTAGGTGATTATAATGTGTATCTAATGTCATAGAACAATAATTATTAAATTTTAGTTAACATTTTAAAATATCTGGATAATTTGTTAACAAGGCAGATTCTTGGGGCCAACTGTGGTATTCACATCTATTGATCAGGTATAGTGTCCAAAAATCTGCACTTCTAAAAAATAAGTCCTAAAGTTCTTGGGTTCATTGCATTATACTTAGATCTTGATTGCTATAGCTGCTTGTGATGCCAGTCAAGTTGTGATAGCAGCCAAGCCCAGGTGTCCACTGCTGCCTGGAGCTGGCCAAAGCTCCATGGAACTGCTTGGTTTTCTTTGCAAGCTCTGAGCTTTTCTTATTTCAGTTATGCCCTTTCACAACTGTCTAGATAACTCATCCTTTGACATTCAGCTTGCTTAACTTACCCATGGAATTTCTCAAATCCTCCAAGCTCTCTCTGTCCCTGTGTTTCCATGTGATTTTCTTACTGTTTTGTAAATCTTAGTATTCTTATCTATGTTTTTCATGACACACTAAATTCCTTGAGATGACCAGCTGTGAGTTGCTCATTGTTATAGTTCTCACACCTGCCTCAATTCCTTATCATTGGGTGCCCTCAAAATTCCAAGTGTAACAGACAAAACCTTTTCAATAATTATAATATTTTGTGAAATATTCTCTCTCAATGATAAATGCAATATGCCATAGCAATCCAGATTTTTTCATCTGTAAATTAATTTATTCATGGCATTTCTTCTTCCCCACAATTAGCATGAATAATTCAGAGGAGGCTATATTCTGACTAGTTGTGAATAAGAAGTTCACATGCAGTTGACTCAATTTTCCAAGCTATTGGAGAGGAACACAAGCAGATAATCCAAAAATCACTTATGTTTGTGTTTGGAATACGTTTTGGCATTTCCTCTGGAATAATAAGTGTGGCTGATGATCTAGGAATTTCTAATATTTCATACAAAAATTTGAAGCCATATCTGTAAGACCTGATTCTCCAGAAGCCAGAAATTGCCCTCCTGTTTAGTCCTCCACACACTAACCATATGGCCTACTTTCCTGAGAATTTCTCTAGGCGTAAGGGAAGCTATTTATTGAAATAAAAAGGAACAAAAATAGGATTAGTATTTGTAGTGTGCTTTGTGTTTTAATGTAGGGCTCCTACCCCTCAAAGGTAGTGCTCTTCTATTTCCACATGTTAAAGAATATCCTATTTATGTCAACAAAAGAGTTAATGAAGCAAAATAGTTTGTGATACACTTAAGACCTTGAATGTAAGCTAAAAGAATCAGGGGTAATTTCTTCTTCTTTTTTTTTTTAATTTTTAATTTCTTTTTTTTTTTTAATTTTAAAATCTTTAATTCTTACATGCGTTCCCAAACATGAACCCCCCTCCCACCTCCCTCCCCATAACATCTCTCTGGGTCATCCCCGTGCACCAGCCCCAAGCATGCTGTGTCCTGCGTCAGACATAGACTGGCGATTCGATTCTTACATGATAGTATACATGTTAGAATGCTATTCTCCCAAATCATCCAACCCTCTCCCTCTCCCTCTGAGTCCAAAAGTCTGTTATACACATCTGTGTCTTTTCTGCTGTCTTGCATACAGGGTCGTCATTGCCATCTTTCTAAATTCCGTATATATGTGTTAGTATACTGTATTGGTGTTTTTCTTTCCGGCTTACTTCACTCTGTATAATCGGCTCCAGTTTCATCCATCTCATCAGAACTGATTCAAATGAATTCTTTTTAACGGCTGAGTAATACTCCATTGTGTAAATGTACCACAGCTTTCTTATCCATTCATCTGCTGATGGACATCTAGGTTGTTTCCATGTCCTGGCTATTATAAACAGTGCTGCGATGAACATTGGGGTACATGTGTCTCTTTCAATTCTGGTTTCCTCAGTGTGTATGCCCAGCAGTGGGATTGCTGGGTCATAAGGTAGTTCTATTTGCAATTTTTTAAGGAATCTCCACACTGTTCTCCATAGTGGCTGTACTAGTTTGCATTCCCACCAACAGTGTAGGAGGGTTCCCTTTTCTCCACACCCTCTCCAGCATTTATTGCTTGCAGATTTTTGGATCGCAGCCATTCTGACTGGTGTGAAGTGGTACCTCACTGTGGTTTTGATTTGCATTTCTCTAATAATGAGTGATGTTGAGCATCTTTTCATGTGTTTGTTAGCCATCCGTATGTCTTCTTTGGAGAAATGTCTATTTAGTTCTTTGGCCCATTATAGTAGATTTATATTTTTACCCATAAATATTTAGCCATTTATAAAAAAATTATTTTTTTTCATAAAGAATTTTAGGAGCTCTTACAAATTGGGCAGTTTAACTTTCTTCAACATAAGTACTCAGTAGAAAAACACTGTAAATTTACAACATCCAGATTAGAATTAGTTACCATAGTTTCTATTAGAAGCGTAAAAATATGCTCATAGATATATACATGTGGTATGTTCTTTATTGTATTCTCTCATCTCTTTATATGATAGTGATATATTTTTAAAAATTTATAAAGTCTACAAAGAAGTAACTAAAATATCCTCCTTAAATCTCTGACTTTCATTGTGGACATGATCAGGAGTCTCTCTAGCAGTTACTTTCTTTCCCTTATTGGGCATATATAGGGTTCTGGGTAGGCAGAAGCCAAGTAGCAAAATCATATCTTGGTAACTGGTTTGGAGAACTTAAAAAAAGTTGATCTACTCAGAGGAAAACCGGGAATTTTTAGTCAGTAGCTAGGATGGCAAACAGTCTCCCTTTGGAGTAACAGGAAAAGCACACGTGTATCCAGTTGCAGTTGGCAACCATCTAGTTACCTCAAACTGACAGATTCTTGGTGAAATCTTTTGGTCATCAAATCAAGCTATCCTTGAAGGCAGTCATCCTTTAGGCTTTTTAGTTGTGTTAACTACTAACTATTTTGTACAACAGTTCAGTCGGTTCAGTTGCTCAGTCGTGTCTGACTCTTTCGACCCCATGGACTATAGCACGCCAGACTTCCCTGCTGCTGCTAAGTCACTTCAGTCGAGTCCAACTCTGTGCGACCCCATAGATGGCAGCCCACCAGGCTCCCCCGTCCCTGGGATTCTCCAGGCAAGAACACTGGAGTGGGTTGCCATTTCCTTCTCCAATGCGTAAAAGTGAAAAGTGAAAGTGAAGTCATTCAGTCGTGTCCGACCCTCAGCGACCCCATGGACTGCAGCCTTCAAGGCTTCTCCGTCCATGGGATTTTCCAGGTAAGAGTACTGGAGTGGGGTGCAACTGCCTTCTCTGCCTGACTTCCCTATTGGTCACCAGCTCCTGGAGCTTGCTCAAATTCATGTCCATCAAGTCGGTGATGCCATCCAACCATCTCATTCCTCTGTCATCCCATTCTCCTCCTGCTTTCAATCTTTCCCAACATCAAGGTCTTTTCCAATAAATCAGTTCTTTGTATCAGGTGGCCAAAGTATTGGAGTTTCAGCTTCAGCATCAGTCCTTCATATGAATATTCAGGACTGAGTCCCTTTAGGATGGACTTTGTACAACATGTGACTTTCAGTGCTTCCCTGCACTTCCTACTCCATCCAGTAGCCTGACCACATGACTCGCTGAGGTAAAATGAGTGATGTGGCAGAATCATGGCGTGCACTTATGTAGGGTGGCTTGTGCTTGTACCATTACAGCCAGTCCCAGAGGGTACTGTTATTCCATCCCTGATCCTAGAATCAGAGGACCCATGGAAAAGTTCCTCTGCCTAGAGTAAGAATGCAGATACAGTTAACATTAATGAGGAAGAAACACTTGTTATAGTAAGCCATTGAAAGTCGGGGTGGTTTGTTATTTTAGCAAAGCTGACTAATATTCTAAGGCTCAGGAGCAAGTATGCCATGTGTTGTAGAATAAAGAAAAGAAAAAAGTCCTGTGCATTTAGAAAACATTTTCTGCATTTCTCTGGCTGTATAAAGGACATAATACTGCTTTTTTTTCCTTTGTGACTAACATCTTATAGAACCTGGGTTACCTTGTATCTTCATTTTTGCTAACTGTGGGGAAGAAGAAATCACACAAACAAATCAAATTACAGATAAGTAACAAAATCTATATTAATATGGCACTTTGAGTCCATCCTGTGGTAGGAGAAACCCTACTGTATAATTATTTAATGTATCTCAAACTGGACCATTGATCTCTTAGGAACAAGTACTATTCGAGGGACTAAACCTGTAGAGATTAAGATGACATGCTTGTTGAGATTAAGATGACATGCTTGTTGAGATCAAAGAGGTCAGAGTAGGTTGTCTCGTTGTTGTTTAGACATTGGGACCTGCAGTAAGACTACTGTGATGCACGAGATTGAAACACCTGTGAAAGAATACGGCATACTATATCTGTTTAGAAATGCCAGGAAATTCCAAGAGAATCCAAATGCTAAACAGTAAAAGAAAAGTTATCAAAATAGGGGCAGAGGCCAGCCTATGCAAAGTTAGGCAGTCATTAAATAATTCCACAGGCAAATGTGGGATGACAGGGAGGAACAGACGTGAGCCTAACCAGAGCAGACTTTATAATACTAAGGAACTGGCCTTTGTTCTTTACATAATAACAGATCACTTAAGGAATATTAACAAAATGCTGACATGGACAGAATTTAGTTTTGCAAATATCTCTTTTTTTGTGGGGGGAGAATGAAGAATAAAATCTGGTATCACTAGTAAGAGGACTTTGAAAGTTGTCTGTGTTACTGTGGGTAAGGAAGGCTAAGACGTTGCATTAGAAGTGACAGCTGTGGGACAGAAGAGTAGATTTTTTAAAGGTATACCGCTGAGTTTTGTGAGAGTTGAGGTAGAAGTCACTTTCCTTAGGCAAATAGATATACAGGAAAGTTATGTCAGATATTTTGATTAAAAAAACGTGAAACAGCCCAAGGCAATGATTTTGGACTTGAGACTAAGAGAGGATATCATTTATTATCTCTCTGGTCTTAACTTAATTTTTTATGTCTCAGTTTCCTCCTTGTAAAATAGATACAATAAAGTATCTTTCTTATAAGGCTGTAGTGACAGTGAAATAATATGGAGCATAAAAATATTTTAACCTTCTGACCCATATAAGGGATTTATAATATTTTAGTCATATCTTTCCCCCACTAATTATTAATTCTAGAACATCAGCTAAAAGAGGAAATATGGGAGATTTGGGATGAAAGATGGGGAGAGAGACAATTTCAATTTGAAAATCTAGACTCTGATTTTTTGTAAGATACCCATATGGAAGTATCTAGTAGGTAGCTGGCAATTCAAGGATATATCTAGCAGGTGATTGATAATTTAAAAGACATAAAAGAAGGTACTGATGGGAAGTAGGGCATATTAAAATTGATGTCATAGTTGTAAATGACATTGCCAGAGACAGTGTATAGAAATAAGAAGGGAAGAGGGACCCCAGTAAAGAAGGGACCCCCAAAAAGGATACTGAGAAGGAGAAACCTGGCAGTGAGTGAGTGAGTGGGTAACCAGCATTAAATAGTGTTTTATAAAGCAAGGAAGGAGTTTTTAAAAGAAAGGATTTAATTATAGGTAAATACTCCAGGTAGAGGGTATAATATGTTGAAAGGATCAAATGTAGACAATTACAGAGAGGTTAGACTGAAAGATGCTCCATGAATTAAGCAGTGAATTAAAAGTGATCAAATAGGGAGCAGTAATTTAAGATTGTTCTTTTCAGACCATGAAGGGTAAAGGTAAGGAGACTGTAAAGGCTCCTGTTTGCCTGCTCAGTCGCCTCAGTCGTGTCCAACTCTTTGCGACCCCATGGGCTGTTGCCTGTCAGGCTCCTCTGTTGCCTGCCCACGGGGATGCTCCAGGCAAGAATACTGGAGTAGGTTGCCAAGACCTTTTCCAGAGGATCTTCCCCACCCCGGGATCCAACGGGTGTCTGTTATATCTCCTGCACTGGCAGACGGGTTCTTTATCACTAGCGCCTCGGAAGAAGCCCATAAAGATTCCTCGTTGCGTGCTTTATATCAGCTTTGTCCTTTTCACTGAGGCACAGAACTCTTATATGATTGATCACAGTATTATGCCCAGTTTAATGCCGGACAGAAAAAAATTCTTCCCTGGCCCTCACCCATTGGGTGGCTAGTGAGTATGATCGCAGGCCATTGGGCGGGGCTTCCAGGGAGCCACTTAAAAAGGCTGCCTCAGCTGGGGGTCATGTCCTTTCCCCTTTCCAATTCTACCCTCCTGAAATGGAGACGAGATGGCAGAAGTCAAAGCAACCACTGTGGGACCTTGAAAAAAAGTCACGAGAGTCTCAGGTACGTAAGCACTAGTATTCTTGAACTGAGTCAATGTCACCAATGGTTTACTACTGTTATGTGAGAAGAATAATTATTAAGTCCTGTGGTTGTAACTCTGTTTTTAGCAGCTAGATGCAATTGTAATTATAAACTGACCAAGTATAATGTCTAGGTGACATAAGATGAGAAGAATATGTGTATATTCGAAGCAGTGACTTAAAAATCCTCTTGACATTATTTTCTTTATATTTTTACTATTCCTTCAGTAAGGAACACTGAAAAATCATGATCTGTACTTAACAGGTTACACCTGGTAACCTCATGAACACCTGGACCTGATTTCAATGATTTTAACCTGGTGCTCTAATAGGAGCCCCTTTGGAAGGGACGGTCAAACATAGGAGCAGATGCTCCACATCGCTGGGAAAGGCAAATTAAAACCAAAATGAAATATCATTAGGTATTCACTAGAAGGGCTAAAATTAAAAATACTGATAGTACCATATGTTGGAGAGGATGGGGGCAACTGGACATCTTGTAAAATATGCAGTGATTCTAACACTTGGGAATAAAGTTTGGCAGATTTTTACAAAGTTAAACTACACTTACCATAGAACCCAACAATTCTCTTACATATTTACCCAAGATACATGAGCGCATGTGTTTACACAAAGAGTTGTCCATAATTGTACAGCTTTATTTATAATAGCCCCAAACAAGAAACAGTCCAAATGTCCAGCACTAGGTAATGCAAGCATAATGGTGGTCCATCCAACAATGGGATACCCCTACACAATGCCCGAACACAGAGGAGGTGCTGATTCCAGCCCACTCCTAAGGGACACAGGACTCTTCTATGGGAGACTGACTGGAGGATGCCCCTTTGACCTGGCCAAGGCTTTCTTGGGGTTGCACTGTGCTGCCTGAGTCTTTCTCTACCCTCTCCTTCTGCCTTCTCATTTTATTTGCTTGTATCAGAGCTGCATTAGTCTGTAGGTTCTCCACACCTTGGTTTTCTTCCCTTTATCCTTCACATTATTTCCCCTAGATCCATTTAATGAGGAATTATCTCTTGGCATCTACTTCCTGGAAGATTTAAATTAACATAATGAGTGCCTGAATCAGACAGTAGAGGCATGAAGGAACTTTTGGGTATGATGGAAAAATGTTTTAGGCTCTATCATTGTGGTGGTTACATGGGTATATTCGTTTGTTGAAAAGTGAGTATATTTTATTCCTAAATAAAATTGACTTAGAAAAAATAATCCCAGTGGTACCATGGCTTACTGCTCAGGTCAGGTAGTGGTTAGATAACATGTTTTATACAGACTACAAGGCAAAGGGGATAAACAAAGACCCTGGTGTTGACAAAACACATTCCTCACTTATTTAGGAATTGCCTTTGTAAATCTTTAGGAATCATAAATCTTCTTTTAAGGTCAAGCCTATACCATTAGGTCACTTTGGTGATTTGCTCATAAGTGGGTGTAAAAAATATTAAAAGCCCAAATGGCTATAGCAGGGGTAATATTTGAATGCGATAGAGAAATTACCATGAAGTAATGGCTTTATTAAAAAAAAAAAAGGATAATGGTAGAGGTAGCTTTTTATCTGATGCTTATTTTTTCCTTGTAAATCTGGAATGGCTCCTGCATTTGTAACCACTGATGGTGCAGGGTGAGAGGATGTTCTGAGACAGCATCCAGCATATGTTACAAAACAGATACTGGAGAGAAAAGGCAGCTCTAGCAGTCTTCAGGGTATTTAAATGCCCCTTCCCTGTCCATCTTTATCCCTCATATTGTGATTTCAAGGAGCATGATGACCAGGGCTTTATCCATTCTCTCTGTTTCTGGAATCACTAGGTCACTATGGGCAAGCAATACTTTTTCATTGAATAAATTATTAAAGAATAAATAACTTTTCATCACAACCCTCCTTCTCATGGGACAATCTCTCAAGACATAAATTGCTCATTTTCTTCCAGACAAACTCAGTACCTATAATGACAGGGTTGTTTTATTGATTGTGTTTTTCTTAATTTTGCCATCTATTTATTTTACTGTCTATTTTGCCATCTATCTATTTATTTGCCATCTATTTTAGCAAAGGTTTAGCCTTTGCTGAAAACTAAGGAGCCAGATCGAAAGAGGATACCCTATTGTATTTGAGGTCAGAAAGCTTTGTCTTCCAAAATCTTGAGTGGGGATGGTTTGACATTTCATATAATTGAATTGCTGCGTTGCTCAATCTGAATGCAATCTTTTCAAGGTGACTTTATGATAGAAGAACAATTAGAGATGTCAAAATCCATCTGATGTAGAATTTTTCATTACATAGCTTTTAAAAAATCCATAGTGCCACAGTATGAAGAAAACAATAGTTCTCTTTTTAAAAAATAAACTTTTAATTTTCAAGTACATTCTGACTTAGAGAAAAGTTGCAAAGACAGTAGAGTTCTAGCTACCCTGACGTTGACGTCTTTCATTGCTCTGGTATATTTCTCACACTAAGATGACAACCTGGTTTGTTACTATTAACTGAGCTGCATACTTAATTCAGATTTCACTAGTTTTTCCCCTAAGGTCTGTTTTCTGCTCGTTATATTTTGTCATCATATTGCCTCAGTTTCCTCCACATGTGATAGTTTCTCCAGCTTTCTTTTTTTTTTTTTTTAATGACCTTGTCAGTTTTGAGGAGTACTTTGTAGAGCATCCTCCAGTATGGGTTTGTCTAATGTTTTTCTCTTCGTTAGACTAGGGTCATGGGTTTTGGGGAGCAAGACCAGAGAGGTGAATTCTTATCACATCATATCAGGCTACATGTTACTCCCATGATTTATTAGTGATGATGCTAATCTTAATCATCTTGTTGAGGCAGTGCTCGCAAGGTTTTTCCAATTTGAGGTTAATTCCTCTCTCTGTTTTCCTTGCGCTAAGGACACCCGTCACTCTGGGTAGCTCACACTTAAAAGCAGGGCATGACTTAAGCTCCATCTCCTGGAAATGGGAGCATTCAAATACATTATTTGAAATTCTTCATAAGACAGAATTGTCTCTTCCCCCTTTGTTCATTTATTACATCATTTATTGATATCTGTATGGACCTGAGATATGTATTGTATGCTTTGGATTATCATCCAATACCATTTTCTTTTTGTTTTTCAAATTATTCCAGTTCTGGCCATTTGGAACTCTTTCACTCTGCCTCCATTGACTGACAGGCCCCAGTCTTTTGTTCTCTGAGCACTTTTCTTATTTTCTGACCCTTTAAGATGCTCCTGATTCATCATGTCTGTTCCCTTCCCTAGCTCTAGAAACAGCTAGCTATTTCTCCAGTGAACTCTGGTTCTTTTCATTGGAGAATGGTATCAGAATCCAAGATCTGGACATGGGATAACTGGTATTTTTTTTAAGAGCACAATTATTGAAGTTCCAGCACCTACCAATATACCATTATCTTTACTTATGCATAGTAGCATTGTATCTATTTATGTCCAATATTTAGCTAAGGGAAGAATTTTGTTTTATGTATTAGATTATTGGGGTTCTGTCTTACATTATTTTTCTTTTAGTTCAGTTTATTGTTTTATTTCCTTCTAACTTCTTATAAAATGTATGGAATTATGGATTATGGTAGGCATAGTTTTGGCAGCAAGAAATGTCTTATTTTGAAAATAAAGTTATTCTGGATTAATTTTCTCCCAGTAGAGTTACACTATAGCTGCTGTGCAGAGTTCACTGGGTTGAAGAGGCCTTTTACCTAGGTCTGTTTTATATTTCCAATATATAAAGATATTTTCATTTGGTGGATTAAACATATTTGGAGTTTTGTCCTCTTTTGTTCCTGCCGTTTTATTAGAGAAAGAGCTGATCTATCGCTCAGGAGTGGACTCATGTTATTCAAGCTCGTAGAAATGGATAAATTCCATAATTCTGTTTTATTCATTTACAGTAAGAAATGCAGTGATAAGTGAACTAGGATGCTTGTATCAGACTCTTTCCTATCTAATGTCTGTTTAGGAAGCAATAGTACATTCAGAAGCCTTTCTGGTGAGCATGGTTCAAAATAAGGGGGGTGTCACAATTTGCCTGTTGAATGTATGCTGTCTAAGTAGCCTGCTGTTCCTTCTCCCTGATAAGACCATCACTGCCTCAAGGAGTAGAAAATTCTGCATGGGCAAAGCCTGCTTCTAGTTGTTTGGGTCTCTTCTTTGGTCCTCTAGGCTGACAGTTTTGCCTTCTTTCAGCATTTACTCACAACACACTACATGCACACAGGGCATTTTCTCAATACAAAATTTCCATATACCTTCTCTGGAAAAAACTGCCTAGCAACCTTGATTCAAGATTTAGATGTTTACAAAATTTTCAGTCACACATTAAAAAATACAAAACTATGTATATCAGTTTGGGGGTTTACTTCTATAAAAGGCTTAAGCACAGTTATTGCTTATGGATTTTTCTAGTTTAATCCAGAAAGAGCAAATTTTTCCCTTTTCCACAATTCTACTTCCCGACTCCCTACACTTTATCCTCATACTCCTCCTGGGAGAGGAACTTCTCTGTTGTTTGCATGTGATTGTGTGAGCAAAGGTAAAGTACTTAACTTCCAAAGTCCTGCATCTTCTCACCCGTGAAATGAGAAAAAAGCAATATCCATTCAGAAGGTTGCTGTATAGATTACATTCTCATTTAAAATATGTCAAATGTCTTAAAAAATTACTGGCAAATATATGCATTCATGGGCTTCCCCAAGAAGCACTACTGGTAAAGAAACTGCTTCCCAACATAGGAGACTTAAGAGACGGGGTCTCAATCCCTGGATCTGGAGAATCCCTTGGAGAAGGGAATGGCAACCCAATCCAGTATTCTTGCCTGGAGAATCCCATGGAGAGAGGAGACTGGTGCACAGGGTTGGTCATGACTGAAGTAACGTAGCATAGCCCAGCGTATGAATTCATAAAGGTTAACTGCAGTGGCCAAAATATCCCTAAACATCAGCTTAAAATTATAGTCAGCATTTCAAATGCTACAGCAGCAATCTTCACCCTGACTCAGTGTTGCCCTGGTAAAGTGGTGTGGATAAGTCAGCACCTATCTAGTGAATAAGGACTTGCGCTGTGCTGTGCTTAGTCGCTCAGTCATATCCGACTGTTTGTGACCCCATGGACTGTAGCCCACCAGGCTCCTCTGTCCATGGGGATCCTCCAGGCAAGAACGTTAGAGTGGGTTGTCATGCCCTCTCCAGGGGATCTCCCCAACCCAGGGATTGACCCCAGGTCTCCTTTATTGCAGGCAGATTATTTACTCTCTGAGCCACCAGGGAAGCCCAAGAATACTGGAGTGGGTTGCCATGCCCTCCTCCAGGGGATCTTCTGACCCAGGGATCAAACCCAGGTGCGAATTATTTAACCATATGAGCCACCAGGGAAGCCCAAGAATACTGGAGTGGGTAGCCTATCCCTTCTTCAGGCAACGTCCTGACTCACGAATTGAACTGGGATCTCCTTCATCGCAGGCGGATTCATTACCAGCTGAGCTACCAGGGAAGCCCTGAATCAGGGCATCAGTTCAGTTCAGTCACTCAGTCACATCTGACTCTTTGTGACCCCATGGACTGCAGCACCTTAAATTTCATCTTAAGTTTCAAAACTTAAATTTCATCTTAAGTTTCATCAGCCAGATATTGGCTGTTAGAACTAGTGCTCCAGGAGGATGCTCCCAAATGTGGTCACCAACATCTCTGTGGAGTGGACTGGATCTTGGAGGCTCATCTGATCCCCAAACCAGGGGTTGTGAGGCACACACAACTGTTGCCTACAGTTAAAATCCACGTATACTCATACTTACTTCTTTGAAGAACAATTGCTTGTTTTCAACCCCCAAGTTTAAATTCTCTGATTTAGACTTATTTCTCCTGGTGTTTTTGTGTTTTTTTTTTGGTCTGATTTAAGTCTTGAATCCAGGCTGGGATATCTTGTCATACTCTGCTCTGCCCCTTGCCTAGTTAGGTTCTCTCAACATTGACCACAATCTTTGACTCTTAAGCATATTTTTGGCCTCATGTAGGAAGGCAATGGCACCCCACTCCAGTACTCTTGCCTGGAAAATCCCATGGATGGAGGAACCTTGTGGGCTGCAGTCCATGGGGTCGCTCAGAGTCAGACACGACTGAGCGATTTCACTTTCACTTTTCACTTTCATGCACTGGAGAAGGAAATGGCAACCCACTCCAGTGTTCTTGCCTGGAGAATCCCAGGGTCGGGGGAGCCTGGTGGGCTGCCGTCTATGGGGTCGCACAGAGTCGGACACGACTGAAGTGATTTAGCAGCAGCAGGTTTGAATAGCAGCTCTGTCCTCCACTCTTTCAATGGAAATGAATTTGAGCAAACTTGGGGAGATGGTGAAAGACAGGGAAGCCTGGCATGCTGCAGTCCATGGGGTTGTGAAGAGTCAGATACGACTTAGTGACTGAGCTTCTGAAATGTAACTTTGGCCTCCTACCGAGAAATGGTCCTTGCCTATGTGCCTGGTTTTGACCTCATTAACTTGGAGAACAATGCCAGGATCCACAATCCTAGCTGTTGCAGCTGTACTCCAACTTGGATCACTGAGTGTCATGCTGGCCTCAGACAAATGATGTTTCTCATATTATACATGATACAGGTAATGGAGTTAACTATTCTTATTTTTGGAGGATCATAAGCACTTCTTTCCTGAAAAATCAGGAAAAAAAAATTAGAAATTATGTTATTGCCAAGTTTATTTTTCCATCTTAGAGATTTTTGTGAAAAAATTTGAACAGGGGTAAACACAATAGTTATGTTTATTATTTTTAAAACAAGACAGTTATCTTTAATTCCTTTCCTTTTCATATTTTTCAAACTCACATAACTTCTAAAATGTTTAAGGTGATACTCTGATTTCAGTTTTTATAATCTGAAGATACTCAAGTGGGAAATGTGAAAATGGGTATCTTTAAATCAGTGAACCATAGTAATAGTAATAAGATCTACCCTTCAGGAATTGCCATAAATATTAATGAGTTTATACATGTAAAGTGCTTCACTTAGTGCCTTGTACATGAAGGGTGCTATTAATTATCTGTTATTATTATTAAATTTCATATTTATAAAATGTATAGTTTGCACCATATGACCTACAATGTCCTTCAGTTCAGTCACTCAGTCGTGTCTGACTCTTTGTGACTCCATGGACTGCAGCACGCCAGGCTTCCTTGTCCATCACCAACTCCCAGAGCTTGCTCAAACTCATGTCCATTGAGTCAGTGATGCCATCCAATCATCTCATCCTCTGTTGTCCCCTTCTCTTCACACCTTCAATCTTTCTCAGCATCAGGGTCTTTTCAAAAGGATCAGTTCTTCACATCAGATGGCCAAAATATTGGAGTTTCAGCTTCAGCATCAGTCCTTCCAACTAATATTCAGGACTGATCTCCTTCAGGATGGACTGGTTGTATCTCCTTGCAGTCCAAGGGACTCTTAATTGTCTTCTCCAACACCACAGTTCAAAAGCATCTATTTGTTGGCGCTCAGCTTTCTTTATAGTCCAACTCTCACATCCATACATGACTACTGAAAAAACCATAGCCTTGACTAGACAGACCTTTGTTGGCAAAGTAATGTCTCTGCTTTTTAATATGCTGTCTAGGTTGGTCATAACTTTCCTTCCAAGGAGTAAGTGTCTTTTAATTTCATGGCTGTAGTCACCAACTGCAGTGATTTTGGAGCCCTCCCCCAAAAAAGCCAGCCACTGTTTCCATTGTTTCCCCATCTATCTCCCATGAAGTGATGGAACTGGATGCCATGATCTTAGTTTTCTGAATTTTGAGCTTTAGCCCAACTTTTTCATTCTCCTCTTTCACTTTCATCAAGAGGCTTTATAGTTCCTCTTCACTTTCTGCCATGAGGGTGGTGTCATCTGCATATCTGAGGATATTGATATTTCTCCAGGCAATCATGATTCCAGCTTGTGTTTCATCCAGCCCAGCGTTTCTCATGGTACTCTGCATATAAGTTAAATAAGCAGGGTGAAAATATATAGCCTTGATGTACTCCTTTCTTGATTTGGAACCAGTCTGTTTTTCCATGTCCAGTTCTAACTGTTGCTTCTTGACCTGCATACAGATTTTTCAGGAGGCAGGTCAGGTGGTCTAGAATTCCCATCTCTTCAAGAGTTTTCCATAGTTGTGATCCACACAGTCAAAGGCTTTGGCATGGTCAATAAAGCAGAAGTAGATGTTTTTGTGGAACTCTCTTGCTTTTTTGATGATCCAGTGGATGTTGGCAATTTGATATCTGGTTCCTCTACCTTTTCTAAAATCAGCTTGAACATCTGGAAGTTCATGGTTCTCCAAGTCTGGCTTGGAGAATTTTGAGCATTACTTTGTTAGTGTGTGAGATCATTGTGCAGTAGTTTGAGAATTCTTTGGCATTGCCTTTCTTTGGGATTGGAATGAAAACTGAACTTTTCCAGTCCTGTGGCCACTGCTGAGTTTTCCAAATTTGCTGGCATATTGAGTGTAGCACTTTCACAGCATCATCTTTCAGGATTTGAAATAGCTCAGCTGGAATTCCATCACCTTTACTAGCTTTGTTCGTATTGATGCTTCCTAAGGCCCACTTGACTTCACATTCCAGGATGTCTGGCCCTAGGTGAGTGATCACACTATTGTGATAATCTGGGTCATGAAGATCTTTTTTGTACAGCTCTTCTATGTATTCTTGCCACCTCTTCTTAATATCTTCTGCTTCTATTAGGTCCATACCATTTCTGTCCTTTATTGAAATATTTCCTTGATATCTGTAATTATTTGAAGAGATCTCTAGTCTTTACCATTCTATTGTTTTCCTCTCTTTCTTTGCATTGATCACTGAGGAAGGCTTTCTTATCTCTCCTTGCCATTCTTTGGAACTCTGCATTAAAATGGGTATATCTTTCCTTTTCTCATTTGACTTTCACTTCTCTTCTTTTCTCAGCTATTTGTAAGGCCTCGTCAGACAACCATATTGCCTTTTTGCATTTCTTTTTCTTGCGGATGGTCTTGATCACTGCCTCCTGTACAATGTCAATAACCTCAGTCCATAGTTCTGAGGCAGTCTGTCTATCAGAATTAATACCTTGAATCTATTTGTCACTTCCACTGTATAGTCATAATGGATTTGATTTAGGTCATAGGAAGGACTGATGCTGAAGCTGAAACTCCAATACTTAGGCCCCCTGATGCAAAGAGCTGACTCATTTGAAAAGACCCTGATGCTGGGAAAGATTGAGGGCAGGAGGAGAAGGGGACAACAGAGGATGAGATGGTGGGATGGCATCACCGACTCAATAGACATGAGTTTGGGTATGTTCTGGAAGTTGGTGATGGACATGCAGGACTGGTGTGCTACAGTTCATGGGGTCACAAAAGTTGGAAACGACTGGGCGACTGAACTGAACTGAATGGTGTAGTGGTTTTCCCTACTTTCTTCAATTTAAGTATGAATTTGGCAATAAGGTTCATGATCTGAGCCACCGTCAGCTCCCGGTCTTGTTTTTGCTGACTGTATACAGCTTCTCCATCTCTGGCTGCAAAGAATATAATCAATCTGATTTCAGTATTGACTATCTGATGATGTCCATGTGTACAGTCTTCTCTTGTGTTGTTGGAAGACTTTGTTTGCTATGACCAGTGCCTTCTCTTTGCTAAATTCTGTTAGCCTTTACCCATCCAAACTCCAAGTCCAAATTTGCTTGTTAGTCCAGGTAACTATTGACTTCCTACTTTCGCATTCCAGTCCCCTATAATGAAAAGGACATCTTTTTTGTGCGTTAGTACTAGAAAGTCTTGTAGGTCTTCATAAAACCGTTCAACTTCAGCTTCTTCAGCCTTACTGTTTGGGGCATAGACTTGGATTACTGTGATACTGAGTGGTTTATCTCGGAAATGAACAGAGGTCATGCTGTCCTTTTTGAGACTGCATCCAAGTACTCCATTTTGGACTCTTGTTGACTATGAGGGCTACTCCATTTCTTCTAAGGGAGTCTTGCCCACAGTAGTAGATATAAATGAACCCATTCCAGTCCTTTTTAGTTCACTGATTCCAAAAATGTCGATGTTCGCTCTTGCCATCTTTTGTTTGACCACTTTCAGTTTGCCTTGGTTCATTTACCTAACATTCCAGGTTCCTGTGCAATATTGCTCTTTACAGCATTGGACTTTACTTTCATCACCAGTCACATCCACAGCTGGGTGTTGTTTTTGCTTTTGCTCCATCTCTTCATCTTTCCAGAGTTATTTCTCCACTGTTCTTCAGTAGTGTACTGGGCACCTACTGACCTGGGGAGTTCATCTTCCAGTGTTCTATATATTTGCCTTTTCATACTGTTCATGGGATTCTCAAGGCAAGAATAATGAAGTGGTTTGCCATTCCCTTCCCCAGTGGACCACGTTTTGTCAGAACTCTCCACTGTGACCTGTCCATCTTGGGTGGCCCTACACAGCATGGCTCATAGTTTCATTGAGTTAGACAAGACTGTGGTTCATGTGATCTTGGTTAGTTTTCTGTGATTGTGGTTTTCAGTCTGTCTGCCCTCTGATCAAGAAGGATAAGAGGCTTATGGAAGCTTCCTGATGGGAGAGACTCACTAAGGGGGGGACCTGGGTCTTGTTTTGATGGGTGGGGCCATGCTCAGTAAATCTATAATCCAATTTTCTATTGATGGGTAGGGCTGTGTTCCCTCCCTGTTATTTGACCGGAGGCCAATATGGTGGAGGTAATGAAGATGATGAAGACCTCCTTCAGAAGGTCCCATGCACACTGCTATACTCAGTGCCCCCACTCCTGCAGCAGGCCACCGCCAACCCACACCTCTGCCAGAGACTCCTGGACACGCACAGGCAAGTCTGGGTCAGTCCCTTGTGGGGTCACTGCTCCTTTCTCCTGGTTTCTGGTGCACACAGTGTCCTGTTGTGCCCTCCAAGAGTCTGTTTCCCCAGTTCTGTTTTGGATTAGGTTAAAGTCATTATGCTAAAAGTAGTGTATTTGAATTCTAGCCTGAGTACTGTTATTGAGCTGTGTAATCTCTGAACACAGCTTTTCTCTGGGCTTCATGTTTCTCACCAGTTCAGAAACGGGTATTTATTAAGCTCACACTGTGTGTGAGGCTTTGTGCTTCGTATTAGGAACAGAGAAATGAATAAGACAACCTCATAAGAGAGATAGGTATGGAAACAATTAAAACATACATGTTAAAATACATCCACATTTTCTGTTTAAATAAAACAGAGTGCTAGTGATTAATCTGCCAGGGAAATAGGTTTAGGAAAAACTTCAGAGAAAGGACATTTAAGAATTATTAGGAGTCAGACAAAAAAGTGGAAGAAAGTCATTATGCAGTTCATTAAGGACAGCTTAAAATTTCGTGATTGTAGCCTTATACCTTTTGGAGCTTTTGGAAATGGACATGGGACAAGATGCTAACAAATCAATGAACCATTAAAAGTGATATTGAGATGCTTTGAAAATGTTGAAAACTTCATAAGTAAAACTTCGTACCATTTAGATATTTAAAAATGCTGTTTGGGAATTTTTTTGGCCTTGTTTATACATTCCCAACTAGGAATATTTCTTTCTGAAACGTGGAACTCCCTTTATCATAAAGTAGCTTACTTCCACTAAGTCATTTGACTAACAGTCGAGAATAATATCTTGATTTTATCTTACGCTTGCATATAGCTATTAAGATACAACATTTTTGCATCATTATATGTAGATTCACTATATATATGTTTCTCTCACTGTATAGATTTTTGTAAAACAGAGCTAATATCAATATATAGTTTATCCCTCAATGATTGCTGCTTTTGTTTCAGATACTACAGAATTCACATTTTAAAAATATAAATCTAAAAAAATATATATATATAAATCTTCCTAAACTATACTCTCCCCCACCCCCCTACCAAGTTAACAGCAAAGACATTTGGATTCACAGAGATTCTAACAAAAGATTACCCAACATTTTCTCTTATCTTAGAATTGGATGTATTACCTTGGGATAGGACCTTGTCCAGTACTAAGACTGCTCAGTCAAATGGGATTTTTGGTTGGCTGAACTCACAGTCACTTAGCCACATCAACAGAAGAAGAGACTTTGCTTCATCCAGTGACTATATCAAATAGCTATTGTTAGGATGTAAAGGTCTCAGTCGATCAGGACTTGAGGGTCTAAAAGAATTTGATTTCTCTTTAAGAGTCCTTTAGAACAGTCTGGAGAACACAGAGCCACCCTTGTTAAATAAAAGATGAAGATGGCTGTACGATCAAAGGGGCTTTTACCTCAATGGAATATGAGAGAAAGAACGGGAGTAGATCTCAGACTAATAGAATTTTAGTGTAGGAAGGGCTCTTAGAAATAGCTCAGCAAATGCCCTCAATCCACATATGAGAAAACTGAAGTGCAGAACTGTTAGATGCCTCCCAAAAACCATGCATCCAGTTTTCCTCCAAAGAGTCAGAAAGTATGTTTAATGCAGGATTCAAATTCAGACATTTGACAGTATTTACACATTAATTTATATAAGCACATACCAAGCTACAATAATATCACTGACATATATTCATTCTACAAATTTAAATGTGCCACAATATGTTTTCTTTTTTATTTTTTTAAATCATGAAAATATGATAGTGCATTTACAGGAGACTTGGAAAATACAGAACAAGGTTACATATTGTTCCACTATATATATTACAATTTTTTAAGTAGATAAATTAAGATTTTTAGTTGGAGTTTCAATATCCAACCCTCAAAAATGAATAGAACAAACATACAGAGAAGTAGAAGGATACAGGAGACTTAAAAAACACTATGAACCGATTCAACATCATTAAGATTTACACATTGCACACAGCAGTAGAATAGAAATTCTACTCAAGTTCTCATATACTACAAACTAGGAGCTACTGGAACATATTCAGGGATATGAAATAAGGTGCAAAAATTTTTCATAGTCGAAGGGTATTGAGTCTGTTAGCAGAATCAACAGATCATACAGGGTCTGTTCTCTCATCAGTGTAGAATTATGTTAGAAATCAATATCAAAAGGTATTTGAAAATAACCCACATATCTTCAAGTGCAGTGTGACATTTACCAGGAGAGATCTTTGACTTAGCCATTGAAAGCCTCAGTAAAGTTAGAAGGCTGAAAAAACACAGAGGGTGATTGCAGAGAAGAAAGCATTTAAATGAGAAATTAACATCAAAGATAATTTCTATAATCCTCTTCCCTTGACAGTTTAAGTAGGCCCCCAACCCCTATGCTTTTCAATATCCTTTCCCAATATCCTAGAAATTTACAGGTGTACATTTTAATCATCATTTTGGTCACTATCCATTTCAAAATAAACTGTATGATACAGTTTAAAAATTATGAGTTTTGGAGGAAATATATACATAAAATATAAGAGAAAACAGAGCTTTAGGCAAACTGGAACCAAAAAGCCTTTGGAGCTCTAAAACATAAGTTCAGTGTATATCAATGAGAAAATAATTTTATCAGATACATTTTCAACTCCCTTCTGTCTCTCTCTTCCTTCTGGGACCACTATCACATGAATATTGGTATGCTTGATGTTCCAGAAAATTTCCTTAAACTTTTCTCATGTTTGAAAATTTGTAGGTTTTTCTGTGTATGTTCCAGTAGAGCCATATCTATTTTTCTATCATCAGATCACTTAGCATTCTTTTTATTTTGCTATAATAAATTTAATAATTTATTGACTCTTTTTTATGAAACATATAAAGTTACTGCAGTCTCAAGACTAGCTAGCTCTAGAGGCTCCAACATCTTCATCGGGACCAGGGTATTTTGCTCTCTCTCTCCATCTCTCAGCTTTGCTTCCTTTGTGACAGTGTCATTCTTAGGCAGCAGCTTGGTTCCAATGGCCCCAAGCTTACTCCCACCTGAACAGGAGTTTGATTTTGTTAGTTCCTGCCGAAGTCAGTTGATTCCTTCTAGTGAGTTTTTCATTTCAGTTATTCTACAGTTATGACTGTTTTCAAAAAAAAATATTTTCTAGTTACTTATTAAAATTCTCAGTGTGTTTATCTATTCTTTTCCCTAATTCAGTAAGAATTCTTGTTACTAATGCTCTTAACTCTATCTGGTAAACTGTTTATTTGTTTCATTAGTTAGTTTTTAAGGGTTTTTCTCTCACTCTTTGACTGAGACAAATTCCTCTGTCTTCTCATTTTGCTTATCTTTCTCTGTCTCTGGAACTTAGTTGAAACAGTTGCCTGTGGTGGTCTTGAAGTGGTGTGCTTACATTGGAGCATCCCTATGCAATTTGTGTGTGCCCAGTGGCTTTGGTGTGAGAGCTGGATGGCAGGTGAACATAAGTCACATCTTTCCTCAGGGTATCTGGCGGCTGTCACCTTGGTAGGAGGTAAGACTGAAGATAAAGGAACTAGGGCCAGAGCCAGGTGTGAGCTCATGCTCCCCGTCTGCTTAGTGGCTGTTACCATGTTGTCGCAGGCAGGGCTCATCCCAAGTTGCTGGAGCAGAAGTCCTGATTGTTGGGTCTGAGCTGACCCCATTCCCTTTAAATGCATAATCTCCTTGCTCCTAGTACTAGCACCCTTGCTTTTGATCTGCTTCAGAAGCAAGCAAACTGCTGTGAAGTCCTCACATGTAGAGCCAGAGCTTCCAGCAGCCCTCCTGCTAGTCCCACCAGCCCTACAGCCCGCCATGGGAGCTATCTTCCTATGTTGGACCCCAGGACAGGGGAGTCCAATAGGTGGCTTGTAACGTTTATGCTGTGGTCCATGTGATCAGATTGGCTAGTTTTCTGTGATTATGATCACTCACCTAGACCCAGACATCCTGGACTTTAAAGTCAAGGGCCTTACAAAAGATCACGACGAACAAAGCTAGTGGAGGTGATGGCATTCCAGTTGAGCTATTTCAAATCCTGAAAGATGATGCTGTGAAAATGCTGCACTCAATATGCCAGCAAATTTGGAAAACTCAGCAGTGGCCACAGGACTGGAAAAGATCAGTTTTCATCCAAATCTCAAAGAAAGGCAATGCCAAAGAATGCTCAAACTACCACACAATTGCACTCATCTCACACACTAGTAAAAATAATGCTCAAAATTCTCCAAGCCAGGCTTCAGCAATACATGAACCGTGAACTTCCTGATGTTCAAGCTGGCTTTAGAAAAGGCAGAGGAACCAGAGATCAAATTGCCAACATCCACTGGATCATGGAAAAAGCAACAGAGTTCCAGAAAAATATCTATTTCTGCTTTATTGACTATGCCAAAGCCTTTGACTGTGTGGATCACAATAAACTGTGGAAAATTCTGAAAGAGATGGGAATACCAGACCACCTCACCTGCCTCTTGAGAAACCTATATGCAGGTCAGGAAGCAACAGTTAGAACTGGACATGGAACAACAGACTGGTTCCAAATATGAAAAGGAGTACGTTAAGGCTGTATATTGTCACCCTGCTTGTTTAACTTATATGCAGAGTACATCATGAGAAACGCTGGGCTGGAAGAAGCACAAGCTGGAATCAAGATTGCCAGGAGAAATATTAATAACCTCAGATATGCAGATGACACCACCCTTATGGCAGAAAGTGAAGAATAACTAAAAAGCCTCTTGATGAAAGTGAAAGAGGAGAGTGACAAAGTTGGCTTAAAACTCAACATTCAGAAAACGAAGATCATGGCATCTGGTCCCATCACTTCATGGGAAATAGATGGGGAAACAGTGTCAGACTTTATTTTTGGGAGCTCCAAAATCAGTGCAGATGGTGACTGCAGCCATGAAATTAAAAGACGCTTACTCCTTGGAAGAAAAGTTATGACCAACCTAGATAGCATATTGAAAAGCAGAGACATTACTTTTCCAACAAAGGTCCATCTAGTCAAGGCTATGGTTTTTCCAGTGGTCAAGTATGGATGTGAGAGTTGGACTGTGAAGAAAGCTGAGCACCAAAGAATTGATGCTTTTGAACTGTGTTGTTGGGGAAGACTCTTGAGAGTCCCTTGGACTGCAAGGAGATCCAACCAGTCCATCCTAAAGGAGATCAGTCCTGGGTGTTCATTGGAAGGACTGATGCTGAAGCTGAAACTCCAGTACTTTGCCCACCTGATGCGAAGAGTTGACTCATTGGAAAAGACCCTGATGCTGGGAGGGATTGGGGGCAGGAGGAGAAGGGGATGACAGAGGATGAGATGGCTGGATGGCCTCACCGACTCGATGGACATGAGTTTGAGTGAACTCCGGGAGTTGGTGATGGACAAGGAGGCCTGACGTGCTGTGATTCATGGGGTCACAAAGAGTTGGACACGACTGAGCGACTGAATTGAACTGAATGCTTATGCCCCAGGATGGATCTCCTCCCATATAATCTCCTTTTTCCTCTGTGTCCCCTCCAAGAAGCACAGGTCCTGACCTGATTGCTTCTCTTTCCTTCCTAGCCAATTCCCTGTGGCTCTTTCTTATACCTTTCTTTGTACAAATGACTTCCTGCCAGTTTCTAGTTAGAACTATTCTACATGTAGGTGTCTTTTTGATGTCTGTGGAGGGAGGTGAGTTCCATGTCCTCCTATTCCTCCATCTTGATTTCCTCCCAATTTTAGATTTTGTTCTTTTAATTAGATCTCCTATGACATTAAGCTTTCTCCAAAAGTGGAGTTCTGATTTAGGTGACACTTTTCCTTCTAAACCATGATTATGAAATATTAATTATTTTCATAATTACATTCTATTTAAAGAGTCTAAGAAAAAGAAGACTGATAGTCATTGAATATGGTGGTGACAATAGAAGTTCAATTGCAGTTATTAACTGAACTTTACTAATTCTGCTTTACTGTCTTTACATCTGAATGATGCTGATGAGTTCCCTTACTTCAAACGTCCTTCAAGATATTTATATTTGTTTCTTGTGGAAAGAAATATTAATACACTGACAGTTAAACTTGTAAAACCAAATATTAGAAGATAATAAGTTTTCTTGAAATATTGAATTATTGAAACATTTTTTTTTCAGTTCACACAAAGAGTGATCATAATGTTCTATTTAAACCAACCATCTCTAGGACGTAATACATGCTCAGTTCAGTTCAGTTGCTCAGTCATGTTCAAACCTTTGTGACCTCATGGACTGTAGCATGTCAGGCTGCTCTGTGCATCATCAACTCCCAGAGTTTACTCACTCATGTTCATTGAGTTCGTGATGCCATCCAACCATCTCATCCGCTGTCATCCCCTTCTCCTCCTGCTCTCAATCTTTCCCAGCATCAGGGTCTTTTCAAATGAGTCACCACTTCGTATCAGGTGGCCAAAGTACTGGAGTTTCAGCTTCAACATCGGTTCTTCCAATCAAGAGCCATGACTGATCTTTAGGATGGACTGGTTGGATCTCCTTGCAGTCCACGGGACTCTCTAGAGTCTTCTCCAACACCACAGTCAAAAGCATCGATTCTTCAGTGCTCAGCCTTCTTTACAGTCCAGTTCTCACATCCATACATGACTACTGGAAAAACCATAGCTTTGACTAGACAAACCTTGTTGGAAGTAATGACTATGCTTTTTAATAGAGAAAAAACCGTCTGGGTTGGTCATAGCTTTTCTTCCAAGGAGCAAGCATCTTTTAAATTCATGGCTGCAGTCAACATCTGCAGTTATTTTGAGCCCCCCAAAATAAAGTCTCTCATTATTTCCATTGTCTCCTCATCTATTTGCCATGAAGTGATGGGACCAGATGCCATGATCTTAATTTTATGAATGTTGAGTTTTAAGCCAAATTTTTCACTCTCCTCTTTCACTTTCATCAAGAGGCGCTTTAATTCTTCGTTCAGTTCAGTTTCAGTTCAGTCGCTCAGTCGTGTCCGACTCTTTGCGACCCCTTATGGCAGAAAGTGAAGAGCTAAAAAGCCTCTTAATGAAAGTGAAAGAGGAGAGCGAAAAAGTTGGCTTAAAGCTCAACATTCAGAAAATGAAGATCATGGCATCCAGTCCCATCACTTCATGGCAGATAGATGGGGAAACAGTGTCAGACTTTATTTTTTGGGGCTCCAAAATCACTGCAGATGGTGACTGCAGCCATGAAATTAAAAGACACTTACTCCTTGGAAGAAAAGTTATGACCAAACTAGATAGTATATTCAAAAGCAGAGACATCACTTTGCCGACTAAGGTCCATCTAGTCAAGGCTATGGTTTCTCCTGTGGTCACGTATGGATGTGAGAGTTGGACTGTGAAGAAGGCTGAGCGTCGAAAAATTGATGCTTTTGAACTGTGGTGTTGGAGAAGACTCTTGAGAGTCCCTTGGACTGCAAGGTGATCAGCCCTGGGATTTCTTTGGAAGGAATGATGCTAAAGCTGAAGCTCCAGTACTTTGGCCACCTCATGTGAAGAGTTGACTCATTGGAAAAGACCCTGATGCTGGGAGGGATTGGGGGCAGGAGAAGAAGGGGACGACCGAGGATGAGATGGCTGGATGGCATCACTGACCCGATGGACGTGAGTCTGAGTGAACTCCGGGAGTTGGTGATGGAGAGGGAGGCCTGGTGTGCTGCGATTCATGGGGTCGCAAAGAGTCGGACACGACTGAGCGACTGAACTGAACTGAGTTGCAGTCCAAGGGATGGTCTTGATCACTGCCTCCTGTACAATGTCACAAACCTCTGTCCCTCATTCTTCAAGCACTCTGTGTATCAGATCTAATCCCTTGAATCTATTTGTCACTTCCACTGTATAATTGTAAGGGATTTGATTTAGGTCATACCTGAATGGTCTAGTGTTTTCCCTACTTTCTTCAATTTAAGTCTGAATATTGGCAATAAGGAGTTCATGTCTGGTCCACTCCTGTTCTTGTTTTTTCTGTCTGTATAGAGCTTCTCTATTTTCAGCTACAGAAAGTATAATCAATCTGACTTTGGTGTTGACCATCTGGTGATGTCCATGTGTAGAGTCTTCTCTTGTGTTTTTGGAAGAGGGTGTTTGCTATGACCGGTGCATTCTCTTGGTAAAGCTCTATCAGCCTTTGCCCTGCTTCATTCTGTACTCCAAGGCCAGATTTGCCTGTTAGTCCAGGTTTCTGTTGACTTCCTACTTTTGCATTCCAGTCCCCTGTAATGAAAAGGCCATCTTTCTTGGGTGTTAGTTCTAGAGAGTCTTACAGGTCTTCATAGAACCGTTCAGCTTCTTTAGCCTTACTGTTTGGGGCATAGACTTGGATTACTGTGATATTGAGTGGTTACCTTGGAAATGAACACAGATCATTCTGTCGTTTTTGAGATTGCATCCAGGGGACTTTTTGGACTCTTTTGTTGCCTATGATGGCTACTCCATTTCTTCTAAGGGATTCTTGCCCATGATAGTAGATATAATGGTCATCTGAATTTAATTCACCTATTCCAGTCCATTTTAATTCACTGATTCCTAAAATGTTGATGTTCACTCTTGCCATCTCCTGTTTGACCACTTCCAATTTACCTTGATTCATGGACCTATCATTCCAGGTTCCTATGCAATATTGGTCTTACAGCATTGAACTTTATTTTAACCAACTATCACATCCCAAACTGCGTGTTGTTCTTGCTTTTGCTCCATCTCTTCATTCTTTCTGGAGTTATTTCTCCACTGTTCTTCAGCAGCGTATTGGGCACCTACCAACCTGGGGAGTTTATCTTTCAGTGTCCTATCTTTTTGCCTTTTCATACTGTTCATGGAGTTCTCAAGGCAGGAGCACTGAAGTGGTTTGCCATTCCTTTCTCTAATAGACTACTTTTTGTCAGAACTCCCCACCATGAACCATCCTTATTGGGTGGCCCCACAGGTGGCATGGCTCATAGTTTCATTGAGTTAGATAAGGCTGTTGTCCATGTGATCAGCTTGATTAGTGTTCTGTGATTGTGGTTTTCAATAAAACATATTGAATTCTTTTAAAGTTTCAAGCAAATTTAAGGAGCATTCCTATAATTTGATGACTATATATAATTTTAAATGTTGCTACAATCTCTGTCTGCCCTTTTAGTGTGCCTGTTTTCTTACTATGACTAAGCTTACTGAGGTTTACGGTGAACTATCTGACATGTGTCCTTTGCAAGATAGTTTTCTAATGTCCTTGGGTTCTCTGCTATGTTGAAATTTGCAGTGACAGCCCTCCACTGTTACTGCTCACGAATTCCTCTGGAATTAGGAGGGATGAGGGGAAAGAGCCAGAACTAGTTCTCTTCTGCTAAGCTTTCTTTTCACCCCCATTACACTGCACAGTTATATGTAGGTTTCTGAAGAATATGGGCCATTTCAGAAGGAAATTACAGAAAATCCTTCATGGTCAGGATCCTCCATATTCTCATATGATAGTTCTTCCTTCTTTAAAGGAGATAGTGTTAATGGCCTGTAGTGTGTCCCCTAGTAAAGAACTGTGAGGCTGTGTGACTAAACCCAGCTCATAGTTTATCCATTTTGCAAGAAAGAACTTGTAATATTTATGAATTTCCAGGAAAGAGTCTTTGTATGAAAGATAATATTTTATTGTTTTTTTTTTTTTTTTTAGTATTTCTGCTAGAGAGTAGAATAAATTTCCTTGTAATGTCTCTAATGAGGTACAGAAATCAAAGACTCTTGATTTCTGCTTAGACAGTCATTATGAAAAAGTGTTAGAGCATCTCCCGCTTCTTTCAAATCAGTTGTCTTTCCTGCCCACAGAGATGACCCCAGGTGTGCCCCTAAGTCCAAAGTGAGCCATGCCAACTAAGAGTTATGGGATTTTATGGATATTCTAAACACCTTTGGCAGAAGTCAATTAGTAGCTAAATACTGCTTAGCACTCCCTTGTACAAGGATTTGGAAGAGGAAATGGCAACCCAATCCAATATTCTGGCCTGGAGAATCCCATGGGCAGAGGAGCCTGGCAGTCCATGAATTTGCAAAGATTTGGACAAAACTGAGCATGCATGCATACAAGGATTGAATGAATATTGACGTTTAAGCAGGTCTGTCTCTTAGTCTGGTAGTGTTCATTCTATTATTACTATAATTAAAAAATTCTATCTAACTTATATTTTCTCTTGGAAGTGCAAGGAAAAAGCATCTAAATACCTTGGTCTCCATGGAGAGCAAGGGAGTCCATCATTAATATCTTCCCCCTTCTTCTGACATAAGCACCATGTACCTTTACCCCTGCTTTCAGGTAATGGTCCTTATCCACCTTTTGTTATTGTTATGTGAATGTCTACAAAGTATCCAGCCCACTCAGTCGCTCTTCTGATCACCAGGATGCTCATATGATCCAGTCTGACTAAGAACACTCCATCCCTAGAATTAGACTTGTTTATCAAAGGGTGTGTGATCAGTTCTGTTCTGTGCTAAACCAGTACAATTCAGTTTCCTCTCTGGGATTTTATGTGACCAGGAAGAAAGAGAGAAGCCCACTTTTCTCTGAGTAATTAACCTGGGAAAAGGTAAACCCAGAACATATCCATGATTTTTCTTCCTTTGCCCTTAACTTTGGGCAAAATTGTCTACAATGTGGGCAATGAAATCAACCCACAGAAGCGAGGATAGACAAGAGTGTAGCATACAGTCCAAGTTCTACTTTGTCATATTCCCAGCCCTGTTTCGGTTCCCTGTGAGGCTCAATCACTCGGTGGTGCCCGACTCTTTGTGACCCTGTGGACTGTAGCCCACTAGGCTCCTCTGTCCATGGAGTTTTCCAGGCAAGAACACTGGAGTGGATTGCCATTTCCTTCTGCAGGGGATCTTCCCAACCCAGGGATGAAACATGCATATCTTGCATCTCCTACACTGGCAGGCAGATTCTTTACCACTGTGCCACCTGAGTTCCCTTGCTGCTGCTACTGCTGCTAAGTCACTTCAGTCGTGTCCGACTCTGCGACCCCATAGATGGCAGCCCACCAGGCTCCCCCATCCCTGGGATTCTCCGGGCAAGAACACTGGAGTGGGTTGCCATTTCCTTCTCCAATGCATGAAAGTGAAAAGTGAAAGGGAAGTCACTCAGTCGTATTGGACTCTTGGCGACCCCATGGGCTTCAGCCTACCAGGCTCCTCCGTCCATAGATGTTCCCTTAGGTTTCCTTTATTCCCTTGAGTCTTTTAATTATTCCATTAGGCTTACAATACTGAAATAAACTTATTCATTTTCATCAGCTACCTCTTTGCTTGGTCTGGCTTAAGCCAGGGTTCTTTTATTTAGGATGGGGAGAATGCTTGCTTTGTTAACTCTTTCCCCGTATCCTAACTGGGCTCTCCCCCTGTGACACTTTATCTGTGTCTCCTGTGTTTCAGTCTGAGACTCCACTTTACTCCTGGTATGAGCCTGCTTGGGCTGCCATGACAAGATACAACAGACTGGGGTGCTTAAACTACTGAAATTAATTTTCTTACAGTTCTGGAGGCTGAAAGTCCAAGGTCAAAGTGTTGAGAGGTTTGGTTTCAGCTGAGGTCTTCTCCGCCTGGCTTGTAGAAGGCCACCTTCCTGCTGTGTCCTCACAGGGCTTTCTCCCTCTGCACAGGCACCTGTGGTGTCTCTCTTCCTCTAGGGATACTAGTCATACTGGATTGGGCCCCATCCTTATGACCTTATGTGACTTTCGTTACCTCCCTATCAGCTCCATTTCCAAATATGATCATGTTAGGAGTTAGGGCTTAAACATATGACATTTTAGTTGAGTTCAATCACTCAGTCATGACTGACTCTTTACGACCCCATGGACTGCAGCATGCCAGGCTTCCCTGTACATCAGAAACTCCTGGAGCTTGCTCAAACTCATGTCCATCGAGTCAGTGATGCCATCCTACCATCTCATCTTCTGTCATCCCCTTCTCCTCCCGAGCATCAGGGTCTTTTCCAATGAGTCAGTTCTTCGCATCAGCTGGCCAAAATTTTGGAGCATCAGCATCAGTCCTTCCAATGAATATTCAGGACTGATTTCCTTTAGGATTGACTGGTTGGATCTCCTTGCAGTCCAAGGGACTCTCAAGAGTCTTCTCCAACACCACAGTTCAAAAGCATCAATTCTTTGGTGCTCAACTTTCTTTATAGTCCAACTCTCACATCCATACATGACTACTGGAAAAGCCCTAGCTTTGACTAGATGGGCTTTTGTTGGCAAAGTAATATCTCTGCTTTTTAATATGCTAAGTTGGTCATAGCTTTTCTTCCATGGAGGAAGCATCTTTTAATTTCATTGCTGCAGTTACCATCTGCAGTGATTTTGGAGCCCCCCAAAATAAAATCTCTCACTGTTTCCATTGTTTTCTCATCTATTTTCCATGAAATGATGGGGCCAGATGCCTTGATCTTAGTTTTTTGAATGTTTTTTTTAAAGCCAGCTTTTTCACTCTCCTCTTTCACTTCAGTCAAGAGGCTCTTTAGTTCTTCTTTGCATTCTGCCATAATGGTGGTGTCATCTGCATATTTGAGGTTATTGATATTTCTCCTGGCAGTCTTGACTCCAGCTTGTATTTCATCCAGCCCAGCATTTCTCATGAGGTACTCTGCATGGAAGTTAAATAAGCAGAGTAGCAATATACAGCCTTGACATACACCTTTCACAATTTGGAAGCAGTCCTTTGTTCCATATCCAGTTCTAACTGCTGCTTCTTGACCTGCATACAGATTTCTCATGAGGTAGGTAAGGTGGTCTGGTATTCCCATCTTTTTAAGAATTTTCCACAGTTTGGTGTGATCCACACAGTCAAAGGCTTTGGTGTAGTCAATAAATCAGAAGTAGATGTTTTTCAGGAACTCTCTTGGCTTTTTGTGTGATCCAATGGATGTTGGCCATTTGATCTCTGGTTCCTCTGCCTTTCTAAATACACTTTGAACATCTAGAAGTTCTTGGATGATGAGGTACTGTTGAAGCCTAGCTTGGAGAATTTTGAGCATTACTTTGCTAACATGTGAGATGAGTATAATTGTGCAGTAGTTTGAACATTCTTTGGCATTACCTTTCTTTGGGATTGGAATGAAAGCAAACCTTTTCCAGTCCTGTGGCCACTGTTGAATTTTCCAGATTTGCTGGCATAATGAGCGCAGCACTTTTACAGCATCATCTTTTAGGATTTGAAATAGCATAACTGGTATTCCATCACCTCTATTAGCTTTGTTCATAGTGATGCTTCCTAAGGCCCACTTGACTTCACACTCCAGGATGTCTGGCTCTAGGAGAGTGATCCCACCATCATGGTTATCTGGGTTATGAAGATATTTTTTGTATAGTTTTTCTGTGTATTCTTGCCACCTCTTCCGAATATCTTCTTCTTCTCTTAGGTCCTTCCCGTTTCTGTCCTTTATTGTGCCCATCTTTGCATGAAATATTCCTTTGTTATCTCTAATTTTTTGAAGAGATCTCTAGTCTTTCCCATTCTATTGTTTTCTTCTATTGCTTTGCATTTCTCACTGAGGAAGGCCTTCTTATCTCTCATTGCTATTCTTTGGAACTCTACATATATCTTTCCTTTTCTCCTTTGCCTTTTGCATCTCTTCTTTCCTCAGCTCTTTGTAAGGCCTCCTCAGACAACCATTTCGCCTTTTTGCATTTCTTTTTCGTGGGGATGGTCTTGATCACTGCCTCCAGTATAATGTCCCTAACCTCTGTCCTTAGTTCTTCAGGCACTCTATCAGATCTTATCCCTTTAATCTATTTGTCACTTCCACTGTAGAATTGTAAGGAGTTTGATTTAGGTCAAATATGACTTTTAGAAGGATACATCTCAATCCATAACATCCCCAACACAGGAAAGTCAGTTTTTTAATTGGGAATAAAAACCGTGTGTTTTGGGTTCCAGCTCCCACCCATGCAGTGAAATGCCCTGGCCTGAGTCCCATGGTCTACTCTCTGAAGCTCTGCACTCCACTGGCCATCACTGGACAGTTTCACAAGCTATGAAGGGAGCATGGCTGGGAATGCTTCCACAGTCTCCTTTTTGATGTTTCTGCTAGTTCCTCAGTTTCTCTACCAATTCATCTATTCAAGACAGCACATCTCCCAAGGACAAGCATCATCATTATTATTATCATTATATTAGTACTTCTACTATTATTATTTTCTAAGAGTAAATGTAGCCCTAAAATTCTGGGGGAAAACATTTCTTCTTTTGTAAAGGCACTTGCTCTACCCTTGGTGTAAATGAGACCTTATTATTAATAGTTGGTTTAATTCCAGCTGGGCCTGTCAGAGTCCTGAAGACATGCATCAGCCTTAACCTGAGTTCCTTTTATTTTCCTTGAGAAGCTTTCCAAACGTTATTACATTTCAGTTCCTTCCACCTTCAGCCATATATTTAAACCAGCAGGCTGTTCTAAGCTGGCTTGTCACTTGGCTGTGTGCCTTCTCTCCAGCTACCTTCATCTGCTTAGAGGAAGGCACAGAATAGGCAGACAGTCGAAATTAACTAGGGATATGGTTATGATCACAAGAGGCACAAATGGTAGAAAACTGAGGGCATGGAAGTTGTGTACACGTGCAAGGGAATGAATCCAACCTGGAGAGTGTGAGAAGTGAGGTGGGGAAAAAGTGATGACCATAGCAAGAGGATGGGTGGTTAAAGATTATTCAAGCAAACCAGAAGGAGTAGAGGCAGGCAGGCAGAGAGGAAATTTTTAAAACTGTGTTTTTGAAAGTGTTGCAGTTATTGGTAATGAGACAGTCTAGGTCAGGGTAAGTCAGCTTAGGTAGATAGTAAATATTTTCAGCTGTGTAGGCCAGTGCAAGAGACATGAGAGACACAGGTTTGATCCCTGGGTCAGGAAGATCCCCTGGAGGAGGGCATGGCTACCGACTCCAGTACTGTTGCCTGGAGAATTCCGTGGACAGAGGAGCCTGGTAGGCTACAATCGAAAGGGTCGCAAAGAGTCAGACATGACTGAAGCGATTTAGCACGCATACACACAGGCCATAGGTATGTCTTGACAACTCAGCTCATTGTTACAGGGAACTGTTATTGTTCACTGTGAACTGCGAACCATTCACTGAAATACAGGGAACTGTTACTGAACTGTTATTGTTACAGTGAAGAAAGCAATCATAGATGATATAAACATGAATGAACATGGGTGGACTCCACTTTAAAAAGCTAAAATCCATCCTTAGTTTGCAGGCTGGACAAAAACAGGCAGTGGTCTGGATTTGGCTGCAGGCCAGTTTGCCAACTGTTTGCTCTAGGGTGTAACTATGGATGAAAGTGGCAGCAAGTGAAGTGTAAAACGTTGTATATGGAAAGATTTGAGGATTGAAGAGTTAGAAGCCTGAATGGATCATCAGCGTAGATGTTAAACTCACCGTGCAAAATGACAAGGATTCTGTAGGAATAAACACTTAAGCGAAGTGCTAAAATCTTCAATGAATATAGGGAGTAACCAGGTGAATGGCAGATACCTATGAAAATGAAAGGTGGTATAATGATGGCATACAGTTCAAGTAGGTTTGGTTTTTTTATTTGTTTTTTGTTTCTTTTTATGGCAAGGAAAGGAACATTGATCTGGAAACCATGATAGGGAGGCTGCCAACCCACTTGCCTCTCATGTGAGAAGAGGGGGGGACATTCCTCACCTGTGAGGCCTATAGGAAAGGTAATGACTTCCAGAGCATAGTCTGATTCCAACAGAAGAGAAAGTTACAGGAACATTCAGAGGACTTGAGGTTGCAGGCTTCACGCAGATGCTGTCATGGGAGGCACAGTGAGTGAAAAGGCAGCTGCAGTGAGGGGTTGAGTAAGCAAAGGGGCTGATACGGAAGGAGGGGAGAGGCTGAGAGACTAGGAGTTCTTATGTCAAAGGAAGAAGGTTGTAAATGCAGTGAGGCTAATATGCATGATTTCTTATAAGGAAAAGTAATAGGGAATAATTGATTCTAATTGTGGTATCCTTCTAGAGACTGTTCTCTTTGGCTGTGAGACAGGCAACATTTTGAAATGGGGTGGGGAATCTGAGGGGCTGTTTATCCAGGAAGGTTAGGATTCCTAAGGATTTCTCTCAGCTCCTGCTCAGGTCCTGGGCATCCTTTATCATTATATTCCCAGTGGCTACTATAATTTGTGGCAATCCATCTTCATAATAAAGACAAATTCACAAACCACAATAATAAAAGGCACAATAAAGAATGGTGTAAGAAATGTCCTGACAAAGCAATTGAGGAAAAAAAGAGGGTGAAGTTTATCAGATTAAAAATTCAGAAAAATATATCAGAAGGTGATGCCTTTACTGAGGGCACTGGCAGATGAATTTTTGACACGTCACCAATGGTGACTGATGCTGCGGGTGTAGTGACTGAGGGCGTCCATGTGGTTTCATGACCGTCTAACAATGATTGCTTCCAGGGATCCCAGTTATGTCTATATGTTTTCAGTGATCAAAATGAAAAGATTTGGCCATTCCAAATTTTTGTGTGTTCTTTGTTACATTTCCCAAGAGATAAGGTGCTAGAAATGGCCGAACAGGTAGCAACAAATTGCAACCCCTAATGATCTCATCTGCTGTCTGCTTTAAAGGGATGCTGGGGCCTGCTTGGAAAGATACCAAGGGTGGAGACAAAAAAAAAAAGGAATTGAAAGATTATTTCTATTATTTCTCAAGGAAATAATTGGTATATATATTAAAAAAACTGCCTTCACCTTCGAGATAAGTTTTGGTGAAATGTCAGTATTGTGTAGAATGCCATGTTCAGTCAGCCTCTTCATATGTCCAATTTAGTCAGTAGAGAGCCCGAGGGCTCTTATAGATATAGAATGATTTCCTTGTGCTGTCAGAGCAGGAAAGTAATAACTCAATGCTTTCAATTTGGATTTGCTCCTTTGGTCTAGTTTTCAATAAAATTATAGCCATAGGCTATTTTTATAAAATTCCCAAGTTGGTACAAAATTACTTTAACCTTAAGAGTTCTTTTCCACACTTAGATTCACTTTACCTCAAATTTTTCTATCAGTCTAGGTATAATCTGTGATGGAAAATATTTCCTCTTCACAGATATGAACATAAATGAAGAAAGAGTTCTGAAGTCCTTCTTTCAATTGATTTTTCACTTTAGAAGAATTGTTCCAAACCTGGAGTCTTCATGAAAAAAACTGAGTAATACTCACCTCACTCCTCACAAGAGACAGTGCACAAACCACCTGAAAGAAAAACAGAACAAAACTTTCCCCACCTGGTTATTTATCTTCAGTATCATAGAAAAATGTTTAACTAATGTTGAGTAATACATTATCCCAAAATGTAACAGCATGAAATAATGAATATTCATTATCGCACAGTTTTGAGGGTCAAGAAACTAAGACGGTGAGAAATCAGGCTGGTTCTGGCCTAGAGTCTCTGGTGAGGTTGCAGATGCCCTTCTGGTGGGACCTTCAGGTTTGTTGGCAGGCTTCAGTTCCTTATTGGCTGTTAGCTGGAGACATCTATTCCTTGACACCTGGGCCACTTCATAGGCTGCTTGAGAGTCTTTAAGACATGGCAATGGCTTCCCTCAGATCAAGTGATGAGAAAGAAGAGAACCCAAGACAGAGACTAGAGTCTGTTATAATCTAATTTTGGAAGTGACGTCTGCTATAATCTCATGGGTCACATAGCCCAACCCTGACACAGCCTGGGGGGGAGTCTATACAAAGGTGAGGGTCATTAGGGACCATCCTGGAGACTAGCTGTCACTAATATTAATTCAAAGAATTGCATATTTTGGTAACTTCAGAAATGGAGACCTAGAGAAAAGAATGACTTTCTGAGATAGTCACTGTGACCGTGTTGGCATATGCACATCTGTCCAGGGGTTTACTTTGCATGTGTTGATCACATAATTCCTATGAAACTGGTTTTTCTGAGTTAATGTTTCAAGTTAACTCATTTCTTCCATTACAGACAATTGTTTTATTATAAAATGTTTACTTTTTGTTCAGAAATAACACTCCTTCCTTTCTTTATGTATAAATTACTCCCTTGTCCCATGGCACATTTTGCAACTTTAGTTCCCAAACCTGCGTTAAAAAGGGCCTGGCATGTTCCTCTGATGTCAGGGGCTGTGCAGCAGCAGCACACTCTGTCCCTGCAACAGTTGTTTTCCATTTTGGCAGGAAGCCTTTGGTTGAGCAATAGCGACAGGATAAGGCTTTCTCACCTCTAGCCTTGGACTAGGGGTGGGGCGCTGAGGGAGTAGAAACTAAGAGGAAGGACAAGCCTAGAACAGGATAAAAAATCGGATCTGGAAAAGCTATAATGGATCCACAGCTAAGGTGAGAGGCAGAACACAGTGAACTGTTTGTTTCCCACAAGGCAGAATTAATCTCGTCCTTTGGTCTGCAGTAATGTTCCTTTGAAACCTCTGAAAGAGCCTCCCTAGGTGGCAGCTAATGTGGGGAGGGGATAGCTCTAATTCTCACCCTCTGAGTGTTAACCTTTGGTGAGTCCCTGTCTCTGCAGTTCAGGACAGGGGTGGAGTTAGTGGAGAAGCTATGGGGTATTTTGTCATTTCCCATGGGTATTTTATTTTGCTCTTTGTTTCTGTTTTGGAAAAAAAACTTTTTTCTTCCTAAAAACTCTGTTTTTTAAAAAATAACAGATATTTTTTAATACTAACCATTGACTTGATGGTGAGTTATAAAGGCTACCTTTTATTGTGTGAAGTTATTAAATGTATTTACAATGTTTTATTTAATGCAACCAACTTGGTAATACCATTATTATCACACTTCTACAGATGAGAAAAGAGGGATATAGCATATAAGTGTCCTACCCTGAGAAACTAAGCTGGTGAGTGTCAGAGTGTGGTTCCCATGAGTATCAGAGTTTGGCTCCGGAGCACGCTCACCAGCCATGTGTGATCACTTCTGCATGTGTCCTAGGTTCTGTGCTAAGCACCATGCATATATTCTCTCAGTTCAGTTCAGTGTGTCAGACTCTTTGTGACCCCGTGGACTGCAACATGCCAGGCCTCCCTGTCCGTTACCAGCTTCTGGAGCCTACTCAAACTCATGTCCATTGCGTTGGTGATGCCATCCAACCGTTTCATCCTCTGTTATCCCCTTCTCCTCTTGCCTTCAATCTTTCCCAGTGTCAGGGTCTTTTCTTTTTTAAAAATTTTTATTTTTACCTTATTTTACTTTACAATACTGTATTGGTTTTGCCATACATTGACATGAATCCACCACGGGTGTACACACATTCCCAAACATGAACCCCCCCTCCCACCTCCCTCCCCATAACATCTCTCTGGGCCATCCCCGTGCACCAGCCCCAAGCATCTTGTATCCTGCATCAGACATAGACTGGCGATTCGTTTCTTACATGATAGTATACATGTTTCAACACCATTCTCCCAAATCATCCCACCCTCTCCCTCTCCCTCTGAGTCCAAAAGTCCACTCTACACATCTGTGTCTCTTTTGCTGTCTTGCATACAGGGTCATCATTGCCATCTTTTTAAATTCCATATATATGTGTTAGTGTACTGTATTGGTGTTTTTCTTTCCGGCTTACTTCACTCTGTATAATCGGCTCCAGTTTCATCCATCTCATTAGAACTGATTCAAATGTATTCTTTTTAATGGCTGAGTAATACTCCATTGTGTATATGTACCACTGCTTTCTTATCCATTCATCTGCTGATGGACATCTAGGTTGTTTCCATGTCCTGGCTATTATCAACAGTGCTGCGATGAACACTGGGGTACATGTGTCTCTTTCAATTCTGGTTTCCTCGGTGTGTATGCCCAGCAGTGGGATTGCTGGGTCATAAGGTAGTTCTATTTGCAATTTTTTAAGGAATCTCCACACTGTTCTCCATAGTGGCTGTATTAGTTTGCATTCCCATCAACAGTGTAGGAGGGTTCCCTTTTCTCCACACCCTGTCCAGCATTTATTGCTCGCAGACTTTTGGATCGCAGCCATTCTGACTGGTGTGAAGTGGTACCTCATTGTGGTTTTGATTTGCATTTCTCTGATAATGAGTGATGTTGAGCATCTTTTCATGTGTTTGTTAGCCATCCGTATGTCTTCTTTGGAGAAATGTCTATTTAGTTCTTTGGCCCATTTCTTGATTGGGTCGTTTATTTTTCTGGAATTGAGCTGCAGGAGTTGCTTGTATATTTTTGAGATTAGTTGTTTGTCAGTTGCTTCATTTGCTATTATTTTCTCCCATTCAGAAGGCTGTCTTTTCACCTTCCTTATATTTTCCTTTGTTGTGCAGAAGCTTTTAATTTTAATTAGATCCCATTTGTTTATTTTTGCTTTTATTTCCAGAATTCTGGGGGGTGGACCATAGAGGATCCTGCTGTGATTTATGTCGGAGAGTGTTTTGCCTATGTTCTCCTCTAGGAGTTTTATAGTTTCTGGTCTTACATTTAGATCTTTAATCCATTTTGAGTTTATTTTTGTGTGTGGTGTTAGAAAGTGATCTAGTTTCATTCTTTTACAAGTGGCTGACCAGTTTTCCCAGCACCACTTGTTAAAGAGATTTTCTCTACTCCATTGTATATTCTTGCTTCCTTTGTCAAAGATAAGGTGTCCATATGTGTGTGGATTTATCTCTGGGCTTTCAAATGAGTCAGTTCTTCCATCAGGTGGCCAAAGTATTAGAGTTTCAGCTTCAGCATCAGTACTTCCAATAAATATTCAGGACTGATTTCCTTTAGGATGGACTGGTTGGATCTCCTTGCAGCCCAAGGGACTCTTAAAGTCTTCTCCACCACCACAGTTCAAAAGCATCAATTCTTTGGTGCTCAGCTTTCTTTATAGTCCAACTCTCACATCCATACATGACTACTGGAAAAGCCATAGCTTTGACTAGATGGACCTTTGTTGGCAAAGTAATGTCTCTGCTTTTTAATTTGCTGTCTAGGTTGGCCATAGCTTTTCTTCCAAGGAGCAAGCATCTTTTAATTTCATGACTGCAGTCACCATCTGCAGTGATTTTGGAGGCCCCCCAAAATAGTCTCTCTGTTTCCATTGTCTTCAGGTCTATTTGCCATGAAGTGCTAGGACCAGATGCCATTATCTTAGTTTTCTGAATGTTGAATTTTAAGCCAACTTTGTCACTCTCCTCTTTCACTTTCATCAAGAGGCTGTTTAGTTCTTTGCTTTCTGCCACAAGGGTGGTGTCATCTGCATATCTGGGGTTATTGATATTTCTCCCAGCAATCTTGATTCCAGCTTGTGCTTCTTCCAGTTTGGCATTTAACATGATGTACTCTGCAGAAATTAAATAAGCAGGGTGACAATATACAGCCTTGATGTACTCCTTTCCTGATTTGGAATCAGTCTGTTGTTCCATGTCCAGTTCTAACTGTTGCTTCTTGACCTGCATACAGATTTCTCAGGATACAAGTCAGGTGGTCTGGTATTCCCTTCTCTTTCAGAATTTTCCACAGTTTGGTGTGATCCACACAGTCAAAGGCTTTGGTCTAGTCAATAAAGCAAAAATACATGTTTTTCTGGAACTCTATTGCTTTTGCAATGATCCAGTGGATGTTGGCAATTTGATCTCTGGTTCCCCTGTCTTTTCCAAATCCAGTTTGAACATCTGGAAGTTCATTGTTCATGTACTGTTGAAGCCTGACTTGGAGAATTTGAGCATTACTTGGCTAGTTTGTGAGATGAGTGCAACTGTGTGGTAGTTTAAACATTCTTTGGCTTTGCCTTTCTTTGGGATTGGAATGAAAGCTGACCTTTTCCAGTCCTGTGGCCACTGCTGAGTTTTCCAAATTTGCTGGCATATTGAGTGCAGCACTTTCACAGCATCACCTTTTAGGATTTGAAATAGCTCAGCTGGAATTCCATCACCTCCACTAGCTTTGTTCATAGTGATGCTTCCTAAGGCCCACTTGACTTTGCATTCCAGGATGTCTGGCTCTAAGTGAGTGACCACACCATTGTGGTTTTCTGGTTCATGAAGATCTTTTTTGTATAGTTCTTGTGGGTATTCTTGCCACCTCTTCTTATAATCTGCTTCTGTTATGTCCATACCACTTCTGTCCTTTATCGTGACCATCTTTGCATGAAATGTTCCCTTGGTATCTCTGATTTTCTTGAAGGGATCTCTAGTCCTTCCCATTCTGTTGTTTGCCTCTATTTCTTTGCATTGATCACTGCGGAAGACCTTCTTATGTCTCTTTGTTATTCTTTGGAACTCTGCATTCAAATGAATATGTCTTTCCTTTCTCTTTTGCATTTCAGTTCTCTTCTTTTCTCAGCTATTTGTGAGGCTTCCTCAGACAACCATTTTGCCTTTTTGCATTTCTTTTTCTTGAAAATGGTCTTGATCCCAGCCTCCTGTACAGTGTCACAAACCTCTGTCCATAGTTCTTCAGACACTCTATCAGATCTCATCCTTTGAATCTATTTGTCACTTTCACTGTAAAATAATAAGGGATCTGTTTTAGGTCATACCTGAGTGGTCTAGTGGTTTTCCCTAATTTCTTCATATTAAGTTTGAATTTGGCAATAAGGAGTTCATGATCTGAGCCACAGTCACCTCTCAGTCTTGTTTTTGCTGACTGTATAGAGCTTCTTCATCTTTGGCTGCAAAGAATATAATCAGTCTGATTTGGGAATTGACCATCTGGTGATGTCCATGTGTAGAGTCTTCTCTTGTGTTGTTGGAAGAGGATGTTTGCTAAGACCAGTGTGTTCTCTTGGCAAAACTCTACTAGTCTTGCCCTGCTTCTTTCTGTACTCAAGGCCAAAGTTGCCTGTTATTCCAGGTATTTCTTGACTTCCTACATTCCAGTCCCCTATAATGAAAAGGGCATCTTTTTGGGGTGTTAGTCTTAGAAGGTCTTGTAGGTCTTCATCAGTTAAGTTCAGTTCAGTTGCTCAGTTGTGTCCGACTCTTTGCGACCCCATGAATTGCGGCACGCCAGGCCTCCCTGTCCATCACCAACTCCTGGAGTTCACTCAAACTCATGTTCATCGAGTCAGTGATGCCATCCAGCCATCTCATCCTCTGTCTTCTCCTCCTGCCCCCAATCCCTCCCAGCATCAAAGTCTTTTCCAATGAGTCAGCTCTTTGTATGAGGTGGCCAAAGTACTGGAGTTTCAGCTTTAGCATCATTCCTTCCAAAAAAATCCCAGGGCTGATCTCCTTCAGAATGGGCTGGTTGGATCTCCTTGCAGTCCAAGGGACTCTCAAGAGTCTTCTCCAACACCACAGTTCAAAAGCATCAATTCTTCGGCGCTCAGCCTTCTTCACAGTCGAACTCTCACATCCATACATGACCACAGGAAAAACCATAGCCTTGACTAGATGGGCCTTAGAACCATTCAACTTCAGCTTCTTCAGCATTACTGGTTGGGTCATAAACTTGTATTATTGTGATACTGAATGGTTTATATTGGAAATGAACACAGATAATTCTGTCGTTTTTGAGATTGCATCCAAGTGAATTTTTGGACTCTTTTGTTGCCTATGATGGCTACTCCATTTCTTCTAAGGGATTCATGCCTAGAGTAATAGATATAATGGTCATCTGAGTTAAATTCACCCATTCCAGTACATTTTAGTTGGCTGATTCCTAATCTAAAGGAGATCAGCCCTGGGTGTTCTTTGGAAGGACTGATGCTGAAGCTGAAACTCCAGTACTTTGGCCACCTCATGCGAAGAGTTGACTCATTGGAAAAGACTCTGATGCTGAGAGGGATTGGGGGCAGGAGGAAAAGGGGATGACAGAGGATGAGATGGCTGGATGGTATCACCAACTCATTGGACGTGAGTTTGAGTGAACTCCAGGAGTTGGTGATGGACAGGTGGGCCTGGCGTGCTGCGATTCATCAGGTCGCAAAGAGTTGCACATGAATGACTAAACTGAACTGAAAATGCTGACATTCAGTCTTGCCATCTCCTGTTTGACCACTTCCAATTTCCCTTGATTCATGGACCTGGCATTCCAGGTTCCTATGCAGTATTGCTCTTTACAGCATCGGACTTCACTTCCATCACCAGTCACATCTACAACTGGGTATTGTTTTTGCTTTGGCTCCATCTCTTCATTCTTTTTGGAGTTATTTCTCTACTGTTCTCCAGTAGCATATTGGGCACCTACGGATCTGGGGAGTTCATCTTTCAGTGGCCTATCTTTTTGACTTTTCATCCTGTTCATGAGGTTCTCAAAGCAAGAATAATGAAGTGGTTTGCCATTCCCTTCCCCAGTGGACCACGTTTTGTCAGAACTTGCCACCGTGACCTGTCCGTCTTGGGTGGCCCTACACAGCATGGCTCATAGTTTCATTGAGTTAGACAAGACAGTGGTCCACGTGATCAGATTGGTTAGTTTTCTGTGATTGTGGTTTTCGGTCTGCCTGCTGTCTAATGGAGAAGGATAAGAGGCTTATGGAAGCTTCCTGATGGGAGAGACTGACTAGGGGGGAACTTAGGTCTTGTTCTAATGGGAAGTGCCATGCTCAGTAAACCTTTATTCCAATTTTCTATTGATGGGCAGGGCTGTGTTTCCTCCCTGTTATTTGCCTGGGGCTGAACTATGGTGGTGTTTGCTATGACCAGTGTGTTCTCTTGTAAAAAACTCTACCTACTTTTGCATTTCAGTCCCCTATAATGAAAAGGACAATTTTGGGGGGTGTTAGTTCTAGAAGGTTGTGTAGGTCTTCATAGAACTGTTCAACTTCAACTTCTTCAGCGTTACTCAAGGTGCATAGAATTGGATTACTGTGATATTGAATAGTTTGCCTTGGAAACAAACAGAGATCATTCTGACTCAATGTACCTATATAACACTGTGACATAGCTTGTATTTCTCGCATTTTATTGATGAGGAAACCGAGGCACAGGGAAGTTAGTTATCTTGGCCAAGCTCCCTTGACTGATATGGACAGAGCTTGTATTCAAACCAAGGTTCATCTATTATTCCTCTACTATGCATGTTCCCAGGGTAAGGGAATGATTTGTTTTATGGTGAGCAGCAGATAGATGGAGAGTACTTCACATTACTTCCATATAATAAATTGCATAGAAAAAAAAGGATCTTGAACAGATCGTATCTGCTGTATGTTGGACCTTTTGTTTAGTTGTCGCATGATTTCTTGATTTTCTTATGGTTCACTTTTACTCATTTCATGTCTCAGATTTATCAGTAGAAGCATTGCTTGTTTATAGAGAAGCTCTGAAGTGAGATTTTGATGGAGCAAATGTTACTTCTGATATGTCTAGATTTATCTGCCCAACTCAGTAAATAGTTGTATATACTGCTCTTGATACAGAATTTTTCACAGGTATGAAAATACACATGTATACACATGCAAATACATACATACGCACACAGAGCACACAGTCTTTGACTTGACTGGAAAATATGAAATAAATTCACTAATAGGAAGATCTAATTGTAAGTTCTGTTTGCCTATGGATATTCAGGGGGAGCTTAGGCCCCAAAGAGAGAATAACGTTATTCTTATATTTTTAATGTTATAAAAAGGACTTTAAATAGTTGCCTGTGATTTCATTAATGAAAGAACACATTAAATTTCTTTGTAACAGTATAAATTCTACAATGTATTTTGCTGAGTGGTGTGTTTTTGTGGTCATACTTACTGTTATGTCTGATGATTGGGAACATAATACTTGAAATGAACCCAAATGATAGGAAAGACTTTCTACACTTTTGTATATAGTGTATAACCTACTCTCTATATAACCAAAAGTAGGCTGATAAAGGAAAAGCACTAAGAGTCTTATGTGTTTTTAAGCCACTACTTTTGTTTTCTGTGGATAAACTACAGTGAGGTTGAATACTTCAAGTTAGTCCTCATGGTAATTATAAAGATAGAAAGTGTTTTCTCCAGCATATCCCTGCTTTTCCTTTCTGTTTTCCTTTTCTTCTCTGGGTTACTGGCCTTTTCTTTTTTCCCCCATCACTACCATCCCCCAAATACTCCTGCCCTCCTCCCCTCTAGAGGTATATATGACTACAGATTAACCTTTGTAATGAAACTCTCTACCTTTAAGCCCTAACTCTGGATCCTTTACTTGAGATGATTAACTTGACTTCTCTGCTGCACTGTCTATATTTTTAAGTTGGGAAGGATAATAATTAGTTGACAAAGTTGTAAAGATTCCCCAAAGATGCTTATGAAATGCCTGATACATAATAGCTGATTGTTAAGATTGTCATCACCAAACTGTCTCACTAAAACTACATTTCTATTTCAGTTATTTCTGTTCTCTTCCCTTAGCAGTACTCCCATTTAATCTGTGACTTTATGTCAGATTATTGAGGAAAGAATTAGACAAACTAATTCAAATATGAACTACCAATAACAAGGTGTAAATAAATTAATGAACAGTGTGAATTTGATGGGACACAGATATAAAGCTGTTAATATCTTTCTCCTACAAAATCACTTTCTTCAACCATTCTTTGTAGAATTTCCATTTCTATTCCTTAGTGTTATCTTGGGACAAATTCTATAGCTTTCCTGTCAATCTCAGTTATTAAATATCAGTTTATGTTCAGTCTAAATCTTTCTCTTCCTTTCATCAGCAGCAAGACTTTTGGCTCAAAGGAGTTGGGATTGGAAAGGGATAAGTTCTGATTTAGGGACTTTTCCTTTTCCTCCCTTTTCTGAAGCTCTTTTTCTTATATATTGAGGACAGAGAACTGAGATGGGAGAAACAGCCTGTTGAATGATTTTTAATTAGAGTTGGTTGGTCTTTTCCTCTCTTGACTGTACCAGTTGCCTTGGTGATGACTTCTGAGTGAAAAGTACCAAATACGATTCTCTCTTGGGGTGCGCCTGTGAATGCTCAGGAGACCCTGCAGCTGGCTTCTTGCTGCATTGTTCTCTGCCATAGGAGATCTGCTGGGCCTTGAACTCTTCCATTCAATGAATCTTTATGAGTCTAATTTCAGACAGGGCGGTTGTCCGAGGTGATGTAGGTTATAGTTTAGGAGTTGTTTTGCTGCTGTCTCCCAAGGTGTAGCCCTAGAGTAGGCATTGTCTAATCTAGGTGTCCATTCCTGAATCCATCACTGTTTAAGAGAATTGTATTTGTGTTCTCTTTGTGTGCCTTCCCTACTTCAAAAAATGTGGCATCAGAGTTAGTTATTTGAAAAGTAAGGGAGTTAAAATGATCATAACACAGATGGGAAAAACTGGCAAAATTTGGAATCAACAAAAACTAAAATATATTTTGTATAGGTAAGCCAAAATCTTAGGGACTGTATACTCTTAGAGTTACTAATTGCATCTACTCTGACAGCATGAATGCTTTGTGCAGAGGAGAATTTTCCTCTTGTGGTCTTTGGGAACCTCATATTTGTGCTACCAAAAAGGTGACACTCATATTTGACATCTGGGCTACTAGAAATGCCCTAGCCATTTTACACTGCAGTCATATAGCTGAGTAAGGTTATTGGTGAAACCTTGATATAAATTATTACCACTCTAAAACAAACTGTGAGCCAGTACTCACTACCAGAAAGTTGTTATGAGAAAGTGTAATTGTACTTCAATAGAACAAAAAGTATTCCGTTTGTTTGTTTTGTTCTTAACAAGAAATTAAAAGTTCAGATTTCTTTTGTACAAAGTAGAATTTATTGTTATTTTGAAGAGCCAATATACCTTACTCAGAAAATGGATTACATCTCCATTACGTCAAGGGCAAGATGGATCCGTCTTTCTCCCATTAGCTAAAACTAAGAGCTTTTGCTTAAAAGCAAAAGAGATTTTTGTACCCTTAATAGTCTGTGTGTGCACTGATGCTCTAACAAAGTGCAAGCATTCTCATTAAGCCATTTTGACTCTCTTCAGTATCAACAGCTTCTTTGAAAACCACCTATCAAGTGTAGTCAGGACTTGTGATTTCCTTCTGAGTCAATAAAACTGTTACACTTAGGGTCAGCTAGCTCTAACTACTAACCACGTTTTCACTTAGAAGATGAGTCTCCTTTCGGACAACAAAGTCTCTTTTCATGTCAGGAAGCATTACCTTCCCTTTCTCTGTTTCCTGTTTAAATTGGCAATTTTCCCTCTGTCTGTACTTTTGTCAAATACCCTTTGTCCTCTGTATAATTTATTTCCATCAGGCATTCTTTTCCAGTTGCTTTCCTGAGATTCATAAGGTATTAATATTTGTCCAGCTGTTTTTAATAACAGCCTCAGAAATGGACACAAGCTGCTGCCCAAATGTACACCTGCTCCAAATAAGAGAGTGAGTCAGGGCTCATTGTGCAAACAGTCCTCACAGCAGCATCTTTCCTGTTGTACAAACATCCCGTTTTTCTTACAAGTACTCTGTGGTTCATTCTTTTTCATTTTCCACACTTGGTGAGTATTGGATATTTAATTAGTAAATCTATACATTTAAAAGCTAATTTTTGACTTGTTGTCTGAATTAACAAAATAAAAAATAGAGCTGTATACAAATCATGAGGTCTACAAAAGGTAGGAAAAATATTATTTCATCAAGTTTCAAAACCAAAAATTATTCCACATAAACTATAAAATCAGTGTTTAGTTTAGTTTTAGTTCAGTCGCTCAGTCGTGTCCGACTCTTTGCGACCCCATGAATCACAGCAAGCCAGGCCTCCCTGTCCATCACCAACTCCCAGAGTTCACTCAAACTCATGTCCATCGAGTCAGTGATGCCATCCAGCCATCTCATCCTCTGTCGTCCCCTTCTCCTCCTGCCCCCAATCCCTCCCATCATCAGAGTCTTTTCCAATGAGTCAACTCTTCGGAAGTGGGTATAACCTTGGATAAGACAGTTTCCTTCAGTGGGATGCAACTCGTGGGGAAGGACACAGCAATGAGCCTCAGCAGTCAGCGCCTCTGGCTGCATGAAGAATGAACCACAGTATTCACTGCATCATATTCATATTTTGATGATGTTAAAATGAATGTTTATAAAGGTCACCTACATAATCAAATATTGTATGTCTTGGCTTTTATGAACAATGCTGCAATGAACATGGGGATGCAGATACCAATTCTTTTTTTCTTCCTTTCTTTAACTTCTCTGGATAAATACTCAGAAGTTTTTTGAGGAATCTTCATACTGTTTTCCATCGTAGCTATGCCATTTTACACTGCCAACAGCAGTGCACAGGAATTCCAATTTCTTTACAACAGATGATTTCTTACAACATTTTTTTTTTTGCATTGACTTTGAAGTAGTTCAGTGAATCCAGATATTAATTGGGTAGCATAATTGGTAGAGGCCTGAACATCCATTCTATATGGCTGCACTAAAAATCTCCAAGTGAACAAAAATGATGGCTTTCCTTTGTTCGTACCAGAGTGTGTGTGGAGGAGCTATGGAGTTATAATTACTACTCCAGCATCACTAATAGAAAGCTCAAAAATGTTGTAGTGATCTGTTTATGGTTTTTTAAAATCATGATGAAAAAACAGAAGCAGAACCTTGGCTTTGGATGTGAAACCTTAAAGTGAAAAGATTTGTGTGTCAGGAAATTCTGTTAACATTGTTGCTAATAGCAGGAAAAGGACATACAATATTCCCTGATGAGACTGTCAACTGGCACTTCCATCAAAAATAAGAGGTTTCTCTTGAGCACAGAAACAGCCCTAGGCATCATTTAAATCACTGTAGAGTAGTATGACTCAGAAGCCAGTGACTTCTGAAAGCACATATGTTATTCATTCCCTTCATGATTGAGTCGTTGCCTAACAGAAAAGTCCAGTTGAACAAGCTGATGTTCTTGGGTGTTACTTTTGTCTGGGAATCCCATTTTGGAAATAAGTACAGGGTCACAGCTAATGAACATCACCTAGTATACAATGTCCCATGTAAGATCTTTCTATCAGCACTACTGACGTTTAAACGTGGTATATCACAGTATTGGTGACAGTTTGAAAACAGGATGCTAGAACTCAGGAGACTATGTCAGCTGATAATGGCCAATTGAGATGTAGTGCTGACCTGTTGATAAAAAAGATTGCCCAAGGCACAGTGAAATTACCTGGGACCTTCTACCTCTCATGATGGAACAAACACTAATACATGAGTATAGCATCTCTTTGAGTATGGGAGTTATTCATACTCTGAAATAGGGGTAAAGGAGCTGTTTGAGATGATGTTAATGCTAAAGTGTGAGGATGTGAATTTCCATCCCATGGCCATGATTAGTGTCTGTAGAAATGGATGATCAGAAGGGCCAATCAGGAACAGAGGAGGGTAGCTAGCTGCTTAGCATGAATGCTCAGGCTGAAGCCAGTTTTCAGTGGGATAAACCTGAAGAACTGAGAATGACCAGGAAAGGTCAGATTCAGGAAAAGTGAAATAATCATCACATGGGGAAATGTTTTTTAACTATCTGAACATAATCAAAAGTCGGGGGTGAAAGTTTATAGGTAAGTATGGAGCTGCCCATTACATGCTAAATAGTGGTTAGATGATTAGGATCTGCTTAAGATACCTCTCTGAAGAATTGATGCTTTTGAACTGTGGTGTTGGAGAAGACTCTTGAGAGTCCCTTGGACTGCAAGGAGATCTAACCAGTCCAACCTAAAGGAGATCTGTCCTGGGTGTTCATTGGAAGGACTGATGCTGAGGCTGAAACTCCAATACTTTGGCCACCTCATGCGAAGGGTTGACTCATTGGAAAAGGCCCTGATGCTGGGAAGGATTGGGGGCAGGAGGAGAAGGGGATGACAGAGGATGAGATGGCTGGATGGCATCACAGACTCGATGGATATGAGTTTGAGTGAACTCTGGGAGTTGGTGATGGACAGGGAGGCCTGGCGTGCTGCCATTCATGGGGTTGCAAAGAGTTAGACATGACTAAGCAACTGAACTGAACTGAAGATACCTCAGAAATGAGGGAGGGAGGGAGGGAGGGAAAAAATTCTGTAACGGAGCCTGGTGATATTGCTTATCTAAATCCTGGCTTAATAAATGCAGGGCTCATATTTAGAGTAATTTTCTTTTAACTATTGGGGAAATATAATTAAATGTAAGATCTTCTTGCAACCTAGAAACCTCTCACAAAGGTAGTAAAGAAAACAGTTACTGAATAAGCGTAAGAATACAATAAACGTCATAGGCAGTCCACTAAATGGCAAAGACAGAAAGAAATATCACCCTTTTATAGAGTTAAGCAGTCAGGGTGCATTACATACGTGTTCTCAAGATAAACAGTAATTAATACTCAGGTGAGAGGACGCGACAGCACTGTTTACCACACGTAGTTCTTTCTAGAGTCATCTGGAATTGGGGTGACCATCTGCACTAACTAATTGGATTCAACCAGAGGCGAAATAACTTCTCATATCTTTATTTCAGGAGATAGTTTTACTAGGCACTCACTGCAATGAGGCTCCACCCTGCCACAGAAACTGGGAGTTGGGCTTTATATCTTTTTACGTTTCCATTTCAAAGAGATGGCTTGCAAGTCCTCAAGGGAGACATTCTTGGTCATAAAGTTGACAGAAGTCTTGTTCTAATTTTCAAAAGGCTTATGTACATTTTAAAGAGGAGAGAAAGTACTTACAAATGCAAATTTTCTAAAGAAAATGCTCTGAGAAAGAGAAGTGAATGTAAATCTGGTTCCTTATTTTTAACAGGGAGAATTAAGGCTCTCAATTTGTAGTTGTCTTTATACTACTCATAAGACAAATTTCTGGCAAACTCCATCCTCTGATACAAAAGCTGTTGACATTTCTGAGTATTAGGACTACTTCTCATCATGAAAAAATTCTATAAACTATATCTCTGTGATACTGTTGTTTTATTCACTAAGATGTGTCCGACTGTTTGTGACCCCAAGGGCTGTAGCCCGCTAGGCTCCTCCATCCATGGGATTCTCCAGGCAAGAATACTGGAGCAGGTTGCCATTTCCTTCTCCAGGGGATCTTCCCTGATTCAGGGATCAAGCCCAGGCTATCAGACTATGAATCTGGATACTCTTTTAGATCAACTTGTATTTTTTCCTCTAAGTATTATCTACACTCATTTTAAAATGAACCGTATCTCTGTATGTAAAGCATAATGGTTTGTCTAATTGTCGAGATACATTTCTTGGAGGGTTGTGGAGGACATTTTAGGAGCCTCTATTGGAAATGATATACGTGGTTACCTCCAATATCCCATCGTTCAGAATTTAATCCCATGGCCCTACTCAACTGTAAAAGTGGCTGGAAAATAGAAGTTAGCTGTGTTGCCAGGAGGAAATGTAATTGTATTAACTCTGTCACAATAGACATATGGATGATCTTCTATAATCCCCCCTGAGAGATAAGTACTCTATCCTCATTTAGAGATTAAAAAAAAAAAAAATCTGACCCTCAGAGAGATTGAGCTACACAACCAAGATGACAAAGCTAGTGATTCTGTGGCATATCTAGGGCTTCACCACAGGTATTGTATGATTTTCTCTGTCATTTTAGGTACTGGAAATTCCGGACTACAGCAGTCACTTCGATGAGGCTGACTTTGCTCATATTTTTCTGTGCTTACACATCAGTTAAGGGTGCATATGGACCTTGGATTTGAATATTTTTTAATAGTTTGTTAACATAGTGTGAGTCTTCTTTATAGCCCAGTCCCCAAAGGGAACAGCTACCCACTCCAGTATTCTGGCTTTGGAGAATTCCATCGACTGGATAGTCCCTGGGGTTGCAATGAGTTGGGCATGACTGAACGACTCTCACTCACTCTCTCACTCCCAATCACTCTTCTTTGATCTTACCAGTAACAGTATTTCAGTACTTTTCAATAATAAGAATAATACAACCAAACTCTTTTCTGGTTTTCCATCAACTTGGATAACAGTTAAAATCTTAGCTCATTAACTGAAGCACAATCTTGTTGATTAATGTTTCTAATTTGTTTCACTTGTGTCACTCATTTTAATAGAGACATGAATTGTACTTGATTGTTTCCAGTTACCACATGCTGATTCTTCAGAATGAATTATGTCTATCAATTAAGGATAATAAATAATAGGCTCAACTTGAATCAGTGAAAGTATAAGATAGAGTTCAAAATCTAGTCAGAATATTCATAGAAAACATGAGCAGGGGAGTATTATTTATGTGGAATCTTGGTTACCTGGTCCTCAGCTTTGTAGATCTAGAAACTGTATGAACTGGCCCCTAAAAAAATCTCATTCACCAAGTAAGTTCATAAGATGTTGATGAGTAAAAGAATCCTAATTCTTTATTTATAATAAACTATGCTACCTTCAGTGACTGGAGCACCAATTTCCTTTATCTGGAACATACCTTCTTCTTGTTAACACATTGAGGAAACACAGTTATAAAACTAATAATTTTATGGAAAATAAAAAAAAATTATGAAATGTTACTAGGTAGTTTCAAAGGGACATTTTGTCTAGGGATTAAGACCTAACAATTCTTCCACATCACATCTAAAAACAGTAATTATCCCCTTGGGAATGGAAAACACTTGTACATTAAATATACATTTCTATGCCTTGAAGAGAGTTGGATAATACATAGCCAAATTCATATTAACTCTTTCAGCATTTTCTGAGGTTCGTGTATGCCATCCAGTTCTGTCTGTTAATATAATCTTCCTTCAGAGAGATCACAAATATTGATGAGATTAAAATATTTGGCAACCAAATTTTTTTAGAGGACCAGTATTTTTAGTGGAAAGAATAGAATTTGAAATTAGGCAAATCTAGGATTAGGTCCATTTAACAGTCATTTATCTGATGATTTATTGTGATGAGAACACAACATGAAATTCTTTGCCTTTTGTGACTGACCACTTTCACTGTACAAAATTATACAAAAAAGATCTTCATGACCCAGATAACCACGATAGTATGATCACTCACCTAGAGCCAGACATCCTAGAATGTGAAGTCAAGTGGGCCTTAGGAAATATCACTACGAACAAAGCTAGTGCAGGTGATGGAATTTCAGTTGAGCTATTTCAAATCCTAAAAGATGATGCTGTGAAACTGCCGCACTCAATATGCCAGCAAATTTGGAAAACTCAGCCATGGCCACAGGACTGGAAAAGGTCAGCTTTCATTCCAATCCCAAAGAAAGGCAATGCCAAAGAATATTCAAATTACTGCACAATTGCACTCATCTCACACGCTAGGAAAGTAATGCTCAAAATTCTCCAAGCTAAGCTTCAGCAGTTCATGAACTATGAACTTCCAGATGCCCAAGCTGGATTTAGAAAAGGCAGAGGAACCATAGATCAAATTGCCAACATCCACTGGATCATCAAAAAAGCAAGAGAGCTCCAGAAAAATGTCTACTTTTGCTTTATTGACTACAACAAAGCCTTTGACTGCGTGGATCAAAACAAACTGTGGAAAATTCTCAAAGAGATGGAAATACCAGACCAGCTGACCTGTATCCTGAGAAATCTGTATGCAGGTCAAGAAGCAACAGTTAGAACTGGACATGGAACAACAGACTGGTTCCAAATATGGAAAGGAGTAAATCAAGGCTGCATTTTGTCACCCTGCTTATTTAACTTATATGCAGAGTGAAGTGAAGTGAAGTGAACTGAAGTTGCTCAGTCATGTCCGACTCTTTGCGACCCCATGGACTGTAGCCTATCAGGCTCCTCCGTCCATGGGATTTTCCAGGCAAGAGTGCTGGAGTGGATTGCCATTTCCTTCTCCAGATATGCAGAGTACATCATGCTAAATACCAGGCTGGATGAAGCACAAGCTGGAATCAAGATTGCTGGGAGAAATATCAGTAACCTCAGTAACCTCAGATACAGAGCTTCCCTGGTGGCTCAGAGGTTAAAGCGTCTGCCTCCAATGCGGGAGACCCAGGTTCGATCCCTGGGTCGGGAAGATCCCCTGGAGAAGGAAATGGTAACCCACTCCAATATTCTTGCCTGGAGAATCCCATGGACGGAGAAGCCTGGTGGGCTACAGTCCACGGGGTTGCAAAGGGTCAGACACGACTGAGCAACTTCACTTCACTTCAGATACACAGATGACACCACCCTTATGGCAGAAAGTGAAGAACTAAAGAGCCTCTTGATGAAAGTGAAAGAGGAGAGTGAAAATGTTGGCTTAAAACTCAACATTCAGAAAACTAAGATCATGGCATCTGGTCCTACCACTTCATGGCAAATAGACAGGGCAACAATGGAAACTGTGAGAGACTTTATTTGGGGGGGCTCTGGAATCACTGCATATGGTGACTGCAGTCATGAAATTAAGACACTTGCTCCTTGGAAGAAAAGCTGTGACCAACCTAGAGATCATATTAAAAGGCAGAGACATTACTTTGCCAACAAACGTCCATGTAGTCAAAGCTATGGTTTTTCCAGTAGTCATGTATGGATGTGAGAGTTGCACTGTAAAGAAAGCTGAGCACTGAAGAATTAATGCTTTTGAACTGTGGTGTTGGAAAAGACTTTTGAGACTTCCTTGGACTGCAGGTAGGTCCACCCAGTCCATCTTAAAAAAGATCAGTCCTGAATATCCATTGGAAGTACTGATACTGAAGCTGAAACTCCAATACTTTGGCCACCTGATGCGATGAACCGATTCATTGGAAAAGACCCTGATGCTGGGAAAGATTGCAGGCAAGAGGAGAAGGGGATGACAGAGGATGAGATGGTTGGCTGGCATCACGGACGTGATGGACATGAGTTTGAGGAGGCTCCAGGCATTGGTGATGGACAGGGGAGCCTGGCGTGCTGCAGTCCACGGGGTTGCAAAGAGTCTAACATGACTGAACAACTGAACTAGCTAACTGACTAACTTTCACTTAGCATAATGTCCTCAAGGTTCATCCATATTACTACATATTGCAGAATTTTACGTCTTTTTAAATTGCTAAATAGTATTCTACTGTACATATGTACTACATATTCTTTATATCTTCAGCTGTGGAGCATTTAAGTTGTTTCCACACGTTGGCTGCTGTGATATACCTATTAGTGTAGGAATCTCTCTCAGATTCTGATTTCAATTTTTCTGGATAAATACCTGGAAGTGAGACTGCCGCATCATATGGCAGTTTAATTTCTAATGCTTTGTGGAATTTCCCTACTGTTTTCAACAGTGACTGCACCATTTTTCATTTTCATCAACAGTGTGCAAGTGTTCCAGTTTCTCTGTATGTTCATCAGTATTTAATGTCTTTTTTGGTAATAGTCATCCTGACAGGTGTTTGCTCATTGTGGTTTTGAAGCACATTTCATGGTGATTAGTGGTGTTTAGCATTCTTTCATATACCTGTTGGCCATATGTTTGTCTTTATTTAAGAGATGTCTGTTCAAACCCTTTGCCCATTTAAAACTTGGGTTATTTATTTTCTGCTATTGAGTTGTAGGAGTTATTCATATATTATAGAAATTAACCTCTTATCAGATATATACTTTGGAGATATTTTTTCCCATTTTGTCCACTGCCTTTTAATTTTGTTCTTTCCTTTGCTGTGTAGAAATATTTTAGTTTGAGGTAGTCCAACTTGCCTATTTTTGCTTTTTATTGTCTGTCCTTTCAGTATCAGATCTATGAAACTAATGCCAACCAGTGTTCATGGCCTTCTCCAAGCGATAGAAATTGACTAGAAATGAGACAAGAAATTCAGGCAAGGCTTCCCAGGGCCCCTGCTATAGTAGGCAGGGAATGAAAATGAACAACAGCATCCCATGCTTGCTCACTCCCTGAGGGGGCAGGCTTGTTGCTTATATGGGTGAGGGTAGGAGTGTGTCCAGGGGTTGAGTTGGAGGAGGGGCTTAGGTGTTGTGCCCACTCTGTAGGTGATATTGAGTACAGGGGGCATGCATAGTACCCTGCTTTTGCTCCCAGCTTTTTAGAAGTGGCATTTGGGTGGTTTTTTTTTTTTTTTTTTTGGTCTTTTTGTATCTTTTGCCCAAAATTTGCCCCATCTGTGGGTGTTCACAGTTATTTTCAGTCTCACAGTTTCTTTGTAGGGCTTCCCTGGTGGGTCAGTGGAGAGAACCTGCAGGAGATGCAGGTTCAGTCAGTGTGCCTGGAGGTTTGCTTGGAGAAGGAAATGGCAGCTTACTCTAGTACTCTTGCCTGGGAAATACCATGGATAGAGGAGCCTGATGGGCTGTAGTACCTGGGGTTGCAAAAGAATTGGACACGACTTAGTGACTGAACAACAACATAGTTTCTTTGTATTTTTGTTGTTGGAGGAAAGGTTTGTCCAGGTGCAATCATGGCAGCATTTGCAGCAAAGTGTCCCAGGTCCCAGCCTATCTCATTACCATCGCTGAGACCAATATCATTTTTCACCTATGCTTCTTCTAGTAGTTTCATGATTTCAGGTCTTACTTTCAAATCTATAACCCACTGGGGTTAATTTTTGCATATGGCGTCAGACAGGAGTTCAATTTATTTCCTTCACATGTGGCTATCACGTTTTCCCAGCACTGGAGAAAGAGACTGTCCTTTCTATGCTATAGATAGATAGCACTTCTCTAGAACCTTCAGAATTTTCTGTTGTTGGAACTTACTATAAACTCCTCATGCCTTCTTTCCCTTTTCTAGTTATCTCAAGGACCAAAGCTATTTGAATCACAACCTGAAACTACTGAGGGATTGTTCCTTCTCTGGGCTTCAGTGAAAGCCAGCAGTCATCCTTGTCATTCAGTAAGTAAGCCAGAGTACTCTTTTCTTTATGTAGAATATGCTGTTTCCAGAATCTGAAAATGTGAACCAGACATTGTGTACCTCTCTTTGGAGGATCTGAGATGCAAAATTTTCTTCTTTATTTTGAGAGGATGGCACAGCACACCAGAGGCTACGAGGTGCCTGAAAACTTCATGAGGCATAATGTTGAATCTCTGCAGAGTGCATTTTCCACTACTGGAGCATGTTTGTCTTACCTGAACCTCTATTTTTTTTTTAATCCAGTTAACATACTGTCATTGATATAATCGCCAATGTAATACTATGTGGCTATGTGTAATACTATGCAATGTTTATGTGGCTCTAGTCACTTTGGACTGTATTTTGAAAGAAACCAGATAAATTTGCACCAGCTTTGGGGTACATGTACAGTGTTGTCCATTCTGTTCGAATGTGAACTATTTCTGATCCTACTTATTGATAGGGATGAAAAATAATGCATTCATTAAATCAATAGCCACTTAACATGTACTGGAGGCTGTGTTAATTTGCTGTTGTATAAATTCCGTATTTGACACAGAAGTTGAAATTTGGACCTTCACTTGATTTGAGTTTCTGGATTTATTTGTGGGAGTCAGAATTTTAAATTAAGTGAAATATTATGGGGACCAGTTATATCTGCGTATTTTATGTCGTAAGTGTGGAACTAATCTCTTTGCTTCCTTTGACAATATATTGTTAATGACTAGATTAACTATCTTGACCAGAGGTATAAGGGCAGTTTTAGAGGCTTCCACTTCGTTTTTTCCTTTGGTATTTCTCTTAATGACACAGTTTAAGGAACTAATATAAGCATTCTACCATTTATTAAATATGTCTAGTACAATTATACATTTAGGGACTGGACAGTAACTGTTAGGTATGACCATAAATATGAGCTGAATCTGCTCCAAGATAAAGTTTATATCCTAGATAACATATATTCATATTCTATTAGGGGAGCAATGGTAGCACTTTGGTCCCCAATATCATTGCCAATATAGACCCTATATACAGATAGGGTCTCAAGCTTTGGAGGTATTTTCTTTTCTCCAATGCATGCTTAACTAAGTAAATGGCTTTAGATTTCTTTTGGGAAGAATGGAGGAAATTACTAGTGAATATACTTATCATAGTTTTGGGTGATCCTTCCTCATAGGAATCCAGATTTTTCTTTAGTCATGAATTCTGAATCTGAGAACTGGCTTATGTCCAAAAAATATGAATGGGATCAACGATATTTTTTCACTGAAGTTTTTCTACATTAATTATGAATATCATCCAAAATACAGAGAAGTTGAAAGAGTTATATGTGGACACTCTTAAGCTCATCACCTAGATTCTACAATTGATATTTTCCTATAATTATTTATCAACTAACCATTCTGTATTCATTTCTTTATCAATATATCAAATAATTGCTTATGCTTTCACAGTAATTTACTGTATCAGTTCCCTTAAACATTTCAGAATGCATATCCTCATCTAGGACTTATCTGTGTTAAAGTTGTTTTCCAGGGTATAGTTCCAAGCACATCCATACAGTAGGAAAATAACTGTCACATAATTTTCATTTTACCCTCTTTTCTGTGAATGTCTATGCTGTTTGAATTGCTTGACAAAGAATTTTTAAATCTTTGTACCTAGAAAACAAGAGGGGACAACAGAGTGCCAAAAACAAATGCTGCTTTTGGTTGAGAACAAAACTTCTGGTTTAAAAGAAAATAATAGAACGATTAAGCTCTTTATTTTACTTACATTGACTAGCTTGACAAGCACAGAAGATCTTTTCTAAGATGAAAAATGTCTTTGTTTTCACTTGTGTTAGATCCTTTTTTCTTTGATACTTAACACAATTTATTGGTCTATTTATCTTCTATTTGTCAAATTATGAGGAGTAGTGACTATTAAAAAGGAAAGAGTTGTGTTTCAGGTCAAGCCATTTATTGACCATCCAGAGCTTGGCAATAATACGTAAGACAGAGTAGGTCTTGATGAATTTGGGGGATTTGTCCTTTGAAGATTTTGCTTTCAGTGTAACTTGTTAAGAGACAGGCAGCTCCTTTTTCTAAATAATATAAACCAACAGGAAAGAAACAACAGTAATATGAATAGAAAGAAAGATTTGTGGTAGCCTAAGTTTTATCTTTTTTCCTCCATTACCTATCATAATACTAGCTCTTTCTATACACAGTTTGTCTGGGGATTTGGATAACGTGGCATAGAGTAAGGCTGTGGGCTTTGTACTCATGTAGACATAGACTTGCAAATGCTTTTGCTGTTTCCCAGCTGTGTATTTAAGGAACTCTCTCACTAAAAGTATTTTTGTTTTTCCAGAAAATCATGGGAAATAAATAGAGTGTACTTTTGAAAATATTTCACAGTCGGTATCTTCTATTGTCATTGATTATATTATTTAGTAGGCATTGAGGAGTTATTAAATTCAGACACTCTGATGTAGCTCAAAAATACAAAGTTGATAAGTCACTAACCTAAAGAAAGATGCATGTTGTCTAAAAATATTAAGAAAATCAATAGTTAATATACTTTTCAATAATGCCATCAGAGAAGATACTGAATAGTAAAGTACTAAAGGGACAAAATTGTGATAAGGAATAACACTCAGTCTACTATGGGCTTGAGAAGATGTGAGAGAAATTAGTGAAATCTTTTAAGAGGAAGTAAGATTTGAGTTACTTCCTGAAAAATGACATATAGTAGGGGTGGATATGAGAGAAGAATGTTGCAGGAAAAACAGCTGATATATAAAGATACAAAAGTCAAAAGAAGTATGGCTTGTTGGGGATTTTTATGTGATTGATATAAAAGTACCATAGGAACAGTAATAAAGAATGTGAGAAGTAGGCAGGATCCATGTGATCAAGGACCTTGAAAGCTTGGTTAAGAAATTTCAGCTTTAAACCAGAGGCTATGAGGCACCACTAAGGAGTTAAAACAATAAAATTAGAATAATTTTAGGAAATTCGCTATATGAGGATACAGGCTTGAGAAGGAACTTGGAGAAACTACTTACGATATTATTGCAGCAGTACAAACATTCTAATTTAAGGAACTAGTATTATAAGTGTTAATTGGGGAGAAATTTACATTATATTAAAGAAAGAGAATGGATAGGACTTTGTAACTAGTTGATTATTGGTAATGATGGATTGGAATAAAGAAAGATTTTAATTTCTGACTTGTGGAGTGGAGTGGAATGGATGGTACTACCATTCCTCCACATAGAGAACCTAGAAGATGGCTAGATTCCAGGAGGAAGGTAATGATTTTTTTTCTCGAAATATATTTAATTTGAAGTGTGCATGGGGCACTCAAGTAGAAAAACAAGGAAATTATATGTGTATATATATTCACTGTTTATTGATGTGCTCATGTACATGCACATAGTTCTAGAGTTTCCAAGAGGGTACAGGGTAAGAGATAAAGTCAGAATGGTGGTAAGTTACAGCCTTGCTATATATGGGAATGCTCAGAGCAAGCTTATTTGCCTAGAAGGAGAGTGAAAGAAGTCTGGAGAATACTAACATTAAGGTTGAACAAAGAAAGAGTAGGAAGAAAGATGGACTGTTCAGGGAATTTGGAGACTAATATTTACTGTTTGTTCATTTGTTTATTCAGTGAATGTATACTGAACTCTTTCCTAGTCTGGGTTGACCCCAACTCAGAGTCTGAGATGAAAATGTGCATTCAGCAATCTAAGTATTAATGGAAGTGAACCCAGAGAGCAGCAGTGAGGAAGCAATGGAGTCAAATAACTCCAAGTCCCAAGAGTACATTTTGAGATGGCCATTATTGCTTGTATCCAGTGCTTAATCCTCTGAGACCATTTGAGGAACTGTAGGAATGTTTCATGGGACTGTGCACTCCTGAGATGAAAAGGAGAAACATTTATCTATTGAATTCTGCCTTCCATTGGCAAGGTTTTCAACAGCTCATACTTCTGGTTTGTGTGTGTTTGAGTGTGCTCACCTGATAAACCCATACTATGGCGTTAGAAAGGCCTTCAGGCAGGAATTAAGAAGTAGGTCATCATGGCCAAGATGAATACTGGCAAATTAAACCTGTACAAATTTGGTTTCTTGAATGGACAGGGACTGGAATAAGAGGTAGAACTGAGAGGAAAGTGGTAAGGAGAGGATTCAGTATAATCTGCTCCCTGCAGAAATCAAACCTCACTCTTGGGAGGGTTTGTCCAGTTTATCAAAATTTCCTTCAGGGTGAGGACCAGCTGTAGCTTGGTGCAGGGAAGCCCTGGGTCAGAAAGGTATGTGGCACCAGCCAATGTGGGATGTTAACACGTTACAGGTAGGGGAAGCTGGCGGAATCTTGTGGCTGGAATGAAGGAGAGGCTGAAAGGACATGAAGTAGTACAAAGAATTTTCTGATATAAACATCTTCTATCTATATTCAGTTCCATGGTGAGCAAGGTAAGAGTGTCCCTGTCAGAGAACCAGAGTAATAGAGATCTTGGACCAGAGGAGTGTTTTCCTTACTCTCCATCTCCTTCACCTTTGTCTTTTCCACACAAACGCTTTTGGCAACGAGGCAAGTTCTTTGAATCAGCATTTCTATTATGAATCTAGCAGAGGGCTCTGGAAAAGAACTGCTTGAAAGTTGAAGCTGTAAAGCTATTAAATGTTGTGAATAGCTCTGAACCTTCTGGTTTTCCTCCAAAATATTCTCCTATTAACAGGAAAAAAAGAAAAACAAAGCAAATAAAATGACGGAAGGAACAGTGTCCATTTTCTTGATCACTGATGTTTTTCATTCATTTGTATTCCCCAAATAACAAAATATATATATTTAATACTATATAGTGTATGCTTTATGAAGATATAAAATATATTTTATAGATATAAATGTTACATATTTTTATGTAACATATGTTGAGTTGACCAAAACGTTCATTCAGGTTTTTGTAAGATGTTATGAAAAATCCAAGTGAAATTTTTGGATTCACATCTATAACAATGCATACATACCTACATATACATATATAATACATATACATAAAATACACATATATAACAAAATTTTCCACTGCCCTTCTCCTTTTACAGAGATTTAAACTTAGCGTGCTACACACTTGGCTATGTTCATACCTTATGTCTTTAGAATTCTCGACTAATCATTAAAGTTAGTACTTCAGGTAAAATTGTTACATCGCAGTTGGGTTTTAATCATTGAAGGACAACAGTGGCAGATGGAATCTGGTTTTGTGTCACTTGGTGACCCTCCCTAGTAAGCACATTTAATTATAAACCCCCTCATTTTGATTACAGTACTTTGCTAATTTGAAATTCTGCCTTGTCAATTAATGTAGCTTGTGGTATCTGTAGAAAATCATGGACCCCTGGTTATAATTTTAATTATAGCATGCATGTTGCAGATCTCAGCCAAACGTCTCTGAAGACCTTCTCCTTTATGTAAAGTGTCAAGAAATTGGTCTCTTTCTTTGATTTCATATTGCCTTCTTGAGATATAATGAATACCTTTTGGTGACAGCATCCCTTTCCCAGTCTGCACAGTGAGATTCATGAACTGTACTAAGAGGTATTTTGCTAAATGCAGGCATTGAAGTAAATGTGCCATTTATAAAATGTCATCATGACATGGCATTTTTGAAACACTGAAAAACCTTAGTCTCTAACAAGCTAACATAAAGGCGTAAAGGCTTTGGGGAAAGAGAAAATACTTAGAAGTAAAATAATAAGGTTATCATTCAAAAATATATGCAGTTACTTCTAAGATTTTCACAAGTTTAAAATTCTTAGGGAAATTACCACTGCCTTTGGATCGTTAACTGCCACCCCCACCAGCAAAAAATAATGGCAGAAAGGAAAATGGTGAGGAAATCTAAGATTCTTCAAATTTGAGTTTTCACGGTATTGTGATTTGATAAAAATAATATAATGTACAATGTCTTACAAACAAAATCATTTGAATATTTATCTCCAAATTTCATTTCCTACTTATTTCTTTCTAGAAGATAATTAATATATTTCAGTAGCATATCCAAGATGCTCATAAGAGAAGTCTCACTTCAGGGATTACATATGTATGAGGCAATTATAAAGTTATGAAAGAATATTGAGAGCTAGTATCTCTGTGGTCAAACCAGAAGATACATATCGTAATATCTTGTATGAGCCCAAATGTGTTTACCAATTAAAATGTCTCTGTCATAATATTCTTTACATGCGCTTCCCTGGTGGCTCAGCTAGTAAAGAATCCACCTTCAAAGTGGGTGAACTGGATTTGATCCCTGGGCTGGAGAAGGGAAAGGCTACCCACTTCAGTATTCTGGTCTAGAGAATTCCATGGGCTCTATAGTCCATGGAGTCACAAAGAGTCGGACACGACTGGGTGACTTTCACTTTCATGGTTCATTTGATGGCTCAGAATAAATGATGCTAGCCAAGAGTTTCACAGTATCATGTTTACCATTTCAGGCCCTTTAGCCAGACTGTTCTAGTCCAAATCCCAGCCCTGTCACTCATTGGCTGTGTGACCTTGGGCAATTCATTCAACCTTTTTGTGTCTCGGGTATAATAAATAGGTAGAAAAATGATACCTACATCAAAGGTTTGTAGTGAATGTTAAACAAAACTAAGAACAGTGTAGTTTCAAGTATTATCTTTTACTATTTTTATTATCGTTATTCATAGGCATTACTTGCAACAACTAGGTCTTTATCCCAAATACTCTCGTATCCCGTGGTGCTATGTTAGTGTGTGCTTTTTGTAACACAGAGAAGGAAAAGGGGAGGGGGAGGAAGGTAGGCTGAGGACTGTGGAAATTAACATTTTCATATCAGATATGATAAATGATGTTGCTGCACACAGCAGTCATCCACTGAGTATGCTTTCCTATGTGCCTGTATTAATCCTCTCAATTATTGACTGATGCTTCACCTAAATATTCATGTCATTATTTGGGAAACATGGTTTTTCAGCCTTAGTAATGAGGCAGGAGACTGGGAACTCCAGGGACATGCGCACCACTGTTTTTCCTGTGCCTGAACATGTACACCAGTGACTCTTCCTGAGTGCTTAGTAATGAATGGGGCTCTAGATTAAGGGATATATTCTTGTGTACCTCCCCAGTCTCTCCCCCAAATCTCCTTCTTCCTCAGCCTGGTTCGAAGTACAAAGAGAATCATTATTCTCACTTGTCATTCACCTCCCCCACCGGCCCTCCTTAACAAGTAGGAGTTTGAGGCAAAAAGGAAAGGAAAAAAAAATTATTACTTAGGAAGCTGGCACTGGCAAGAAAACAAAATAATCAAAACTATAAATCACAAACAGATATGTTTAGGCTGTTATACCCAAAACCAAATTATTCATTCAGCAGTAGCAGCAGGTTTTTATGGATAAATCATGAATTGTTCTTTGGGATATATTGATTTAAGGGATCAGGGGTACTTCATGTTCTCCTACCCTCTTATGCACTTGAATATACTTAACACTCTGCTCTCGGGCACCCTGAAGTTCTCACACTGCTGAAAGCTGCCACACCCGTATCTTCTCCCTGATATTCCAGGCCTCTGTCTAATGAGGTTCCAAACCGTCCCTCAGGATGCTAATCAGATTGTACTTCCTCTTTGAAACCTCATATCATTGCCCCTGGCAAATGGAGTTCCTCTTACTCTGTGCTCTCTCTGCATTAATTAAGATATCATGGTATTTATTTCATTACACTGTAGTTTTCTATTCACATTTATCTTTCCCCAGGAAACTGTGTCTTGATAGTAGGTGTTGTGTGTGGTCATCTCTGTATTCCCAATGCTAGATTAGTGTCTGGCAACACAACATAGGGGCTCAATAAATATTTGAGGAATGAATCTATAGACATAGAGAGTTTCCTTTATTATTTATTCATAATAATTAAGGGGTTGGCAATTTCTCAGTTAACTAGACCTCAAAATTTGAAGTTATCTTTGTGGTTTCATTTCTTTATTCCTTAGGTCAAATAAATGTTCATTTATGTACTCATAGGTATTATTTGAATTTTTATTATGTATTTATTATATTAAAATTTCTTTATGTCTAAGATAGTTCTCAATTTTATTTCCAGTGCCAGAGCTTTAGTTCAGATACCAACTGTCACACATTTATAACATCAAAACAGTCACTGAACTGGTATCATTAACTCAATCTTTCCCCGTCCTGTTGATCACATGTTTGTGACCATTTGATATTTCTAAAATACTTACTAATCTATTGAAAAAGTCTCTAATTTCACATCCGTTTTTAAAATATGTGACAGTAAGTAAAGTTGGTATGTGTTAAGTAAACTCAAAATCTATTGTAAATCACCCTCCCATTTCATCCTTCACCTCATAGGAAACAATTATCCATTTATTGAGTGTCTTCCTAGAGAATCTCTTTTACATTTACATGCATGTGTGTGTGTGCAGCTGTGTGTGTGTGCAGCTGTGTGTGTGTGTAGCTGTGTGTCGGAAGTCCTCTTTTTTTTTTTCTTTAAAAATGGTAGCCTTTACACATCATTCTGCCTCTTGCTTTCTAAATTAACAATCTGGAGGGCTTCCCTTGTGGCTCAGCGGGTAAACAGTCCGCCTGAATGCCTGAGACCTAGGTTAGATCCCTGGGTTGGGAAGATCTCCTGGAGAAGGGAAAGGCTCCCCACTCCAGTATTCTGGTCTAGAGAATTCCATGGACTGTATACTCCTTGGGGTCCCAAAGAGTCGGATATGACTGAGCGACTTTCACTCTCTCATTCAACATGTCTGGAAGGTTATTCCCTGGCAATATTTCTGGATCTGAACCATTCCTTTTTCATGAAGAAACTTTTATATTTTCGCCCCCTTTCCAATTTTTATTGTGTTTCAACACATGTAACTGAAAATTTATCGTGTTAGCCAATTCTGAGTATATATATCAATGGCATTAGGTATATTCACAATCTTGTGACACTGTCATCACTGTTTCCAGAAACCTTTCATTCCCACACACAGAAGCCCTTTATCCATCAACTGGTAACTCCACATTTCCTCTTTCCCTCAGTCCCTTTATTCTACTTCCTTTCTTTATGAACTTGCCTATTCCAGGTACCTCACAAAAGTAAAACCATACAGAATTTGTCTGTCTTTGTTTGGCTTATTTCACTTAACATGTTTTCAAGCCCCATCTGTGCTATAGCATGTATGAGAATTCCATTCCTTTTGATGACTACATAGTATTCCATTGTATGTAGACACCACACTATGTTTATCCATTCATTTATTGATGAACAGTTGGGTTTCTACCTTTCAGCTGTTGTAAGTAATGTTGCTGTGATATTGGTGTGCAGGTGTCTGTTGGAATCCCTGCTTTCAATTATTTTGGATATTTACAAAAGAGTGGATCTTCTGGATTATATAATAATTCTATGTTTAACTTTTTGAGGGACTGTCAAACTATTTTCCACATTTTAAATTCCTGCCAACAATACATGAAACTCCCCAATTTCTGCACATCCTCACCAACACCGCTCTTCTCTCTTCTCCTCCCTCCCTTCCTCCTTCCATATCTCCCACCCTCCCTCCTATCCTTTCCTTCTTTTCTTCCTTCCCTTCCTCCCTCTCTCTCTTTCTCCCTCTCTTTTTTCTCTCTTTAGTCATCTAAATAGGTGTGAAGTGGTATCCCACTGTGGTTTTGGTTTGCATTTCCTTAATGACACTGAATGTCTTTCCGTGTTCTTATTGGCTATTTGCATTTATTTAATCATTTCAAAATTATGAAATATAATATGTATATAAAAGTCTATATCACAAACTCTGTGAACCTCTATTCCCAGAAGAAACTTCTTACCTGAACTTTATTTTTATTATTTTTCTTTTCTTTCCAGTTTTACCACATATGTGTATTTCCACATATGTATCTAATAATATCATATATAGATAATGTTTTGGTGTTTATGAATTTTTTCATAGTTTGTACTTTCTTTCTGATGTTACTTTATTTATTTGACATTATGTTCTAAAATTCATCCCTGTGGATTGCTCTAATGATGACTTACTCATTTCACTGCTCTATCGTGTCCCATTGCCTAACTATACCATGATCTGTTTATCTGTTCTTTTGCCAGTTGATGTTTGGGTTCTTTCTAATTTTCTTGTTGTTAAAAATTATGCTACTACAAGCAGTTTGTATGCACGTCTTCAGGTACATATGTATAAAGTATATATAGGAAGGTAATTGTTATATCATGAGGCATGTTTACCTTCACATTTAGTGGATGTGAATGAACTCGCTCAGTCGTGTCCGACTCTCTGCGGCCCCATGGACTGTAGCCTACCAGGCTCCTCTGTCCATGGGATTTTCCAGGCAAGAATACTGGAGTGGGTAGCTATTCCCTTCTCCAAAGGATCTTCCCGACCCAGGGATCGAACCCGGGTCTCCTGCATGGCAGGCCGATGCTTTACCCTCTAAGCCACCAGGGAAGTCAAATTTAGTAGACAATGCCAAATAACTTTCAGAGTTACACAAGGTTATAATTCCATCACTACCTCACATGACTTGTACTATACAGATTATAGAATACAGATGGTAAGAAACACCACATTTCAATATTATATATATTGAACATATATATAATATATGTATAATATTGAATATTATATATATTACTTGAAAATCTTTAAACTTTTCTTTTTGTGGTGGTGGTTCTCATGTTTTCTTGGTTTCTGTAAATATTCCAAAAATAAGTTTGGAGATACTGTGGGACTCCATATTTGTTATGGGAAGGGTTCTAGATGTATCTGTATAAACAATTAGTTACAGATGCTGAAATGTACCAATACAAAATGGAGCTGATTTTTCAGTTTTCGAAGCTAAGTTAGGTGCATAATGATTTTAAGTTGTTATTTTTGCTTGGTGGACTGAGTGTCTATTAAAATGACTCTCAATCTCTGGCATTGTTTTCAAAGTCTATTTTTTAATATTAAGTTTTAAAGTCTATTTTTAATATTTTTGTCAGTTTTTAAATAATAATTGCAATGATTAATTTTATGTGTTACCTTTTCTGAACTAAGGGATGCCCAAATAGCTGGTAAAATAGTATTTCTGATTGTGTCTGTGAGAGTTTATTTAGGAGAGATTGGCATTTGTTTTAGTGGGCTGAGTAAAGATATCCACCCTCACCAATGTGGGCAGATATTACCCTCTCTGTTGGGAGCTCAAATGGAACAAAAAGGAAAGGAACAGCACATTCTTGCTTTCTCTTCATGAGCTGCAATGTCCACGTCCTACTCCTAAGAGCTCCTGGTTCTGGAGCCTTTGACGTCCAACTGAGATTCATGCCATCAGTTCAGTACAGCTGCACTCTATGTACACATACACATATAAACTTCTCTGTAGTTTTAATTTCAAACTCCTGTGGTCTTATGATATAGATGTTTTTCATAAATAACTCATAGCTGGATTTATTTGGCTGGATTAATTTTTACCCAGTCTTTTAACTGGAGAGTCACTGCACTTGTATATTCATTATGATTACTAATATATGGATTTGTTTATTTTCTGGTTACTTTATTTACATTGGATAATCAGTTTAAGTCTAAATGCTAATCAGTTTTCATCTAATTCCCCTATAACTAAGGTAACATTTTCTCCAAATGATTTTAAGTTCCTATTTTTATTTTTGGTATTTTGTATGATTTCCCACAATGTCTAGATGTGAATTTCTTTTTTATTTATCCTACTTGAATTTTATGCTGTCTCAATATCCTGGTTTTTGTTTTGTAACAATTCTGGAAAGCTTTCAGCATTATCTCTTCCAATATTATTACTTTTACATTGTTTCTAATATTTTCTTTTTAACATTCCAGTTAGAGGTTCATTGGAACTTGTATCACAATTCTCCATGTCTTGTAATCTCTCATTATTCTCCATTTCTTTGTTTCTCTGTGATTTTATTTTCTAATATTCTTAGTCCTGAGCCTGTCTACAAATAATGTCAAATCACCTAGGTTAAGATGGAGTAAAGATGTGATATCTAATTTTCTTCCTTCCAATAGTTTCAATTTTCATTTTTGTTTTTTTCTCCCAGTGTAAACATTCTTAGATTTTATTCAGTATCCAAACACAGCAATATCAGATGTCTTTGTGGTTGTAAGTTTGTTGGATTTTTCTGCTGTTACTATATATGGTGACATATTTCCTTGTGTTTCCTGTGATTTTCCTCTTTTAAATTGTGACCTCTTGTTGCAACTCTACTGGTGTGGATTCCTTTAGACTGTCATTGAGAGAGTTCTCCTAAGAGCAGTGGTTTCTCTTTCTACCAGTCTGAAAGCTATATCACCTAGAGTCTTCCTATATCAAGTTGCATTCTCACCTGTTAAAAATTGATGGGATTATTGAAACATCATTTTAAATTAAACTCAAGCAGATTATTATTGTTTTTAAAATCCTCTTTTAGGTAGATAATTTCAATTATTTTGGCAGAATAGATATGGTTTAAATGTCACATAGCAAGTCTTAGATGAGGTATGGAACATCTCTAAAATTTAAAAGATGCTCTCATAAATGTAACATAGGTAATATTCTAAGCATTTTTTACTTTCAGGAAAAAGTGCAATTTTTCCTCTATGAAAGTTTTATGATTTTATAATAATTTCTAGACACTTTAAAGCCTATTTCTAATTACTGTCTTTGTATATCTGTTTAGTAATTTATGATATTCAAACTAAAAGTAATTTTTATACCTTTTCAGTATAGTCAGCCAGTCTTTCACTCTGTATAGCCTGAATATAGTCCATAGGCTGAAAAACAGTTGGATTTTGTTGATTTGAAGAAAACTGAAATCTAGTGTGTGGGGGGGAATGACTCCAGGTTATTAAGAAGAAAGACTTCAAGGGAAGCTCTAGGTGACCCCTATCTTAGTACAAAGGGAAAAAGAGAGACAGGGAACATGTGGTAGCATTTTATGAAGAAAATTGATGATAATGTGTCTACTTTGCCTAGCAAACTATTCACTGACCCGTATCACAGATCATGGATTTGTCTATGGATTTCAAAATTCAGAAAAGTGGTGTCCAAATTTCAACCTCAGGAGAAAACCAGAAAACAGAAGCATTAAATGAAAAAGTGATCAGTGACTGCCAATAAGTGATGTGACCCCAGAAGAGACTCAACTCTTTTAGCCACCAGGCAGTGAGAGGCATCCACAGACTGGGGTATCTGCAGCTGTGTTAGCTGGAGCCCTTCTGCACTCAGCTTTATTGTTTGTTTCTTATTTCTTGGGGCTGACCTCTGCAGGCTCCATTTCACAAGCTCCTGAGTGGACTGCCTTCCACCTGAATTGGCTAATGGATAGTACTCATGGGTGATTGGAGGGCAGGAGAGGAGGAAGCAACTGTGCTATTTTTTTGTTTTTTTTTTTTTTCTCTCTCTCTTTGCCTTCAAGCATTTTTCTGGCAGTGGCTGCTGCTTCTTATCATTTCCAGCTCCCTCTGGACAGGCCTGCCATTTGTTCAGCTACTGTTATTTGACTCTAACCTTTGTGATCTGATAATACCACCTCTTCCCTTCTCTACAATCTAGGAAAGATAGAGGCTTTCTGATATTAACTTTTAATTTCCTCAAAAGTTTGAATTCCAATTGTTAGCCTATTAAGATTATGCTGATCTTTTTTTTTTTTAATCTCTGAGAGTAATACCAGTTTACTCTTTTTTTTAACTTTTAATTGTGTGTTGTGATATAGCTGATTAACAATAATGTGATAGTTTCAAGTGAACAGTGAAGGGACTCAGACACACACACACACACACACACACACCCTTTTTCTTACAAACTCCCTCCCATCCAGATTGCCACATAACATTGAGTAGGTCCTTGTTGAATACTAGCATAGTCTATAACACTGTTTTCTTATATCAAAATTTTTGAATTCTCAGTCCCTCCACGTTTACTCTGTTCTTAGAAAAAAAATGGAGAAATTTGTTTGATTCTCCTATGGGATAGTGTATTTAAAACAGGGGAATATCTCCTGGAGTCCAAAAGAGAATACCATTCATGGGTACCAAAGAAGAGAGTAGAAGTGGCCAGAGAATAACTAGATCTATCAGGAATCAGAAGTTGGCATATAGGATGAATATGAAACGAGTGGTCTGATGCTATGAAAATGATTCCAAGTACTGAGTTGGGAATCAAATGTGGGAGAATATCATGAATGATTGCCTACAAGAGATTAAAAAAATTTTTAATACAATTGTTAGAAGGCTCCACTCTATTTACAATTATTATAAAACTATTTGCTATATTCCTTGTGTTGTATTATATATCCTTGTAAGCTTGTTTTACATATTAGTTTGTACCTTTTAATCCCTTACCTTACCCCTCTATTGCTCTTCTACCACTACTTGTAGTCACTAGTTTGTTCTAGCTCTGAATTTGCTTCTTTTCTGTTATATTTACTAGTTTATTGCATGTTTTAAATTACACATATAATTGATATTATACAGTATTTGTCTTTCTTTAGTTGACTTATTTCACTTAGCATAGTGCCCTCCAACTCCATCTGTGTTGCTATAAATGGCAAAATTTCATTCTTTTTATGGCTGAGTAGTATTCCAGTATATCTATTCATCTGTTGATGGGCACTTGGGTTGCTTCCATATCTTGAAATTGTAAATAATACTGCTATGAATGTTGGAATGCATGTATCTTTTTGAATTAGTGTTTTTCAGATATATACCAAGAAGTGGAATTACTGGGTCATATGGTAGTTCTATTCTCTAACACCATATATAAAACTAAACTCCAAATAGATTAAAGAGCTAAATGTAAGACCAGATATTATAAAACTCCTAGAAGAAAACATAAGCTTTTTGACATAAATTGCAGTAATCTTTTTTGGATCTGTCTCCAGTATTCTTGCTTAGAGAATCCCATGGACAGAGGAGGCTGGTGGGCTGCTGGCCATAGGGTTACACAGAGTTGGACACAACTGAAGCGACTTAGCATGCATGCATGCATTGGAGAAGGAAATGGCAACCCACTCCAGTGTTCTTGCCTGGAGAATCCCAGGAACAGAGGAGGCTGGTTGGCTGCCGTCTATGGGGTCACACAGAGTTGGACACGACTGAAGCGACTTAGCAGCAGCAGCAGCCTAAGGTAAAAGAAATAAAAGAAAAAATAAACAATGGGCCTAATTAAACTTGAATGCTTTTGCACAACACATGAAACCATCAACAAAATGAAAAGACAACCTACTGAATGGGAGAAAATACGTGCAAATGATATGACCAAATGCCAAATGATATAATCAGCACTGGGGCTTTCCACATGGCTCAGTGGGTAAAGAATCTGTCTACAATGCAGGAGACCCAGGAGACATGGGTTTGATTCCTGACTTGGGAAGATTCCCTGGAGGAGGGCATGGCAACCCACTCCAAAATTCTTGCCTGGAGAATCCCATGGACAGAGGAGCCTGGTGGGCTACAGTCTAAAGAGTCACAGGAGTCAGACATGACTAAAGCACATGGGCATGAGCTCAAGCATGATCACTATTTGCCAAATAATATGACCAGTATAATATGACTAATTATATGACCAACTTATATATGCTGGATATTATATAAATACATGTTATATCTAACATATATAAATAGCTCATACAACTCAACATCAAAAAAAGCAAACAACCCAGTTAAAAAATGGGCCGAAGAGGGAATGCGAATGGACAAGAGGCAGATGAAAAGATGTTCAACATTGCTAATCATCGGGGAAATGCAAATCAAAACCACAATGAGATATCACCTCACACCAGTCAGAATGGCTATCAAAAAGAACACAAATAATGAACTAGAAAAGGGAACTACACCCTCTCCAACATTTATTATTTGTGTTTTTTTGATAGCCATTCTGACAAGTGTAAGGCAATGTGTAAACTGGTGGGAATATGAATTGAGGGAATGTAAATTGGTGCTGCTACTCTGGGAAATGGTATAGAGGCTTCTCAAAAAAATTCTTAAAGCAATATTTTTTAAAATTGTAGCCTATTTATAAACTTTGACAAACTGAGGCTTGATATGTTGATGAGAGCTCAATTTAAACACCTCTCCATTATTATGTTGATACCCTATTCTCGTTCTACCAGGCTCCAGCATGTGATGAATTTTAAGACAGGTCTTGGGTATAGGACAAAGTTATCCTTGGTAAGAGTAAGACACGTGAGCACATCTGACTGCAAAATGGATTGGAGATTGTAACCCTATATGAGAAGCTGCATCCTGGTAACAACTCTGTATTATGGACAGGAGACCATACATTTTTGGTGTTCAGTAAATATCTTTACCACAAACTGTTAGGTTACTAAGGTAGCACTGCTAAAGAATTACAAAAGAATAATTTCTTTTGGAAAATGAAGTTTTAATGTCAAATAATGACAACACTTCTAAAGTCATGAGTCACCAGTCCAGTCTCAGAATGATTTTGAGATCAAAGGAACAATTCCCCTCACCCACAATAAATACAGAGCATCTCTATGTCTCTTCCCTTCACGTGATTTCTGTTCCAAATTAGATGGACCATATCATGACTCAAACAGTATTGCTTCTTTTGCTTTTCTCTTCTTTTTTAAATCAGTATACACCAAGCTTCCATCTGGACAAGAAGTAAGCAAAGACTATGCAGAACAGAAGTAAGAAATCCTATAAAATATGTGTGTAGTATATTAAACAGAATGGAACTTGCTATACTGTGCTAAGTTGCTCAGTCTTGTCTGACTCTTTGTAACTCCATCGACTGTTAAGCCTGTTAAGCTCCTCTGTTCATGGGAATCTCCAGGCAAGAATACTGGAATCGGTTTCCATGCCTTCCTTCAGGGGATCTTCCCAACCCAGGCATCAAACCCAGGTCTCCTGCATTGCAGGGAGATTCTTTACCATCTGAGCCACCAGAAAGTATATTAAATAGAATGAAACTTACTCTATTTGGAAAGTGAAAGTGAAGTCGCTCAGTTGTGTCCGACTCTTTGCGACCCCATGGACTGTATCCTACCAGGCTCCTCTGTCCATGGGATTTTCCAGGCAGTAGTACTGGAGTGGATTGCCATTTCCTTCTCCAGGGGATCTTCCCAAACCAGGGATTAAACCCTAGTCTCCCGCATTGTAGACAGACACTTTACCGTCTGAGCCACCAGGGAAGTCAATTCTGTTTGGAGTTGTGCTTTTAAATACTGCACTGATAGACTTCAAATCTGACCCACCACGCCATTTACGACTTGGATTGTTGACTCCCTTTTTTAGGAGGCAAACCAAATCAGTACGCTAGTTTTCTTCTCGACTGGTCATAGCAAGAATTCTAACATACCATATAGCCAAATTCTTCCAGGTTATCCTGTGTGATACAAGTCTGAGGAAGCAGCTCTTAAGTGCACATTGAATTTTCCCAATTTATTTATCTGATAGAGATAACAGTCTAGTCCCAGATGTGGGGACCAGGATATAGATCAGAAAAATCACAACAAAATTATGGTTGTGGACATATGGAGAAAGCCTAGTGGGCTTAACAGAAAGCCTAAGGTTAGTGGAAATCAGGCATACCACTAACCCTGGGTAGTTTAAACTGGGCTAAAGACAGCAAAAATTAACACCAAGATCCTACCAGCCCACAGAGCTAAACCTTCTGATGAAAGCATGGCCTGTCCAAGCTGGCATTGGCAAAGAACACACAGGGTAGTGCCTGGAGAATGAAGGTCTTTAAAGGCATCAATTAACATTCTAGGAATTGCTTAACATAATGCCAAATAATTTTGACATAATTGATATCTTTACCTTTCATGAAATTCTATACAACCAGGTTAGAGTAATGCATAGAAACAAAAAGTGTCAAACTCAAACAATGCTTGGGTGCAAGATAAGCTGCTTGGTTGAACTGTTGAACATTTCAACAATTCTTACAACTACTGGTTGTGTCCAGACAAAGCCTGAGAGACCTCTGCTAATGCTTCTCTAAGATAAAGACCCTCTAAGATAAAGACCCAAAGATAATTGTGATCTTTGACATTATAGAGGAAAAATTAGTTTTTTCCCCTTCCCAAATGAACAGCTGATTAATCATATCTTAGCATTATGGTGTATGGAGAAGGAGATGTCAACCTCCTCCAGTACTCTTGCCTGGAGAATCCCATGGACAGAGGAGCCTGGTAGTCTACTGTCCATGGGGTTGCTAAGAGTCTGACATGACTGAGCGACTTCACTTTTACTTTCATGCATTGGAGAAGGAAATGGCAACCCACTCCAGTGTTCTTGCCTGGAGAATCCCAGGGACTGGGAAGCATGGTGGGCTGCTGTCTATGGGGTCGCACAGAGTTGGACACGACTGAAGTGACTTAGCAGCAGCATTATGGTAAAAGTCCTCATAAATATAAGGCCACTTCTAAAATTGTCATCTGAGTGTATATAATTGACAATTGCACATTTACCTTTATATCTTTATATCATTGTTAATTGTTATTTCAACTTACTCCCAATCTATTTGATGTACTATATACACCTTATAGCTTTTCTTGCTTTAGTTTTGGATAGGCTTTGCTTAGCTTCTTGCTACAGAAATAAACAGAAATTTACAGAAATAAAATTAATCTTTCTTCCATCATTTTATACTTCTGCTCATACTTTCTTCTGCTGTTTGGTGATATACTATTCATAGAAGCATCACCAAACAACACACATGTGTTTTCACCCAATTACATTTTTCTGAGATGTTAGTAATGCTAACAGTAAGTGCAAGTAAGTTGAGTTTTTATGTCTTCAAGTTATTCTAGTTCTCAGGGATTCAGTATGAAAAATTATGTTTAATTTATTCATTTATCTACTGACCCTGTTCCCCCATAGAATTTAAATGAACATTTAGCTTTATAAATGGCCTAGCGCTTGCTGCTTTTTTGATATGTTTGCCTCTATCTAGCAAACATTTAACATTTTTAGACACACTGACATTTCCTGATGGAATTAGTGACCCCTTACTTATTGTGCAGTAAATGCTCTATGTTCCTAAAATTCAGAGTACCAATATTTACAAAAAGGTGCATAGATGTGTGGACTTGTTTGTTTAGTCATTAAGTCATGTCTGAGTCTTTGCAATCCCATGGACTGTAGCCAACCAGGATCCTCTGTTCATGAGCTTTCCCCAGCAAGAATACTGGACTGGGATACCATTTCCTTCTCCAGATCTTTCTGACCCAGGTACTGAACCTGCATCTCCTGCATTGCCAGGCAAATTCTTTACACTGAACCACCTGGGAAGCCACAGATGTATATGTAAAGTGAAAGTGAAGTCGCTCAGTCATGTCCGACTGTTTGCGACCCCATGTACTGTAGCCTATCAGGCTCCTCTGTCCATGGGATTTTTCCAGGCAATAGTACTGGGGTGGATTGCCATTTCCTTCTCCAGGGGATCTTCCCAACCCAGGGATCGAACCTGGGTCTCCCTCATTGTAGACAGACGCTTAACTGTCTGAGCCACCAGGGAAGTCCGATGTATATATAGATATATGTTAATAAGACAGGTATTACTCATGTTACAAAGGGGGAGGGCACCAATTCAAGCTACATGGGTTTTACTTTCTCCATTTATAATGATAAAAAGTGAATTAGTATACCACAACATTATGTAGGGTCTTACATAAATTTTTTAATGTCCTAAATCTTATCATTAGTTAGTGCAGATAATAATAAAATATGCAAAATCACTTAAAAACTGATGCATAGATGAATTAATTATGTTATTCTAGGGTAAAATCTTACCCACCTTGGCAGTGGTTTGTGTTTATGTTGCAAGGCAGTGGCAGAATTGAAAACCTCTGGTGAGTTTATTTTTAGGAATTCTTCATCATTCATGTCTCTAAAGAAATTTGATGGAAGATTCTAAGTATTATTGTCACTGCTATTTGCTACAATGTCTTTTAAATTCTGTTTTTTTAACTTAACTGTCTGTGGTGGACATATTTCTATTTTGAGAAACAGAATCTAAATGGTAGTTTGTTTTTTTAAAAAAAATCTGTATTTTAGAATTATTTTAGGTTTACAAATTGCAAAGGTAGTACAGAGTTCGCATATACCCCATACTGAATTTCCTCTATGGTTTACATCTGACATTATAGTCCATGACTTATTTAGACTTCTTTAGCTTTTATCTAATGCTTTTTTGTCTATTCCAGGATCCTAAAGGATCCTACATTACCTTATCATGTCTTTTTAGGTTCCTCTCAGCTATGTTAGTGACCTCCCTTGTTTTTGATGATCTTGGCAGTCATCAGAAGTACTGGTCTTGTATTTGGTAGAATGTTGGAATTTGTCTATTTTTCTTACTAATAGGCTGGAATTAGGCTTTTTCAGAGGAGTAAAATAGAAGTCAAGTGCAATTCCTATCTCATCAAGGGTACCGCATATCCACATAACTTGTCACCTTGATTTCCTGGCTGAGGTAGTATTTGTTAGGTTTCTCCACTGTAAAGTTACTCTTCTCCTCCTTTTCATATTGTAGTCTTCAGAAGGCAGTCACCATGGACAGCATACACGTAAGAAGCAGGGAATTGTCCTCTCTCTTCTAGAGAGTTAAGTATCTGTTATGTATCTACATAAATTATTCATAGCAATTCTACATGGGTGATTTGTCCATTCTTCCCCATTTATGTATTTATTCAATTGTTTGTTTATGCCAATATGAATTCATGGGTATTTATTTTATCCTTTGGTTCATAATCCAGTATGATTTTACTCTTTTTGTTGCTCAGAAGCTCATCTTGTATATTTCCTGCCCCATTGGTAGAATTATCCATTTCTCTAAGAAACCCTGATTGTTTTTATAGAGAAATGGGATGAGAACCCAAGACCTGGGTACTATCATGTGTATACACACATATCTATAAATGGTTACTGTATGTAACCACATGTTTTTAGAGTAAGCTAAATAATATCTCATACTGATTTCTAGAACTTTAATTCATTACCACTTGCCTCATTCTAGCCTCTCTCATTGCATGTCTATAACCTTCCACTCCAGCCTGAGAAAACTGGCTCCTACCATTGCCATTCATTTCATTGTGAATTCCACTATACATTTGTAAGTGATTAAGAAATCTTAGTCAGGAGTCCTCAGGCCCGGACTACTTTGCTGGCTAAATATCTGGCTGTCTGTTTATTTCAGGTCAACACATTGTGGATTGTGGTTTCAGAGTTATTAGCAGGTACCCCTCCTGGGGAAAATTCCTCAGCTCAAGAACAATGCTTACGTACAATTCCTTGTCTTTAGTCTTGTCAGTGGTAAATATTTATTTACTGGGAGGTTTGTAAGCAAAGCGTTGCATATGTGGTTTGGGTTCTTTCTACTGCTTACATTAATGTGAGAGGAGAGAGAGAAATTGAAGGAATTGCTAAACAAAAAGGAACTAGAACTTAAAGGTTGGGAAAAATCTCAGTAAATGAGAAAGCAGGTTCTGGAGAGAACACCAAGAATGTGGCTGGATGATCACTCCATAAAGAAATTACCTGTGATTCTAATCAACAATCTCAGCAGAAGCCAGAAATAGAGATGGGATTATCATACAATAGAGACACTGCTAGTTTGAATTGAAGGGGACAAAGTTAGGAAGCAATAAAGGATGATTTTGAGACTTTTGGTATTCTCCAGGATGGGACAGTAGGGTCATCCAACTGCCAGCATGCTACATCTTGCAAGAGAAGAGAAAAAAAATCCTAAAGGCAACTCAGAAATCATCGGGGCTCCCATCTGTACCACAGGCCGAAGACCAAGGCCATCTCCTCTACTTAGTTTTAAAGGGGGTGGCCCATTCCTTTGGTTTCAGCAGCCAGGTTGCCCTGCAAAGAGCTGAAGCAGGGGGGGTCACTTCCTTAGGGCTCTGGGAATGACGCTGCCAGCCCCATGGTCCTGGGTGGCAAATCACTGAAACAAAGAAGATTATTCTGAAGCGTTAAGATCTATTGAAATTTGCTTTTCTAGGTTTTGGACTTCCTGGGGGCCCATATCCCCTTTTTTCTTTCCTATTTCTCCCTTTTGGGATGGAAATGCCTATCCTACGCCTGTGCCACCACTGTATTTTAGAAGTGTGTAACTTGGCTGGTTTCACAAGTTTGCAGTTGGAGAGGAATTGTGTCTCAGGATGAATCCTACCTTAAGTTCACCCACATGTGATCTAGCTGATACAGAGATGGTACTCTGGACTGGAAATTGATGCTGGAATATTTTGAGACTTGGGGTCTGTGGTTTGGGGTGAATGTATTTTGCTTTGTGAGAAGGACATGAAATTTGGGGAGCCAGAATGTTATGGTATGAATTGTGTCCTGTAAAAATTTTTATGTTGTAGCCTTAACCTCCTTCCTGATTTGGAAACAGAGCCTTTAGGGAGGTAATGTATGTTAAATATAGTCATAAGGTTGGGGCCCTTGTCTGATAGGGTTTATGGTTTTATAAGAAGAGAAAGAGACACCATGGAGCTCTCTTTCTGTCTTCCCAAGGACACACAAAAGAAGGCCATGTGAGGACCGGTAAGGTGGTGGCTCTCTTCAAGCCAGGAAGAGGATTCTTATCAAAAACTGGGTTCTATTTGGTTCTTTCTTATGATTTCTCTCTTTTTGTTGAACATTTTTCATGCATTATTTTTTTGACCTCATTGAGTTGCCTATCTGTGTTCTCTGGAGGGTCATTGAATTACTTAAAAATAATTATTTTGAATCATTTGTTAATTCATAAATTGCCATTTAAGGAGGTTGGTTACTGCAAATTTATTGTATCCCTCTAGTAGTTTCATATTTTCCTAGTTTCTTGTGTTTCTTGTAGCCTTGCATTGGTGTCTGCTCATTAGAAGCAGCAGTACCTCGGTCAGTGTTTACATACTGGCTTCAGAAGGGAAAGACCTTTAGTGGTTGGTGGACATGAGGATGCAGGCTGGGTGGGTAAGTGGTAGCACCAGGTCTGGGAGCATACAGGTTCTGTGGGTGCTGGATTCAGGGAACTGTGAGGGCACAAGTTCTGGAGGGCATGGAAAGCACCTGATTCAGAGGCACATCTGGGGGTTCTGGGTCCAGTGAGTATCTGTTGGCACCAAATTCCAAGGATCTGCTGGGTGTCTGCTGGGTGGTAGTGCATGGCGCTGGTCGTTGGTGCAGATATAATAGTCCTGGTTCCAGTAAGATATGGCACCTTGGGCTCATGGTAACTCCAGAAGCTGGGGTTCTCATCAGTGAAAGCTGTGGGATTTCTCAGCAGCAAAGACTGTGGGAGTCCCTGACAGTGGAGCCTTCCTGTTCTCCTTTTCGAGCACAAGGGAACATGAGGCTGAAGGGACTTATCGTTGAGCTGTGCCAGTCCAGGGGACAGGGTAATACAACCAAAGTCATATGTTTTTTTTACTCTTTCCTGTAAGGTTAAGCTGGGTCTTTTTCTGCACTGGTCTCTGGAGCTCTCCCAGAACTATTTTTGCCCAGGAAGGTTTTAAATCATTGTTAGGGTCAAGTTTGGGACCTCCTAGTCTATCATCCTGACTTCCCTGGTGGCTCAGATGGTAAAGCGTCTGCCTGCAGTGCGGGAGACCTGGGTTCAATCCCTGGGTGAGGACGACCTCCTGGAGAAGGCAATGGCAACCCACTCCAGTATTCTTGCCCCCCTCCCCAAAAAAAGGGGCTCAAAGAAATATTTTGAGGCTTCTCTCATAGCTCAGTTGGTAAAGAATCCACTTGCATTGCAGGAGACCCCAGTTTGATTCCTGGGCCGGGAAGATCCTCTGGAGAAGGGATAGGCTACCCACTCCAATATTCTTGGGCTTCCCTTGTGGCTCAGCTGGTAAAGAATCCGCCTGCAATGTGCGAGAGCTGGGTTCGATCCCTGGGTTGGGAAGATCCCCTGGAGAAGGGAAAGGCTACCCACTCCAGTATTCTGGCCTGGAGAATTCCATGGAGTATATAGTCCATGGGGTCACAAAGAGTCGGACATGACTGAGAGACTTTCATCATCAGCATCATATCATCTTGCTGATGTAACTCTACCTATTTTTTCTATAGCTGGGAATGCTATGGGCAAGATACATTGCTGTGTTGCCCTCACTGTAGAATTATTTCCCTACTCAGAGGTTATAGTATGTGAGAAACTGTAATGATGAATAAGAAATTCTGTTGCAGTGAGCAAGAAAAGTAAATTTGTATATAGAATACATATCTATTCCTGTGTCAAAAATGACTGCTACCTCCCTGATTGAGAGTTGCATTTCAGCCTTCTGGTTACCCTGGGGATAGTTCTACATGTGGTTCTTAATTTTAACCTGTGCTTTTGGGAGCTGGCCTTTGTCCCAGATCAATGGCTACTTTGTATACATGCGAAGACCAGAGTGAGTGGACTGTGAAGGAATTTGAATCTCATTATATTTCTAGAAGGGTAGGTGATTGTGAGGGGTGTTGAGAAGAACTGGCCTCCCTTGTGAGACAATGGACAAAGAGAATCATTTAAAGTTTATGAACTCTGTGGATCATTTGAAAAATACCAGAAAGCATGTGAAGAGAAGAAAAAAAAAAAGGATGGTTCTATAAAGGCAAAGCATTTCTCTATTGTTGGATGGATTTAAAAATCATGAAAAGACTCCCTAGGTTTTGAAAATAATCATTTCCCAAAGCTACTATTTTACCTACATTTTAAATCTGTGGCCTTTACTGCTAAAGAGATGGTTCACATAATTATATCTCTGGATGCAGGCATGAGCATCTGCTAAGCATGGCTTGGAAATTGACAATTAGCAGTAAATCAAAGGATTCAGGCAGCCTAATGTTAACATCATCATTAAAATGAACAAGAAGATTACATTGATCAAATATGAAAAGAGTACTTAAAACATTGAATCTATGGGCTTTCCTGCAAATTATTATCTCAGAAGGCTATGTGATCATCTCTCCTTTTCAACTAATTGCCAGCACTCAGATGATTTTATTGCTGCATTGTAATTCAAGGTTTAAAGTATTAAAATAGCAGCTTGTTTAAAAGGAACTATGCTTTTTCTCTATCCAATTTTCTTTGTTTTGATCTTAGACTCTAAGACTTTAAAACATCTTAGAATCCTTAGGAAGAAACTCTTCAAAAAGAACTCTGATGATACATCTTTAGTAATGTCAATGTACTTCAAATGACCTTTCACAGAAGTCTTTAAAAGTCTGTGACCTTATCCTTCCATCATCATTGTTATTTAACATTGTTCTTTTAATCTTTGCCAAGGCAATAAGCAATAAGATAGAAATAAAGGACACATCATATAAGAAAGAGACCAAAAAGTCACACTGTTTCATTATATTATAAAATATTCACATTGTATAATATTCACAAATGAAGAAATTGATCACAAGGAGATCAGTTGGCTTGTACAAGGTTTAATAGCTCATCAGTAAAAAATCTGGGTTAACAGAGTTGGGTTCAGAAAGAAACAGTAGAGATAGACATTTTATAACACATAGAAATGATATACAGAAGCAATAGTTTAAAGGCTAATCTTCAGGCATTTCTTCATTTTTCATTCAGTAAATTTTTTTTGAATGCCTGCCTGTGAAGAAGTCACTGTGCTGGGCTCTAGGGAAGGCGAGGCAACCTTGGTTGATGCTCCCTCTCCCTGCTCTTGAGTTGCCTTCATTCTAGAGGTTTGCAGATGTTTAGTCAAATTAATTACTGCTGTGATGAATAATTCCAGGCAGTAGGACAGAGTGCCCAAAGCACAGGAGAGAGGGGCACCTGAGTTTCTTCTGTGAACTAGAGTTAAAACACAAAGCGTAATCGCTTAAGCATTTGGGGAATTCAGATTTGTGTTTCTGTTTCTTTCTTCTTTTTTTTTCTACTTAATCCTTTTAAAATAAAAGACTTCCCCAGTGGTTCAGATGGGGAAGAATCTGCCTGTAGTGCAGGAGATCCGGGTTCAATCCCTTGGTTGGGAGGATCCCCTGGAGAAGGGAATGACAACCCACTCCAGTATTTTTGCCTGGAGACAGAGGAGCCTGGCAAGCTATGATTTCCAGGATCACAAAGAGTTGGACAAGACTTTAGAATATAGGAAATGATATGCTGTTACACTTATAAAATCATTGATCATGAAGAAAAATTGCACCGTAAGTTATCTAAACTATCTTTGGGTAAACAGCGCAATATGGGAACAGAAAAATGTGATTAAAAGTAGACTCCAGATTTATTAAACTTCGGACAAACAGGTTTGTTTTGTCATTGTTAGCTCTCTTAGGAATCACCTCCTAAGCCACTTTCCTTATATAGCATGCAGGCTGCAGCCCGTATGTCATGCTGAATCCTCGCCTCACTGTGTAAGCCGTCTATGACTACATATCGAAGTCAGATGCCACTTCCCAGGATGGCACAACCGCCTGTTCTGTTTCTGTGATAGTGCTCCTTGTTGTTGTTTAGTTGGTAAATCGTGTCCAACTCTTTGTGACTGCATGGACGGTAGCATGCCAGGCTTACCTGTCCTTCACTATCTCCTGACTTTGCTCAGATTCATGTCTGTTGAGTTGGGCAAGAGGCAAACATGCCTGGGAAATCAGCGTAAGATGGATGGCATTTTATTCAGATTCCAACTACTTAATCACTGTCATTGAGGATCATGTTTTTGGATGCTTAAGCAAATAAGCAATATTTGAATAAATTCAGAATAACTCTACCTGTGATGGCACCAAGCCATCCATTCCTCTACTGATTCAGAAAAAGAAATGCTACTAATATGGATACCAAAATTTAGTAAACTTCCCAAAATATTTAAAACACTTTGCAAAATTAATAAGCTAAGCTAAGCTAAGCCGCTTCAGTTGTGTCCGACTCTATGTGACCCCATAGATGGCAGCCCACCAGGCACCTCCGTCCCTGGGATTCTCCAGGCAAGAACACTGGAGTGGATAATGACTGCTCTAATACTTCAAAGCATCCATACAACAAAGTATTGGGGTACTAGGGGCATGTTATTTTTAAAAGAAATTTTAATAGCAGCTTTTTTGTTTGTTTGTTTAAAAAGCGTCCTGTAAATGAGGGGTAAATGTCCTCAGAACATTGGATATGTGTGTAGTTTATTTGTTTAAAAATCTAGACAGCTGAATTTTCTGGAGTTAGCTGTTTAGGTTATGAAAGTCACTAGATGGCAGTACCTACTAGTTAGTATGATATTACAGTTCCGATTCAGGTGCTTTTTAAATGTTGAAGGGCAGTAGGGCACTGAGTCCTACACTGAGCTCATTCAGTGTCAACTCCAGGTGACTTTGGCACGGGGAGACAGGTTTCCAAAGGTAATACTGAAGCAGTGAAAAGATGTCAGAGTTAGAAGAGTACTAGGAATCTCCAAATTTCCTACCAAGTAAGTCTCAGTGGATAGAATAATACTTTGTATTTGTTTGGTGTGTTATAGTTTATAAAGGACTTTCAAAAGCATTTTTCTCATTTAATTCCCACGTCAGCCTGGGGATTTAGGTAAGGGTGGTATGATTACCTTCCTCTGGGCATAAGGCTAAAGAGTCTCTTTATAGCCCATAGTTTTAAAACACTCAGCCTCCTGGTAAGACATAGAATTGAGGTGTACTCACTGTTCAATCTTTTCCTTCCCTTACTGAATTTGTTATGTGATTTGAATTCCATTATAGAAGGAACTGTTTAAAATTTGTGTGACCTAGAAAAATAATTTGTTAGCTTTACAAAATGCAGTACTAGTCCTCTTTTAATTGAGGGGTGTCTACTGAAGGAAGCTGACTACATCTCTTTCCTTCTGGGCCAGCTCAAGTGAACTCAGCAGTTACTAAGTGCCTACCGTGTGAGCAAGGTAGCATTTTAGGTGTTCATGGTGATAAGGTGAACAAGAGGTCTTTGAACTGCTCATGATCCTTCGAAGGAAAGAAGCAGAAAAAAATCTGACAGTAACACAATGTGATAAGCGCAGTATTAACAGTTTGAGCAAAATGCTGAGGAGTGCTAAGGCCTGAACGATTAATTCTGCCTAGAGGGGAAGTTTCACTGAACTGCCAACATGAAAGAGATGGGGGAAAAAAAAAAAATCAATGCTCTGATTTTAAGTCTTTATTCTGCCTTCAAGAAATATAGGGAAAGACAACATTCAGAAAACAAACAGAGTCAGATGGAAAAAAAAAAATGTTTCATGACTTCAAGAATGAGAATCACCTAGTTTGGAAGTTGCCCAGGGTAATTAAATGCATTCTGGAAACTATCAGTTCAGTTCAGTTCAGTCGCTCAGTCCTGTCCGACTCTGCGACCCCATGAATTGCAGCCCGCCAGGCCTCCCTGTCTATCACCAGCTTCCGGAGTTCACTCAGACTCACGTCCATCGAGTCAGTGATGCTATCCAGCCATCTCATCCTCTGTTGTCCCCTTCTCCTCCTGCCCCCAATCCCTCCCAGCATCAGAGTCTTTTCCAATGAGTCAACTCTTCGCATGAGGTGGCCAAAGTACTGGAGTTTCAGCTTCAGCATCATTCCTTCCAAAGAAATCCCAGGGCTGATCTCCTTCAGAATGGACTGGTTGGATCTCCTTGCAGTCCAAGGGACTCTCAAGAGTCTTCTCCAACACCACAGTTCAAAAGTGTCAATTCTTTGGCGCTCAGCCTTCTTCACAGTCGAACTCTCACATCCATACATGACCACAGGAAAAACCATAGCCTTGACTAGATGGACCTTAGTCAGCAAAGTAATGTCTCTTCTTTTGAATATGCTATCTAGGTTGGTCATGACTTTTCTTCCAAGGAGTAAGCGTCTTTTAATTTCATGGCTGCAGTCACCGTCTGCAGTGATTTTGGAGTCCAGAAAAATAAAGTCAGCCACTGTTTCCACTGTTTCCCCATCTATTTCCCATGGAGTGATGGGACCAGATGCCATGATCTTTGTTTTCTGAATGTTGAGCTTTAAGCCAACTTTTTCACTCTCCTCTTTCACTTTCATCAAGAGGCTTTTTTGTTCCTCTTCACTTTGTGCCATAAGGGTGGTGTCATCTGCATATCTGAGGTTATTGATATTTCTCCCAGCCATCTTGATTCCAGCTTGTGTTTCTTCTAGTCCAGCATTTCTCATGATGTACTCTGCATAGAAGTGAAATAAGCAGGGTGACAATATACAGCCTTGACGTACTCCTTTTCCTATTTGGAACCAATCTGTTGTTCCATGTCCAGTTCTAACTCTTGCTTCCTGACCTGCATACAGGTTTCTCAAGAGGCAGGTCAGGTGAAGCTTGTGACTTAAAATCCTTAGTGGCCCATCAAAGAGATGATGTTTACATCATATTCATCATATTGAACCAAATAATGAATGCTACCTGTGCACTTGCGTCCAGCTCTATAAGCCTAGCCTAGTATGTGAGCCTGAATTCATGGTATGTGTGTGAGCTAAGACACTTCTGTCATGTCTGAGTCTTTGCAACCCTGTAGACTATAGCTTGCCAGGCTCCTCTGTCCATGGGATTCTCCAGACAAGAATACTGGAGTAGGTTGCCATGCCTTCCTCCAGAGGATCTTCCTGACCCACGGATCGCACCCATGTCTCTTATGTTTCCCGCATTGGCAGGCATGTGCTTTACCACTAGTACCACCTGGGAAGCCTGCATTGGAGGTATATTGGTGAGTATTTATTAACTGGTTCCCCTAAGAACAAAACCATTGATATAGCATTTGCTGATTTCTGTGGTGCAAATACACCCATTATGGTCAGTTTCAAATTACCAATATAATGTCATCAAATGCAGAGTTGGGAAATGGTGTACACAGTTGGCTCTCATGAACCAACACAAGCTGATCTGAGCAGAGAGAGCCTGGAACCCAATACCTAGACTCCCCCTCAGGACATATAAAAAATCACTCAACCAGCATTTCTTTTTTCCTGGCATTGCCACAAAACAGCTATGCAAACTCATGCAGTCACTTAATCTTTGCCACTTGATAGACTTGAAGTCTATTGGAGTAGGAAATGGCAACGCAAACCAGTATTCTTGCCTGGAAATTTCCATGGATAGAGGGGCCTGGAAGGCTGCACTCCTTGCGGTCTCAAAGGTCAAAAATAACTGAGCGCACACCCACACACATACAAAGTCTATTGAGCACTCTGTGTTAGGTGCTCTGTACAACGCTTTACTGACATGTTCTAGATCCTCCACGTAGCTCAGTCAGTAAAGCATCTGCCTGCAGTGCGGGAGTTCAGTTCAGTTCAGTTGCTCAGTCTTGTCCAACTCTTTGCAACCCCATGAACCGCAGCACGCCAGGCCTCCCTGTCCATCACCAACTCCTGGGGTCCACCCAAACCCATGTCCATCGAGTCAGTGATGCCATCCAACCATCTCATCCTCTGTCGTCCCCTTCTCCTCCTGCCCTCAATCTTTCCCAGCATCAGTGTCTTTTCAAATGAGTCAGCTCTTTGCATCAGGTGGCCAAAGTATTGGAGTTTCATCTTTAACATCAGTCCTTCCAATAAACACCCAGGACTGATCTTCTTTAGGATGGACTGGTTGGATCTTCTTGCAGTCCAAAGGACTCTCAAGAGTCTTCTCCAATACCACACTTCAAAAGCATCAATTCTTCAACGCTCAGCTTTCTTCATAGTCCAACTCTCACATCCATACATGACCACTGGAAAAACCATAGCCTTGACTAGATGGACCTTTGTTGGCAAAGTAATGTCTCTGCTTTTGAATATGCTGTCTAAGTTGGTCATAACTTTCCTTCCAAGGAGTGAGCATCTTTTAATTTCATGGCTGCAGTCACCATCTGCAGTGATTTTGGAGCCCAGAAAAATAAAGTCAGCCACTGTTTCCACTGTTTCCCCGTCTATTTCCCATGAAGTGATGGAACTGGATGCCATGATCTTCGTTTTCTGAATGTTGAGCTTTAAGCCGTTTTCACTCTCCTCTTTCACTTTCATCAAGATGCTCTTTATTTCTTTTTCACTTTCTGCCATAAGAGTGGTGTCATCTGCATATCTGAGGTTATTGATGTTTTTCCTGGCAATCTTGATTCCAGCTTCTGTTCTATTCAGTCCAGCATTTCTCATGATTTACTCTGCATATAAGTTAAATAAGCAGGGTGAAAATAAACAGCATTGATGTACTCCTTTCTCGATTTGGAACCAGTCTGTTGTTCCATGTCCTGTTCTAACTGTTGCTTCCTGACCTGCATACAGGTTTCTCTAGAGGCAGGTTAGGTGGTCTGATATGCCCATCTCTTTGAGAATTTTCCACAGTTTATTGTGATCCACATAGTCAAAGGCTTTGGCATAGTCAATAAAGCAGAAATAGATGTGTTTCTGGAACTCTCTTGCTTTTTTGATGATCCAGCAGATGTTGGCAATTTGATCTCTGGTTCCTCTGCCTTTTCTAAAACCAGCTTGAACATCTGGAAGTTCACGGTTTACGTATTGCTGAAGCCTGGCTTGGAGAATTTTGAGCATAACTTTACTAGCGTGTGAGATGAGTGCAATTGTGCAGTAGTTTGAGCATTCTTTGGCATTGCCTTTCTTTGTGATTGGAATGAAAACTGACGTTTTCCAGTCCTGTGGCTGCTACTGAGTTTTCCAAATTTGCTGGCATATTGAGACCTGATTTTCAATTACTGGGTTGGGAAGTTCTCCTGGAAGAGGAAATGGCAACCCAATCCAGTATTCTTTCCTGGAGAATCCCATGGACAGAGGAGCCTGGCAGGCTACAGTTCATGGGATCGCAAGAGTCAGACAAGACTTAGCGCTATCTTTCTTTCTTTCCAGTTTTAAAGGTAGACATGATTATGTTCATTTTACAGATGCGAAGCTGAAGCTCACAGGTATTAAGTGACTTCTTTCTCATAAAATAATTAGTATAAGAAATATGAGGTCTGTGGAACTTGAAGGACTACTGTCTTTTTAGTGTAAATTAGAATGCCATGCTCTGCTCTCACAGTTTGAACTATTGGAAGATTTGTTTTGGGAACAATATTTTCTGCATCTCTCTCTTTTACTTCTACATCCATTCTCATTCACTCTGCCAGTTGTACTATTTCTTGGGAATATGTGAAGTGTTTGTTGTCTAAAGACCAGTTTGTTGTAATATTTCCATTTATTTGTAATGTCCTGAAAAGTTTAACTTTTACTCTTATTGCTCATGAAATACTCATATTAAAACTGAAGTTTTAATTATATTGTTTATTTGGGAACATTTATTCACTTAAAAAAATGCATTCAAAAAATAAAATGAGGAAGGTGGAGGGATGGATTGGGAGTTTGGGATTAGCAGATGCAAACTATTTTATATATATATGTATATATATATAAAATACATAAATAATAAGGTCTTACTGTATAGCACAGGGAACCGTATTCAATCTCCTGGGGTAAACCATCATGGAAAATAATGTATGTATATAAATAACTGAATTGCTTTGTTGTACAGTACAAATTAATACATTATAAATCAACTATACTTCAATTAAATAAATTTTTACAAATTGAAAACAAAAACAAATGTTATCTATCAGATAACCCTCATTGTTAAGAAAGGCTATAGAAGGATAGGAAGAAGTAGAAATTCTGAATATTACAGAAAGACATAAAACATGGCAGTCACTCCTCTTCACATGTGTTTCTCCTGATAGATAAGTCCTTTTCTGGGAAAGATAATTTTCTTGCTCAGTCTCTCTCTCTCTTAATTTTTATTGGAAAATAGAGCAGTTAGAGCATGTATGCTGTGCTTAGCCTCTCTGTTGTATCTGACTCTTTGTGACCCTATGGACTGCAGCCTCCCAGGTTCCTCTGTCCATCTGGATTCTCCAGGCAAAAATACTGGAATGGGTTGCTAGGCCCTCCTTCAGGGGATCTTCCCAACCCAGGGATCAAACCCAGGTCTCCGGCATTACAGGCAGATACTTTACTGGCTGAGCCATCAGAGAAGCCCGTGAATACTGGAATTGGTAGCATATCCCTTCTCTAGAGGATCTTCTTGACCACAGTATCAAACTGGGGTCTCCTACATTGCTGGAGGATTCTTTACTGGTTGAGCTACCTGTCTCTTCTATTTTGTCATAGTGTATATATGGCTTTTAGAGAATTCTAGAAAGTCCTTTGCTTTGACTATGAAATGCAAGTCTTTTTTTTTCTGCTTGTGACATGTCCCCAAATCATCATTTGATCATCAATAGCAGAATCATTTAATATTCATAACCAAGCCTGTTTTTATGAGTTGCAATAGATCTTTCTTCTAGGAATGAAACCTGGTGGTTCAATGGTTAGGACTCAGTGCTTTCACTGCTAAGGACCCAGGTTCGATCCCTGATCTGGAAACTAGAAAACCACAGGCTGAACAGTCATAAATACATACATCCATACCATTTCTTCCTAAGCTATTACTTTTATTATGAATTATTTGGAATAATTCATTACTGGAAAAAAAATCGTCCTGTGTTTGGTTTGTTTGCAATGGTTTGACTGAAAGAACCCTTCGTATTATTTATGACTTCCATAAAGAGTCGATTATGCTATTCCTCCTGAATCTGAATAGAATGGCTTAAAGGCCCTAGGAGATCTAGCCTCAGTTACCTTTCTGATCCCTTTTCCTGACACTCTACTCTCCCTTCATTTCTTTTCCAGCCTTACTGATCTACTTGCTTTCCTCAAGGAAGGCCCGATATGCCCATCTTCAGAGCATTTGTCCTCATTTTCCCTGTGTCTGGAGTGTTTTCCCCTCAGCTCTCAGAATGCCTGGTGCTCTCCCCTCCTTCATTTCCTCACTCAGGTGTAACCTTAGCGAGGCATTCCCTGTTTACTTTGTTTAAAGTCATAATCCTCTCACTACGATGCTTAGCCTGCTCACTGCAGTGCTTCTTCCTAATCATTTACCTGGCGCAAAATTTTTAGGGGCATTTGTGGTACAAGTGGATGAGTCTCTGGTCCCTTGCTCCAGTGCTTATCCGTGGAGTGACACAGTAGAGGCCAGATCAAATATCCTACATAGAGAGCTGGACACTTGATAGGTGAGAGATCTGGAAAAAATAATATTTCTCTGCTTGTAAAGGAAGAGGCTGTCCTTCTCCTCAGAAAAGTAATGATGTCAAATTTTAACTTTAACCTTGGGCATGTAAATAAAATCTCTCCATGGGCCAGATACTCCCTCGTGTTTCTGCTTTTCCAACCTAAGTCTATCTTCAGGTTCCTGGCCTTCATTCCTCCTGGAAATCTAAATGCTTAGGGAGATAGCCTTCAGTCTTCATGGGAACTTGGGGCACCTCTAATAAGCTGTATCTGAGCAATTAACTAGACACACTATTATGGATCTAATTCTCATGGTCTATGAGAAATCTCAGGAGGCTAAAATTCTTTTCAGCAACACTAAGAAGTCTGGGGAAGTTTTATCCCACTTCAGAGCTGATGGTGAATGCTGGCTTCCAATGCCTTTCTCAAAGCTTGTTGCTGTGCTTTGTTGCTGATAGCCACACATGCAAGTTCTGCCCAGGGTATCTGGAAAAGTATGAATGATAATTTGTTTACCAATCATGTTAAAATTATTGCTCAGAATTTTATAGCATAAACATAGAACCATGCTTCCTCTACAACTCATTGGAGAGTAATAACAATACTCCTAGATTGTAATGCCTCTAAATGTTGACTGCATCTCTGCCTTCCACATTACGTGTTCAGTTCAGTTCAGTTCAGTCGCTCAGTTGTGTCCGACTCTTTGCAACCCCATGAACCGCACCACGCCAGGCCTCCCTGTCCATCACCAACTCCCAGAGTTTACCAAAACTCATGTCCATCGAGTCGGTGATGCCATCTAACCATCTCATCCTCTGTCGTCCCCTTCTTCTCCTACGTTCAATCTTTCCCAGCATCAGGGTCTTTTCAAATGAGTCAGCTCTTCACATCAGGTGGCCAAAGTATTGGAGTTTCAGCTTCAACATCAGCCCTTCCAATGAACACCCAGGACCGATTTCCTTTAGGATGGACTGGTTGGATCTCCTTGCCATCCAAGGGACTCTCAAGAGTCATCTCCAACACCACAGTTCAAAAGCATCAATTCGTCTGTGCTCAGCTTTCTTTATAGTCCAACTCTCACAGTGGGGAAAATAGGCGGAGGCCCTGTGGATTGAGTGAGAGCTATCCTATTCACACTAGAAATGTTTTTCCTTTTTCTGGTATAGCTTAGGGCTGACTGGGGACACTGCAGCACAAGGTCATTACATAGATTATAGGCAAGAGAGAACATCCATCAGGAGGCTGGTTGCATTATGAAGCAAATGTCTGAAACTCTTCACAGGGGATGTGTGCAGCGACCCTTGGAGGACTGCTACAGAGAGGATAAGAAGCTGCCCTGGGTCCCAGCAGTGGGGGCTCTCAGGGTAAAGGAAATCAACTGTTGCCACCATTGCCCTTGCATTCTGCAAACCAAAGAGGGAACCTATGGTCAACAGCAGTTGAAATATGGAAGAGTGAGAGAGAACTCATGGCACCACATGGATGGCTCATGCCCAAATATGGTAGACCTGTGGTAGTTCAGAGCCCTGAACTTGTCTGGTGTGTGCTACAAGTGAGACTCAACATTCTGGCAGCCCAGTCTTGTGTGGGACTGAAACAAACTCCATGCTGGCTAGTGAGAGTAGTCATACCAGCAACTCCCTTCCTGAAATTGGGCCAAGGGGTCCCTGGATGACTCCATAGTCAATCTCATACACTGTGGTGGTGGTGGTGTTTGAGTTGTACAGCATCCTGAAGGAGAAAAACGGGGACCAGTGACCACAATTGTCATGGTTTTCATCAGCACCCTGATTGTACTGCTGGCCCTGGCTCATCCCAGGCACCAGAGAAACTTTGTTCGTGTTGAGAAAGTTTCCTTTTATCCTAGTCTGTTGATAATTTTAATCATGAAAGGGTGTTGAATTTTTGTCAGGTGCTTTTTTCATGTTTACTGCAACAGCCGCGTGGTTTCTTTTCTTTATTGCATTGATATGGTTCACTTCAGTCACTCACTTGTGTCCGACTTTTTCTGACCCCATGGACTGCAACACACCTGGCGTCCCTGTCCATTACCAACTCCTGGAGTTTACTCAAATTCATGTCAGTTGAGTCAGTGATGCCATCCAGCCATCTTATCCTCTGTCGTCCCTTTCTCCTGCCTTCAATCTTTCCCAGCATCAGGGTCTTTTCAAATGAGTTAGTTCTTCGCATCAGGTGGCCAAAGAATTAGAGTTTCATCTTCAGCATCAGTCCTTGCGATGAATATTCAGGACTGATTTCCTTTAAGATGAACTGGTTGGATATCCTTGCAGTCCAAGGAACTCTCAAAAGTCTTGTCCAACACCACAGTTGAAAAGCATCAATTCTTCAGCGCTCAGTTTTTGTTATAGTCCAACTCTCATATCCATACATGACTAATGGAAAACCATAGCTTTGACTAGATGGACCTTTGTTGGCAAAATAATGTCTGTTTTTTAATATACTGCTTAGGTTGGTCATAACTTTCCTTCCAAGGAGTAAGCGTCTTTTAATTTTCATGCCTGCAGTCACCATCTGCAGTGATCTTGGAGCCCAAAAGAATAATGTCTGTCACTGTTCCCATTGTTTCCCCCTCTGTTTGCCATGAAGTGATGGGACCAGATGCCATGATCTTCGTTTTCTGAATGTTGGGCTTTAAGCCAACTTTTTCACTCTCCTCTTTCACTTTCATCAAGAGGCTCTTTAGTTTTTCTTCACTTTCTGCCATAAGGGTGGTGGCATCTGCATATCTGAGGTTATTGATATTTCTCCGGGCAATCTTGATTCTAGCTTGTGCTTCTTACAGTCCAGCATTTCTCATGATGTACTCTGCATATAAATTAAATAAGCAGGGTGACCATATACAGCCATGACATACTCCTTTCCATACTTGGAAACAGTTTGTTGTTCCATGTCCAGTTCTAACTGTTGCTGATATGGTATATTGCATTAATTGATTTGTAGGTGTTAAAGTAACCTTGGATAAATTCTACTGGTTCATGATCATATAATTCTTTTTATATATTGCTGGGTTTACTTTGATACTATTCAGTTAAAGACTTTTGTGTTTATCTTCATAATACACACTAGTTCATATTACTCTGTGGTTTTCTTGTGATGCCTTTGGTATTGACATTAGAAAGAAAGAAAGATAGCGCTAAGTCATGTATGACTTTTGTGATCCCATGAGCTGTAGCCTGCCAGGTTCCTCTGTCCATGGGATTCTCCAGGCAAGAATACTGGAGTGGGTTGCCATTTCCTTCTCCAGGGGAACTTCCCAACCCAGGGATTAAACCCAAGTCTCCCACATTGCTGGCAGATACTTTACCAACTGAGTTACGTGCAAAGCCCTGGTATTGGTTTTGGTTTCAGGGTAATACTGGCAACATGAAATGAGTGAAGTGTTCCCTCTTCTATTGCTTAAAATAGAGTTTGCAATGAATATTTCTTTAAATATTTGGTAGAATTTATCAGTGAAATCATCTGGAGCTGAGCTTATTTGGGGGGGAGGAAGTTTTTATTAATAATTCAATCTTTTAACTCATTACAGAATTTAAAATTTTAAAAATTTCTTCAATCATTTTTGGTAGTCTGTGCCTTTTTAAGAATTTAGATTAAAAGTAACCTTTAATCATTCTTTGGCATTGCCTTTCCCTGGGATTGGAATGAAAACTGACCTTTTCCAGTCCTGTGGCCACTGCTAAGTTTTCCAAATTTGCTGGTATATTGAGTGCAGCACTTTCACAGCATCATCTTTTAGGATTTGAAATAGCTGAACTAAAATTCCATCACCTCCACTAGCTTTCTTCATATTGATGTGTCCTAAGGCCCACTTGACTTCACATTCCAGGATGTCTGGCTCTACGTGAGTGATCACACCGTCATGATTATCTGGGTCATGAAGATCTTTTTTGCATAGTTCTTCTGTGTATTCTTGCCACCTCTTCTTAATATCTTCTGCTTCTGTTAGGTCCATAGCATTTCTGTCCTTTATTGTGCCCGTATTTGCATGTAATGTTCCCTTGGTAACTATAATTTTCTTGAAGAGCTCTCTAGTCTTTCCCATTCTATTGTTTTCCTCTATTTCTTAGCACTGATCACTAAGGAAGGCTTTCTTACCTTTCCTTGCTATTCTTTGGAACTCTGCATTCAAATGGGTATATCTGTCCTTTTCTCCTTTGCCTTTGCCTTCTTCTTTTCACAGCTATTTGTAAGGCCTCCTCAGACATCAGTTTTGCCTTCTTGCATTTCTCTTTCTTGGGGGTGGTCTTGTTCCCTGCCTCCTGTACAGTGTCAGGAACCTCTGTCCATAGATCTTCAGCCACTCTGTCTATCAGATCTAGTCCCTTGAATCTATTTGTCACTTCCACTGTACTTTCTTCAATTTAAGTCTGAATTTGGCAATAAGGAGTTCATGATCTGAGCCACAGTCAGCTCCTGGTCTTATTTTTGCTGACTGTATAGAGTTTCTTCATCTTTGGCTGCAAAGAATATAATCAATATGATTTTGGTGTTGACCATCTGGTGATGTCCCTGTATAGAGTCTTATCTTGTGTTGTTGGAAGAGGGTGTGTGCTATGACCCATGTGTTCTCTTGGCAAAACTTTATTAGCCTTTGCCCTACTTCACTCTGTACTCCAAGGCCAAATTTGCCTGTTAGTCCAGGTATTTCTTGACTTCCTACTTTTGCATTCCAGTCCCCTATAATTAAAAGGACATCTTTTTTGGGTGTTAGTTCTAAAAGGTCTTGTAGGTCTTCATAGAACTGTTCAGCTTCAACTTCTTTAGCCTTACTGGTCAGGGCATAGACTTGGATTACTCTGATACTGAATGATTTGCCTTGGAAATGAACAGAGATTATTCTGTCATTTTTGAGATTGCATCCAAGTACTGCATTTAAGACTCTTTTATTGACTATGAGGGCTACTCCATTTCTTCTAAGGGATTCTTACCCACAGTAGTAGATGTAATGGTCATCTAAGTTAAATTCACCCATTCCAGTCTATTTTAGTTCATTGATTCCTAGAATGTCGATATTCACTCTTGTCATCTCCTGTTTGACCACTTTCAATTTGCCTTGATTCATGCACCTAACATTCCAGGTTCCTATGCAATATTGCTCTTTATAGCATTGGACTTTACTTCCATCACCAGTCGCATCCACAACGGGGTGTTGTGTTTGCTTTGGCTCCATCTCTTCATTCTTTCTGGAGTTATTTCTCCACTGATCTCCAGTAGCGTATTGGGCATCTACTGACCTGAGGAGTTCATCTTTCAGGGTCCTATCTTTTTGCGTTTCATACTGCCAAAGAATGCTCAAACTACCACACAGTTACACTCATCTCACACACTAGCAAAGTAATGCTCAAAATTCTTCAAGCCAGGCTTCAACAGTATGTGAACCATGGAATTCCAGATGTTCAAGTTGGTTTTAGAAAAGGTAGAGGAACCAGAGATCAAATTGCCAACATCTGTTGAATCATTGAAAAAGCGAGAGTTCCATAAAAACATCTACTTCTGCTTTTTTGAGTATGCCAAAGCCTTTTTATTGCCTGGGTCACACAAAACTGTGGAAAATGCTTAAAGAGATGGGAATACCAGAACACCTGACCTGTCTCCTGAGAAATCTGTATGCAGGCCAGGAAGCAACAGTTAGAACTGGACATGGAACAGCAGACTGGTTCCAAATCGTTAAAGGAGTAAGTTAAAGCTATATATTGTCACCCTGCTTATTTAACTTCTATGCAGAGTATATCACGAGAAATGCTGACTGGATGAAGCACAAGCTGGAATCAAGATCGCTGGGAGAAATATCAATAACTTCAGATATGCAGAAGTTCTACCCTTATGGCAGAAAGTGAATAACTAAAGAGCCTCTTGATGAAAGTGAAAGAGGAGAGTGAAAAAGTTGGCTTAAAGCTCAACATTCAGAAAACGAAGATCATGGTATCTGGTCCCATCACTTCATGGCAAATAGATGGGGAAACAATGGAAACAGTGAGAGAATTTATTTTGAGGGGCCTCCAAAATCACTGCAGATGGTGACTGTAACCATGAGATTAAAAGTGCTTACTCCTTGGAAGGAAAGTTATGATATTAAAAAGCAGAGACATTACTTCCCTGAGAAAGGACTGTATAAGCAAAGCTTTGGTTTTTCCATTAGTCATGTATGGATGTGGGAGTTAGACTATAACAAAAGCTGAGCACCAAAGAATTGATGCTTTGAACTGTGGTGTTGGAAAAGACTCTTGAGAGTCCCTTGGCCTGCAAGGAGATCCAACCAGTCCATCCTAAAGGAAATCAGTCCTGAATATTCATTGGAAGGACTGAGACTCCAATACTTTGGCCACCTGATGCAAAGAGCCCACTTATTGGAAAAGGCCCTGCCTGACACTGCAAAGATTGAAGGCAGAAGGAGAAGGGGGTGACAGAGGATAAGATGGTTAAATAGCATCGCCAACTCAATGGACGTGAGTTTAAGTAAGCTTTGAGAGTTGGTGATGGACAGGGAGGCCTGGCATGCTGCAGTCATTGTGTCACAGAGTCAGATAGGACTGAGTGGCTGAACTGAACTGACTGAACCTTTAATCAATGGGAGGCCTGCAGTTTGTTTTTCTTTTCCCAGTGTCTTTAGGTTGAATGCAAGTACATTGTTTTGAGATCTTTCTTCTTTTGTCATTTTGTGACTTAATTTTTGTTCATCTCAAATTACTTTCCAGTTTCCCTTGTGATTTTTACTTTGACCTTTGAGTGTTTAGGAATATGTTTTCTATCTTCCATGTAGCTGTGAATTTTTGAAAATTCTTTGGCAGTTATGTCTAAATTCCACAGTGATCTGAGAACACGTTTGTTTGTTTTCAATAGTTTTAAATTTATTGAGGCTTATTTTATGGCCTAACATGTGGTCTTATCTAGAGAATATTCAGTGTGCATTTGTAAAGAATGATATGCTCTTGTTGCTGTGTGGAGTGTTTTATACATGTCTATTAGGTCTAGTCAGTTTATAGCGTTGGTCAAGTCTTCCGTTTCTTTGTTGATCTACTTAGCTATTCTATTCATTATTGAAAGTGGGGTATTAAAGTCTCCAGCTACTATAAATGAGGAGCTTTCCAGGTGGTGCAGTGGTAAAGATCCCACCTGCCAATGCAGGAGACACAGAAGACACGTTTGAGCCCTGGTCTCGGAAGATTCTCTGAAAGAGGAAATGACAACCCACTCCAGTATTCTTGCCTGGAAAATCCTATGGACAGAGGAGACTTGTGGGCTATAGTCTATGGGGTTGCAAAGAGTTAGATGCAACTCAGCACACAAGCACTACAGATGAATTTTCTGTGTCTTTAATTCTGTCAGATTTTGCTTTATATATTTTGGGAGGTTCTGTATGTGTGTATATACATACATACATACATACATACAAATACATACATGCGTGTATATACATATATAGACATATATGTATGTATATTTCTAGTTGCTATGTCTTCCTCATGATTTCACCTCTTTATCATTACAGAATATCTTTCTTCATCTGCAGTAAATTTTTCAAAATTTTAAAGTCTGTGTTGTCAGATATTAGTATATATTTTACGGCTTGATTTGATTGTTGAATTTTTTCCCTCCTTTCATTTTAAGCCTATTTCTATCTTTGAATTACAGGTATTTTTCTTGTAGACAGAATATAGCTGTATCTTGCTTTTTAATCCAGCCTGATGACCTCAGCCTTTTGATTGGGTTGTCTAATGTGTTCTTACTGAATGTTACCATTGACATAGTTGACTTTACATCTGTTATTTTATCTTTTGTTTTCTATATGTCTTATGTCTTTCTGGTTCCACTGTTTCTACTTCACTGTTTTCTTTTGTGTTCAGGGAATATTTTCTAGTGTAACATTTTAATTTATTTAATTATATTTCACAGTTTATTGTTATTTTCTTAGTTTTTTTTTTCCCCCCCTAGGGCAACCTAACTTATCAGAATCTACTTCAAACTTATACCAACTTAATTCCAGTGAGATACAGAAATTTTACCTCTTTACAGCTCTATTCCCTCTTTTTTGTGCTATTATTATCACATATATTACATTTATGTACAATACCTTCTTAAAATTGTTACTTTATATAATTGTATGCCTTTTAAAGAAGTTGAGGGAGGAAAGAACAGCAAAAATATATTTACAGAGTTTGTTAGGTTAACCTTTTTTTAAAACCATTTCTGGTTCTCTTCATTTTTTCCTATAGATTCAGGTTATCATTTGGTTACGTTTGCTCATGTCAGTATTCCCACACAGTTTTTGTGGTGTTATTGCCAATGTATTTCTAACTGTATAGTTCCATGACACAATTATATACATGCTGTTTACGTAATTGCTTTTGAAATCAGCTAATGGAAGAAAGAAAAATATGCAGTTATACTATATTTTATAATCACATCATTACTTTATTGGCCTTTGGTTTTTGTATGTTGATATGAGTTGTTCTTTCATTTCACTTGCTTTCAGCCTGAGCAATTTCTTGTGGAGTGGTCCACTAGCAATAAATTCTTTCAGTTTTTATTTGCATGGGAATAAATTTATTTCACCTTCATTTCTGAATGTTAGTTTTGTTAGATATAAGATGCTTCGTGAATAGTTTTTTTGTTGTTGTTCTTTCAGCCCTTGAGATATTATATCCCCCTACTTTTTGACTTCCATTGTTTCAAAGGTGAAGTCGACTTTTAGTTTAATGTGGGTGTGGGTGGGCGGGTGGGTGCGTGAGTGAGCGCACACATGCACAGTTGCTTCAATCGTGTCTGACTCTTTGAGACCCCAGGGACTGTAGCCTGCCAGGCTCCTCTGTCCATGAGAATCTCCAGGCAAGAATACTAGAGTGAGCTGCAGTGTCCTCCTCCAGGGACTCTTTCCGACTCAGGGATCAAGCCCATGTCTCTTGCTTCTTCTGCCTTGGCAGGCGTGTTCTTTACCACTAGCACCACCTGGGAAGCCCCAAAGGCTCCCTTGTGTGTGACAAGTGTGTTTCTCCTACCGCTTCCAGGATTCCTCTTCTCGCTGCCTGCTGCGGTGATCTGTCTGGCTATCAGCCTCTTTCTTGGATGTATAGGTTAATGCTTTTCATGACGCTTGGTAATTTTTCAGTCATCATTTCTTCATTTATTTAAGCTCTTACTCCTCGTCTCCTCTGATACTCTCATTACACAGTGTTGGTACATTTGATGTCCTCTCATTCTGTGAGTCAGTTCATTGTTTTCATTCTTTTATCCTCTATTCTTGAGACAGTTCTTCAAGATTGTCAATTTATGTTCTTCTCTTATTATTTTTCTAATTCCTGATGAACACTAAGACTTTTTTTTTTACAAGAGAAATATTTTTATTTTTTTTCCCAATTATTGCTTTTATTTTTGAGTTAATCACATTGTGATATATCCACAAAGAAAAGCCTTAAAGTCCAGTGAAACTGAAGTATTCCAATATAGGTACATGGTAAATGATAATATAGTTGTATGGTTCCCACTTTATTTTTCATTATTTTTTAAATTTTTATTTTTACTATATTTTACTTTACAATACTGTATTGGTTTTGCCATACATTGACATGAATCTGCCACGGGTGTACATGAGTTCCCAATCCTGAACCCTAAGACTTTTTATCCTTGTGTCTGTTAACATCCTAAGCCTGAAACCTCAGATGTCATTGGAAATGCAATGACTTATGGCATGGATTTTTCCCAGAAACTTGACTTTTCCCAACTTTCTAATCTCCCAGGTCCTAGTAATTTCTCTCATCATGATATTAGCTTACATCTCACTGTGGCTACCTGTTTGGCCATAAAATGGCCTGAGTGACCCTTTGAACTTGGACTTGGATCTCAGCTCTAAATGGAACCAAAATATGAAGAGAAAGCACTTTGATCTGGGGCAAGGAAGCTTTTGCCTTCTAACAACTGGCACCATCATCAGCCTAAAATTTACCTATAACCTTTGAGGGGGCTCCTTATCCCAATAAAAGCCAGATCTGGCTCACTCTATGCAGGTTATGACCCATCAAGAACATGGCACACTAGCATCCGGAGGTGTAAAACTGACTGTCCAGCTCCATCTCTGCCAAAACTATTGAGGTAGAATAGTAATTCATTTCTCCCTATATTTCCTTATTACTATTCTCTGCCTTCAAACAGCAGTCAGACTCTAAGCTTTGGCTGATGGGAGGTTTGTGGCATGGTAGGAAATGGAATTAACATGCAAACATGGCTCTTTTTTAGAGCCATCTAATCCCTCTGAGGAGATTGTGGTAGGTCTTCACTGAAGATGAGCAAGAGAACCTTGGAAGAATGAGATTCTCCTTCAGAAAAAGAGTGATTCTTTGAGATGTGGATGGTGAAATTTCTGGGCTGCTTGAATGGCAGCCCTGCATACTTTGCTTCCTTTCAGGACCCTCATGTAGGTGGTAGAGAGAAGAGTGGCTGTGTAACTCCCAGAGCCATTTGCTCTACACAGGGGTGAGAGCAGTAGGCTTGCAGAATTAGTGAGACAAGGAAGCAGCGGAGATTTACATGGTAATTAGCACAGATGCTTTGCAATTGAAAGGGTCTACAGAATGCTTGATAATGATAAAACCATGAGGGTCATGGAGAAGGCAATGGAAACCCACTCCAGTACTCTTGCCGGGAAAAATCCCATGGACAGAGGAGCCTGGTAGGCTACAGTCCATGGGGTCGCGAAGAGTCAGACATGATTGAGCAGCTTCACTTTCACTTTTATGAATTGGAGAAGGAAATGGCAACCCACTCCAGTATTCTTGCCTGGAGAATCCCAGGGACAGGGGAGCCTGGTGGGCTGCCGTCTATGGGGTCGCACAGAGTCAGACACGACTGAAGTGACTTAGCAGCAGCAGCAGCTTGAGGGTCATTACACTAAACTGACTGAGGTTAAATTTCAAGCCAGCCTAGCCAGTTGAAGATTAAAATATGAAATCAGTTTGGGTTATTGTTAGTAAACAGGTTATTTCTCATTAAGATCGTAAGCTGAGATTTCTGTGTACTGTTTCGAAGTCACCCATACATGCAACTGTCTCTACAGTTTGGCATTCCTAAATAATCTAGATTCAGATTTAGCAAGGATCTCAAACCTTGTCAATATGAGACCTTGACTTAACTTACAGGTGAGTGAATGATTGTTACTCAGTTGTGCCTAACTCTTTGCAAGCCCATGGACATATCCTGCTAGGCTCCTTTGTCCATGGAATTTTCCAGGCAAGAATACTGGAGTGGGTTGCCGTTTCCTTCTCTTACAAGTGAAAGTGAAAGTCACTCAGTCCTGTCCGACTCTTTGCGACCTCATGGACTGTAGTCCACGAATTCTCCAGGCCAGAATACTGGAGTGGGTAGCTGTTCCCTTCTCCAGGGAGTCTTCCCAATCCAGCGATCGAACCCGGGTCTCTCGCATTGCAGGCAGATTCTTTACCAGGGAATCCTGGTAAAGAATCCTGAGCCATCAGGGAAGCCCAAGAATACTGGAGTGGGTAGTCTATCCCTTCTCCAGCGGATCTTCCCAATCCGGTAATCGAACCGTGATCCCTTGCGTTGCAGGCCAATTCTTTACCAGTTGAGCTACAGGGAAGTGAAGTGAAAATGAAGTCACTCAGTCGTGTCCGACTCTTTGCGACCCGTGAACTGTAGCCCACCAAGCTCCTCTATCCATGGGATTCTCCAGGCAAGAGTACTGGAGTGGGTTGCCATTAAGCCACAGTCAAATTCCTTGCAGTTGCAGGTGTCACCACTAGAGGTCTCCCTAAAGAAGAAACATCACTTGAAGGGACTTGGTCTCCTACCGCCCTGATCCCGGAACTTGTACTCACTTGGCCAGATAAGGTACAGTAGTGGTGTTAATTGATACTTGGAAAGATTAAAAGAGAAAGAAGATATGTTAAAAGGTGGGGTGAGGATGAAGAAAATGAGAGAATGGGAATAAACACCTACACATAAACTGAGTTTTAAACCCAGGACATCAGACTGCTTTATCCCATGCTTCCCAGAGCCTCCAGTGTCTTTGCCTTCACTCCCAATGCATCTTTGGGAGGAGTGGGAGGAATTTTGAACGCCCTCTGGAGCAGTAATGCCCAAAGTATTCGACTCTATCCTTTACTAGACTGTAAGTGACTGCAGCCTGAAGCCAGGCATGGAGTTTACTCAGAGACACACTTGCAGGACCTACTTACCACATTTTTGAACTTCCAAGGTGGCTCAGTGGTAAAGAATCCACCTGCCAAGCAGGAGATGCGGGTTGGATCCCTGGGTTGGGAAGATCCCCTGGAGAAGAAAAGGGCAACCCACTCCAGTTTTCTTGCTTGGAAAATTCCATGGACAGAGGAGCCTGGTGGCCTACAGTCCATGGAGTTGCAAGAGTCGGAAATGACGTAGGAACTAAGCAACACTAACCACATTTTTAGACATATAGTAGGTACCTGAAATCTTGCTGAGTAAATGAAGGAGCCATATCTTCAATTGTTGTCATAACAGGGGGACTAGTTTCAGGAGCTGAATAAATGAGAGATGGTAAGAAGTAACCTGCCAAAGTATGCTAAGGGACCAGGGAAACTACTTCAGTCTTAAGCCTTTTCTCCACATTTTCTTGGAGACTCTGATGGAGTGTGGCTCTCCTGGGTTCAAGCCCTGGTCTTGTCACTGATGAACTTTGTGACTCTGTGCTCATTGGACCTGACTTTCTTCTGTAATAAATGATCATGATAATAGCATTGTTATATCTGTGGAAATATGTTATGAACTAAAAATATCTTGTAGTGTTAAGGTGATATTACCACAGATAATCAGGGATTCTTTCTCTATAGTTGAACTAAAAGACCTGATAAAACAAGTATTTTTTAGAAGAATCTAAATATCCATTTGCATGGTACTTACACACACACACACAAACACACACACACCAGCACAAGCACATATCCCATCCCCCACATCTCTTTATTACCACACACACATTACAGCTCTGAAAACATTAAATTTCTTTCCATATGGCTGGCAACATCTGGTGATTAACAGTTAAATAAAATTAATGAGGCCTTCCATTTTTATTAGTTACATAGTCATCCATTGCCAGCAATAGCTTTTTTCAAAAGATCTCTGTTTTCTAATTCCCTTAAGTTTCAAGTTTCCCTGGCTGACCTGGCTTTGAACTGTGTTCCTTTGTGTAGATAAAGGAAAAGTATTTGGCTCCCTGTAAAGGGCTAACCTTTTTCTATGCATCTCATTGCAACACTCATATCCGTCCCTGCTGTGCTTGCTGTAAATCACAGGCTCATCTGCTTTGATGTTTACTTCTTTTTATTTTTTTTATTTCTTTTTTGTCTATAATACCAAGTATTCTACTTGTGTGTGTGTGTATTATGTATGACAAGCTTTTCCTGTAGGGCATGCTAATGACTTGCTTAGCTATGGGCATTTTCTTGTGGTAGCCTCATGTTTAAACTGAGAAATAATTTATATTCCACAATGCCCTGGCAACATCCATTGCTACTAATATGGAAATAGTGTGGAATTGGACATTTTCTTGTGACATATTGCTTAATAAATTATAAACGTTATCCTATCAGATCTGACAGTGGTACATAAATGGCAACATAAATGACCATTTGTAATATCAGGTGGCTTATGGTTCACCATGAATATTTATTATGATTTAATATAAATACTTAATATCCAGTATAAAAGATTGTATATGTCATTACCAGTAGAATTAAAGGTGCTTTGGTGATTTTAACATTTAAAAGTCATAGAGTTTAACAGCCTCACTAGGATCTTCATATTTTACATGATTGATTTAAAGCACCATAGGTTTCAAGAGGTGACTAGCAAACTCATTTCAATTGCATTAAACTACAAAAAAAATGAATCCTTAGACACCATCTGGCAACTTATCAAAACAGATAAGAACATTTTCACACTTACTGTTTAAGATGAAATGAATGCAACGTAAAAATTCTTTCTCTTAATAGATGAGATAAAAATATGCTAATTATTTTTTCTTACTTTTAAAATTCTTCCTTTGCCATCAAACAATGAATCTTATTTAACAATTCCTAGCATCCAAGAAGATATTTTAAAATTCCCTAACTCATTACCACATTTGAGCAACTTGGCCATGGTTATGCCAGCTGGGTGATGGCACTCTGAAATCCATCTTTCTGGCCTCTTTTCATACACTATTCTGCACTTCCATTGTATTGAAAGCAGAAAGAGATTTGGCAGCATTACTGGTCTCTAAGATCTTGGAATCTGACCAATTTTTAAGTGATTAGAATGTGTTCATGTGTGACTCAACATAATAAAAAAATAACAGCTGCAATATGTACAACACTTTATAAAGGACTTCTCACATTCAACATAATCCTAAATTCTTATAGCCATTCTATGAAGCAGCTGTCAGTACTCTCATTTTCTTGGTGAAGGAATGTAAGCTCAGAGCAGTTGAATAAATTGATTGCAATCAGAGAACAAATAAACAGCAATGCTGCAACTCAGTCACAGGACCATTGGTTACATAGGTGATATTCTTTCCACTGCCTCATTTTTACCTTGTAATTTGGGATCATTAAAAAATATATATAGTATTTATAATTACCTTGAGAGACTAAATGTCCTGGTAGTTCCATTGAAAAGAGTCTCTGTGTCCATGTTAAAAAAAATGTTAAAAATATCCTGAGCCATTTGCCCTATGTTCTGAATTCTTGAGTTAGGCTTGCTGATCAGGAATTGCAGGAAGTGAAAACATCTGGGGAAGGATGATAGTTTATCCTAGTTTGGAGGAGAGTAGGTACTTTGAATGAAGCAGCAGAAAAGAGATTAAAAAAGAAATTGCAAGGAGGTGAGAGTACATCATGAGAAACGCTGGGCTGAAGGAAGCACAAGCTGGAATCAAGACTGCCTGGAGAAATATCGATAACCTCAGATATGCAGATGATACCACCCTTATGGCAGAAAGTGAAGAAGAACTAAAGAGCCTCTTGATGAAAACGAAAGAGGAGAGTGAAAAAGCTGGCTTAAAGCTCAACATTAAGAAAATTAAGATCATGGCATCCGGTCCCATCACTTCATGACAAATAGATGGGGAAACAGTGGAAACAGTGGCTGACTTTATTTTTCTGGGCTCCAAAATCACTGCAGATGGTGACTGCAGCCATGAAATTAAAAGACTCTTACTCCTTGGAAGGAAAGCTATGACAAACCTAGACAGCATATTAAAAAGCAGAGACATTACTTTGCCAACAAAGGTCCATCTAGTCAAGGCTATGGTTTTCCCAGTGGTCATGTATGGATGTGAGAGTTGGACTATAAAGAAAGCTGAATATCGAAGAATTGATGCTTTTGAATTGTGGTGTTGGAGAAGACTCTTGAGAGTCCCTTGGATGGCAAGGAGATCCAACCAGTCCATCCTAAAGGAAATCAGTCCTGGGTGTTCATTGGAAAGACTGATGTTGAAGCTGAAAGAAACTCCAATACTTTGGCCCCCTGATGTGAAGGGCTGACTCATTTGATAAGACCCTGATGCTGGGAAAGATTGAGGGCAGGAGGAGAAGGGGACGACAGAGGATGAGATGGTTGGATGGTATCACTGACTCGATGGACATGGGTTTGGGTGTACTCCGGGAGTTGGTGATGGACAGGGAGGCCTGGTGAATTGCAGTTCATGGGGGTCACAAAAGAGTCGGACACGGCTGAGCGACTGAACTGAATTGATGCTCTGTAATTGTCCAAATTTGCTTTCTTAAACTGTGAAGACTGAAAATACTGGTTAAGAGCAGTATAAACTGCAAATGGCAAGTGGGTCTTATAGCAATAACACTCTTAGGCCAAGAGAGGCCTAGGGAAAGAGAGTGAGTATTAAGATTTCCATCTTGTGGCAGGGATATAGGTAGAAAAAAATGCTCACATCTTTACAAAGAAAACAATCATTCTGCATCTACATTATTGTCCACTGAGGTTTGAATGCCAGTAGTTCTTGATGAGGTTATGAGCCAAGAAGGAGATAGCTTGGGAGATGATATATTAGTAATTTACTGTTAATTACCAAAACATTAAAGGCTTACCCTAACAATATTTATTGTTTCAAAGTTTCTGTGGGCTAAGAATTCCAATGCAACTTATCTGGGTGTTTCTGATTCAGGGTCTCTGATGAGAGCGTACTCAAGGTGTTGGCTGGAGCTGCGGTTATCTCAGTGCCTGACGGGGAGGGGGGATCTCCCCTCAAGATGGCTCATTCACATGGCTGTTGGCTAGAGGCCATAATTCCTTGCCACATGGGCCTTTGAAAGGTCTGCTTCAGTGTTTTCATGACATATAGTTGGCTTTCCCCAGAATAAGTAAGGAAATGGCAACCCACTCCAGTATTCTTGCCTGGAAAGTTTCATGGACAGAGGAGCCTGATGGGCTATAGTCCATGGGACTGCAAAGAGTTGGCCATGACTGAGCAACTAACAGAATCTAAGAGAGGACCAGGCAAAAAGTACAATGTCCTTTATGACCTAATCTGGGAAATTAGTCCCTGTCATTCCTAGTGCATTCTAGAATTGTCACTGAGTCTGGGTTGCACTCAAAAGTGAAAATTGGTCAATCGTGTCTGACTGTTTGTCACCCCATGGACTATACAGTCCACAAAATTCTCCAGGCCACAATCCTGGCATGGGTAACCTTCCCCTTCTCCAGGATATCTTCCCAACCAGGGGACTGAACCCAGATCTCCCACATTTCAGGTGGATTCTTTACCAGTTGAGCCACAAGGGAAGTCCATGAATACTGGAGTGGGTAGTCTATCCATTCTCCAGCGGATCTTCCCAACCCAGGAATCGAATCAGGGTCTCCTGCACTGCAGGTGAATTCTTTACCAGCTGAGCTATCAGGGAAGCCCATCTTGTGGACATATTTGAAAACTATTACAAATGGATGAGACTGTGTGTATGTATGTGTGTGTGTGTGTATGTGATTTAATGCTTAGAACTAGAAAAGGGACTTGAGACAGCACCATGTCCCAAACCCTCTTTTGACAGATAAGAAAACTGAGATTGAGTTTCAATGATTTCACCAGAACTCATGACTGTTAGTGACAGAGAAAGACCCCTATTTATCTGGATCCTAGACTCTGGCCTTTTCCCTTTCCAAATACATGAGTTTAAAATATATTTTAACCATTTAAATCTAGTCTTCCTAGGCATTTGGAATAGCATAAAATTTTGCTAAATTAGTTTTAAGAAGGCCTAGAAAGCTTAATGACAAGTCTCCATGGTACTGTCAGGACAAGGAGTGACAAAACATCCCTTCTTGTCTCTTCCATCACCAAAAGATGCGTCCAGTGAGGCTAACCAGACGACACACGGTGCTGAGATACCAACCGCAAGTCTTACCTCTTCTGTTGGCGCATTTGCTGACTTCATTACCCCAATCGGTAAAATCAGTGACCCCTTCCTCTGTGTTCTCACCTCTCATTCTTTTGTTTCAGGAACCCTAAAACTTCTTATCATCTCTCTTTTTACTTGTCTACTTCTGCCTTCTAGGACTTCAGTTCTGCCCACTCATCCTGTATTACCAGTGCCTCGCAGGATGATTGGTTCATAATAGTCACAGTGATAACCTATAACAACACTGATAGCATTGTTTTTATGAAATTACTGAGTGTATTTGTCATTTAAAAATAGTTGACATTAATCTAACTCTTAAAAAGAGGCATGTTTTGTTTGTTTTAGGACTTTGTACTGTGTGATCACAGGCTCCACAACCTCCTAACCAGACTGCACATTTAAAAATTGTATGTATGTATTTTGGGCTTCACCAATGGTTCAGTGGTAAAGAATCTGCTTGCCAAATGCAGGAGATACAAGAGATGCACGTTTGATCCCTGGATCGGGAAGATCTCCTGGAGGAGGAAATGGCAGCCCACTTCAGTAATTCTGCCTGGATAGTTCCCATGGATAGAGAAGTCTGGTGGGCTTCTTCTAGGGAAGTCCATGGGGTCACAAAGATTTGGACATGACTGAGCAAGCATGCATGGACATGCATGTATGTATGTAGCTATAATTTATGTAATGTGTAAGCTTACGGTATATAATATATTGATTTGATATTTTCCACTGCAGTATGCTTTCATGGCAAATAGATGGGGAAACAGTGGCTGACTTTATTTTTCTGGGCTCCAAAATCACTGCAGATGGTGACTGCAGCCATGAAATTAAAAGATGCTCACTCCTTGGAAGGAAAGTTATGACCAACCTAGACAGCATATTAAAAAGCAGAGTCATTGTCAACAAAGGTCCATCTAGTCAAGGCTATGGTTTTTCCAGGGGTCATGTATGGATGTGAGTGTAGGGAACAAGGTATAAAGAAGGTTGAGAAGTGCTTGCAAACGAGACTCTCAACCAGGGCTGAACATTCTTGCAAACGAGATGTTCTGCCCAGTGTAGGGAACTAGGTTTAAAGAAGGTTGAGAAGTGCTTGCAAACGAGACTCTCAACCAGGGCTGAACATTCTTGCAAACGAGATGTTCAGCTAAGAATCCTGTTTGTTCCCGTGGGAAAAGAACATTTCTTGCACACAAGGATGTTTCTCTGATTCCTCAAAAGGAACAGACCCTGGGACAAAATGGATTCTAAGTTGATAAAGAAGTTCCCCAAAACACAGTCTTAGCTGCAGTAAATAAGTCAAGGTAAAGGTTATCTAGCCCTGCGCCTGCACACTGTATAGTCTCTGAATCATAGTGCTTGGCAGCTTGCCCTGTAGCTTGTTGTGCTAGGGATATAAAATAAAGTAGCTGTAAGAAGCAAGTGTTAAAATATAAAGATTCAAACCACTCTGCAGTGTTGGTGTTTCATTCCGTCGCCAGCATGTGAGAGTTGGACTATAAAGAAAGCTGAACACCGAAGAATTGATGCTTTTGAACTGTGGTGTTGGAGAAGACTCTTGAGAGTCCCTTGGACTACAAGGAGATCCAACCAGTCCATCCTAAAGGAGATCAGTCCTGGGTGTTCATTTGGAAGGACTGATGTTGAAGCTGAAACTGCAATATTTGGGCTATCTAATGCGAAGAGCTGCCTCACTTGAAAAGACCTTGATGCTGGGAAAGATTGAGGGCAGGAGGAGAAGGGAACAACAGAGGATGAGATGGTTGGATGGCATCACCGACTCAATGGACATGGGTTTGGGTGGACTCTGGGAGTTGGTGATGGACAGGGAGGCCTGGCGTACTGTGGTTCATGGGATCGCAAAGAGTCAGACACGACTGAGCAACTGAACTGAACTGATTGCAGTATGCTTGCCATTGTAGCATTATGTTACACTCTAGCCTGTCACATATTATCATTGTTTCAGAGGTGGGAAAAATTAAGATCTAGTCTCTTAGCAAGTTTAAGGTTTATAATACAGTTTTGCTGTCTATCAGACTACATATATTTTTAAAGAGTTTGGGACAAGTTCTCATATAGAAACCAAATAATAGTTTTTAATTTGCTTCTCTGTTTGTGGCACCTCTGGCCCAGTTGAAAGTTACCTATATAGCAGGCATCTGACAGTGTCTTCTGGTGAATTTCTCTTGTGTAATTGGGAGACACAGTTTGTGTTAGAGAGGAACATGGCACTACTCTTGACCACCACCAGGTGTCCTCTGTCAGTTATTCTAGTCTGTTTCCAATACACTTTCACTTGCTTTCTATCCTTTTGTAAAAACAAAAAAACTTCTGTAAGATTTCACAAACCAGATATGTTCTAATGATTTTTTAAAAAAAATTGTCACTCTTAGGAAAGGATGATAAAGGCACGATTAAAATTGTGAGCCAACCTAAAGTAACTGAAAAGGTATGTGAAAATAATGAGAGATGTCCACATTCTGAAAAGAAATTTTGAGAATTATTAAAGCTTTTTTTAATAACATAGTTTTCCAAGAAATTTCTCCAAATGGCTTTTGCTTTCTCCCTCTCTTAGCCAGTCTCTTTTCTCCCCACATTTATATATTTCTCTATCCATAGAGATAAAGTAAAAGGGTCATCACCATTTAGCTGAACTATTCCATGTTCTTGGCTTTGAAAATTGTCTTTCATGCTATATGCTTTTCCAGAAATAGAAATAATTGGATACTGCTGTAAGTTAAAATGAAAGCACGTCTAAGTATTTTATAAGGGCAAAGGATGATAAATTGACATAAGAGCTGGCTACTTACGGGCAAGTAATGTTCAGTAAGCACCTCAAAGTTATAAGTTTTCCACATTTCACTGAAAACAATTTTAATTTATGGATTTAATATAGGATACCCCACTTTTTCAGAGTCTCACCTAAATATTTATTGTAACCTCAAAATATCATTGACTATCTTTGGCATCAACTCTATTTTTACCTCCTTCTATTTTAATTTCAGCCCTATAGTCGAATATAAAGATTTTGATTTCTATTAAGTCCATACATCTTTAACTTTTTTTTCCTGTTTCTTTACACCTTCCATTTTTAAGATACACCCTTTCAGAATATGGTCTTCCTACTGTGTGGGAAACTTCTGTCAATTTCTCCTTCTTTAACTTCCAGTCATTAGTTTTCTAATGCCAGAAATTTATACCATTAAATCACAAACAGCTTACACAGAAAAGTTAATCATAGAATTGTATTTGCCATTATCCCTAAAGGCTAATGAATTTAATCAGCCATTTCTAATAATATTTGGATAATATAGAAATCTAAGTTGGTATAGAGTGGCTCCAAAATGTGTTTCATGTATCGGTTCAGTTCAGTTCAGTTGCTCAGTTGTATCCAACTCTTTGCGACCCCATGAATCGCAGCACGCCAGGCCTCCCTGTCAATCACCATTTCCTGGAGTTCATTCAGACTCACATCCATCGAGTCGGTGATGCCATCCAGCCATCTCATCCACTATTGTCCCCTTTTATTCCTGCTCCCAATCCCTCCCAGCATCAGAGTCTTTTCCAATGAGTCAGCTCTTCACATCAGGTGGCCAAAGTACTGGAGTTTCAGCTTCAGCATCAGTCCTTCCAAAGAAATCCCAGGGCTGATCTCCTTTAGAATGGACTGGTTGAATCTCCTTGCAGTCCAAGGGACTCTCAAGAGTCTTCTCCAACACCACAGTTCAAAAGCATCAATTCGTCAGCACTCAGCTTTCTTCACAGTCCAACTCTCGCGTCCATGCATGACCACTGGGAAAACCATAACCTTGACTAGACAGACCTTTGTTGGCCAAGTAATGTCTCTGCTTTTGAATATGCTATCTAGGTTGGTCATAACGTTTCTTCCAAGGAGTAAGCATCTTTTTATTTCATGGCTGCAGTCACCATCTGCACTGATTTTGGAGCTCCAGAAAAGTAAAGTCAGCCACTGTTTCCACTGTTTCCCCATTTATTTCCCATGAAGTGATGGGACCAGATGCCATGATCTTAATTTTCTGAATGTTGAGCTTTAAGCCAACTTTTTCACTCTCCACTTTCACTTTCATCAAGAGGCTTTTTAGTTCCTCTTCACTTTCTGCCATAAGGGTGGTGTCATCTGCATGTCTGAGGTTATTGATATTTCTCCCAGCAATCTTGGTTCCAGCTTGTGCTTCCTCCAGCCCAGCATTTCTTATATGTACCCTGCATATAAGTTAAATAGGCAGGGTGTCAATATACAGCCTTGATGTACTCCTTTTCCTATTTAGAACCAGTCTGTTTTTCCATGTCCAGTTCTAACTGTTGCTTCCTGACCTGCACACAGGTTTCTCAAGAGGCAGGTCAGGTGGTCTGGTATTCCCATCTCTCTCAGAATTTTCCACAGTTAATTGTGATCCACACAGTCAAAGGCTTTGGCATAGTTAATAAAGCAGAAATAGATGTTTTTCTGGAACTCTCTTGCTTTTTCGATGATCCAGCGGATGTTGGCAATTTGATCTCTGGTTCCTCTGCCTTTTCTAAAACCAGCTTAAACATCTGGAAGTTCATGGTTCACGTATTGCTGAAGCCTGGCTTGGAGAATTTTGAGCATTACTTTACTAGTGTGTGAGATGAGTGCAGTTGTGTGGTATTTTGAGCATTCTTTGGCATTGCCTTTCTTTGGGATTGGAATGAAAACTGACCTTTTCCAATCCTGTGGCCACTGCTGAGTTTTCCAAATTTGCTGGCACTGGTCAAATAGAGCCGTCATTTTCTTCGTAGGTGAAAACTTCTGAAGAGCTGCTAGCTAGAGAGCATAACATTCAGATTATTGTAGAAGAACAAAGATTTAGAAATTGCTAAGGAAGTTATCTATTGAAAGTGGTAACATTTTAAAAAATGAAGAAAAACTGCTGAGAAGCAATGGATCAAGAAGAGCAAATGATAGAATGTAGTTCCCATCCTAGGTCCAACACTCAAAAATGCTTTCAGAGGATTCAAGCAGTCATAAGAAGCCACAACAGCTAGGAAGATGAACGTAGAAAGAGAGGAAAAGGATGTTATAAGGATGAGACTGTGAGAGAGAGACCCACACACAGAATGATAATCCATTATAAAAACTCAGGACAACTAAGACAACATTTAAAAATTAAAAAGAGAGAAAGCTTACAAAGGGTATTGTGTCTGTGTGCATATTGGCTTTCATCTTCTTTCTTCATAGTCTTACACCTCCCCTCAGGCAAAGATATTACAAGTTTGGGAGTGAAGAGACTGATGTTGAAAGGAACAAAGACTGTTTTTAAAAAGTTACTAAGAAGATTTTTGGAGGAAATTTTTGGTGACTCTGTGTGTTGCCCAACATTTCCTTTGCATTTGGTGTTGACTTTGATTCTGAAAAACTAAGGCATGAGAAGTTTCCAAAAGAGAATTAGTAAGATTAACAGTGAGTCTTACTTCTAAGACTTTGAACTCAGATTTTAGGCGTCGAAAATCAAGGTGAAGAAAATGTTAAGATCTGAATCCCTTTTCTGACTACAAATATCACTGGAATCTGGCATCTACACTGTGGCCAGATAGTCAGAAGTGACCTGCAACAGTATCAGGCGGTATAAAAGCCAAAAATAAGGAAAGACCCACCGGAGAACATTTCCTGGCCGAACTTCTTTTGAGCACTTTTTGAAATAAGGGAAACAAGAAGCAGCAGAGAGAAGGATGAGATGCCTATGCCATGACCCTAAATGGATCATCTGATCCAAATTCCAATATTACAAAGAGGACATGAGTTCCCCCAACCAGTTTTTGAAATAAATAACTATATGCATAAAAATAGTTAGTAGATTTCACAGGATTTCTGAAGTGAAAAGAAAATAAGAGATCATCTGATCAACTTTTGTCTTCCAATGTAATCCTTTTACTGTATCTTTGATAATGAAAACCACGTCTCCATTCGAATATTTCCATTCTGCATTAAACTTCTGTCTTCTGCCAGACTACCAGTTTCTATTCTAAGGCGGCTCCTGTTGTGAACAAGTTTAATCTTGGATTCTGCTTCTCTTTATAACTATTTGTCCTACCTCCCTACTCTGGATGCCATTTCCATTTAAATATTTATACCATGTATAATGCCCTTCCCAAGCTCTTTATTTCCCACACTAACCACTCTTGAATCATGATGAGTACCTATATATTTTCCTTTGTAGATTTCTCCCCATCTCTGGATTCTTCAGATTCAGTTAGTTGAACATGAGAAATGAAAATTTTAAAAAGAGTGAGACTGCTGTTGAGTTAGTAGTAAGCATTAAAGAGTGAAATAATGATACTATGACAAAATTGGTTGAGAAAAGCACAGTGACAGCTGGATAGTAAATTATCATGTAAAATTGCAGTTAGTGTAGACAGCAAGCCACATCATAGATAGTGTTAAACCACCATTGGGAAGATTGAATCTAGAACCAGGGGTTCAAGAATACACGGAGCGGGAAGTGAACAAGGACTGTTTGTCCGGACAACCAGAGTGAGGAGAGTGGGTGATGGAGGACACATTCTAAAACCTCCAGTAAATCAGTTTAGATTCAGGGATTACTTTTTTTTAAATGGTGTGGGGGAATTAAAATTGTACAGAATAGATGTGGAAAATGATTCTGACTATTGGTTCTTTTTAACAAGGTAAATGTTTCTTTTTTCCCTACATTTTGTAAATTATACATATGCATTGAAAAACTCAAAATTGAAAAAAAAAAAAACTCAATGGGAATAGGAAAAATTACCTGGAATCACTCTACCATGAGAAAATCATAGTCACCATTTGGTGATTATTTTCTTTAGCACATCTCTTTTTGCACATGTGCACATACAGAAACATGAACCCATTATGTTACTCATTTGGGTCATATCAAACACAGTATTTTCTATGAACACTAACTTTTCAAACTTTTTTAATGAACATCCCTCTTCCTCTTGTTTTCTATCCTTTTGTCCCCTCTTCGTTAGGTGATCTATGTTATAAACTTCATGTGTAACTTTCCATGTATGTTTTCATGCTCAAGCTCATATATACATATGAGAGTTTTGAAGTTATGAAGGTAACATTATATTATCTACATGTTTGTGCAACTTGATGTTTTTCTTTTGACTCCTCCAGTTCACTTGGTGGGGCTGTAATCCATTCTTTTTTTTAATGGTTGTATAATACCCCATGGTAGGAGTGTATTACAATCGAACTATTCTCCTACTGAATGATATTTGCTTTGTTTCATCCTTTTGCTATGATAAATGTGAATAATCATCTTTGTATATTTAGCCTTCCTCACTGACACTTTTATTACCGTTTCCCAGGGGTAATTTCCCAGGAGTGGAATTGCTTTGGGACATACACATTTTAAAATTTTTAATAGACACTGCCAGATGGCTTTTCCAAATGCCTGCAACAATTCACATTTCCACCTTTTTCCCCTATATCCCTGCCAGTAGTGGATGTTATTACTGTTTCATTTCTAGCAGTGATAGCATGTATTACTATACTCTGCATTTTTTAAATTACTAGTAAACTGCCTATTCATATCTTTGATTGTCTTTATTATATCCCTGTGTATTTGGATTTCAATAAAGGTAATTTAATCCATATTTTGCATCATTAGGAATATATGTCATATGTGAAGTAAAATTGTTAAATATGCTGTTTATAATAATCATTTTATGATTCTCTGATATCATTTAATCTTGAGGCAACTGGAGAGTCTATCAAAGTCTATCAACATCCCAGAATCAGGGGCAGACAGTCTTAAGGGAATGCATTCACTAGTAGAAAGCTGATGCTAAAATAGTGTCTGTTCTGTGGGATACATAAACGTTTAAATCTAATATGTGTTTGGGTTAGAGGATTTAAGATAAAAGGAAGCAACTGCACAGGTGGTAGGTGAATGTGGCTGGACTCAGTACTCCAACACAAAATGCCCAGATGCTGAGAGGGAGATCCATTGAACATTCAACAGAACTGGTTGGCATGAAGGGTCTCCCCAAAGCTAAGGTGAGAAAATGCAGACATTCTGATATAGAGAGTGCACATCTGTGCCAGAGGTGGCTTTTCAAGGCCTACTTCTAGTCACCCCAATTCAAAGCCAACACTTCTCAGTGTGACTCCCGACCGCCTGAGTCTCAGGACGATCATCTGACTTCTCAACTCCAAGGAAGTATTGTTTTCCATTACCATGCAGATGGCTATTTGCAAAATAGCTAGGATTTGCTTTGGGTCAAATGTTAGGCTGGGTTATCTTTCTTCTGAACCTCTTATCCGTTTGCGTGTTAACTGTAAATTCTTACCGATTACTGAATTCATGTATTTTTGATTCAGTCCAAAAGTGAATTTTTCAAAATCAGTTTGACCATCTGACTTCCACAACAGGGATAAAATGCCTTTCATAACACTTATGGGAGTGCCTTAGGATTCCTTCAACTTCAGTAATTTAAATATGTCTAAACATATTGATTTTATACTCAGTTTGACAGAATTTTAAGAAGGGAAATAAAAGTAAAGCAACTGTGAAAATAAATTGGATTTAAAAAGAAAAGCCTCCTTCCTTACATTACATATTTTGACTATAAGTTTGAAAATGTGCTTTCACAAGCAGATCCCCTGGGTGAAGGGTAGAAAACACAGGAACAAGGCATTTAAGGAAATAGTCTGATCCGTCATTAGTGGACTGCTAAGTTATACTACAGTCCACTGGGACACAGAGAGTCAGACAGGACTGAGCACACACACACCCACACATGAGTTACACTGATACAAGCCTGCCCCCCAACCCCAGGATGACAGGCTTAAAAATAAAACGCAGTATGCTAGATATGCCAAGAGACTGTAAAATGGATTCTTCCAGCATGAGCTTATAGGAGTAGAAACAGACCAGTTGAGAGAAAAGTTTCACTCAATAAGATTAAATAAGGGAGCTGGGCCGGGTGGTGTTTTTCGCTTTGGGCCGGGTGAGGACTCTACCCACAGAGGCTACCTTGAGGGGCAAAGTAATACAGCAGCCCTGGGGCTGAGGCGAAGGCAGTACCAGTGAGGCAGAGAATATTCTCACTAAAGCTGCTGAGAATCCCATTGCCAGAGGATAATATGTAAAGCAGACTCCAGTGCTCGCTTCCTCTGGGACAACAGCTGAATTGGAAATGACAGATGATAAATGGGCCTTGGGCTACCAGGATAAAGCCCTTCCCCTAGGACCGGCCCCACTCTCCCACTTCTGGCATCTCAGCCTAGAGGAGTATAAACTGGGAGAACAGGTAAGTAAATGGAGTCACGGTTTGGTGTTACCAGCAGGGAAGCCAAACTAGAGGTTCAGGAGATTAAAGGGAAACCTGGCGTGCTGCAGTCCAGGCGGTTGCAAAGACTCAGACATGACGGAGCTACTGAGGAACAACCAATGACTCTGACAGTAACTGTGAAGTTTACTTGACTGCAAAGTTGGAGGAACAGTTCACACAGGACTGCCTTCACTTCTGACTCTGGCTGCAAACTTGGGGTCCCTAGGGCCACTTTCACTTCTATCTGGTCACAAATCTGGGGGTCCCCAGGGACTCTCTCAGCTTTGATAATTCATCAGAACAGTGCACAAAACTCAGGAATGTGCCATACGTAAGATTACAGTTCTTGTTGTTGTTAGTAACAAAAGGATACAAGTTAGAGCCCACCAAAGGAAGAGATGCAAAGGGCAGACTTGGACCTGGGAGTTCCAAACGTGAAGGTGCTGTGTGCTCAGTGGCACATTACTCTTCTGGCATCGGTGCGGTGGCAGTGAACGCAGAGTATTGACAACACAGGGAGCTCCCCTCACTTTGGGGCCCAGGGATTTTGAATCACGGCTCGTGTGGTAGAGTTGAATCTCTGGCCCCTTCCCTGCTGGAGGTCAGGCTGATGTCACCTGGCTCAGAGTTCCAACCTTCTAACCATGGTTGTCTTTCTGGCTTGGCCATCCCAATCCTAAGACTATTGATGTGACCTTGCCCACACTGAGTCATCTGGTTAGTATAAGCTATCACGTGTGATCCAGAGGTACACCATGAATATCAAAGATGCTTCAATCACCTGGAAAATTCCAGGGGATCTTTAAACCCTTGGACTCTCCCAGGAGTGAGGGGATTGGGGGCTCAAAAGACTAGACTTCTCTTTGCATGCATGCATGCACAGTTGCTTCAGTCATTTCTGACTCTTTGCTACCCTATGCACTGTAGCCCGCCAGGCTCCTCTGTCCCTGGGATTCTCCAGGCAAGAATACTGGAGTGGATTGCCGTACCCTGCTCCAGGGAACCTTCCTAACCCAGGGGTTAAGCCTGCCTCTCCTGCACTGCAGGTGGATTCTTTACCATTTGAGCCGCCAGGGCCCCCTAGACTTCTCTATTCTTCACTACACAGATGTTATTTTAAAGCATGTTCTTGGAACAACACCGCTTTTGTGAAATGTGACTAAAAGTGATTAGGAAATCCAAATACAGGGAAAGAGCCCAGTGAGAGAATATGAAAAGTCAGTAGGAGGATGGATAGTTGCTTATGATTATTTACTCTTTTCTTTTGTTGTTTATTTTGTTTTTAAACTTTCTAAAAATTTATTTTATTGAAGTATAGTTGATTTACAATGTTGTGTTAATTTCTGGTATACAGCGAAGTGATTCAGTTTCATATATATGTTCTTTTTCATATTTTTTCCCTTATGGTTTATTAGAGAATATTGGATATAGTTCCCTGTGCTATACAGTAGGACCTTGTTTTTCTATCCATTCTATATATAACAGTTTGCATCTGCTAATCCCAAACTCTCAATCCGTCCTTCCCCCAACCCCTTTCTCTTGTCACCACAAACCCATTCACTACGTCCGTGAGTCTCTTTCTGTTGCGTACGTAAGTTGATTTGTGTCACATTTTAGATTCCACATATAAGTACTATCGTATGGTATTTGTCCTTCTCTTTCTTACTTACTTCACCTAGTATAATAATCTCTAGGTCCTTCCATGTTGCTTCAAACAGCATGACTTCATTCTTTTGTATGGCTGAGTAGTATTCGTGTGTGTGTGTGTGTGTGTGTGTGTGTGTGTGTGTATCGTATCTTTTTTATCTGTTGATGGACATTTAGGTTGTTTTCATGGTTTGGTTATTGTAAATAGTGCCACTATGAACATAAAGATGATTATATTTTTTATTTTAAAATTTATTTTATTGAAGTGGTTGATTTACCATGTGTTAGTTTCTGGTGTACAGCAAAGTGATGCAGTGAGGCACATATATATATGTGTGTGTGTGCAAATATATATACATATTTTCTTTATCATGGTGTTTTGATTACATACTCTTGATTGAGTTCTCTCCTCAATACACCTGTTACGTAAGAAAGATGGGCATATTTTGAACCTGGTTTATGCAAAATCGAAGTCCAGTCCCTCTCCATTATGTCCTGTGGTGATACTTGATGGTTTTCTGCAGAGAGGAAATTACAGTTTCAGTTTGAAGACTGAATCAAATTCTGTGTGCTGCGTTTGCCATATCCATGATAGAAAACTTTCTCCAGTGCGTCTGAATGTTTCATTATGTAAATTCATTATAGGACCTCACTATTGTGAAAACTTTATAAATAATTCATAGGCTCTTCTAAACTAGCAACAAAAACTGGATTAACAATGTTTCAGTATAAACTACTTTAAAAGCTATTTTACTACAGTAAACTTTAAAAAGAGAATTGTATTAACACTGTGAAGGAGATATGATATTGCTTTTGTCACTCTGCTCCTAGCCTGAATATCAATATTATAGTATTAAAAGAAGTTGAATAAGTCAGAAAGCCAATTTGCAAAACAGTGCTAAAGAATTATGTTAGCAAATTCATTTCGTCATGTAAGAAAATGATAACAGACTGCTCCCATGTGAAAAGTATACTTTCCCTTCATGTAGGGACAGAGTTGAGAGAGGGAAAGATTGCTTTCATTTGATGTTTTCATATTCTGTTTTAGAAAAATCTTTGAGCCATTAATATTCATTTATGTTGGAAAAATTTGAGTGGTTTTTTAATTAGTCATTTTAATACATAATTACCCAACAACATGATTTTGACATTGAAAGTAAAAGTTGTTAAAGTATGAATTTCGTATTACAAAGGAAAATAGATTGGAGTTCTTAGGTCTTTTGCTGGCTTATCCAATAATAGGATACTTGAAACTATGTCTTTAACTGATCCAGGAAAGGCATTTATTTTAAAAAGAAAATCCCAAGTTTATTTTAATCTTCCCCTTTACTGCAAACTTCACCTACCACTTTCTTTTTCACCTCTCATTGTCCTCTGTCCTCATCCTCTACTTTTATATCAATTCCAGTGACTTGTCTACCCTCCTCTGTGTGTTCCTGTGTAAGAAATGACATTTTTAGGACACTTCCCGTTTATCCTCCTTCCTGTTTAAAGTATTTACCTCTTCTCATTGGTGCAAATGGATTAAATTATCTATTCCAGATAATCATGTTTGAATTTTAAGAAGGACTTATTTTCTGAAAATAGTGGACCTCCTCAAAATGCTAGAAACTTCATATACTAGTTGAATTTTTAAGAGAACAGAATCACTCTTCCTGTGTGGAGCGTACTTGATTTCCCACTCATCTGAGCATTTCTATGAGACAGAAGAGGCAAAGTTTAAAAAGCCAGGCACTGCCTTGTTTTACAGCTCCAGCACTTACTAACTATGCGACCAAGTGAAATTTAGGCTTGTTATGCTTAATAAGGTTACCTGCCTCATAGGTGTGTAGTAAGGATGAAATGAGATAATGTATGTAAAGTGCTTCTCCTGATGTTCCCCTCAAGCTATTACAATGATCATTATTCATGTTTTATCTGGAAGTACTTGGGAATACTAATGAATAGAACAGAATTCATTCTTACTTTCCAAGTTCAAAAAACACCTTTGTTGGTCTGGTTCAACTTGCCCAGGTTAAATGATTACCAGATTGGTGCCACCGAAAGCAGCATGTGATTTGTGTTTTCTCGTCTGGCAGCCAGGGGTCTGGCTGCAGGGTTTTCTTACTAGCTGCAGCGAATTGTGCTCTGCATAATAGGATAGGCTGATTGCTGATTGGGATGCTTGGTGCGTGCTTGCCAGCCTGAAGGGAATCACACTGTTTTCTATCCAGTGAAAGGTAAAATTAGCTTTAGTATCGGAGCTTGCATTATAAAGAACAGCACAGCTACTCACCCTGCCTCTTATTCCTGGCGTATGTTAAACAAGTACTTAAATATCTCTGTTTCTGGTCCCAGTGCAAGTTTTAGTGTCTGTTCTTTGCCCAGTTCAGATTAATGTAAGAGTCATACAATTAACTTATAATGTAAATAGTGCCTAATTATTTTCAGATAAATGTATGTACTGTGGCGACACAAATACAGTCATTGCAAATACCATGAACTATTTTAGTGACAGATATTCACTCTCTTCCTAATCTCATGGTGGTGAAACAGCTGAATTCCCAGCCTTGCTTCACTTCACTGGATCAATATACAATATTCCCAGAAAGGCACTTACACATAAGTTGTTTTCCCCATTTAATTATCCTATAAATGTGATAATGGCTGCCTTGAAAATTTGACTTAGAAACATATAGGAAAAGAGAAAATGTTTGAGAAATTTTCCTACTTTCCTGGCATGGACTTGACCATTAAAAGTGAGTACAAGTGAGGAGTTCGGGGATTAGACATTAGGTTCTTGAGCCATTCTGTAGCCCTGTTGCCTGAGAGGATATCCTATTCCTAGTGAGCCCAGTAAAGAATATCTATTGAATATGATGATGCCTTACCATTCAATAGCTATTTTCAGGTTAGTTGACTGATATTTCTCTGACACTGATGAAATTCCTTACCAACAGAGCTCAGAACATGGTGTGACTTCTTGGGAGCTGTGATTGTTAGGAGCAGCAGCTCTCTTCAGAGCAATTGTTAAATATTTCAGCTACTTTCAGAAAATCAGACTAAAACACAGTTCACTGTTCTTTAAGTAGTGTAGGCTCTTTCCATGCCTTCATTTTTCTGTTGGAACCACAGCATTCCAAAAGGAGATTAAAATGCAACATATTATATTATTATACGGCAGGGGTAGAGATAGTTATTTCTTCCTTAAAGAAGAATGTAAACAGAGGAGAAAATGTAAGTAAGTCCATAAAAATAAAACTTTATTTCTGATAGAATGTTCCTAATATAATGAAACACATACAAAATTAATGTTTTGGCTCCATCGATAAATGGTTTAATTGTGAAAAACCTAATTGTAGCAGTCTAATGGAATATATTTATAACACTGGGTAGACAAACCCGTTGAGAGGTACATTAGGTTTTCTCATCCTTATTCAGAAGGAAAACTTTTAACTCTTCTGGTGACTCTGGTTCCATTCCAGCCCTCAGTAGATTATTGATTTTTAATTTTTTAAAATGCCTTTTTTTTTTTTTTTTGCCTTGATGTACTGACTCATGAAATTTTGCACTTATCTGTCCCTAAATTAGCCTCTTGGGCTTAAAACCTAACCAATGGTTGTGTTTTGTGGCGAATCTCAGGCTTGCATTTCATTCGCATACCCTGTTCTCCTTACTATCACGCTCAGAATTAGGAGGTAAGATTCAGGTTTCTGGTTTCCTTTTCAAGAGTAAAAGGGATAAAATGGTACTTATGCTAAAGTGCCAGGAAGATATTGAGGGAGAAATAATTTGGTGTTCACTATTCATTTATTTTGTGAAGTGAAAGACCAGGTATCTACAACCAGGTATCTGTCTCAGAGTCAGAGAGATAGGGGTTCTAGCCCCAGCTCTGCTACTCACTGCTCCATGACCAGGACAAGTTACGTAATTCTCCTAAGTCTCACTTTCTTCACATGAGAAGGAAATAATTTTTTCAACTTTTTAGGGTTCTGAGAGAAGTAACTGAGAGATTGTTGTAAAATGCATTATAATGTACCTACTCAATTAATCACTGTAAGTGAAAAAACAAAATGTACCCTCTACCCCTAGCAAATGAAGCCCTTACTGTCGAAGATATCAAAAATGAACCCCATGGCACTACAATCTCGTAATAATGAATCAGAAAAACAATGCTGCGAATAAACTGGGGGTGGGGCAGAATACATTGTCTTTCATACGGTAGGCATGTAATGTTTCCCTGTTAAATGAATGAATAAGCCGAGTAACAGATGAACTAAGTCTTGCAATGCTAACTAGCTATCCTCAATTTGTCGGAGAAGACTAATGTATTTCAGGCCCAGAATTCTGTAAACCAATTGGTGTGCCTTGCTATTTCTGGCAAAATACTTAAAGTTTTTACTTTACACAAAAATGCCAGTTCCCAGAAGTGTCTGTGTAGTTTCTTCAGGCCTTGAAGAGCACGTTACTGCACACACTGGCCACTTACTCTACAGCTACAAAGAAAGTGAGGAAACCCCAGAGCAATCCCTTAGGCAGCCGAGAGGGAAGCCAAGGAATAGAGCAGCTGTAGTTTTCCAAAAGGAATGAAAACAATTCACTTTTTAATTTCAAAAAAAGAAAGAAAAGAAATGGCACTATAATTTTTATCTGAACTAACTGTGCAGGTTAATTTTGGTTGTAAGATGAAATAGATAAAGATTCAATAAACCTGAAGACATAACAAAACTACCTCCACAAACCCATTTGTCTACATTTTTATTTTCAAAGGAATTTCTTCAATGAGACTGGATTCGTCTTCACAAATTTCATTCCTCCTGTAGAGAACTTCTACTGCCTACCTAATTATCCATTTACTCTAATAATAGGTCTTCTATTTTTGCTCAGTTGAAACAGTTCTTTCATGCTGAACAATGTTTTTTTTTTTAAGTATATGATTTAGTTCTATTGGCTTCTAATGTTAGATTTATGTAATATTCCTTATGAACAAAAGCATCACACTGAAAGGGCAGAAACCATCTAATGAGGATCCTTGAGCTGTAGCAAGGATCACTGCCACATGCTCTGCTCACTTGCGCCCTCCTTTGCACTCCTCAGGGGTTTCTGCCTCAGCTCCCTCTAAACTGTTGGCTTTCATTACATGAGGGGTCAGAGTGATGTCTCTTCTCAACACCTCCTGAACAGCTTCTGTTCTGTGCTTGAAGCTTTCATTTCTTTGAAGCCTCTGTGTACCGTTTCTACTTGACCAACACCACAGGGAGTTGAATTATCAAAGAATCACTCCCTTTTGAGAATTATTAAAGAAAAACCTCCCTTTCTGAGATAAAATAACAGATGCAATGAGTTTCCCATTCACTCTATGGGATACTAAACAACGTCAAATTGAATTCTCTGCTGTGCGAGGTTTGGAGTGGATTTTTTTCAGCTGTGGATGGACAGCGCCCTTCCACCTAATGCCAATGGAGGCAAATCTCCTGGTCCATTCTCTTGTTGTCTCTGGACTCTTCTGAATGCCAGAGTGCCTTCTCTCTCTGTCCAGGACATTCCTGATCCATTCCCTGTGGTTCATCATCAATACACTCCAGTGCTCCCTGTCAGCAGGATTAATGTCTTATTAAAAAGGGCTAGAGGAAGGGTATGTCTTGTGCTGTACCATACCATTTGTTAAAATAAACAAGTATTGACACAAATGGCTGCAAAGTGTTGCGTAGGTTTTTTTTTTTTCCTCGTACAGTGACTTATATTTGAATATAGTTTTGAAAAACAAAGAGGAAAAGACACTGATTTGTTCAGGGTTCATTCTATGTCAAGTATTTGTTATCTCCTTTAATCATCACCACATTCCTGTAAGATAGATGTTTGTAGGTCACACTTTACAGAAGAGAAAGGGGCTCCAGGGCAGGGAAGAACTTGCCTGATGTCACACACTGGAAAGAGTCAATGCCTAACCAAGTTTTCTGGACATTCCTCTTCTGTGCCCATTTAGGTGACTCTTCCCTTATACTAACATCATTCCAGAGGTGGAAAGATAATTCTATCTTATAAAATTCAAACATTATGAAACCAGATTCTTGGTTATGATCTGCAAATCTGGAAAGAGAAGAACATGAATCCTATAGGTAAGAATGCTGTGTTCATTCTTCTGTTAAGAATAGAATAAAAGTTGAGGACTCAGACCAAAGAGTAAAGTTGGTTTTGTTCTCAGAACATTTCACTGCAAATTGGGTTAAATAATGAATGAGAATCAGCTCTTTGGTATTTTCTTAGGAAATATGAGCACCTGTTTAATATTCTGAGGTAGTGGTTAAAGTGAGCATGTACACACACACACACAATACATTAGAGGGACACATTGTATAGAGTGCTGAATCCCCCAGTATCTCCAAACTCCACTCACAGGGAGTGGTAATTATGAATTTTAAATATAAAGGCTGATGATCTGGATCATTTTCTGGTGCTACTAGATGACTGACTTTAGAAAAATCATGTGGCATCTTAGCAAGATTTTTCCTTTTATTGTAAGTGGAGATGATATAACTCATAGAAGATGTATGTATATCGAATTGAATGCATGTATTTGTAAGCAATAGAAATCCCAACTCAAAAAGGAAATTTTATCCTCATAGAATGTAATGTTCCAAGAGAAGTTCTGGCTTGAGATATAACTTAATCTAGGACTTCATCAAGATCGTCAGGATTCATTTCTAGGATCTGGTTCCTTCTTATCTTGACACAAAACTCAAATATAAAAGTGGCTGCTAAGTCACTTCAATTGTGTCCGACTCTGGGCGACCCCATAGATGGCAGCCCTCCAGGCTCCCCTGTTCCTGGGATTCTCCAGGCAAGAACACTGGAGTGGGTTGCCATTTCCTTCTCCAGCGCATGAAAGTGAAAAGTGAAAGTGAAGTCGCTCAACCGTGTCGGACTCCTCGCGACCCTGTGGACTGCAGCCCACCAGGCTCCTCCATCCATCGGATTTTCCAGGCAAGAGTACTGGAGTGAGGTGCCATCGCCTTCTCCGATATAAAAGTGGGCCTTTGGCAAATATTGACTACAGTGGTTTCAAGCTCCAAATCCATATGCCCAGCGGAGAACATGTGAATTTATGCCCCAGAATTTTCACAATGGGTACTGAGGCTTGTTCTTATTGAACTGATTTATACTGCATGCATGCATGCATGCATGCTAAGTTGCTTCAGTCGTGGCCGACTCTTTGTGGTCCTATGGATTGTATGTAGCCTGCTAGGCTCCTCTGTCCATGAGATTCTCTGGGCAAGAATGCTGGAGTGGGTTGCCATGCCCTCCTTGATTTATATCACATAAATTAAGTCACTTCAGTCATGTCCGACTCTGTGCTACCCTGTGGACTGTAGCCTGCCAGGCTCCACTGTCCTTGGGATTCTCCAGGCAAGAATGCTGGAGTGTGTTGCCATGCTCTCCTCCAGGGGATCTTCCTGACCCAGGGATGAAATTTGTGTCTTTTTATGTCTGCTGCATTGGCAGCAGGTTCTTTACCACTAGCACCACCTGGGAAGCCCCTTATATTGCATGTTCATCCCTTCATCAATTGCTGTTGACAGTCAATAAGATGGTCTGCGCGGCTTCAGCCATTACATTCTTAAGAGAAGACTGGACCGAAGATATACATTTTGGAGTTATTAGCATGTGGAGGATATTTAAACTTGTGGGCTTAGATAGAATTACCAAGGGTGTGTAGATAGAGGAGAGTGCTTTAGTACTAAGAGGTTGAGAGATGGAAAACAAAAAAGGATAGCAAGTAGGAGCAATCAAATGAGCTATGATAAAAAATCAGGAGAATATGTTATTCTGAAAGGTAATTTTTTTCTTTTTTTGGAAGAGAATGGTTAACTGAGTCAACTATTAGGAATAGATTAAGCAAGAGTAATTTCAATAACTGAGATGCAAAGAGGAGGTTAAAAATTGATGACATTGAAACCAATGATTAAAGTGAAATACTACGAACAAAGCTAGTGGAGGTGATGGAATTCCAGTTGAGCTATTTCAAATCCTGAAAGATGATGCGGTTAAAGTACTGCACTCAATATGCCAGCAAATTTGGAAAACTCAACAGTGGCCACAGGACTGGAAAAGGTCAGTTTCCGTTCCAGTCCCAAAGAAAGGCAATGCAAAAGAATGCTCAAACTACCGCACAATTGCATTCATCTCACATGCTAGTAAAGTAATGCTCAAAATTCTCAAAGCCAGGTTTCAGCAATACGTGAACTGTGAAATTCCAGGTGTTCAAGCTGGTTTTAGAAAAGGCAGAGGAACCAGAGATCAAATTGCCAACATCTGCTGGATCATCCAAAAAGCAAGAGAGGTCCAGAAAAACATCTATTTCTGCTTTATTGACTATGCCAAAGCTTTTGACTGTGTGGATCATAATAAACTGTGGAAAATTCTTCAAGAGATGGGAATACCAGACCACCTCACCTGCCTCTTGAGAAACCTATATGCAGGTCAGGAAGCAACAGTTAGAACTAGACATGGAACAACAGACTGGTTCCAAATAGGAAAAGGAGTACATCAAGGCTGTATATTGTCACCCTGCTTATTTAACTTCTATGCAGAGTACATCATGAGAAACGCTGGACTGGAAGAAACACAAGCTGGAATCAAGATTGCCGGGAGAAATATCAATAACCTCAGATATGCAGATGACAACACCCTTATGGCAGAAAGTGAAGAGGAACTAAAAAACCTCTTGATGAAAGTGAAAGGAGAGAGTGAAAAAGTTGGCTTAAAGCTCAACATTCAGAAAACGAAGATCATGGCATCTGGTCCCATCTCTTCATGGGAAATAGATGGGGAAACAGTAGAAACAGTGTGAGATTTATTTTGGGGGGCTCCAAAATCAGTGCAGATGGTGACTGCAGCCATGAAATAAAAAGACGCTTACTCCTTGGAAGAAAAGTTATGACCAACCTAGATAGCATATTCAAAAGCAGACATTACTCTGCCAACAAAGGTCCATCTAGTCAAGGCTATGGTTTTTCCAGTGGTTACGTATGGATGTGAGAGTTGGACTGTGAAGAAAGCTGAGCACCGAAGAATTGAAGCTTTTGAACTGTGGTGTTGGAGAAGACTCTTGAGAGTCCCTTGGACTGCAAGGAGATCCAACCAGTCCATTCTGAAGGAGATCAGCCCTGGGATTTCTTTGGAGGGAATGATGCTGAAGCTGAAACTCCAGTACTTTGGCCACCTCATGTGAAGAGTTGACTCTTTGGAAAAGACTCTGATGCTGGGAGGGATTAGGGGCAGGAGCAGAAGGGGACGACAGAGTATGAGATGGCTGGATGGCATCCCTGACTCGATGGACGTGAGTCTGAGTGAACTCCGGGAGATGGTGATGGACAGGGAGGCCTGGCGTGCTGCGATTCATGGGGTTGCAAAGAGTCGGACACGACTGAATGACTGAACTGAACTGAACTGAGTGGGAGCAAAAGCTTGATTGAAGTGGGTTTATAAGAAAAGAGAGGTGAGAAATTGGAGAAAGGAAGAAGAGAGAAACCTTTCATGGAATATTGCTGCAAAAATGGGCAAAGTAATTAGAATAATGGGCTTCCCTGGTGGCTCAGAGTGTAAAGAATCTGCCTGCAATGCAGGAGATCCAGGTTCAATTGCTGGGCTAGGAAGATCTCCTGGAGAAGAGAATGGCTACCCACTCCAGTATTCTTCCCTGAAGAATCCCATGGACAGAGGAGCCTGATGGGCTACAGTCCATTGGGTCGTGAAGAGTTGGATACAGTTGGGCGACTAACACTACCAGTACTACTAATCAGAGTAATAGCTGGCAAAGAAAATGGAATCATAAAAATATTTTTCTAAGATAAGAAAGATAAAACTATATTTAATTGATGGTAAAAACTATTTGGTAAGAATGTAAAGTTAATGATGAAGAAGAGGAGGATTGCTTTATTAATGTGATAAAGGAGGTAAGAAAAGATGGGGTCTTGCAGAGGAGTTGGCTTTGAGCAGCAGCATGGAAAATTCACCTGTCCCAACTGGAGAGAAGACAAGAAAGGGGCAGGTACTGATGTACAGTTGGTTAGAGGCAGTGGCCGGGATCTATGGAAGTCTCCTTCTGACTATTTCAGTTTCTTGCTACTGCTGCTGCTAAGTCGCTTCAGTCATGTCCAACTCTGTGTGACCCCATAGATGGCGGCCCACCAGGCTCCGCCATCCCTGGGATTCTCCAGGCAAGAACCCTGGAGTGGGTAGCCATTGCCTTCTCTGTCAGTTTCTTGGTGATCTTATAATCATGAGAATGGGGCAGACATTATTGGGAGTTTGTAGAGAAGGGATAGAAAATGAAATTGTTTCTTATTTTGTTTTTAGGACAACCCTAGGAATGTAAAGGGTGAAGAATATGATTCCCAAGTGGCATTTTAAGGGCCCACTGGCAGCTATTTTTAAGTGCATGGGGATGACCCAGAGAGATGTTATGGGGAGGGAGTTGAGAGGGGGGTTCATGTTTGGGAACGCATGTACACCCATGGTGGATTCATGTCAATGTATGGCAAAACCAATACAGTATTGTAAAGTAAAATAAAGTAAAAATAAAAATTAAAAAAGAAAAAAAAAGAATTTAAATTGAGTCCACTTGGCTTAGTTGAATGTTTATCCAAGTCCCTGTTAGCTTCTTGGGTACAGGACTGGAGCTGACAGAGCTGGATTTAGCAAGGCTATGGTATTAGCCGTATAGATGAGTGGGAAAAAGACAGGGAAATCAAGGGAGGAGGAGGAGCAAGGATTTGATGCCATTTTCTTGGCTTAAATGATGGTCTTCTCTTCCTAAAGTTTCTGCAACAATCTCTTGAATGACTTTTACCTACATCCTGCTTCTCTCAAATCCCTTCTCTATGCTACAGCAGGAGTGATTTTTCTGAAGAACAAATTTGGAATACTCCTTTACTTAACACCATTTAATGGATCTCCACTGCCCTCAGGATGAAGTCTGATGTTCTTAATGTGTTTTCTGCAGATCTTTATGATCTGGTATTGCTTATTTTCTTAGGCCTCATTTCTTTCCACTTCTCATTATTCTTGAATTCAACCAGATATTAAAGAACTTTAGTTTTCATGCTCTTTCTAGCCTCTGGAACAATCTCTCATTTCCATACTCTTCTCCTGAGTAGCTCCCAATTTTCTTCCAGATTCAACTAAAGTATAGATTCACCCCCGTGGTTTTCTCTGCAGTACCAAGGCTATTTGTGGTTCTCTGCTATCATTTGTTTTTACTCATAAGCTTTCTTTTGAAGAATATTTTTGCCCTATTTAAAAATGGAGAAAAAAGAAAACCTAAGCATACAGGTAAATCCTTTCATTTTGTATTACAGAGTACATGGTTCTATACCTAGACCCCTCTGATGATCAGAACTCTATAGCTTCCTCAGAGAACTTTTAATGTTAGGGTGGAGGGGAGATAGATCAAATAAATAATTATTAAATCATGCAGGAGGTACAATATTAGACATGTACAATGTGTAGGTTATAATTCTAGTTTATCACCTGTTGTTCTCATGTGTTTTGATCAAACTGCGGTGTAAACTCTGTGCACAATGTGCTTTTTAGTTTCCTTTGCGTCTTCTCTCATTTCTGCTTAATGTCTAGCACTGGGTTTCTCTCATACTAGGACTTCAATAAAACTGATAGCACAAGGCTTATCTACTGCTTTCCATTTCCTATAAAACAAATATTGTATGGCTATGCCTAACAAGAAAAGTTAAGTACTTTTTGAATCAGAATGCTTCTAAGCATGTTAAAAATTATAAAAATTAATTTGAAGAAAATTCTTGGACTTGAAGGGGGGAGGAGTCTAATACTGAGCTATATCCTCCAAATGTACTTTATTTATACTATCTAATTTAAAAATCACTGTGCTCAATTCTGTCCTTATTGTTATCAATACAATTTTGCAGAAAAGAGTGCTAAAGTACAGAGATTTTAAAGAAACTTTCAATACCACAGAGCGAAAAAGTTATGGAGTTGGGGTTTGAATCCCAGCAGCCTAAAGAGATACACGTGTGTGCGTGCATGTTCAGTTGTGTGACTGAGTCTTTGCGAACCCATGGACTGCCAGGTTCCACTGTCCATGTGATTTTTCAAGCAAGAACGCTGAAGTGGGTTGCCATTTCCTCCTCCAGGGGATCTTCCCAACCCAGGAATCAAACACACGTCTCCTGCATTGGCAGGCAGATTCATTATCATTGAGCTACCTAAGAAGCCCAACATAAAGGCACACATTTAACCAAATTACTATAGTCTTCCCATTGAACTCCTTCAGGTCCCAGGCAACAGACCAAAACAATTTTAAGGTCCTTTTTTGTTTTAGAGTTACTTTTTTTTTTTTTTAATTCAGAATGATTATTTCTGGTTAGAAGCAGAGACATTTTCTCATATTTCGTATAGCACTCATTTTTACCACATGCTTGATATTAAAATAATTATAATGCACATGATCATATTTTCTCACACTTCTTTTTTTTGGATTTATTTATTTATTTTATGTATTATTTTTTTTAATTTTAAAATCTTTAATTCTTACATGTGTTCCCAAACATGAACCCCCCTCCCACCTCCCTCCCCATAACATCTCTGTGGGTCATCCCCATGCACCAGCCCCAAGCATGCTGTATCCTGCGTCAGACATAGACTAGTGATTCAATTCTTACATGATAGTATACATGATAGAATGCCATTCTCCCAAATCATCCCACCCTCTCCCTCTCCCTCTGAGTCCAAAAGTCCATTATACACAGCTGCGTCTTTTTTCCTGTCTTGCATACAGGGTCGTCATTGCCATCTTTCTAAATTCCATATATATGTGTTAGTATACTGTATTGGTGTTTTTCTTTCTGGCTTACTTCACTCTGTATAATCGGCTCCAGTTTCATCCATCTCATCAGAACTGATTCAAATGAATTCTTTTTAACGGCTGAGTAATACTCCATTGTGTATATGTACCACTGCTTTCTTATCCATTCATCTGCTGATGGACATCTAGGTTGTTTCCATGTCCTGGCTATTATCAACAGTGCTGCGATGAACATTGGGGTACATGTGTCTCTTTCAATTCTGGTTTCCTCAGTGTGTATGCCCAGCAGTGGGATTGCTGGGTCATAAGGTAGTTCTATTTGCAATTTTTTAAGGAATCTCCACACTGTTCTCCATAGTGGCTGTACTAGTTTGCATTCCCACCAACAGTGTAGGAGGGTTCCCTTTTCTCCACACCCTCTCCAGCATTTATTGCTTGCAGATTTTTGGATCGCAGCCATTCTGACTGGTGTGAAGTGGTACCTCATTGTGGTTTTGATTTGCATTTCTCTGATAATGAGTGATGTTGAGCATCTTTTCATGTGTTTGTTAGCCATCCGTACGTTTTCTTTGGACAAATGTCTATTTAGTTCTTTGGCCCATTTTTTGATTGGGTCGTTTATTTTTCTGGAATTGAGCTGCATAAGTTGCTTGTATATTTTTGAGATTAGTTGTTTGTCAGTTGCTTCATTTGCTATTATTTTCTCCCATTCAGAAGGCTGTCTTTTCACCTTGCTGATATTTTCCTTTGTTGTGCAGAAGCTTTTAATTTTAATTAGATCCCATTTGTTTATTTTTGCTTTTATTTCCAGAATTCTGGGAGGTGGATCATAGAGGATCCTGCTGTGATTTATGTCTGAGAGTGTTTTGCCTATGTTCTCCTCTAGGAGTTTTATAGTTTCTGGTCTTACATTTAGATCTTTAATCCATTTTGAGTTTATTTTTGTGTGCGGTGTTAGAAAGTGATCTAGTTTCATTCTTTTACAAGTGGTTGACCAGTTTTCCCAGCACCACTTGTTAAAGAGATTGTCTTCACTCCATTGTATATTCTTGCCTCCTTTGTCAAATATAAGGTGTCCATATGTGTGTGGATTTATCTCTGGGCTTTCTATTTTGTTCCATTGATCTATATGTCTGTCTTTGTGCCAGTACCATACTGTTTTGATGACTGTGGCTTTGTAGTAGAGCCTGAAGTCAGGCAAGTTGATTCCTCCAGTTCCATTCTTCTTTCTCAAGATTGCTTTGGCAATGCGAGGTTTTTTGTATTTCCATACAAATCTTGAAATTATTTGTTCTAGTTCTGTGAAAAATATGGCTGGTAGCTTGATAGGGATTGCATTGAATTTGTAAATTGCTTTGGGTAGTATACTCATTTTCACTATATTGATTCTTCCGATCCATGAACATGGTATATTTCTCCATCTATTAGTGTCCTCTTTGATTTCTTTCATCAGTGTTTTATAGTTTTCTATATATAGGTCTTTAGTTTCTTTGGGTAGATATATTCCTAAGTATTTTATTCTTTTCGTTGCAATGGTGAATGGAATTGTTTCCTTAATTTCTTTTTCTACTTTCTCATTATTGGTGTATAGGAATGCAAGGGATTTCTGTGTGTTGATTTTATATCCTGCAACTTTACTATATTCATTGATGAGCTCTAGTAATTTTCTGGTGGAATCTTTAGGGTTTTCCATGTAGAGGATCATGTCATCTGCAAACAGTGAGAGTTTTACTTCTTCTTTTCCAATTTGGATTCCTTTTATTTCTTTTTCTGCTCTGATTGCTGTGGCCAAAACTTCCAGAACTATGTTGAATAGTAGCGGTGAAAGTGGACACCCTTGTCTTGTTCCTGACTTTAGGGGAAATGCTTTCAATTTTTCACCATTGAGGATAATGTTTGCTGTGGGTTTGTCATATATAGCTTTTATTATGTTGAGGTATGTTCCTTCTATTCCTGCTTTCTGGAGAGTTTTTATCATAAATGGATGTTGAATTTTGTCAAAGGCCTTCTCTGCATCTATTGAGATAATCATATGGTTTTTATTTTTCAATTTGTTAATGTGGTGAATTACATTGATTGATTTGCGGATATTGGAGAATCCTTGCATCCCTGGGATAAAGCCCACTTGGTCATGGTGTATGATCTTTTTAATGTGTTGTTGGATTCTGATTGCTAGAATTTTGTTGAGGATTTTTGCATCTATGTTCATCAGTGATATTGGCCTGTAGTTTTCTTTTTTTTGTGACATCTTTGTCAGGTTTTGGTATTAGGGTGATGGTGGCCTCATAGAATGAGTTTGGAAGTTTACCTTCCTCTGCAATTTTCTGGAAGAGTTTGAGTAGGATAGGTGTTAGCTCTTCTCGAAATTTTTGGTAGAATTCAGCTGTGAAGCCGTCTGGACCTGGGCTTTTGTTTGCTGGAAGATTTCTGATTACAGTTTCAATTTCCGTGCTTGTGATGGGTCTGTTAAGATTTTCTATTTCTTCCTGGTTCAGTTTTGGAATATTGTACTTTTCTAAGAATTTGTCCATTTCTTCCAAGTTGTCCATTTTATTGGCATACAACTGCTGATAGTAGTCTCTTATGACCCTTTGTATTTCTGTGTTGTCTGTTGTGATCTCTCCATTTTCATTTCTAATTTTATTGATTTGATTTTTCTCTCTTTGCTTCTTGATGAGTCTGGCTAGTGGTTTGTCAATTTTATTTATCCTTTCAAAGAACCAGCTTTTGGCTTTGTTGATTTTTGCTATGGTCTCTTTTGTTTCTTTTGCATTTATTTCTGCCCTAATTTTTAAGATTTCTTTCCTTCTACTAACTCTGGGGTTCTCCAATTCTTCCTTTTCTAGTTGCTTTAGTTGTAGAGTTAGGTTATTTATTTGACTTTTTTCTTGTTTCTTGAGGTATGCCTGTATTGCTATGAACTTTCCTCTTAGCACTGCTTTTATAGTGTCCCACAGGTTTTGGGTTGTTGTGTTTTCATTTTCATTAGTTTCTATGCATATTTTGATTTCTTTTTTGATTTCTTCTGTGATTTGTTGGTTATTCAGAAGTGTGTTGTTCAACCTCCATATGTTGGAATTTTTAGTAGTTTTTCTCCTGTAATTGAGATCTAATCTTAATGCATTATGGTCAGAAAAGATGCTTGGAATGATTTCGATTTTTTTGAATTTATCAAGTTTAGATTTATGGCCCAGGATGTGATCTATCCTGGAGAAGGTTCCATGAGCACTTGAAAAAAAGGTGAAATTCATTGTTTTGGGGTGAAATGTCCTATAGATATCAATTAGGTCTAATTGATCTAATGTATCATTTAAAGTTTGCATTTCTTTGTTAATTTTCTGTTTAGTTGATCTGTCCATAGGTGTGAGTGGGGTATTAAAGTCTCCCACTATTATTGTGTTATTGTTAATTTCCCCTTTCATACTTGTTAGCATTTGTCTTACATATTGCAGTGCTCCTATGTTGGGTGCATATATATTTATAATTGTTATATCTTCTTCTTGGATTGATCCTTTGATCATTATGTAGTGGCCTTCTTTGTCTCTTTTCACAGCCTTTGTTTTAAAGTCTATTTTATCGGATATGAGTATTGCCACTCCTTCTTTCTTTTGGTCTCTATTTGCGTGGTATATCTTTTTCCAGCCCTTCACTTTCAGTCTGTATGTGTCTCTTGTTTTGAGGTAGGTCTCTTGTAAGCAGCATATAGAGGGGTCTTGTTTTTGTATCCATTCGGCCAGTCTTTGCCTTTTGGTTGGGGCGTTCAACCCATTTACGTTTAAGGTAATTATTGATAAGTATGATCCCGTTATCATTTACTTTATTGTTTTGGGTTCGGGTTTATACACCCTTTTCGTGTTTCCTGTCTAGAGAACATCCTTTAGAATTTGTTGGAGAGCTGGTTTGGTGGTGCTGAATTCTCTCAGCTTTTGCTTGTCTGTAAAGCTTTTGATTTCTCCTTCGTATTTGAATGAGATCCTTGCTGGGTACAGTAATCTGGGATGTAGGTTATTGTCTTTCATCACTTTAAGTATGTCTTGCCATTCCCTCCTGGCCTGAAGAGTTTCTATTGAAAGATCAGCTGTTATCCTTATGGGAATCCCCTTGTGTGTTATTTGTTGTTTTTCCCTTGCTGCTTTTAATATTTGTTCTTTGTGTTTGATCTTTGTTAATTTGATTAATATGTGTCTTGGGGTGTTTCGCCTTGGGTTTATCCTATTTGGAACTCTCTGTGTTTCTTGGACTTGGGTGATTATTTCCTTCCCCATTATAGGGAAGTTTTCAACTATTATCTCCTCAAGGATTTTCTCATGATCTTTCTTTCTGTCTTCTTCTTCTGGGACTCCTATAATTCGAATGTTGGAGCGTTTCATATTGTCCTGGAGGTCTCTGAGATTGTCCTCATTTCTTTTAATTCGTTTTTCTTGTTTCCTCTCTGATTCATTTATTTCTACCATTCTATCTTCTATTTCACTAATCCTATCTTCTGCCTCCGTTATTCTACTATTTGTTGCCTCTAGAGTGTTTCTTATCTCATTTATTGTGTTATTCATTATATTTTGACTCTTTTTTATTTCTTCTAGGTCCTTGTTAAACCTTTCTTGCATCTTCTCAATCCTTGTCTCTAGACTATTTATCTGTGATTCTATTTTGATTTCAAGATTTTGGATCATTTTCACTATCAATATTCGGAATTCCTTCTCAGGTAGATTCCCTACTACTTCCTCTTTTTTTTGGTTTGGTGGGCAACTCTCCTGTTCCTTTACCTGCTGAGTATTCCTCTGTCTCTTCATCTTGTTTATATTGCTGCGTTTGGGGTGGCCTTTTTATATTCTGGTAGTTTGTGGGGTTCTCTTTATTATGGAGCTTCCTCGCTGTGGGTGGGGTTCTGTCAGTGGCTTGTCAAGGTTTCCTGGTTAGGGAGGCTTGTGTTGGAGTTCTGGTGGGTGGAGCTGGGTTTCTTCTCTCTGGAGTGCAATGGAGTGACCAGTAATGGGTTATGAGACATCAAAAGTTTTGGAATAATTTTGAGCCGCCTGTATATTGAAGCTCAGGGGAATGTTCCTGTGTTGCTGGAGAATTTGAGTGGTATGTCTTGTTTTGGAACTTGTTGGCCCTTGGGTGGAGCTTGGTTTCAGTGTAGGTATGAAGGCATTTGATGAGCTCCTATTGCTTAATGTTCCCTGAATTCAAGAGTTCTCTAATGTTTTCAGGCTTTGGATTTAAGCCTCCTGCTTCTGGTTTTCAGTTTTATTTTTACAGTAGCCTCTAGACTTCTCCATCTATACAGCACCGATGATAAAACATCTAGGTTAAAGATGAAAAGTTTCTCCACATTGAGGGACACTCAGAGAGGTTCACTGAGTTACAAGGAGAAGAGAAGATGGAGGGGGTAGTTAGAGGTAACTGGAATGAGATGCGGTGAGATCAAAAGAGGAGAGAGCAAGCTAGCCAGTAGTCACTTCCTTATGTGTGCTCTATAGTCTGGACCGCTCAGAGGTATTTACGGAGTTATACGGGGAAGAGGAGAGGGAGGAAGTAGACAGAGGTGACCAGGAGGATAAGAGAGAGGAATGAGAAGGAGAGAGACAAATCCTGCCAGTAACCAGTTCCTTAGGTGTTCTCCACCGTCTGGAACACACAGAGATTCACAGAGTTGGATAGAGAAGAGATGGGGGAGAAAAGAGACAGAGGCCACCTGGTGGAGAAAAAGGAGAGTCCAAAGGAGGAGAGAGTGGTCAAGCCAGTAATCTCGCTCTCAGGTAAAATTGGGTAGTGAAGTTTGGGTTTTTAAATGTACAAAATTGACAACAGAAACCTAAGAGCAAAGATTAAAAATCTAGAGTAGAGGTTGGATTTTAAAAAATACAATATTAAAGAAAAGAAGCAGGAGGAAAAAGGAAGAAAGAAAAAAAAAACCAAGAATTATTAAAAAAACAAACAAACAAACAAAACAAAGCAAAACAAAAACAAAAAACCACCAACAACCATCCAAAGGCTATATATGGTGTTTGCCTTAAAAAAAAAAAGTCTTTTTTTTTTTTTTAAATAGTAATAGTAGGTTATAGAAATAAAATTTAGAGGAGAAATAGAAGACTTAACAATTTAAAAAAAAGTTAGAAAAAAAAAGAAGAAGAAAAAAAAGAAAAAAAAAAGGAATGATTTTAAAATTATTAAAAATATATCTGGCCCTTCTCTGATGTTTTGGGCTGTGTGGGATCACTTCCAAGGTGGTTCCCTCTGTTTAACTTCTTCTGTTTGCTGGTTTTTTAGGCTCACTAGTTCAGTCGCTCTGTGGGGAGGGGGGATGCTGCAAACAAATAGCGCTGTTGTGTGCACACAGTGTCTCAGCCCTGCTGTACCTGTCCCTTCTCGAGGTGTACAAACTGCTCCGGCTCTATGATGCTCAGCCGGGGACTGTCTGAGGCCGGCCCTAGGCTGCGTGCACCTCCCTGGTCTAAGCCGCTCAGGTTCGGCGCTCAGGTAGCCCTCAGAGGCACAGATTCAGTTGGGACTGCGTTTTGTGCCCTTCCCAGGTCCGAGTAGCTCAGGAGTTTGGCGAGCGCGATAGCTGCGACTTGTCGCCTTTTCTGCCTCTGCTGCTCAGTTTTCTGGGTGGACCGCTGGCGCCCCTTGTGAGGCAGATGATGACTGTCCAGCACCCCCAGAAGTCTTAGCAAAGAAGCCTGTTTGCAGTTTGGTAAGTCAAGTCTCTCCGGGTCTGCAGTTGCCCCTTTCCAGCCCTTACGGCTCTGGCTGCCTGTCCCCGGCGGGGGATGGTCTGCAGCCGGCTTTTTCCGTTCCGTCCTTTGTTCTGTGCTCGGTCCTGGCGCTGTCTTATGTTCGAGCTTTTCGGGCGGTAGCTATCCCACAGTCTGGTTTGCTAGCCCCAGTTAGATCGTTCTGGTTGCGCGTGGGGCGTTCCTGCCGGATTCTTACAAAGCGCTGCAGCCCGCGCCTCCCGCGCGTCCCTGCCCTGCCCCCACTTCCCAATGGCGGATGCAGGCGTCTGTGCTGCTTTTCCGCTGGGGGAGTTACTGTTGGGCTTGTAATCTCTTGGTTTTAATTATTTCTTCATTTTTCCCTTCCTGTTATGTTGCCCTCTGTGTTTCCAAGGCTCGCCACAGACTCGGCAGGGAGAGTGTTTCCTGGTGTTTGGAAACCTCTCTTCTTAAAATTCCCTTCCCGGGACGGGCTTCCCTTCCCGGGACGGGCTTCCCTTCCCAGGACGGAGCTCCCTCCCCACCTCCTTTGTCTCCTTTTTCGTCTTTTATATTTTTTCCTACCTGTTTTTGAAGACAATGGTCTGCTTTTCTGGTTGCCTGATGACCTCTGCCAGCCTACAGAAGTTGTTTTGTGGAGTTTGCTCAGCGTTGAAATGTTCTTTTGAGGAATTTGTGAAGGAGAAAGTGGTCTTCCCGTCCTATTCCTCCGCCATCTTTATCCCGTCCCCTCTCACACTTCTAATAAAATTAGAATACTTGAAAGCAGGATTTTTCTGGAAGAACTGAAAAGAATAATCAGAAGGAATGAATATTTAATCAATCTGGATAAAATGCAATTGCTGTATTTCCCTCAAATAAAACTCAGTAGTTTGACATACTTTCTGAATCCTGAAGTCTATTACACAGTGATTAATGATGAGGGCAATTTGTTTTCCATCTTGTAGAAGCTGATATTAGATAGCCAGTAGTCATAAGCTGACAGGCTGCTTTAAACTTTCCTTTTATAACTGGGCCAGCTCTCTGGGGAACCCAAGCTCCCTTATTTGGAAATAAACCTATGAAGTGACTGATACTCACACGTACTGAAAATGCTTTGGGGAAATCCTTTAAGAAAGTTGATCTTCCCACATGCTACTCACTGAAAGATAAATGAAGACTGTTTTTACAAGATATTTACTATTTTGGATGAAAGTGTATGTATACACTCATATATACAGTTCAGTTCAGTCGCTCAGTCGTGTCCAACTCTTTGTGATGCCATGAATTGCAGCACACCAGGCCTCCCTGTCCATCACCAACTCCCAGAGTTCACTCAGATTCACGTCCACCGAGTCCGTGATGCCATCCAGCCATCTCATCCTCAGTCGTCCCCTTCTCCTCCTGCCCCCAATCCCTCCCAGCATCAGAGTCTTTTCCAACGAGTCAACTCTTCGCATGAGGTGGCCAAAGTACTGGAGCTTCAGCTTCAGCATCATTCCTTCCAAAGAAATCCCAGGGTTGATCTCCTTCAGAATGGACTGGTTGGATCTCCTTGCAGTCCAAGGGACTCTCAAGAGTCTTCTCCAACTCCACAGTTCAAAAGCATCAATTCTTCAGCACTCAGCTTTCTTCACAGTCCAACTCTCACATCCATACATGACTACTGGAAAAACCATAGCCTTGACTAGATGGACCTTAGTCGGCAAAGTAATGTCTCTGCTTTTGAATATGCTATCTAGGTTGGTCATAACTTTTCTTCCAAGGAGTAAGCGTCTTTTTATTTCATGGCTGCAGTCACCATCTGCAGTGATTTTGGAGCCCCCCAAAATAAAGTCTGACACTGTTTCCACTGTTTCCCCATCTATTTCCCATAAAGTGATGGGACTGGATGCCATGATCTTCGTTTTCTGAATGTTGAGCTTTAAGCCAACTTTTTCACTCTCCTCTTTCACTTTCATCAAGAGGCTTTTTAGTTCCTCTTCACTTTCTGCCATAAGGGTGGTGTCATCTGCATATCTGAGGTTGTTGATATTTCTCCCAGCAATCTTGATTCCAGCTTGTGTTTCTTTCAGTCCAGCGTTTCTCATGATGTACTCTGCATATAAGTTAAATGAGCAGCGTTACAATATACAGCCTTGACATACTCCTTTTCCTATTTGGAACCAGTCTGTTGTTCCATGTCTAGTTCTAACTGTTGCTTCCTGACCTGCATACAGATTTCTCAAGAGGCAGGTGAGGTGGTCTGATATTCCCATCTCTCTCAGAATTTTCCACAGTTTATTATGATCCACACAGTCAAAGGCTTTGGCATAGTCAATAAAGCAGAAATAGATGTTTTTCTGGAACTCTCTTGCTTTTTCCATGATCCAGCAGATGTTGGCAATTTGATCTCTGGTTCCTCTGCCTTTTCTAAAACCAGCTTGAACATCTGGAATTTCATAGTTCACGTATTGCTGAAGCCTGGCTGGAGAATTTTGAGCATTACTTTACTAGCATGTGAGATGAATGCAATTGTGTGCTAGTTTGAGCATTCTTTGGCATTGCCTTTCTTTGGGATTGGAATGGAAACTGACCTTTTCCAGTCCTGTGGCCACTGCTGACTTTTCCAAATTTGCTGGCATATTGAGTGCAGCACTTTCACAGCATCATCTTTCAGGATTTGAAATAGCTCAACTGGAATTCCATCACCTCCACTAGCTTTGTTCGTAGTGGTGCTTTCTAAGGCCCACTTGACTTCACATTCCAAGATGTCTGGCTCTAGATGAGTGATCACACCATCGTGATTATCTGGGTCATGAAGATCTTTTTTGTAGAGTTCTTCTGTGTATTCTTGCCACCTCTTCTTAGTATCTTCTGCTTCTATTAGGTCCATACCATTTCTGTCCTTTATCGAGCCCATCTTTGCATGAAATGTTCCCTTGATATCTCTGATTTTCTTGATTAGATCTTGCTGTGTACCTAGAGTGCACCATATTCACACACTTGGTCTTCCTATAGTATGGATTTCAACTCAGGTTTTAATTTTCTGCTGTTAGGACAACCCTTCATTACGCATTTTCCTTGTAATATTTATGGTATCTTAGAGATGTTTGGACTTCTCTCATGGCTCAGACTGTAAAGCGTCTGCCTACAATGCAGGAGACCCAGGTTCAATCCCTGGGTTGGGAAGATTACCTGGAGAAGGAAATGGCAACTCACTCCAGTATTCTTGCCTGGAAAAGTCCCATGGACGGAGGAGCCTGGTTGGCTACTGTCTATGGGGTCACAAAGAGTCGGACACGACTAAGAGACTTCACTTCACTTCACTTCAGAGATGTTTTACAATACAGTTTCACACATCCAAGGAGACAGCTACTCTGGACTTGCAGTCAGCTAAAGGGCAAAGGAAAAGCACTATTGCCTCTGAAAAGGAAAAAAGACTGAGAATGTAAGGATGTTGAAGATATTTAAGGAACAAATGGCAACTTGACAAGACAAACAATGGTCAAAGGTGAATGAAAATTGGTAAAAAACTACTGCCTTTTGAACCATCAAAAGCATCATTTCTGCTATAAAGTCTTAATCTTCTTTAGATAAGGATTTGTCAGTGAGCTCAGCGGGGAAATTTGATTTTACTTTGACCCATGGTTGGATGAGTTGCATAAATATCTTACAGGACAAGAAATTAAATAAAAACAAATTCAATTCTTCTTCGATGTGGGACATAATGTTCCCAGACGCCATCATTTATGTTACCAAAAATGGTAAAATGCTACTTAAATTAAGAACTATAGTGAATGTAAAGGTACTCTCCAGGAGAAAAAAAATTTTTTTCCACTCTACTGAATTATTATGTGAAGTCTTAACCATTATTACTAGTGTTTTCTTTCCTCAGGTACAGTCTCTTGCATTTTCAGTCTTTAAATTTCTCCGTCACTGTCACAGACATTAGTGATTTTCTGTTAATAGCTATCTCTCTCTTTTTACTAATGGAACTCTTTTTTTATGTTTATTTTCTAGTTGTCATTATCCTAACGTGAGAAGATGCTTCAGGGAAAGCTTGCCCTTAACCCAGGGCAGAAATCTTGACAACCCAATTATGCTTATTGGATAATTATGGATTGATTAAGCCAATTTTGGTAATTTCATTACTTACTGACAACGACTGACTGAGGAAAACCATGTGACCTTATTCAGGTCAATAAAACTGAGTCAAGAAGGCTGAGGAGAACATGGCTAGGGATTCTGAAAAAGACTTTCTAGATCTTATAACAGCACACAAGAGATTTGTTCCCTTTTTGTTTTGCCTTTGGACATTGCTATTTGTGCATGTACTGTATGGTATTGGTATACCATAGCAGTTAGAGCTTGCTGACAAAATGAAAAGAGCAGAATGGAAAATAGGCCTTTCAGTACTGATTTGGTTTCCGCAGAAAATCACAACACTTCATCAAACTGATTTGAGATGAGAGCATGGAGAAACAAAACCATCATCTATTGTTACTAGACATAGAAAAGAATTTTTAAGTAGTTTTAAGGAATGAAAGAGGAACTACATAATGGTAGAACAAGCCAAGTTGATGCATTCCGTCCTCATTTCTGGCACAGCATGCCAGCGTGCACTTGAGCCCCCAGCGTGCGCTGGGAGAGTCAGAAACCAGAGACTCAGGATGCTCACAGTTTTCTTATGGCAATTCTAATTATTGTCAAAAGCATTCTTGCTCTGTTCACAGAATCCCTCCAGGTATTTTAAAGATATAAGTACTTTTACTGAGTAGCTTGTTCTTACTGCTTTTAATAAGTTCCTCTAAATTAGCAAAATAAAACATGTGAAACTCCTTATTGGTCAAGGTCCCATCAGGAAACAAAAAACACATTGGGTTTATTTGAGGAGTTTTTAATAAAAGGATCAGTTACAAAAATATCAGCAAAATGTAGGGAAACCAGAAGAGAGTAGATCCTCTAGGCTAGTAACAGGATGCTGTTACCACCCATAGGTTTAAGGCATAGAGCAGTCACTGGAACCCAAAGAGAGAAGGCCTCCAGACAGGAGCTGACTAATTGCTAGAGGGGTGCAGACAGCCTTAAGTGACCCTGAAGGAAAAAAGGTGAGGGCATAAATAACTTAACCTTGCTCTCTCCCTTCACTCTGATATTTTGCTGGTACCTCCTATTGACTGAATCCAACCAGAAGCCGGGAGGCAAAGGGGCTTGTTGATCCAGTTCATGGAGGTTAGTCACCTGGGGCACAGTGCAAGATGGAGGGGAGAGCAGGCATACCCACCACAGCCCCTCTTAGGGTGCCTCCTTAGCAAGCCCTAATGATGTAGTCCCAAGTAGACATTTCAGACATATTCTGCCTGAAATGCTCCTTCATTCTCCATTTTTCTAAGTCACAACAACCTGCCTACCCCTAACCCCAGCTCCATCTGGCTAAAGATCTAGTTCAAGACTCAAATCATGTTACCTCCCCTGGAAAGGCAGGAGATATTGGTGCCTAATTTTGATAACCAGCTGAACCAGTTAGAATTAAAATCAGTTGAATAAAACAGAAAACCCAATAAAAGAATAGTTAAAACATGATAGAAGTTTATTTCTTTCTCATGCAAGTTAGATCTACTTAGGAAAACCCATGGATCTCTGGAAACTGTCTTACAGAAAATAAATGAACTTACCCTATGTACCAGGAGTCAGAGTCCAAGCAGAGGTAGTCTGCAAAGCTTATTATCTGCTCACAATTTTAAGATGGAGAGATACTAGTTTCTACAGACTTGTAGAAATATGTAAGAGTTATTAGATAATATTGAAACTGAGTTATTTTATGTTAAAAAAAACAAAAACAACAGTGAGAAAGAAGGACTTGAGGCACATGATAATCACATATTTTTCCTCTCAAGTCTATATAGGAAGATAGTAAAGGAGAAATCTAATTATGTGAACTCTTTAAAAATAGCTCTCTCAATATTCCCTCTCCAGTAAGGGTAATCATTGTCCAATTATATGATTTTCTAATTGCAAGAACATTTTGAGGAATTGGCATGATGACTGTGAAGAGTTTGCTAATGATGGTCAATATTTTCCAGCTAAACTTAAAAAGGGGCAGGGACAGCAAACCCTGTGTAATTGAAAATCCACATAAAGCTTTTGCCTCCCTCTATCAGCCCTGGGATTTCTTTGGGGGGGATGATGCTAAAGCTGAAACTCCAGTACTTTGGCCACCTCATGTGAAGAGTTGACTCGTTGGAAAAGACTCTGATGCTGGGAGGGATTGGGGGCAGGAGGAGAAGGGGACGACTGAGGATGAGATGGCTGGATGGCATCACTGACTCGATGGACATGAGTCTGAGTGAACTCTGGGAGTTGGTGATGGACAGGGAGGCCTGGCATGCTGCGATTCATGGGGTCGCAAAGAGTTGGACACGACTGAGTGACTGAACTGAACTGAAGACCTCTTTTATACAGTTCCTCTGGTGTATTCTCGCCCTCTTCTTAATATCTTCTGCAGCTATTAGATATATACTGCTTCTGTCCTTTATTGTGCCCATCTTTGCATGAAATGTTCCCTTGGTATCTCGAATTTTTTTGAAGAGATCGCTAGTCTTTCCCATTGTTGTTTTCCTCTATTTCTTTGCATTGTTCATTGAAGAAGGCCTTCTTATCTTTCCTAGCTATTCTTTGGAACTCTGCATTTAGATGGCTATATCTTTCCTTTTCTCTTTTGCCTTTGCCTTCCCCTTCTCTTTTCTCTACTATTTGTAAGGCCTCTCCAGACAACCATTTTACTTGTTGCATTTCTTTTTCTTGGGTTGATTTTGGTCACTGATTCCTGTACAATGTTATGAACCTCTGTCCATACTTCTTCAGGCATTCTGTCTACCAGATCTAATCCCTTGAATCTATTTGTCACTTTCACCATATAATCATAAGGGATTGATTTACATCATACCTGAATGGCTTACTGGTTTTCCCTACTTTCTTCAATTTAAGTCTGAATTTTTCAATAAGGTATTCATGAGCTGAGCTGTGGAAAATTCTTAAAGAGATAGGCATACCAGACCACTTTATATTACAACACTGTACAGTACTTACTGTAGCTCTTATACATATTATCAACACTAGACATTAAAATTGAAAAGATAATGCAAAAAAAAGAATTTGTTTATGGGTATAACTATTCATGCATTGATGACAAAGCCTACCGTATTAATGATTGATATGGTTCATTCCTGAGGGCCTAGACAATGCATTAATGCATGAATTTCTATGAAATTTTTTATGGCATACAGTATTAAAGTCAGGGGCTGCCATGGTAGCTCAGTGGTAAACAATCTGCTTCCCAATGCAGTAGAAATGGGTGCGATCCCTGGGTTAAGAAGAGCTCCTGTAGAAAGAAATGGCTATGCACTCCAGTATTCTTGTCTGGGAAATTAGATGGTCAGTGGAGCCCAGCGGGCTACAGTCCATAGGATCGCAAAAGAGTTGTACATGACTTAGTGACTATCCAACAATAACTTTACAGTCATATTCATAATACAATATTGGAAATATTGTTACATTAAAAGAAAACACTTACCTGTGCTGATAGGTTGTTAACACTGATTCTCTAATTATGAAAAAGACAGGCATATTGTACAGTAATATAATTCTTTGAAAGCCAAGTTATAAAACACTATGAAAACAAGCACATTACTCATGTTATACTAAATAACACTTTATGCATATGGAAGTATAGGCTATCCACTTCAATACAAGTTTGACAAATGATATTCTATACTGTAATATTAGGTGATGACACAGAAACATCTAATATGGTTCTTGCCTTACAGCTACTAGATTTTCACACAAAGGTACACATATATGCATAATAGAAAAGTTTATTAACTGTATGGCATTTACTATTGATTAAGCGGAAATGGATTGTACAGGTCTTCATCCTCGTCTGCATGTTGAGTAGCCTGAAGAGAAGGGAGAGAAGCTGCTCATCTTGCTGTCTCAGGGGTGGCAGAGGTGGAAGGAGGGGCAGGAGAGACAGCCTCAGACAGTATAACTTAACAAATACATCATAATTTTTTTGCATTTCCATTCTAATTTCTCTAAAAATGTTTCTATGCAGTTCCATTCCTTCTTTCACTGTTTGCTTTAGTTTCCGTGCCTTTATCATAGTCAGAGCATTGCCAGCTGGTCTAATGTCAGTTTGTTTGCTGGCTCTGCTTCTTCTGTGTCTTCTTCCTCCTCATCTGGCTCTGGTTCCAAAGCACTCATCTCTATAGAGTCATCTTCTGTTAATTCCTCTAGTTTAGTGCCTACTAGCTCTTGAATTTCTCTAAGATCCATGTCTTGAAACCATTCACGTCTCACCTTTTTTTTTTTTTTTTTTTTTTTGCCATATCCACAATCTCTTTTTGTTGTTTCCTTGATCAACTCTCATAAATTCTGTGAAATCATACAGAATATCTGGACATGGTTTTCTCCAGAATGAATTGATTATTTGGGGTTTCATAGGGTTACATCTTTTTCTGTAACAAAGATAGTATCTTTAGTGTGTGATCCTTTGAGACTTTCTCATGTTTTCTCTATTAGGGTTCTCTTTCACCATTGACAATCCTTTCTATAGAGTACCATGTGTAGTGAGTCTTAAAGATGCTTATGACTCCCTGATCTAGAGACTGAATTAGAGACAGTGTTTGAAGTCAGGTAGACCACTTCAGTACCTTTGGTGTTGAATTCATGGGGTTCTATGTGGCTAGGAGGTAAAAAGCATCTATGTGATGTTTTTTTCTACAGCAAAAGAACTTTAAAAGGCAGTCCTTTACTGGCAAAGTGCTTTCTGACTTCTGGGACAAAACATTGATGGAACCAATCCATAAAAAGTGTTATCCTTCTTCCAGGCCAGGCCTTCTTATTGTACAGTGAGAAAGCTGTCAGCTAGTCGTTATCTTTTCTTTTCAAGGGGAAAAGCTGCTTGGGAGTTAGCAGCTTTATAAATAAGGCAGTTCTGATCATGAAATTGACTGTATTTGCACATAACAGCAGAGTTAGCCTATCCCTTCCTGCCTTAAAACCTGGTGCTCAATTCTCTTCCTTATTAACAAATGTCCTTAATGGCATGTTTCTTTCCCAGAATATGGCACTTTCATCTGTATTATAAAAGGATATCAGGCAGATATCTTTTCTCTTTAATAATTTTCTTAATGGCAGCTAGGAACTTGTCTGCTGCCTTTTGGTTAGTGGAAGCTGCTTCTCCTGTTATCTTGACATTTTTAAAGCCAAATCTCTTTCTAAAATTATCAAATATTCCTTTGCTACTGTTAAATTCTCCAGCTCGAGATCCTTTACCTTTTTTTTTTTTTGCTGTTAAAGTGAAAGTGAAGTCACGTCCAACTCTTTGCGACTGTGGACTGTAGCCCACCAAGCTCCTCCGTCCATGGGATTCTCCAGGCAAGAATACAGGAGTAGGTTGCCATTTCCTTCTCCAGGGGATATTCCTGACCCAGGGATCAAACCCAGGTCTCCCACATTGCAGACAGATGCTTTAACCTCTGCACCACCAGGGAAGCCCTTTTTTGCTTTAAGTTGTCATATAATGAGTTTACCTTTATTTAAATCATATTAGAGTCTATAGGTATCCTTTCTTATAGCCATCCTATACCCACATAAACTGCATTTTTAATAAGAGATAAAAAGTCATTTCACCAAAAGTGCAAACTTTGGGGCCTCCTGGCATAGATGAAGTGAAGGCTTCACTAATTTCCTTGTCTTTTTCTTTTTTTTCTAACAATGATCATTGCATTCACTTCATTTATCTTGAAACGGTGGAACCCCAGCTGCAAACTTCCATCTATAGTACATATCAAACAATTCAGCTTGTTCTTGTGATGTCATGTTTCTTCTCTGCTTTTGAAGAGCACTTCCAGCATCACTGGAAATGGCACTTCATATTGGTCCCATGGTGTTACTTAAAGTTTACAGTATTTTACTAAACATGAAGAAAAATACATGAGAACCCCAAGACATCACTTTTTCCTGATACACAATTTACTGAAGAGAGGAACTGCTCAAGAGGAGATCATTGGTATCACGTGGCATTTTAAGCAGATTCTTTCAACACATGAGCTCATTGCAACAGCAATGGCAGGTGTTACAAAATGTTTACTGTAGTACAGTGTGTACTACAGTTAATTTTTTGCAGTTATGAATTAATACTGCATCTTTACATTTGCAAATGGATCTATGTAAGGTTTGTAAGTGTGTTCATAAATTTTGATAAATTTTAACCTTTTATAACAGATTTGTGCATATTTTATGGTAGTAAATGATAAACTACTGTCTACATAGAATTATGGAGAAGGAAATGAGAACCCACTCCAGTATTCTTGCCTAGAAAATTCCTGGGACAGAGGAGCCTAGTGGCCTACAGTCCATGGGGTTGCAAAGAGTCAGACACAACTGAGCAACCATGCACACATGTGTATTTTATGTGTTCATGGCGTACCCAATTCTCTTAAGTTTTTTGGTTTTATTTCTAGGCTGCACAGTTCATCTTGAGTTTTTTCAATCTGTCACAAATATCAAAAGGATTTTCCAATATATTTGTTAAAAATGCAAATATATATCGGAGAAGGCAATGACAACCCACTCCAGTACTCTTGCCTGGAGAATCCCATGGATGGAGGAGCCTGGTGGGCTGCTGTCTATGGGGTCGCACAGTCGGACATGACTAAAGGGCGTTAGCAGCAGCAGCAGCACATATATATGGACCTGTGTTGTTCAAACCTGGGTTGTTCAAGGTCAGCTATACATGAACACTGGGGTAATATGTGAGTGGGAACCTATTTATTCAGTTCTTCTGAGTAATTGTCTTGTTAGGTTCATTGGGAAGCTGTATCTGTATTATAACCAGATAGTGTAAATAGGAAAATCAGTTCCTATTCTATGTTTCAGTAACATCAGACATCATTCAGAAAGAGCTAACATTTGGAGGGATATTTCTGCCATCTACTGTTATTGCCCTGGATTTTATCAGATTTTGTTGGCTACTTGAATCCAATATTAAGCTCTGGAAAGTGATATTCAGTGGACTGAGAGAAGAGAGCAGTATCAGATGTTTCTTCTCAATTCTTTAAAAGATTATTTTAGAACACATAAAGTTTGTTTTATAAAATTCATATTATAGAAAATCTTTTTAGAGGGACTGATTTTGCTCATTAGCTTTTGTTTGTTTGTTTAATTGAGGTATAATTGCCATAAAACATTAGTTTCAAGCATACAACATAATGATTCAATGTTTGCATATATTGCAAAATGATTACCGTGATAATTCAGTATCTATCATCATACATAGTTACAATATTTTTCTTGTGAAGAGAACTTTTAAGATTAACTCTCCTAGCAGCTTTCAAATATGCAATAGAGTATTATTAATTACAGCTACCATGCTCTACATTACATCCCATGGCATCCTTATTTTATAACTTAAACTTTGTATTTTCAACCCCATTTTGCCCACTCACCACCCCACCTCTGGCAATTACTAGTATGTTATCCGTAGCTGTGAATCTATGCACTTGGGTTTTGTTTTTGTTTTAATTCTACATGTAAGTGAGATCATACAGTATTTGTCTTTGTCTGTTGAACTTATTTCCCTTGGTGTAATACCTTCAAATCCATCCACATTGTTGCAAATGGCAAGATACCCCTGTTTCTTATGGGTGACAGTCTTCCATTCTGTGCGTATGTGTGTATGCCACATTTTCTTTGTTCATTCATTTATCAATGGATACTTAAGTTCGTTCCATGTCTTGGCTATTATAAACAATGCTGCAATGAATATGGAAGCCCATATAGTGATATCTTTTCAAAGTTGTGTTTTTATTTTCTTTTAATAAATATTCAAAGTGAGATTGCTGAATCATTTGATAATTATTTTTAATTTTTAAATAAATTTCCATACTATTCCTAGTGGCTGCACTAACTTACCCTCCCATCAATAGTGCATGAGGGTTCCATTTTCTCCGCATTCTCACCAGCAGTTATTTGTTGTATTTTTGATAATACCCATTCTAATAGGTGTGAGGAGTTATTTCTTTGTGGTTTTGATTTGCATTTCTCTGATGAAGAGTGATGCTGAATACCTTTTCATGTACCTGTTGGTCATCTATATGTCTTCTTTGAAAGAAAATATCTATTCAGAGCCTCTGCCCAGTTTTTCATTGGATTATTTGTGTTTTTTTGCTATTGAATTGTATGAGTCTTTAGATATTCATTGCTTATAATATATGTAATTTGCAAATAATTTGTCCTATTTCGTAGGTTGCCTTTTCATTTTGTTGATGGTTTCCTTTGTTATGTAGTTGTAGTTCCATTTGTTTATTTTTATTTTATTGTCTTTGCTTTTTGGTGTCAAATCCAAAAAATCTTTGCCAAGAATGATATCAAGGAACTTACTACAAATGTTTTCTTCTACGAGTTTTATGATCTCAGGCCCTATATTCAAGTCTTTAGTCTATTTTAAGTTAAATTTTTGTTTGTCATGTAAGAGAATAGTCTAAGTTTTCATGAACTCTCTCAATCTAGTTCTTGCTCCTCCTCTAATTCTAATTTTCTCTTGCTTTCCCCATTCCCTCAATCTCACAGATGTCTCTTATGCCTCATATTTTGCATTACACAACATTTTCTCTTAATTTATAGAAAGATAGCAATCTAGTTTCTGGAAGAAAATAATTTGAACTATCAACAGAAAACAGGTCCAGTATTTAAACACTGTTCACACTTGAATGCCAACTTTACTACCTTATAAGAGTTCAAGAAAAAAGGAAGGGAGAGAGGAAAAGAGGGAGGGAAATATGGAAGAGTGATTGGAAAGAAGGAAGAAGAGAATAGGGGAAAGAGGAATGGGGAGGGAAGAAGGGGGAAATATCTCATCAAATCATCGGAGATGTCTCTGTGAGATATTGAATGAACTGATTCTGAGGATCCTGTGGCATTTAAGATTCTATGACAGAAGTTTAACTTTTTAAAAGACGTTTGAAAAATTGGTTAAGTGAGCCTTTTTAAAAGAAATGTAATGTTGCCTCGTTACACTTAGAAATATACTCAATAAAATTCTGAAGAATTTTATTCAATTGGCAGAGACTCAAACACATTAAGCCTATCTATTAAGTGTAAAGAGAAGAGCTGAGACTAGCATTCTAACTATATTTTTTAGTGCATTTGATGCCATAATGGAAAAATATATCTCTACACATTCATACACTGTTCTCAGGCTGGCTTAATAGACCTGAATTTAAATTACACTTGACTGTGTAGGAGTTTGCTACAGGTGTTCTGGAAAGGAAATATCCTTCTGGTTTAAATGTTAACTCAAAAATACAAAAGCCCCAGGTTTGCTTTCATATGTCACAGTGAAAATCAGCTAGAAACAGTTTTATCTGTCCTTGAATAAATGTTTTAAAATTGACTCTAAAGCCTCATCTTCCAGATGGGCAGCCTCAAGCAGGCCCTACTGAGATGGCATATTAAAGACCTAAATATGCTTTCAGTCTACACATGGATCCTTCAGGTTGACAATAAATATTTAAAGAGTTGCTGGTGTGTCACGAAAACAAAACTGCACCTTGTGTCTATGTGGGATGGTTTATAAATAAATCTGCTTTCTACTTTTTCCTGTCTAGTCATTTTTCTTTAAAGGTGCTAAACCCAGCTGCATTTTCAAGGGCTCACCAGTATGCTGAGCTACATGGCTGAGTTACATGGTCATCAGAAGCTACAAATAGGTGACACTTGGACTCATACATATGTTCTATGGGTGCTGCTATTATACACATTCCTGTTTCCCATAGAAAACATTGCTCTCCCTTGGAGACCCAGATGATACAACTCACCCAGCAGTAAGACTATAACTACATTCATTCATTCACATGCAAACATTGTTTCTAGGCACTGCTAAGTGCTGGGGTTACAATCATGAGAATGGCAAACATAATAATAATAATGATACGAACAGCTAAGCAACCACAGCTGTTCATTGAGCAGCTACTTCAAGGCAGCATAGAATTTTACATCATTTAGTCTTCTCCAAAATTCTTTGAGGTGGATATTGTTATGCTCCGAGCCCATACCTCCGAACCGACCGAGAGAGAGAGCAAGTCCACCACGGTACTGCAAGGGCAAGAAGGGAGTTTATCTCTAGCGCGCTAGGGCCCAAGTCTCATCCCACACAAGGGAATCCGACAAGAGCCCCGAACAAAGGAGTATGGTGGCTTATATACAGGCAGTTCTTTGTCTCAGTTACAGGAATAGCTGGCATTACATGATTGGCCAGGCAGGATGAGCCCATATCCTGTCTCTTTTTGGTAAACATGACTCAGGTCCTAGAGACCGTCATTTGGTCCCTAACAGATATAACCTCCTTTTTTATAGATATGAAATCTTAGGCCCAAAGGCAATGTCTTTATTGTCACATTCAAGGGTAGCTTAGCTGGTAAAGAATTCGCCTGCAATGCAGGAGACCCTGGTTCGATTTCTAGGTCAGGAAGTTCCCCTGGAGAAGGGATAGGCTACCCACTTGAGTATTTTTGGGCTTCCCTAGTGGCTCAGATGATAAAGAACCTGCCTCCAATGTGGGAGACCTGGGTTTGACCCCTAGTTTGGGAAGATCTCCTAGAGAAGGGCATGGCAACCCACTTCAGTATTTTTGCTTGGAGAATCCCCATGGACAGAGGAGCCTGGTGGGCTCCAGTCCATGGGGTCACAAAGAGCTGGACATGACTGAGTGACTAAGCACAGCGCAGAATGATAAACCATGGATCTAAGAGCCTTCAAAGCAAGACGTAGTATATTTCTTCAAAATTAATTTTGTATAAGTCACATAGATTGGCTCTAAGGAAGGCCACTTGCACCAAAGATGAATTGGCACCCTATTGGATGGTGACAAACTGACCCAAAGAGGCCGTGTCTTACAGGAGAAAGACGACTGGTCCTAACAAAATATAGGAGAGGGGAGAGGACAAAGGGATGCTTCAAGTCTAAGTGCACAGTGAAAGGTACAGAGTAATATGGTCCCTGTTCTCTGTTACAATCTTTTTTTCAAACTTTCAAGTTCCAGAATTACCGAAGACTTCCTTTATCAAAGGTATTCAGGATAACAGCAGGAAGATTTACTACTGTTTATTGAATGCTAACTCTGAATTAGGAATGACAGTGAGTGCTTATATACTTTATTTGACTCAGTCCTATCTGTGAGATGTTGATTATTTCTCTCATTGTTTATTGGTGTTTATTGATGTTTAACAAGATGAAGTAGCTTCCTTAAGTTCATGTGGTTTATAAATGCAAAACCAAAATTTGAACCCACACACACATGTGATGAGAACTTTTAAGATTTACTCTAACTTTCAAATATGCAAGAGTATTTTAACTATGGCCTCCATACTGTATATTCCATATCATGGCATTTATTTTGTAATTTGAAGTCTGTGCTTTTGGACCCACTTCACCCATTTCACACACCCTCTACCCACTGCCACTGACAATTAACAGTCTGTTCTCTGTATCTATGAGCTTAAGTTTTCTTAGAGTCCACATATACGTGAGGTCTTATGGTATTTGTCTATCTCTGTCTGATTTATTTCACTTAGCACAATGCCCTTAAGTTTCAGCTGTATTTTCACAAATGGCAAGATTTCCTTCTTTTTGTGGCTGAATAATATTCCATTGTGTATACATACCATATCCTGTTTATGCATTCATCCATCAATGGACACTTAAGTAATTTCCATGTCTTGACTACTATAAATAATGCTGCCATGAATATGGGCTGCATATATCTTTTCAAGTTAGTGTTTTTGTTTTCTTTGGATAAATATCCAGAAGTGGGATTGCTGAATCAGGTGGTAGTTCTATTTTTAATTTTTTGAGGAACTTCTATACTGTTCCACAGTAGCTACACCAATTTACATTCACACCAGTAGTGCACGAGGGCTCCCCCTTATCTACACCCTCATCAACTCTAGTTATTTGTCTTTTTGATAATGGCCATTCTAACTTGTGCTATCTCATTGTGGTTTTGATTTGCATTCCCCTGTTGATAAATGAAAATAAATACCTTTTCATGTACTTATTGGCTATCCGTATGTCTTCTTTGAAGAAGTACTTGTTAAAATCCTCTGCCCAGTTTTCAATCAGTTTGTTGTTGTTGTTTGCTATTCAGTTGTATGACTTTTTATGTATTTTAGATATTGACTCCTTAATCAGATATATGACTTGCAAATATTTTCTCCCGAACAGTAGATTGTGTCTTTTAATCTGTTGATATTTCCTTTGCTGTATAGACTTTCTAGTTTGATATGGTCCCATTTGTTTATTTATTTATTGCCTTTTGTTGCCTTCGCTTTTGGTAGTGAATCCAAAAATATTATCACCAAGACTGATGTCAAGTGTTTACTGCCTATGTTTTCTTCTAGGAGTTTCATGGTTTCAAGTATTACATTCAAGTCTTTAATCCAACTTGGGTTAATTTTTTATTTGGTGTAAAATAATGGTCCAGTTTCATTCTTTTGCATCTTGTCCAGTTTTCCGAGTGCCATTTATTGAAGATTGTATCTTCCCTGTTGTATTTACTTAGTCTCTTTATCATAAATTGACAGTGTGTCCCTGAGTTTATTTCTGGGCTCTCTACTCTGTTCTTTTGATCTATGTTTCTGTTTTGGGGCAAACGTGCTCTTCTGATTACTGTAGCTTTGTAATAGAGTTTGAAATCACAGAGCGTGATGTCTTCTTTCCTGCTTTTTACTAATCTGCATGCCCCTGAGACAGCAGCTTTAGACACGCTAGATAGGACACTAATAAAGAAAAAATTGTGTTTACCCAGTTATAATAGCAAATAATTGAGTACTTGCTACATGAATAACATTGAGATCTTTTATTTAATCCTGACAAAAAGCCCATAATATAACAATTTCAATTTTTTTCTAACTTGACAATTGGGAAACTAGGAGATACTCATTTGTTTATTCCATCGATAAATCAGTTTCCATAGATACATCAGTTACCTATTGCACTGTGACAAATTACCACAAATTTAGCAGCTTAGAACAGCATACATTTATTGTCTCAGTTGCAGCAATCCAGATATGAGTTAGCTGAGTCCTTTGCTTTAAGATCTCACCGGCGGCAGACCAGGTGTCAACCAGGGTCAGAGTCTAATCCAATGCTCAAATGAGGAAAGGTCCACCCACCAGCTCTAATGAATATTGGCAAGGCTTGGTTCTTCTGGGCTGTTGGACTGAAGGTTGGTTGCTTTCTGAACATTGGGCAGAGCTCCTTTCAGTTTCTTGGCATGAGGGATTATCTGTATAGCTTCATCAAGGCCAGCAAAAGAGAGACTACTAACAAGACAGAAGTTACTCTCTTATATAACCTAATGACAGAAATGACATTCCATTCCTTTTCTAGCATTGGTTATGTGCAAATTGCTAGGTTAGCCCACACAGAAGAGGCTTAAATATCAGGTAGCAGAGATCACTGAGACACATCATAGACTCTGCCCAACACACAAAAAAATAGTTTTGAGCACCTACTATGTGCTCAAGAAACTCATGTTTTGAGGAGTTTAAAGTAATTAAGCAAATAGCTGAAAGTGAAAAATTAAATAATTGAGAAAGTTAGTCTGATTCTAAAACAATCAGAAAAAGGAAATAATTTGGGTGGGTGTTTAAACAGTATCTAAGAGTTCTCTCATGATTAATCTATTATACAGTAACTCTGAAGCCAGTGATAAGCTAAAACTTCACATTAAAAGTTGAGATGTCATTTACATGTACTATTAGGCAACAGTGACTGTCCTATTTCAGTATGTAGGTCACCTGTCATGGGTTTAGATATGTTTTGCTCAGGAGAGTGGAATGTGTTCTACTATTCTAAGCTGATGAATATAAAACTATTTATTTGCAGTTATCAATATACTTTCTTTTTAAAAATTAATTATTTTTTTAGTAACATAATTGATTTATAATATTAGTTTCAGATGTATAGCATAGTGATTCTAATAGATAATAGATTATACTCTGTTTAAAGTTACGGTGAAATATTGACTGTATTCCCAATGCAATAAAATATGTCTTTGTAGCTTATTTATTTTAAACTTAGTAGTTTATTCCTTTTAGTCCTTTACTCAATCTTGCCCCTCTCCTGTTCCCTCACCTGCTAATAACCATTAATTTGTTCTTCATATCTGTGAGTCTCTTTCTGTTTTTATTATATTTACATGTTTATTTTATTTTTTAGATTCCACATGTAAGATACTTGTATCTGGGTTCACTCATTACTTATTCACTTAATTATTGCTTCTCATCACCACTAGAATGTCAGCATCTTGAATGAGAGCAGGGGCTGAAATTTTTTTATTTCAGTCACTGCTATATTGTTAGATCTGAGAACAACTCTTGGCATGTATAGCTGCTTAAGTTTTGTTAAATGGATGAATAAACAATTGAATTAAAATACCAATAAGCCTAAACTATAATATTTCATAAAATTTGTTCTCCATTAATAAATATAAACTACATCATCAGGTTTTTTCCCTACATGCATACTCTCCTATTGTATCATAGACTATTCAACCTACCCATATTTATGTTTGCTTACCCTGAATTATCCAGATTATAAATAATAGTGTAGCAATGGTATTACACATAAATGTCACACAAACACACATCTATGTATTTAGCATAATTTTCTAGAAATGAGATTGTTAATTCAGAGTATGCTTATTCAAACAGAGTAATAGATTCTATAAAAATATCTCCCAGAAATATAGTCCCAATTTATATTCCTTCTAACAGAATATGAAATGATTATTTTTTCACATCCCTGTTACCAGGATTTTAAAACTTTTCCAACCTGAGAAGTAAAATACAGTGTATTTTTCTTTAAAATGTTCATCTCCTCAGTTATAAATGAATTTGTACATACTACATTTTTAAGTTAACATTTTATATATTGATTGGCTCATTGTTTTGTCTTTAGTTAAATTGTTTGCCAGATGAATTCAAAATATGCTTCAGTTTGTTATGTACATTTATATTTCATGGTAATTTTTATTTCAATAAAAAATTTCAATTTGTTTAATCACATTCATATTTTTTTTCCCCAGGGCTATCACCATACTTTAGTGGATCTTTACTTTTTTAATATAAACTTATTTGTTTTAATTGGAGGCTAATTACTTTACAATATTGTATTGGTTTTGCCATACATCAACATGAATCCACCACAGGTGTACTCGTGTTCCCCGTCCTGAACCCCCCTCCCTCCTCCCTCCCCATACCATCCCTCTGAATCATCCCAGTGCACCAGCCCTGAGCATCCTATACCATGCATTGAGCCTGGTCTGGCGATTCATTTCACATATGATATTATACATGTTTCAATGCCATTCTCCCAAATCATCCCACCCTCTCCCTCTCCTACAGAGTCCAGAAGACTGTTCTATACATCTGTGTCCCTTTTGCTGTCTCACATACAGGGTTATCGTTACCATCTTTCTAAATTCCATATATATGCATTAGTATACTGTATTGGTGTTTTTCTTTCTGGCTTACTTCACTCTGTATAATAGGCTCCAGTTTCATCTACCTCATTAGAACTGAAATCACATTCATATTTCTAATCAACAAAAAGTTCATCTTAAGCAGCTTAAAGTTAAACTCATAAATGGGATCATGTGTGCTGATCAAATGTGCTTGGGGACTCAAGTTCAAGATGATGTTAGTTACATTTTTAATGTTAGTATATTTTTCTACTATAACCACCTGGGGCATTAAAAGAGCTATGTCAGCATTTCTCTATATTTTCTGTGCTCAGTCATTAAGACTACAAAACTAATTTTAGAATGTCAAGTTGAAACTTTAGGGGTAAATGAAGTAATACTGACCTAGTTGTAAGTATTCCAACTCATTACATTAACTTGGTGCCCTTACTTCACTAGAGGCCTGGCTAATCAACCCACTCCTTTATACTCCTAATGTTTAGATTCCTGCTTTGCTAGTTAAAATCATGTTGTTATATAATATTATGACTTTAAAAAACTTTAGGGATCACTTCTTGCTTTCATTTCTCAAATGACATTAACAACTTACATAAGTTGAGTATATTGATCAAGATTGTTCTGCAGCGAGATTAAAAACTAGTTCTTCTGATTTTCACACCATATTATGCTTACCCTCCATGAATCAGCTTAGAGATATTTGCTGATTTAATTTCACCCAACTCTGTTTTCTGGAAAAAAAAAAAAAAAGAGTAAAATTCTCTGGAGAGGTTGAGAAATTAAGGGATAATCCTAAAAGGAACCTTTTTCTTTGTTGATCGTAGTCCAGGATAGGGCTTCTCGGTTGCTCTATTTTCACTCTAGGAAAGAAGAGTCTCTGTATGGCAAAGAAGCAGCAATATAATTCACATTTTTTAAAAAGCCCATCATAAAATAGGGATATTATAAATTAATCCAAATTTCCAAAGCCCTGTAAACACTAGGCCTCAGTATTATAATACAGGTGACTCAAGATATGCCAGAGAAAGGAGGGGACAAAATGTAGCTGATGAGGAGAGCAAGCATGCTGCTGCTGCTGCTGCTAAGGCGCTTCAGTCGTGTCCGACTCTGTGCAATCCCATGGACGGCAGCCCACCAGGCTCCCCACATGAGTCAGGTGCAAAAGCAGGGGTCAGGGGAAGATCAAACTGAACAGAAATTGGCAGTGAAGTCAAAGATCAGAAAGTCAAGCTAGATTTTAAATATGTCTTAGAAAGGCTGTCTGATCACCTGGAGGGGGAATTTGGACTTTACTGTCTATCTTTAAAATAGTCAAAGGGTGAATGCCTTGGGGAGATGCTTGGCACTAGCAATCCCGTTTTTATCAATTGGGAACAACATAAGTCATTCAGATACCAGTGAACTAATCTTGTCCCCATTCCATGGACTTTGGAGTCAGAAAAATTCAGATTCAAACCTCATATTAACTATGTAACTATGGACAATTTGGTTAAGCATTTGAAGCTGTATATGTATAAAGATTCATTTCATTTCAGTTCAGCTGCTCAATTGTGTCCAACTCTTTGCAACTCCTTGGACTCCAGCACGCCAGGTTTCCCTGTCATTCACCAACTCCTGGACCTTGTTCAAACTCATGTCCATCGAGTCAGTGATATTGTCCACCCATCTCACCCTCTGTTGTTCACTTCCCCTCCTGTCTTCAATCTTTCCCAGCATCAGGATCTTTTCTACTGAGTCAGTTCTTCTAATCAGGTGGCCAGAGTATTGTAGCTTCAGCTTCAGCATGCAATGAAGTCAGTCCTTCCAATGAATATGCAGGACTGAATTTGTTTAGGATTGATTGGTTTGCTCTTCTTGCGGTCCAAGGGACTCTCAAGAGTCTTCTCCAATACCACAGTCCAAAAGCATCATTCTTCAGTGCGCAGCCTTCTTTATGGTCCAAATCTCACATCCATATGTGACTACTGGAAAAACCCTAGTTTTGGCTACATGGGACTTTGTTGGCAAGTAATGTCTCTGCTTTTTAATAGGCTATCTAGGTTGGTCATACCCAGATGCTCAATACCAAAATCAAATTAATTATGTTCTTTGCAGCCAAAGACAGAGAAGCTCTATACAGTCAGCAAAAACAAGACTGGGAACTGACTGTGGCTCAGATCATGAACTCCTTATTGCCAAATTCACGCTTAAATTGAATAAAGTAGGGAAAACAACTAGACCATTCAGGTATGACCTAAATCAAAACCCTTACAATTATACAGTGGAAGTGACAGATATATTCAAGGGATTGGATCTGATAGACAGACTGTATAAAAAAGACCCAGATAGTCATGATGATGTGATCACTAATCTAGAACTAGACATCTTGGAATGTGAAGTCAAGTGGGCCTTAGAAAGCATCACTACGAACAAAGCTAGTGGAGGTGATGGAATTCCAATTAAGCTGTTTCAAATCCTGAAAGATGATGCTGTGAAAGTGCTGCACTCAATATGCCAGCAAATTTGGAACAGTCAGCAGTGGCCACAGGATTGGAAAAGGTCAGTTTTCATACCAATTCCAAAGAAAGGCAATGCCAAAGAATGTTCAAACTACTGCACAGTTGCACTCATCTCACATGCTAGTAAAGTAATGCTCAAAATTCTCCAAGCCAGGCTTCAGCAATTCGTGAACCGTGAACTCCCTGACATTCAAGCTGGTTTTAGAAAAGGCAGAGGAACCAGAGATCAAATTGCCAACATCCGCTGGATCAGGGAAAAAGCAAGAGAGTTCCAGAAAAACATCTATTTCTGCTTTATTGACTATGTCAAAGGCTTTGACTGTGTGGATCACAATAAACTGTGGAAAATTCTGAAAGAGATGGGAATACCAGACCACCTGACCTGCCTCTTGAGAAATCTGTATGCAGGTCAGGAAGCAACAGTTCAAACTGGACATGGAACAACATACTGGTTCCAAATAGGCAAAGGAGTACGTCAAGGCTGTATATTGTCACCCTGCTTGTTTAACTTATATGCAGAGTGCATCATGAGAAACGCTGGACTGGAAGAAACACAAGCTGGAATCAAGATTGCTGGGAGAAATATCAACAACCTCAGATATGCAGATGACACCACCCTTATGGCAGAAAGTGAAGAGGGGCTAAAAAGTCTCTTGATGAAAGTGAAAGAGGAGAGCGAAAAAGTTGGCTTAAAGCTCAACATTCAGAAAATGAAGATCATGGCATCCGGTCCCATCACTTCATGGGAAATAGATGGGCAAACAGTGGAAAGAGTGTCAGACTTTATTTTTTGGGGCTCCAGAATCACTGCAGATGGTGAATGCAGCCATGAAATTAAAAGACACTTACTCCTTGGAAGAAAAGTTATGACCAACCTAGATAGTATATTCAAAAGCAGAGACATTACTTTGCTGACTAAGGTCTGTCTAGTCAAGGCTATGGTTTTTCCAGTGGTTGTGTATGGATGTGAGAGTTGGACTGTGAAGAAGGCTGAGCGCTGAAGAATTGATGCTTTTGAACTCTGGTGCTGGAGAAGACTCTTGAGAGTCCCTTGGACTGCAAGGAGATCCAACCAGTCCATTCTGAAGGAGATCAACCCTGGGATTTCTTTGGAAGGAACGATGCTAAAGCTGAAACTCCAGTACTTTGGCCACCTGATGTGAAGAGTTGACTCATTGGAAAAGACTCTGATGCTGGGAGGGACTGGGGGCAGGAGGAGAAGGGGACAACAGAGGATGAGATGGCTGGATGGCGTCACGGACTCGGTGGACGTGAGTCTGAGTGAACTCCGGGAGATGGTGATGAACAGGGAGGCCTGGCGTGCTGCGATTCATGGGGTTGCAAAGAGTTGGACACGACTGAGTGACTGAACTGAACTGAGACAGAGTGCCTAAAAAACTATGGACAGAGGTTCAAAACATTGTACAGGAGACAGGGAGCAAGACCATCCCCAAGAAAAAAGAAATGCAAAAAGGCAAAATGGTTGTCTGAGGAGGCCTTACAAATAGCTAAGAAAAGAAGAGAAGCTAAAGGCAAAGGAGAAAAGGAAAAGCAAAGCGATTTGTAGCAGAGTTCCAAAGAACACCAAGAAGAGATAAGAAAGCCTTCTTCATTGATCGATGCAAAGATATAGAGGAAAACAATAGAATGGGAAAGACTAGAGATTGCTTCAAGAAAATTAGAGACACCAAGGGAACATTTCATGCAAAGATGGGTACAATAAAGGAAATAAATGGTATGGACCTAACAGAAGAAGAAGACATTAAGAAGAGATGGCAGGAATACACAGAAGAACTGTACAAAAAAGATCTTCATGACCCAGATAAACACAATGGTGTGATCACTCACCTAGAGCCAGATATCCTGGAATGCAAAGTCAAGTGTGCCTTAGGAAGCATCACTGAGAACAAAGCTAGTGAAGGTGATGGAATTCCAGCTGAGGTATTTGAAATCCTAAAAGATGATGCTGTGAAAGTGCTGCACTCAATATGCCAGCAAATATGGAAAACTCAGCAGTGGCCACAGGACTGGAAAAGTCAGTTTTCATTCCAATCCCAAGAAAGGCAATGCCAAAAAATGTTCAAACTACTGCACAATTCCACTCATCTCACACGATAGTAAAGCAATGCTCAAAATTCTCCAAGCTAGGCTTCAACAGTACATGAACCATGAAGTTCCATATGTTCAAGCTGGATTTAGGAAAGGCAGAGGAACCAGAGATCAAATTGCCAACATCCACTGGATCATCAAAAAAAGCAAGAGAATACGAGAAACATCTACTTCTGCTTTATTGACTATGCCAAAACCTTTGACTGTGTGGTCACAACAAACTGGAAAATTCTTAAAGAGAGAGAATACCAGACCACCTGACCTGCTTCCTGAGAAATCTTTATGCAGGTCAGGAAGCAACAGTTAGAACTGGACATGGAACAACAGTTCAGTTCAGTCGCTCAGTCGTGTCCAACTCTTTGCGACCCCATGAACCACAGCATGCCAGGCCTTCCTGTCCATCACCAACTCCTGGAGTCCACCCAAACCCATGTCCATTGAGTCGGTGATGCCAACCAACCATCTCATCCTCTGTCGTTCCCTTCTCCTCCTGCCCTCAATCTTTCCCAGCATCAGGGTCCTTTCAAATGAGTCAGCTCTTCACATTAGGTGGCCAAAGTATTGGAGTTTCAGCTTCAACATCAGTCCTTCCAATGAACTCCCAGGACTGATCTCCTTTAGGATGGACTGGTTGGATCTCCTTGAGGTCCAAGGGACTCTCAAGAGTCTTCTCCAACACCACAGTTCCAACAGCCTGGTACCAAATCGGGAAAAGAGTACATCAAGGTTGTATATTTTCATGCTGTTTTTTAAACTTATATGCAGAGTACATCATGAGAAATTCTTGGCTGGAAGAAGCACAAGCTGAAATCAAGGTTGCAGGGAGAAATATCAATAACCTATGATATGCAGATGACACCACCCTTATGGTGGAAAGCGAGGAAGAACTGAAGAGCCTCTTGATAAAAGTGAAAGAGGAAAGTGAAAACGTTGGCTTAAAACTCAACATTCAGAAAACTAAGTTCATGGCATCTGATCCCATCACTCATGGGAAATAGATGGGAAAACAATGGAATAATAACAAACTTTTTGTGGGGCGGGGGGCTCTAAAATCACTGTAGATGGTGACTGCAGCCATGAAATTAAAAGACCCTTGTTCCTTGGAAGAAAAGCAATGACCAACCTAGACAGCATATTAAATAGCAGAGACATTACTTTGCCAACAAAGGTCCGTCTAGTCAAAGCTATGGTTTTTCCAGTAGTCATGTATGGATGTGAGAGTTGGACTGTTAAGAGGGCTGAGCGCCAAATAATTGATGCTTTTGAACTGTGGTGTTGGAAAAGTTTTTTGAGAGTCCCTTGAACTGCAAAGAGATCCAACCAGTCCATCCTAAAGGAAATAAGTCCTGAATATTCATTTGGAGGACCGATGCTGAAGCTGAAACTCCAATACTTTGGCCACCTGATGTGAAGAACTGACTCATTGTAAAAGACCCTGATGCTGGGAAAAATTGAAGTCAGGAGGAGAAGGGAACAACAGACAATGAGATGGGTGGACAGTATCACTGACTCGAGGGACAGGAGTTTGAGTAAGCTCTGGGAGTTTGTGTTGGACATTGCAGCCAGGCATGCTGTAGCCTATGGGGTTGTAAAGAGTCAGACATGACTGAGTGACTGAATTGAACTGAACTGAAGTTGGTCATAGCTTTTCTTCCAAGGAGCAAGTGTCTTTAATTTCATGGCTGCAGTCACCATCTGCACTGATTTTGGAGCCCAAGAAAATAAAGTCTGTCACTGTTTCCATTGTTTCCCCTTCTATTTGCCATGTAGTGATGGGATGGAACCAGATGCCATGAACTTAGTTTTCTGAATATTGAGTTTTAAGCCAGCTTTTTCACTCTCTTCTTTCACTTTTATCAAGAGGCTCTTTAGTTCTTCTTCACTTTCTGCCATAAGGGTGGTGTCATCTGCATATCTGAGGTTATTGATATTTCTCCTAGCAATCTTGATTCCAGCTTGTACTTCCTCCAGCCCAGTGTTTCTCATGATGTGCTCTGCATATAGGTTAAATAAGCAGGGTGACAGTATGCAGCCTTGACGTGCTCCTTTCCCTATTTCGAGCCAGCCCATTTTTCCATGTCCTGTTTTTACTGTTCCTTCTTGACCTGCACCCTGATTTCTCTGGGGGCAGGTAAGGTGGTCTGGTATTCCCATCTCCTTAAGCATTTTCCACAGTTTGTTGTGATCCACACAGTCAAAGGCTTTAGTGTAGTCAATGAAACACAAGTAGATGTTTTTCTGGAATTTTGTTACTTTTTTTAACGATCCAATATAGCTTGGCAATTTGAGCTCTGGTTCCTCCGGCTTTTCTAAATCCATCTTGAACATCTGGAATTTCTCAGTTTATGTACTTTGGAAGCCTAGCTTGGAGAATTTTGAGCATTTTTTTTGCTAGTGTGTGAGATGAGTGCAGTTGTGTGTATAAAGTTTAATGCATGTATAGAGAGAATTTAGCTTCTTAAATGGTACATAATAAGTGTCCAATAAAGAATATGACTGTTTCTATCATAACTCTAATTAGTTAAACTTTTAGCTTTTTAAAAAATCTTTAATTTATTTTCAGTGGCCTTGTTTTGCTTCAGTCAGTCAATTCAGTTGCTCATTTGTGTCCAACTCTTTGCGACACCATGGACTGCAGCATGCCAGGCTTATCTTTCCATCATCAACTACTGAAGCCTACTGAAACTCATGTCCATTGCATTGGTGATGCCATCCAACCGTCTCATCCTCTCATTCCCTTCTCCTCCCACCATCAATCTTTCCCAGAATCAGGGTCTTTTCAAATGAGTCAATTCTTCGCATCAGGAGGCCAAAGTATTGGAGTTTCAGCTTCAGCATCAGCCCTTCCAATGAATATTCAGGGCTGATTTCCTTTAGGATGGACTGGTTGGATCTCCTTGCTGTCCAAGGGAATCTCAAGAGTCTTCTCCAACACCACAGTTCAAAAGCATCAATTCTTTGGCGCTCAGCTTTCTTTATAGTCCAACTCTCACATCCATCCATGAGTACTGGAAAAGCCATAGCTTTGACTAGACAGACTTTTGTTGGTAGAGTCATGTCTCTACTTTTTAATATGCTGTCTAGGTTGGTCGTAGCTTTTCTTCCAAGGAGCAAGGGTATTTTAATTTCATGGCTGCAGTCATGATGTGCAGTGATTTTGGAGCCCCCAAAGATAAAGTCTTTCATTGTTTCCATTTTTCCCCCATTGATTTGCCATGATTTTGCTTAGGTGAAAGTGAAAGTGTTAGTCTCTCAGTCATGTCCAACTCTTTGCAACCCCCTGGACTAGAGCCCACCACGCTTCTCTGTCCATGGAATTCTGCAAGCAAGAATACTGGAGCAGGTAGCCATGCCTTTCTCCAGGGGATCTTCCCAACTCAGGGATTGAACTCTGGTCTCCTGAGTTGCAGGCAGATTCTTTATCATTTGAGCCCCAGGGAGACCTTTTTACTTTGGAGATGCAAGTTAAAGAAAAGGAACATAAAACAATAAAATACTATTTTGCCCTAAAGCTTCTTGCTCAAAATTTACTTTCGTGCATTGAATAAAATCAAGTAAGATAAGACATCAATTCAAATTAGAAATTGAAACTGGGGGACTTCCTGGTGTTTCAGTGTTTATGACTTTGTCTTCCAATCCAGGGGCTGTGAGTTCCATTCCTGGTCAGGCAGCTAAGATTTTGCATGCCTTGCAGACCAAAAAAAAAAAAAAAAAGAGAGAGAGAAAAAAAGAAGAAGAAGATAAAAACAGCAGAAGCAAGATTGTAACAAATTCAATAAAGACTTAAAATAATCCACACCAAAAACCTTAAGGAAAAAAAAACAAAAATGAAAATTGAAGCTAGAATCTGAAGAAAAAAAGAAACTTTAGAACTTTCTAACAAGCTGGAAGTCTTTAGAAAAAATTTCTAAAAGCAATAGTATCCTACAATCATGTACGTAATCCTTTTTTTTTTTGGTTATACTTCTCTAATTTGTACAAATGACCAGCATTTCCCTGGCGTTTGAGTCATCCAAATGACTAACGCCAAAAGATTTGTGTTCAAGATAAATTACAAATATGGGAGAGTTATATCTGTCCCTGGAATTTAAATATTATAATTATATACACTCAAGAAAATAAGTAAATTTACTAAAAGTAGACATAAAACCAAATGCAGTAAGAAAATAAATTCTCTTAACATACAAAATTTTGTATTAGTAGTTGCTTAGTGTAACATTTCTAAAACTGTCTTGAAATTCAGGTGTCAGATTTATCAGAATTATTTCCTAATATATTTTATTCAGGTCTCATGAAATTTCCTTCATTGTTTTAAAGCTTTTTGTTTTTTCAGCGTAAGAACATTAATATTTTACATGTTTCGCCTTTTATGACCACTAATGCTCTGATAAATGGTATATTTCATATGCATGTATACACTCTTGTTCTCCCCTTTCACTGACTCACATCCACAAAGTAAGCCACAGAACATCTCCAGTTTGTGTTTGTAACTCTAAAACATATCGACATTTTCCTTGCCCCCGAAGGATTTACTCATTGTCCTAAGAGAAAACTATTTTCCAGTGTTAACATAATTGGAGAGGTAAAGGCTGTTGCTACATGGCTCTACATTCCCTGTTCAATTTCAGTCTTAAGCATTTTCTTTTCAAAGACAGAGCCAGTTCAGAGACATGAAGTTCAACTCCAACGATAATTAAATCCAAATGTTGCTCTGCCACATCTTTGGGAGCTTCCCAGATGCAGTAATGTGAAACTGACTTCCATACACAGAGGACAGGGAGAGAGGGAAGAAAGGAGCAGGTCGCTCCAGATGGGAAGGTAGCAGGTTTAATGCCTAGATAGGTTCAACCCTTAGATCAGGAAGATCCCCTGGAGGAGGACACAGCATCTCACTTCAATATTCCTGCCTAGAGAATCCCATATACAAAGGAGCCTGGCAGGCTACAGTCCATAGAGTTGCACAGAGTCAGACACGACTGCAGCAACATAGCACCCACGCACACAGGTTTAATGAGAAAGGAAACTTCCTTAGGGGGCTTGGTTTGGATAGCCCTAAGATATGTAGATTTCTGCACTCAACCAGGAGAATCTTAGAAGTTTATATAGAGGCCTCCACTGGGTTCAGTCACCTCTTTAGTCCAGTTAGGCTCCACACCACATTTCTGTATCAAGGCTGTGTTGTTAGAGCAACTAAGGGGGACAGGAAGGCAAGCAGAAGCACATCCCAAGGACAGGGGAGGGGATGGGGAGCCTCCTATTGTCTGGTTTCAGCTTGTGGGTCACCTGGCTGTCATGTCTTCTGGGTGATTTATTAAAAAGCAGCAACATTACTTTACCAACAAAGGTCTGTCTAGTCAAATCTATGGTTTTTCCAGTAGTCATGTATCGATGTGAGAGTTGGACCATAAATAAAGCTGCACACCAAAGAATTCATGCTTTTGAACTGTGGTGTTGGAGAAGACTCTCTAGAGTCCATTGGACTGCAAGGAGATCAAATCAATCAATCCTAAAGGAGATCAGTCCTGAATATTCATTGGAAGAACTGAAGCTGAAGCTCCAATACTTTGGCCATCTAATGCAAAGAACTGACTCATTGGAAAAGACCCTGATTCTGGGAAAGATTGAAGGCAGGAGGAGGAGGGGACGACAGAGGATGAGATGGTTGCATGGCATCACTGACTCGATGGACATGAGTTTGAGCAAGCTCCAGGAGTTGGAAATGGACAGGGAAGCCTGGCGTGCTGCAGTCCATGGGGCCACAAAGAGTCGGACATGACTGAGCTGAGCTGAACCATGGTTTTGGCACACACTTTAGACAGCTACCGAAAGAGGAAGAAACTGAAGCCCAGGTTATTTGAATAACTTGATAAGATCTTATAACCCATAAGTATTAAATCTGTGTAGGACTGTATCCAAGTCTATATGGTTAGAAAACCAATTTTCCTAATTGATAGAAAAATTTTTGTAATAAATAGTATAAATTTATATATATGGACGTTATATGAGTATATGCGTATTTTCTGAGCTAAATCACAAGACTTGCAGGAGCAAGAAATAATAGTGCTACAAAATTTTGATTATCTTAATATTTATAGAAAATATCACTCAACCCTGAGTTCTCTTATTTCCCTTGTATATCTGCAATTGATATTTAATGAGGTATCTCAAAATATCTTTTGGGATAATACCAGAAAGTACAGGCTAGATGTTAATGTAATTAAGGAGAAAAGATAGTGCTTATATCATCATATTTAGAAGCTATTGATTACAATCTGTAACTATTTTATTCTTTGAATGAAGATTAGCATACTCATCACATTTGCTGATAAAATTTTTGATGTGACAAAAATACACTGGAGAGGAGCAAGGTGAAATAATACAGAGAGAGATTATATAGACATTGTAAGATTGCACTAAATCTTTAGAAATTACATTTGAAATGAATTAGCATAAGTTCCCTAGAGAAGGCGATGGCACCCCATTCCAGTACTCTTGCCTGGAAAATCCCATGGACAGAGGAGCCTGGTAGGCTGTAGTCCATGAGGTCGCACAGAGTCGGACACGACTGAAGCGACTTAGCAGCAGCAGCAGCAGCATAAGTTCTTGTCTTTGGTTCCAAAAATCCCAGGTATCATATTAGGGGAAAAAATAACTGAATGACAAACAGAGGTGAAGAAAGTAGGAGGAAAAACAGGGAGAGGATTTTTTTCCCCTTAATTATCAGCTCAAGATGAATCAATAGGTAATATGGCTCCTTCAAACAAATTATACCAAAGGAGGGGAAAAAAAGTATTCCTGTCTGAATTAAGTTTCTGCAGGGATCACAGGGATCATTTCTACTAATAAATGCAGAATCTTCCAGGTTTTAGCAGCTAGCAGCAAATGAGGTCTCTCCAAGTGGGGAAGGGCAGCTGATAAAACAGACCTCATAAAATACTGTCAATACATGTTGCTTTTTCCTCAGGACTCAGTGACTTAGAATATAGAGGCCATCATGAGTTTAGATGACAGTGTGCTCTGCTCCTGTCCAATCTAAGGAAGGGCAAAAATGCTTTTTTTGCTTTGCATCACAAAACCGGGCTTGGTTGGAATTTTCAGGGATTTTATTTAATACTAAGAGGAAACAAAAAGAAATATCAGAGATTTTAAGAAATAGAAACAGGTTGACTCAAGATTGGAACCCAAGGGTCAAACACTGCTTTTGTCTAAATGTTGTCCCAAGAGAAGGAAGAGGCTTCTACACTAAATGAGTTGATAGAACTCTATATGTACCAGGAGAATGTCACCTTTTAGTTCATTTTCTAGGAAACAACTGCCAGTATATGTTGTTCTCTTGACACATCTTAGTCTTCTGCTCAGAATGCAGGAGTAAGAATCATGAATCTTCCACAGTTAGATTTACATTACATAAATAACTTCAGTTTCACCTTTCAGGTGACTCGGTATCTCCTATACATTTTATGCTCCAAAAAGTTGTTGCTATTCAGTCAGCAAGTTGTGTCTGACTCTGTGTGACCACATGGACTATAGCCCACCAGGCTCCTCTGTTGATGGAATTTCCCAGGTGAGAATACTGGAGTGAGTTGCCATTTCCTTCTCCAGCTCCAAAGAATAATAATACTTTAATTGAAAATGTGTCTGAAAGACACTCTATAAAAAGAGTTTTGAGATTTCAAAAACTTTGGGAAACACCTAACAACATTCATCTCTCGGAGACCTAGATAGCATATTAAAAAGCAGAGACATTACTTTGCCAATAAAGGTCCATCTAGTCAAAGCTATGGGTTTTCCAGTAGTCATGTATGGATGTGAGAGTTGGACCATAAAGAAAGTTGAGCACAATAGCATTGTAAAGGCTCTGATGTGTTCTACAATTTAAAATCCTGTTAAATTTAAATTTGCTAAAACTTAAATTGAGATTTTTACAACCTAATTTGACCAAAGAATACACACACACACACACACACACACACACACACACATATATGGGTGTGTATGTATATAGCACCTATTAACATTTCATGAAAGATAGTTTATCCAATATTGCTTTATCTGAAGTTTATGGTAAGATTTTACATTCAGTCCTATACCAAACAGGTCATTCCTTTTGGAAATAATTTTTCTCGAAGAAATGGGTCCTGCTTTATATGTTTAAACACATAGTATTTCAGTTTTGAGAGCCATTTTTAAGTAATCTGGACATATATGAAATTTTTTAATGAAAAAAACCAAGAGGTTTTATAAAAGTATTGAAATAATGCCCCGTGGTTTTAGTAATGGTGATGGGATATATAGCATCCAGAAGAGGGAAATAATGTAGGAAAATGTCATCGATTACCTTAATAATTGCATATGAAATAAATTCAGGTCAAACAAACTTTGTGTATTGTCTCAAGAGAAGAATGCATGTCTCTAATTAGATCCTATGAAGAGAGAATTCACATCAATATAACAACAGTTTATAACAATTAGAGCTATTTAATGGGCTGAATCCCAAGAATATATGTTTCTTATTATTGGGAGAATTACTTTGATTCACTTGCATTCTAGATACTTACACAACTCCTGAAAATAAAAGATAATTTCTAGAAATACATACTAGAAAAAGGCAAGAACATACATTCACATGAAGGCACAAAAGCATTTGCTAAATTTTGAGTGGAGATCTTTTCAAAGTTCTGTAAATATACAGGTGACAGAGTGATTAGTTCTAACTGGAGAGATTAAACCTGTTTCAGAGTTTCTCAGCATACTCTAGAAGGTATCTTATCTGAAATATTTTTCATACAATTAAAATGTACTGTTTGAAACATTCCATTAGTGCCTTTTTCAATCCCAGAATTGTCATAAGACAGAGATCATGGATTTGAATATACTTCATCAGTTCAGTTCAGTCACTCAGTAGTGTCTGACTCTTTGCGACCCCACAGACTGCAGCACACCAGGCTTCCCTGTCATTCAGTAACTCCCGGACCTTGCTCAAGGTCATGTCCATTGAGTCGGTGATGGCATCCAACCATCTCATCCTCTGTTGTCCTCTTCTCCTCCTGCCTTTCCCAGCATCAGGGTCTTTTCTAATGTGTTAGTTCTTCACATCAGGTGGCTGAGTATTGGAGCTTAAACTTCAGCATCAGTCCTTCCAGTGAATATTCAGGACTGATTTCTGTTAGGATTGACTGGTTTGATATTCTTGCTGTCCAAGGGACTTGCAAGAGTCTTCTCCAACACGACAATTGAAAAACATCAGTTCTTTGGTGCTCAACTTTCTTTATGGTCCAACTCTCACATCCATACATGACTACTGGAAAAACCATAGCTTTGAGTAGATGGACCTTTATTGGCAAAGTAATATCTCTGCTTTTTAATATGCTGTCTAGTTTGGTCATAACTTTTCTTCCAAGTAACAAGCATCTTTTAATTTCATGGCTGCAGTCACCATCTGCAGTGATTTGGGAGCCTCAAAAAATAAAGTCTGTCACTGTTACCATTGTTTCCCCTTCTATTTGCCATGAAGTGATGGGATCAGATGCCATGGTCTTTGTTTCTGAATGTTGAGTTTTAAGCCAGTTTTTTTCACTCTCCTCTTTCACTTTCATCAAGAGGCTCTTTAGTTCCTCTTCATTTTCTGCCGTAAGGGTGGTATCATCGTATATCTGAGGTTATTGCTATTTCTCCTGGCAATCTTGATTTCAGCTTGTGCTTCATCCAGTCTGGCATTTTGCATGATGTACTCTGCATATAAGTTAAATAAGCAGGATGACAATATACAGCCTTGATGTACTCCTTTCACAATTTTGAATCAATCCACTGTTCCATGTCCAGTTCTAACTGTTGCTTCTTGACCTCCATCCCTATTTCTCAGGAGGCAGGTAAGGTGGTCTGGTATTCCTATCTCTAAGAATTTTCTACAGTTTGTTGTGATCCACATAGTCAAAGGCTTTGGTGTAGTCAATAAAGCAGAAGTAGATGTTTTTCTGGAACTCTCTTGCTTTTTCGATGATCCAACAGATGTTGGCAATTTGATCTCTGGTTCCTCTGCCTTTTCTAAACCCAGCTTGAACATCTGGAACTTCTTGGTTCATGTACTACTGAAGCCTAGATTGGAGAATTTTGAGCATTAATTTACTAGCGTGTGAGATGAGTGCAATTGTGTGGTGGTTTGGACATTCTTTTTGCATTGCCTTTCTTTGGGATTGAAATGAAAACGGACCTTTTCCAGTCCTGTGGCCACTGCTGAGTTTTCTAGATTTGCTGGCATATTGAGTGCAGCACTTTAACAGCATCATCTTTTAGGATTTCAAATACCTCAGCTGGAATTCCATCACCTCCACTAGCTTTGTTCACAGTGATGCTTCCTAAGACCCACTTGACTTTGCATTCCAGGATGTCTAGCTCGTGGTGAGTTATGTCCCTCATAACTAGAGGCAAATAGCAGTGTTGCTGTACAGTGGTGAAGAATACTAGGACAGTGGCAAAAGTCCACGTGAGATAGATCACCCCACACCTGAATGAACCCTATTGTAGGGTTCCCAGCAACCAGAGGGCAGAAAAGTTACCCCAGTGGGGTCCAACAAGAACCCAAAGGACAGCACAAGGACAGAGGATTCTTGTCCTACCACCATGAAGACTTCTAAGTTTATTCTACATCAACACTATTTCAAGAAGTAAGAGGTATAAAGGGGAGCCAACTGTCAGATGATTTTTATTCCTGATGGAAATTTTATCCTTTGTATCCTTAGCAGAGAAAAACATTTAATTGGAAGTCTTTTTCTTAACATTTAAACCACTATTTTTTATTGAAGTATGGCAACCCACTCCAGTGTACTTGCCTGGAGAATCCCAGGGACGGCGGAGCCTGGTAGGCTGCCATCTATGGGGTCACGCAGAGTTGGACACAACTGAAGCAACTTAGCAGTAGCAGTAGCATAGTTGATTTATAGTGTTGTTAATTTCTGCTATATACCAAAGTATTTCAGTTATACATATGCATTATATATATATTCTTTATAAAAATATTTTTCCATTGTGCTTTTTCATAGGATACTGCTAATCTCAACCTCTTACTCCATCCCTCCCCCAAACCTCTCCCCCTTTGGCAACCACAGATGTGCTCTCCTTGTCCATGACTCCATTTCTGTCTCATAGAAAAGTCCATTTGAGTCATACTTTAGATTCCACACATAAGTGGTATGAAATGACATTTGCCTTTCTCTTCCTGACTCACTTCACTTAGTATGATAATCTCTAGTTGCATTCATGTTGGTGCAGATGACATTATTGCATTCCTTTCTATGGCTGAGTAATACTTCTTTGTATATATGACCACATCTTTTTTGTCCATTTATTTATTGATGAACATTTAGGTTGCTTCCATGTCTTGGTTATTGTGAATAGGGCTGCTACAAACATAGGGGTGCATATATATTTCTGGATTAGAGTTTTGTCTCAATATATGCCCAGGAGTGGGATTATTGGCTCATATTGTAATTCTATTTTTAGTTTTTTGTTTTCCACTGTTTTCCACAGTGGCTACATCAACTTGCATTCCCACCGACATTGTAGGAGGTTTCGCTTTTCTCCATATCCTTCCCAACATCTATTATTTGTATACTTTTTGATGATGGCCATTCTGTCCAGTTTGAGGTAGTACCTCATTGTAGTCTTGATTTGCATTTCCCTAATAGTTTGTGATGTTGAGCATCTTTTCATGTACCTATCAGCATTTTTATTTCTTGTTTGAAGAAATGTCTATTTAGATATTCTGCCTATTTTTCCACTGAGTTGTTTGTTTTTCTGTTGTTGAGTTGTATGAGCAGTTTGTTTATTTTGGAATCAAGCCCTTATTGGTCAAATCATTTGCAAATATTTTCTTCCATTGTGTAGGTTGTCTTTTTGCTTTGGGTTTCTTTTTCTTGGCCAAAATATTGAAGAAAGAAGTCTAGCTTGAGTTTTGGATTATATGATTTTGAAATCTCTTCAACACCTATTTGCATTGTATTATAAAAGCATATCAATCTTAGTAAGTAATTTTACCATTCATTTTCATTCTTATATCCTTTCTCCTCTTAATGAATTCTGTAAGATTGGAATGAGTAAACAAACCACTGTCTGATTTGAATGATATAAAACAAATCCAGGAAAAACCCATGGGTAATTTTATTGTTCAGTATTTTATTTTTTTTCATCTATGATCAATCTGTTGCCCTGTTTTACTACTTAAAAGTTTTTTTAAAGGCTTATTGTTGTTTAGTCACTAAGTTGTGTCCGACTCTTTTGGAACCCTATGAACTGTAGCCAACCAGGCTCCCCTGTCCATGGAATTTCCCAGGCAAGAATACTGGAGTGGGTTTCCATTTCTACTTTTACAAACATCATTAATTATTGTTCCATTTTACTACTGCAATGATAAATATGCATATATACTTCAAATTAACTGGTAAAATTAAAGTTTTATCTCCAAGTTACCTGTATTTGAAAGTGAATAATGGGGCATTAACAGTACATCATTGGTATATACTGTTGTTCTTGTTCATATCACTGATTTTATTTGCTTACACGTGATGGTGATCTGTATGAGTGGATTCATCACACACATGTTGACTGTGCCAGAAATAACATTGCAGCAGACATTTGGCTATCTGGACTTTAAGGTTAAGACCAAATATGACTCTAAATGTTAGATTTTGCCCAAATGAGGAAGAAAAGCCAAATTCTGAAACATTGCTAAATTATGTTCATTGTTTGGCAACTGTTCCACAAATCATCATGAGAACTGGATGGTACTGGACCAAGACAGAACTAACCAAAACTCACTGCACCAGTAGCATGCCTTCACACTGCATTGGGAGCCTGAAAGATATTTTTTGATTGACTTGACTGATATATACACTTACACTGAGGCCAATGTACAATTAATCGAATATTGTCCATTTTTAATTTGCTTGCTAGGTAATATTTTTCTTTTGTAGTCACTTTAATACTTGTAAAGTATTAAAAAAACTTTAAATATGTAGAAGTGGCCTTATTAATAAAGCTTCTAAAATGAAAAAATTAAAGCTTTATTTTTTAACTTAGGCAACATCAATATATTGTCATTCTGAAGGGGCAAAATAATCTTTATCATTTCTGAAGTAATATTTTAACTGCTTTTACTATCAGTTCTCATGGAAACAGTCCTTGGACAGTTTATAAAATTTACTGGCAAACTGTAAACACAGTTCTGAGTGATTACTCTTTGACACTTGCTATTTGGAGTAGTATGACCTGGAAATATTTTTTAAAAGGCTATATTCACCCTGATCATTGACCTGGATTAGTCTACATGCTAGTTTGACATGGCTCAATATCGTAGCAAAGTTTGAAATTTGTTGCCTTATGGGCATAACAGTTTACTTTCGTACAAAAGGCTCCATATAGAGTATGAGTGGAAACACTTCACTCTGTACATGTCTTCAGGCACATCTGGTGCAAATCCATTATAAACCCTGAATTTATGTTCCAGGTATTGCCTTCTGACCTAGCTGGACTTTTGTTAGAATATAGCTGCTGCTGTAATAGGATGATAAAAGTTTTGAATGAATCTATTCACATTTTAAATGAATATTAAGTCCTGAGATCAAAACAGTTGAATGATATAAATATCACCTAGTCATAGTTTATACCTTGGGTTTATATTCATTTGACTAAGGCTGGGCTTTTGCTCCATTGTGCATAGAATGTCCAGCTTCTCTTGATGAACTGTATAGAGGTTATAATAAAGTGCAAGGACCTAGTATGTCTTTATGTTATTTTTTAATTTTTATTTGTATGTATGTGCATGTAAGAGAGAGGGAGGGAGGTAGGGAGAGAGAAGACTAATATGTCTTTAATTACTTTGCTACTAAGAAATGAAATAGATATCTTTCAGGTCCTTGCTTATTCCAACACAATCATAAAATCATTCAGAAGGAACAGGAAAAATAAGACAATGGGAAGAAAAGATCCAAAAGTAAATGAAAAAAGATTACCTAAAGGGATATCTGGAAATTAATTGTTATATCAGAAAGATGTTCATTATCACTAGAGTCTATTCTAGAACCTATCTTTCTCCCATCCCACCCCCCCCCCCCCGCCAAAAAAGCACAACAGCTCATATATTCCAGTTACTGTTTTTAGTTTTTAGCCGTGAATGTATGACCATTCAGTTCAGTTCAGCGTGATCACTGAATTTCCTTTTTATGTCCTGCTGTAATAATTGCAGTATTTTTGCCTGGAGAATCCCCATGGACAGAGGAGCCAGGTGGCTACAGTCCATGCAGTTGCAGAGCTGGACATGACTTGGTGACTAAGCACAGCACAGTGATAGAATAAGTAATTAATAGCTTAGTAGAATTAAACAGATCCCAGAAATGAATTCAAGAAAATAATCTGTAATTTGAAATAAAATATTTTTCAATATTTTTAAAGCCTACATTATATATTTAAAAAATACTTGTGAGACAACTTTTTTTCAAATGGCAGTTTAGACACAAGAATGACTACATATTCAAAAATAAAGTGATTAACCAATTAAGAGATTAAATATTCTTTCAGAAATATAACTGGTTCATATTTGGGCTTTCAATGTATGTTGTTTAAAAACAAACAGTTGGCTGTATTTCTGGTAAGATGTCATCATGTAAAGTAAAAAAAAAATAAAATAAATAAAGTATAAAGGATTAAGAAAAAAAAAAAAACATTAAAACTAATAGGTATCAGACCTCTGCACTTGAACCCATTAATGTTACCTTCCAGGTAAAGTTGCTAAAGTAAGCTCTGATAAACCACACAAATTTGGATATGGTGTGGGCAAATTTTGCTCCTGAGGCATAATAGAACAATGAAGAGGCCACAAGTTCTGGGAAAAGTCTAAATGTGTAGATTTTAAATTCTTTGAAATACTAAGTTTATAACCTTGGGCGATTTGTTCTTATAGTTTTCACATGGGAGTATAGTTCCCTTACAATATTGTGTTAGTTTCTGTTGTGTAGCAGAGTGAATCAGCTATGTGTACATATACATACCCTCTTCTTTGGATTTCCTTCCCACTTAGGTCACCATACAGCACTAAGCAGAGTTCCCTATGCTACAGATTTGGCTGGGGCTAATCATTTAACCTCAGTTATCTTGAAGTTCAATGTCAAAATATAGTCAGATTGAGGGGGTTAGGGCTTCAATATACAAGTTTTGGGAACACACAACTCAATCCAGAATGGAGGTGGAAAACAAAAAGGGGGTTATGAGTTACAGTGAGAATTTAGTTGCTCCTGAATCAAGGAAACTAGTTAGAACCAAAAGAATACAGTTTCTCTAATTCACAGTATCATTTGCCAACTCCCCATTCTGACAAATAATATTATTTAAAGGCTTGTCCCATGTTATTTTGTCTCATTTGTATCATTTTGCAAACATTGAACCCTTATACAATTTTATTTTTAATTTCACTTTTTGAAGGAAATTGTAATGTCATCAAGTCAGGGTTTCTCACTGACTTCCCACAGTGGACATGAATATTTACATGTACTACTTGAGAAAAGGCATTTTTGCCTCCCATTTTACAATTTTCATTAGTGTTTATGAATGTTACATTTATCTCCAAAAGTGTGGTGCTTCTACCCTGTCAGCCAACACTCTCATCACCATATGGAGAATGTTTGATATTAATGAAAAACCTGGAAAATCATTATGCTGATTGATTTGCTTGGCTCCTGACGGCGGCAGCTCTGTACACTTGAATTAATGTTTTTTGGATCAACTTTCAATCCCAAGCTGTCTGTGGGGGATCCTTAGCCCGGGTAGCAAATATCTGTGCATGAAATGGAAACCTCAGCCAAATGGGTCCCCTTGTGATACTCAGTATACTCAGGGCTGTGATACAGCCCTGGCTCAGTCTCTACTCCTCGGATGAAAAAAGTGAATCTAATTGTTCAGACCCTCATTTTCTATTCCTTCAGGCAACTAATAACATTTTTCTTTAATATTTAATGAAGATGTAGTTATTAGTACTCTTTAATTTTATAATTAGACGTAGTTATTCTTAAAGTATTTCTCCTGTTATTTATTCTTGTTTACCTCATATTTTACTCAACTTTAACAATACAGCAAACTGGGCTTTATCATCATCTTAAATCCAAAATTATGAAATAATTTTCTTCTTAAATATCAGTCTATGCGTTTAATGGATGTAAAGTGATCAGAATCATCAAAGGTTCAGCTCCAAATGCAGCTGACATTTTTATTTTATTTACCACATAGATATATGATTCTCAACCCTAATTATTATGGATTCAGTGAAGAGGTTTTGAGTTCATCTTTAAAATTAATACATAATTTTGTTGCCTTAAATAATTTCAAAAAGAAAATTAGGATTTGCGTTAAAAGAAAGTTGATATTTAAAACGTCTCCCTTAAAAGTCACATTGATCTTCAGGATTCCTTAATCTTAGATGTATTTGATTATTGTTAATCAGTCTTACAGTTATGGTTCTAGGTAGCTGTAGTTAATTATATCTGTGGCTTGTGATGAGGGATATATTGCCTAGAAATCATATTATTGATGAACAGAAATATTAAGGTCTCCTATAATCTGATGCTTCAGTGAACAATGAAAGTGCCTTTAGGGCCTGTGGTCCCAAGGAAGGCAATTATTAAGGGGTGAGATTTGGGGCAGCTGACTGAAATCAAATCCAAATGAGACATAAAGATCCTGTCTTGTGAACAGATACTTACTGACTTGAGTTTTATAGGAAAAATGGTATTCTAAAGCTCTAATACATTTACTTATAAACTGAGCTTTTATTTGGCATGTGTCATTGCCATAAAATTTAGTGTTGTTTTTGCCTTAGTATGTATCAGTTCATGGTTTGAGCCGTGCTGCCTGCTGCCTCCTTCTCACTCAATACTGAGCCTCAAGCGACGAAGATGCCAGGTAGCTGCAATGCCAGACTTCTGGAAGAGGCAGGTCATTATTGGTGGATGTCTTAAACATGCAGGTCATTCTCCTGCTGCCTTATTCCAGAGGCTAAAATGTTTCTTCTTATGTTACAGCAATGCTGAAGACTACTCAGTGCCATTAACTTATTACATTGCAATTTAACATTTTTCCGGTGAAGGAAATAATTTTAAAAAATTAGAAAACGCTAATGTGCTATGAATAAATTCTTGTTTATCAACTTGAATATGGCTAGTTCTAAGACTGTGTCCTCGGTCGCTCACGAAGATGGTACCATTATTAAACTGAAACAGCTGTATGTTTTAGGTCAAGGTTCTACTTCTAGCTCTTCACTGAGCCATTATATACGGTTCAAAGTAGAGAATCAGTTTAGATGTAAAGTGAGTCTTCCCACCAACTCTTTTTTCTCAATTCTGTCTCTTTATAACAAAAATTCAGCCAGCAGATGGCACTATTTATTTCAGTGAGACATTTTGCCGTAGAAATCAGCAATTAATTGCTAAATGGGAAAATGAGTGCAATCCTTCACATTTTATTGTGAGTCTCCCCTTCAATTTATTTGTATTCAAATACCATGAAAAGATGAAAATCAACACAGATTTCCTTGTTTAAGGACGGATAGATACTTGCTTCTGTGAATTTGTGTTTTTCAAATAATGATATAAGGAAAGTCATGATAAATTTAAAAATATTAATTTGAGAACTTTGCTATCAGCCTTTAAAATGTAAAATGCATGTATATACATATATAGACATAAATTTATAAATTTTTTAATATAATTCAGTCATATGATACAATGTGAAAATTGTTTCCTCAATGCTTTGATCAAACACAGTAAGTGTACATTCTGAAGATCTCTTCTCCCAACATAGCAGTAGATTTAACATAAAAAGTAAAAGTTATAAAGATTTAGCTACATTTAGAAACAAGACAGTGTTCTTTGTGGACCATAAATGGAACCGAAACACAAAATGATAAATGAGGTAGAACCTACAGGCCTGCCAGGCTTTGGGGCCCGAAGCAAGCTGATGCTTCCAGGAATCTTTGATCCTTTTGGTTAATGGAAACCAAATGTACCTCTTGTGGGATAAGCACAGAACTCTGTTCTCTTCCTGAAACCAAAGAGTCCTATTCAAGTGGAAAAGAGCTCGAAAAAAAAAAAAAAAGCTGTGACTTGCCCCTGCAGCTATGGTCTGAGGAATAAGAAGGCAAAAGCCTTTTAGTCAATATCTGAGGCCACCTGTCTACTGGCTCAATGACTGGTCTAAGATATTGTCAACACCACTGTGCACATGAGCTCAGAATCACCAATATTGCACTGGTTGCCAGGTAGAGGCAATTTTAATACCTCCAGGCAGAAAGGTTGTGGTTAAAATGGAAACTTTGGTCAACATTAGCCTGAAAATCAGTGTTCTTGATGATGTCAGGAGAAATTATGAAAGAAAGCCAACACACTCAACAATTTAAAATAATGAAATATTCTATTTTAGTTTTGGAAGAAAAGTAGGAATCAAAATTATATAATTGTTTCCAAATTTTAATAAAATGAGCCTTAATCTTGGCAATTAACTTTGAGGGCTAATCAGGATAACTAAAAGTATATCCACAGGGAAACAGCCTAGAGAAATATCAGAATGTCAAAAATAAAGGAAAAAACCTTGAAATCTACCAAAGAAGACAGATCCCCATGAAAGAACAGTTAGACTTCACAAGAGCAACAAAGATGCCAGAAGACAATGATAATTTACCTTTAAAGTACTGAAAGAGGCCTACTGTCCACCTGCTTCTGCTGCTGCTGTTAAGTCGCTTCAGTCGTGTCCGACTCTGTGAGACCCCATAGACAGCAGCCCACCAGGCTCCCCCATCCCTGGGGTTCTCCAGGCAAGAACACTGGAGTGGGTTGCCATTTCCTTCTCCAATGCATGAAAGTGAAAAGCGAAAGTGAATTTGTTCAGTCGTGTCTGATTCCTAGCGACCCCATGGACTGCAGCCCACCAGGCCCCTCCGCCCATGGGATTTTCCAGGCAAGAGTACTGGAGTGGGTTGCCATTGCCTTGTCCTAGGATATAGTGAATGGAGAATAAATGTATTTTCACACACACAGAATGTAAAATTTACTATCCATATTTTTCTAGAAGGAATTACTCAAATCTATACTGTAGCAAGAAGATTAAATCCAAAGAAAAAGAATGGGATGTATGGAAAAAAAAACAACCCTGAAAATTGGTAAAATACATTAGCAAATTCAACTGTTAATCATGAAATAGAAGAATAGCCAATCTAGGAGCTAAAAAAAAGATGAAACTAAAATACTTGTCAGTAATAACAGATTGGTTTGGTGGGAGGCAGAGATTCTTGTTTGATTTAGGAGGAAGATAAGAAATAATTTTGTATATCAAAGGAATAATACTTACAGTCAGGAAATAAAGAAAAACAAGAACACAGGAGGTGAACAAAGGGCTTCAGGTTATATCTTAACCTTTTACACATTAAAATATAAAATATATGAATTAAATATGCTAGAATATTAACCTTTATTGAATGTGGGTGGTAGGTACATAGGTACAGTATTCTTTATATTATTCTCTGTACTTTTGTGAATGACAGAAATATTGCAAAATGTAAAATACCAAGGGAATATAGAAAGAAGGAAATGTTTCATTATACCATAAATTCATTAATTCCTCCCCTTCTCAGACCCAGCTGCTGAAGTGTGAGAGATGACGAATTTTTCTAGTGCTAATATATTAGAGATCCCTGGAAAATAAGTTTCCTGAAAGAAATCAAGCGAAAAGAAATAAAAATGAAAGACAAAATCTGCTCAGTTTATGTAGTATACGGTCTGCTTGTTTTCAGTTTTGAAATCCTTAGTCTTCTGTTCATTTTACATTTGTTTTAATTGATTTCTGCTAATTGAGCAGATCATCATTGGGACACTTTGTGTCACATATAAAGTTATCTGCCTGCATAAGTGCAAATTAATAATCTTTTTCTAAGCACTAAATTTGCCTTAGGAAATAATACTGCAAGTATTATAATTGTGCATTTTGTGTGTGTGTGTGTGTGTGTTTCTATGAACCAGAAGATCTTAACTGGACTACTGTGGCATTTTGAAAAACATCTAAATTGGCAGTTTTATTATAAGTCTTCTCCCAAATTTAGGGGCTTACATGGATACATATGACTAGTTTGGAACATAAATACATTTAAACCTGAGCATACTAAAGATTATTAACGGATTATTCTTGGTAGGGGATATTACCCAATGCCATACAACCTCTATTTCTAATATAAATGAGATTATTAAAATTTTAGCTTGTGTAAAACAAATTAATTATTTTCTAATAGAGGGAAAAATATTTTTGGAGGCAGTCACAAATTACACTTGGATCCTAGACAAAGTTAAAAAAACAAAAACAAAACTACAGAAAAGCTTTGAATACCAATATGGTTTGAAGGCCTGATGGGAAAATACATACCTGGGTAAATAAATAGATTAAAAATTGTCAGTGACTTGACTCAAAATGAGAGACTGAGCGCACACTCACTCCCCGTCTTGCTGACAAATCTCTTCATGTTACAAAAAGGAAAGATGCTTGTGAAATGTAAGCCTGTAGAATGAGAATGGACTTTGATAATAGGCCATACGTTGTGAAAGAAATCTAGAATCAGTGGAATCAGCTGTTAGAACAAGGACAGAGAAAATGATGACCATAACATATGCAAACTGTAGTTTTGGTTGGGAAAAGGCAGTTTATCCCACAAGGCCCAGAGAAATTCCATGTTCAGCGTGAACACAAACACACAGGACCTCTAGAAAGTAGTCAGGATCATTCAGTGAAGGCTATGTTCAAACAGATGCTGCAAGCAGGCCTCTTTTCTGCTCATGAATGTGGAGTGACTAACAGTCCGTGCAGTCAGGATAGTTGCCCTTCATGAGACAGTGTGTTCCAGAAGGAGAGAGCATAGAGAGTGGAGGGAAGACATTGAAGATCAACATTTTCAGAAGTAAGAAAAGATCTCTTTAGATTTACATTCAGATGGGTATATCTTTCCTTTTGTCCTTTGCCATTCACTTCTCTTCTTTTCTCAGCTATTTATAGGCTCTACCCCGTGTTAAATAAGATCAGTAAAAGAAGAGTCATAAATATAGACAACAGAGAGAAATTTTAGAACCATGATGTATCAGCTTCCTAAAGCTATCATAACAAAGAACAGTGAGTCTTAAAGCAGTGTCTTTTTTTTTTTTTTTTTCTAGATAAACAATTCTTTATTAGGGGTCAGGTTTGGAACAAGGTAGAAAACAGCAGCAAGAAGAGTCCAGGTAGGGGAATGAAGAGGGGGACACCAGGCCTGGCTAGTTGGGCCACTGCCAGAGGTCAAATAGGAGCCCTGGGATGGAAGGGATCTGGAGAGGGGGAGCTGGGGTCAGTCTACAGGAGAGGACACGGATCAGCAGATGGTGTATTGTACATAGGGGACCTCGACATCCTTGCTGCTCGTCCTTACAGCACAGCTCAAGTACCGGCACTCACGCATGGCGGCCAAGCTTTTGTTTCCACACATGGCTTACAATCTGGGTCATCAGCTGCTCCAATCATTCCTTGAGATTGGTGACTGGCATGAAGACAGAGTAGAGCATAGACACGCCGTGGGACAGGATAGTGATCTCCAGCTTATGCTCTTTCTTGAAGTAGTCATGGACTGTTTGAGGGTCATCTCCTCGCTGTTAGGCTGCAAACCCTGTACCTCTAAGAGGTCCCACAATGTCCACTCTTGGTTATAGTAGCAAGTCTATTCTCTCACAGATCTGAAAGCCGGAAGTCTTAAATAAGTTTGGCCAGGCCATGTTCTGTTTGAAGGCTCTAGAAGAGAATTTTTCCTTGTTTCTTCTGGTTGCTTGGTTGTTGTCAGTGCTTGGTGTTCCTTAGCTTGTAGACACATCACTCCAGCCTCTGCCCCTGTTACCACATGGCATTCTTCGTATGTGTGTTTTGCTTAAGTTTCTTCTTATAAAGAAATCATTCATTGAACTAATACCCACCCTAGACTAGTATGACCTTATTTTAACTTGGTAATATGTGCAGAGACCCTATTTCCAAATATGGTCCCATTCACAAATACCGGGGATTAAGAACTGAATACATCTTTTTGGGGAACACAATTCAACCCATAGCACATTCAGATAATTTTTAAAAAGAATGAAAATCCTCCAGAATGATCATTATCACCAAGAAAAAGAGAGGTTACTTATACAGGAATAAAAATAAAATTGACAATGATCTACATCATCAACTATACTGTATGGGAGAATAAAATGAAGTAATATCTTCAAAATATTGAAGATACATAGTTTGTACCTAGAATACTATATCCCCAAGAAATATCTTTCAAGTTGAGGACAAATAAAGAGTTTTTCAGTCATGTAAGTCTTCTAAAATTTAGCCCCTTGGCAAATTGCTGTTTATTGGACCCAACTATCATTCCCATCCTCATTTCCCATAGCCTTGTAACAGCCAAGGTTGCCCACATTATATATTTGTGACCAATAATAAATGAAATTGTTTCATGGAGTACCTGGGAAAGTTTTTTTTCCTTGATACAGATTGTACTCTTTTGTTTTCCTCATCTTTCCTACTATAAGGCTTGCATGAGACCTAGATCAGTAGCTATCTGTAACTATAAAGAAAGGAAAAATTGCAGAAATGGTGACCTAATATTATGTATATCTGAACCAACATCTTGTAGTTACAAGATACAAATAACTCTCTATTTGCCTAAACTACTACTATATGGGTATTTTACTTGCAGACAGGGCATTCCCAATTAATACATTACCATTAGATCCTTTGAAATAATTATTTGAAAATTTAATCTAGCAAAAGAAAAAGAGTCTAACAGGGAATATGATGGAAGAGGAAAACAATGATGGTCAAAAGAATTATTAAATTTATAGTTAAATATATACAAGTGTTGGTGAAATTGTGAACAAATTAGTAACATTTTAAAATTTAAATCCAAGAAGATTTCAGGTGATAATTTGGGAGAGTAGTAAAGGAGAGTGCAAATTGGATAATGCTTGTGATATATTTGGAGAATCAATATTAACTGTACACATGTAGAATTAAACATAGAATTAAGATGGTCACAAGAAGAATAAAAAGTCTATTATTCAACTTCTAAACCAAGAAACACACAATCAAGGAAACAAACATCAATACTTTGCCTAAGGTTTGTGTTGCTTGTGGTCACCTGGATGGAGATGAAGCAACGCTATATTTAAAGAAACTTTGTCATGTTCAGCTGTGAGTGTAAGCAACTCTGCCTTGAATAAGACTTGATTATAAAGGCAGTGTTTTAAAGACTTGATTATAAAGGCCACTGCTTGAGAACATTATATTAAGTATTGTGGGATGGTCAGGGTGATCTATAGAGGGACTCCCTATAGGGCAGAGAAGGGGAGACCCCTGTAGAGGAAGCATGGGACAGAATGAGAAGTGTTGGCAGACAGGTCAGTGAGGTTTCCCTCTCCCTTATATACCTTGGTACATCAGCAGATCACTTGGTCAGAAATAAAGGTTGCTTGGAACATCACTGAATTTAAGTGGAAGGCCTATGTGCAAAAGAGGGATTCTTGCCTCTAGTGAAACTGGAGTCTTCATCTAAAAATGTGTCTGCTCTGAGGTCAGATTTGACATACTAATAAATCCATTTCTCGTGAGATCCTTATATCTCTGGTCTGCAACCTAATTTTTAAATAGTTTTCTTCTTTCAGACAAAAGCCAGCCACAGTGGTGAGATGGGAAAACTTTGGTTTGGGCTCTTCTTCCTCAGTTCATGCAACTCTCTTTCTCAGACCCATTCCTCCAAGTGCACAGAATACTCATGCTGTCACTCCCAAGTTTACTTTGCCTCCTGCCATCACGATTGCCTGTCCTTTGTTCATCCCATTGGAAGAAACCCTAACCTGTGCTGGAAGATGATAACGGTGAATGTACGATATCTAGTAGGGATGTTTGTGTTTTTAACTAAAGATACCTAAATGCCTGAGATCCTTGTGATGTGCCAATAAATATTTAATAATGGAATTTCAGGTACCCAGGGAGGCTATGGCAAGGAGATTTGTAAAGTTGATTTTTTTTTCTTGTGTGATTTTTTTTAATCTACAAAAACTGAGAGAAATAGACCAAAATTTCTTTATAGTTCCTATGGGAACTTAACACTTTTGATCTGCATGATTGAGGATGCATTCCCTCTAGATACACCCCTAATTCTAATGGAAAGGAGCATGACAAAGCTGCACACCTCACCTTACATAAAGCAAGCTCTAGCTACTGCTGTCAGTTACATGATGCAAACAGTGCCAACAGCTAAGTTTACTACCTTTTTATCTACAGGTCAAAGAAGCCATATGAACTGCCATTACAGTTTTCAGGAGACACGTGAGAACATGATTCAACAGAATGCATAGCTTTCCTTTGTTACATTGGAATAGCTTTTCTTTATTTTGGGAGGGAGTCCAGAAAGGTGATAGCTATGACAGCTCACCTGAAAAATTAAAATAGCCATCTGTTAACAAAAAAAAAAAAAAAAAAACAGTTTTCAAAGGATCAGGTAGAAATATGACAAGCATGGTTAGGATTGGTATTTTTAGTAACTGTCATTCTTCTTGGAATAATTCCTCTCTGTCATTCTTCAAAGCACAGTAGATTCCATTCTTTTTATATATATAAGCACATACATTCTTATTGGGCTTTTTATAAACCATGACACATTTCTATCCAACTGCCTCCTTTTTCCATTTTCAGACTAACCTTTGATGACTTCATGATTGCTAGCAATTTAAAGTAATTCCCTGATTGACATTCTCCCTACCAAAATGGTAATTTCTCAATGACAGATGGTATCTAGCCTAAGCTCAATTATTAATTGGGGAATTCTTTTTCTTGTAACAAAAATTTGGCCCAGTCAACCAGTTATTGAGCTTCTACCATGTGTTCACTTTGGATGACAAAATATAAAATGAAAGACTCGAATCATTTCTGAGTGTCTACTATGGCTTCAGAACTTAGAAATTAATGACTTTGCTTAAAATTCAGAGAAATGTAGCCAGCTTCCCAGTTGTAGAGATATATAGTTTTGAAGTAATGGATTCAAGGTCAATTTCAAATCCATATAATTTGAAGACTGAGAAAAGACACAACATAAGATGCTACCTGCAGGCATAGAGAGACCCAAGTACAGAAAGCTAGGGGCAAGGCTACAGAACAAAGAGAATGCCTGGCAGTCCAAAACACATCTGAAAAACAGGCAAGAGGACAAGGATATCCCAATTGCCAATCATTCTGTGACAGAAAATGTGGTGTACCTGGCTTTTCTGGAAGCACAGAGAAGAAAAAGGGACTTCATGTAGATTTAGATCCTGGGGCTGAGAGTAGGAGTTTATAGCTGGAAGAATGGCTTCATTATTGGGTATGAGGTGCTCTGGACATCAAAGACAAGTCAGGACTGAACAATACTGTCACTGAGGCTCTGGGATGCCCTCTCTCAATCTCCTCATCCTATGATAACAACCCTAGGCTCAGATTGTGTATTAACTTCCAGCATCACAGAGTAAACAGGGAGATTGACTCTTTGGAGGCTAGAAAAGCAGTGTTCTCTCCCTTAGGCTGTAGGAGAGGGATGTTTCTGAAAGTTTGATTTCTTCTTTCCTAATTTGAATATCTTTTCTCTTTTTCTGTCCTCCTCTCCCCAACCAACCCTACCTCTCCCCTCCCCTTTCCTTGTCATATTGCCTTAGCCAGTATATTCAGTAACATGTTAAAAAGCAGTGGTAAGAGGGGACATTTCAGCTTTATCCCCGGTCTTTGTGGGAAAGCTTCAAATTTTTCACCATTAAGTGTGTGTGTGTGTGTGTGTGTGTGTGTGTGTGTGTGTGTGTGCGCGCGCGCGCGCGCTCAGTTGTGTCCGACTCTTTGCAGCCCTGTGGACTGTAGCCCTCCAGGGTCCCTTGTTCATGGGATTTTTGCAGGCAAGAATACTGGAGCAGGTTGCCATTTCCTACTCCAGGGGAACTTCCAGACCCAGGGATCAAACCCATTTCTCCAGCATTGATAAACTGATTCCTTACCACTGTGCCAACTGGAACCCAAACTCACTCTTTGGCAACCCCATGGGCTGTAGCCCACCGGGCTCCTCTGTCCATGAGATTTCCCAGGCAAGAATACTAGAGTGGGTCTCAAATTTTTCACCATTAAGTGTAATGTTAACTATTGGGGTTTTGGATAGATACTCCTTTTCAAATTGAGGATGCTTTCTTCTGTTCTTTTATTGAGGTTTCTTAAAATCATGAATGGGTGTTGATATTGTCAAATATTTGTCCACATCTATAAATCCTCTGGAGAAGGAAACTACAACTCTAATCTTTTTGCCTGAGAAATCCCATGGACAGAGGAGCCTGGCAGGCTGCAGTCGATAGGATCCCAAAAGAATCAGACCGTACTTAGCCACTGAAAAACAGCAACAGTTGATATGATAATTTGGCTTTTCTTCTTGGCTCATTGATATAATTTGTTCAGTTGCTAAGGCATGTCCAGTTCTTTGCGACCCCATGGACTACAACACGCTAGGCTTCCCTGTCCTTCACTCTCTCCCGGAGTTTGTTCAAACTCATGTCCATTGAGTCGGTGATGCTATTTAACCATCTTATCATCTGTAGCCCCCCTTCTCCTTTTGCCTTCAATCTTTGCAGTGTCAGGCAGGGTCTTTTCCAGTAAGTGGGCTCTTTGCATCAGGTGGCCAAAGAATTGGAGTTTTGGCTTCAGCATCAGTCCTTCCAATAAATATTCACTGTTGATCTCCTTTAGGGTGGACTGGTTGGATCTCCTTGCTGCCCAAGGGACTTTGTACAGTCTTTTCCAGCACCGCAATTCAAAAGCATCAATTCTTCAGCACTCAACCTTCTCTATGGTCCACTCTCACATCTGTGCATGCCTACTGGAAAAACCATAGATTTAACTATATGTTCCTTTGTCGGCAAAGTGATATCTCTGCCTTTTAATATGCTGTCTAGGTTTGTCATAGCTTTTCTTCCAAGGAGCAGTAGCTGCAGTCACTTTTGTAGCTGCAGTCACTGTCCACAGTGATTCTGGAGCCCAAGAAAATAAAATCTCTTACTACTTCCACTTATTTCCCCTTCTATTTGTCATGAAGTGATGGGACCAGATGCCATGATCTTAGTTTTTTTGAATATTGTTTCAGGCCAGCTTTTTTACTGTCCTCTTTCACCTACATCAAGAGGCTTTTTAGTTCCTCGTTGCTTTCTGCTATTAGAGTAGTGTTGTCTGCATATCTGAGATTCTTGATATTTCTCCTGGCAATCTTGATTCCAGTTTGTGAGTCATTCAGCTTGGTATCTTGATGTACTCCTTATAAGTTAAATAAGCAGGATGACAGCATACAGCCTTTTCATATTCCTTTCCCAATTTTGAACCGATTCTTTGTTCCATATCCAGTTTTAACTGTTGCTTCTTGATTGGTATACAGGTTTCTCAGGAGACAGGTAAGGTGGCCTGGCATTCCCATTTCTTTACGAATTTGCCAGTATGTTGTGATCCACACATTCAAAGGTCACATAGCCAATGAGGCAAAAGTAGATGCTTTTCTCGAATTCCCTTGCTTTCTCTATGATCCAATGGATTTTGGCAATCTGATCTCTGGTTCTTCTGCCTTTTTTAAACCCAGCTTGTACATCTGAAAGTTCTCAGTTCAAATACTGCTGAAGCCTACATTGAAGGATTTTTAGTGTTACCTTGCTAGTATGTGAAATGAGCACAGTTATACAGTATTTTGAACATTCTTTGGCATTGCCCTTCTTTGGCATTGGAATGAAAACTGATCTGAGGAATTTGTCTGAGGAAGCTTTACAAATAGCTGAGAAGAGAAGCGAAAGACAAGGGAGAAAGGTAAAGATGTACCCAACTTAATGCAGAGTTCCAGAGAATAGTAAGGAGATATAAGAAGGCCTTCTTAAGTGAACAAAGCAAAGAAACAGAGGAAAACCATAGAACAGGAAAAATTAGAGATCTCTTGAAGAAAATTAGATATATCAAGGGGACATTTCATGCGAGGATGTGCACAATAAAGGACAGAAATGGTATGGACCTAACAGAAGCAGGAGATATTAAGAAGAGGTGGCAAGAATACATAGAAGAACTATACCAAAAGAAAAAAAAAGATCTTAATGAGCCAGATAACCACGATGGTGTGTGATCACTCACCTAGGCCCAGACATCCTGGAGTATGAAATCAAGTGGGCCTTAGGAAGCATCAGGCTTTCCTGGTGGCTCAGCTGGTAAAGAATCTGCCTGCAATGTGGGAGACCTGGGTTCGATCCCTGGGTTGGGAAGATCCCCTGAAGAAGGGAGCGGCTACCCACTCCAGTATTCTGGCCTGGAAAATTCCATGGACTGTATAGTCCATGGGGTCACAAAGAGTCGGACACGAATGAATGACTTTCACTTAGGAAGCATCATTATGAGCAAAGCCAGTGGAGGTGATGGAATCTCAGCTGAGCTATTTAAAATCCATTTATATAATGAATTATATTAGTTGATTTTTAAATTACTTTTTCTTGGAGTAAAGTTGTAATGTTGTGTTTGTTTCTACTGTACAGCAAAATAAAACAGCCATACATATACATGGATCCCCTCCCTTTTGGACTTCCTTCCCATTCAAGTCAGCACAGTACATTAGGTGGAGTTCCCTGTGCTATAGAGTGTGCTATAGAGTATGCTCTCGTGCATGTGTTTGATTGCGTCCTGATTTCTTGCTACCCCATGGACTATAGCCTCCCAGGCTCTTCTGTACCTGAAATTTTCCAGGCAAGAATATTAGAATGGGTTGCCGTTTCCTACTCCAGGGGATCTTCCTGAACCAGGGATCAAACCTACGTCTCTTGCATCTTTCGCGTTGGCCGATGGATTCTTTACCACTTAGCCACCTGGGAAGCCCCCGTGTTCTCTTTAGTTATCTGTATTATACATAGTATCAGTAGTGTATATGTGTTAGTCCCCCAGCTCCTCCTACCCCATTCTCCTTTGTGTCCATATATTTGACATCTGTGACTCTATTTCTGCTTTGCAAATGAGATTATCTGTACTCTTTCTCTAGATTCCACATTTACATGGCTGAGTAATATTCCAGCACACACACACACACACACACACACACACACACACACAACCACCCCACATCTTCTTTATGCATTCCTCTGTTGATGGACATTTAGGTTGCCTCCATGTCCTGGCTATTGTAAATACTGCTACACTGAACATTGGAGTGCATGTACCTTTTTGAATTATGGTTTTCTTTGGGTACCTTTAGGTAGTTTCCATGTTTTGGCTATTGTAGACAGTTGCTATGAATATAGGGGTGAATGTTTCTTTTTGAATTATGGTTTGGTCTGGATATATGCCCAGGAGTGGGATTGCTGGGTCATGTGGTAGTTCTATTTTTATTTTTTTAAGGAACCTCCATATTGTTTTCCATAGTGGCTCTTTCAATTTACACTCCCACCAACAGTGCATGAGGGTTCCCTTTACTCCACATCATCTCCAGTATGTATTATTTGTAGATTTTTTGGATCATTTTCAAATGTTGAACCAGACTTATATACCTGAAATAAATTCCACTTGGTCATGATGTATATTTTTTTTTAAAAAATAGAAATAAATCTTCCCCGTGCACCAGCACCAAGCATCCTGTATCCTGTATTGAACATAGACTGGCGATTTGTTTCTTACATGATAGTATACATGTTTCAATGCCATTCTCCCAAATCATCCCACCCTCTCCCTCTCCCTCAGAGTCCAAAAGTCCATTTTATACATCTGTGTCTCTTTTGGTGTCTCACATACAGGGTTATCATTGCCATCTTTCTAAATTCCATATATATGTGTTAGTATACTGTATTGGTGTTTTTCTTTCTGGCTTACTTCACTCTGTATAATCGGCTCCAGTTTCATCCACCTCATTAGAACTGATTCAAATGTATTCTTTTTAATGGCTGAGTAATACTCCATTGTGTATATGTACCACAGCTTTCTTATCCATTCATCTGCTGATGGACATCTAGGTTGTTTCCATGTCCTGGCTATTATAAACAGTGCTGTGATGAACATTGGGGTACATGTGTCTCTTTCAATTCTGGTTTCCTCAGTGTGTATGCCCAGCAGTGGGATTGCTGGGCCGTAAGGCAGTTCTATTTGCAAATTTTAAAGGAATCTCTGCATTGTTCTCCATAGTGGCTGTACTAGTTTGCATTCCCACCAACACTGTAAGAGGGTTCCCTTTTCTCCACACCCTCTCCAGGATGTATTGCTTGTAGACTTTTGGATCGCAGCCATTCTGACTGGTGTGAAGTGGTACCTCATTGTGGTTTTGATTTGCATTTCTCTGATAATGAGTGATGTTGAGCATCTTTTCATGTGTTTGTTAGCCATCTGTATGTCTTCTTTGGAGAAATGTCTATTTAGTTCTTTGGCCCATTTTTTGATTGGGTCGTTTATTTTTCTGGAATTGAGCTGCAGGAGTTGCCTGTATATTTTTGAGATTAGTTGTTTGTCAGTTGCTTCATTTGCTATGATTTTCTCCCATTCACAAGGCTGTCTTTTCACCTTGCTTATATTTTCCTTTGTTGTGCAGAAGCTTTTAATTTTAATTAGATCCCATTTGTTTATTTTTGCTTTTATTTCCAGAATTCTGGGAAGTGGATCATAGAGGATCCGGCTGTGATTTATGTCGGGGAGTGTTTTGCCTATGTTCTCCTCTAAGAGTTTTATAGTTTCTGGTCTTAGGTTTAGATCTTTAATCCATTTTGAGTTTATTTTTGTGTGTGGTGTTAGAAAGTGATCTAGTTTCATTCTTTTACAAGTGGCTGACCAGTTTTCCCAGCACCACTTGTTAAAGAGATTGTCTTTTCTCCATTGTACATTCTTGCCTCCTTTGTCAAAGATAAGGTGTCCATATGTGTGTGGATTTATCTCTGGGCTTTCTATTTTGTTCCATTGATCTATATTTCCGTCTTTGTGCCAGTACCATACTGCCTTGATGACTGTGGCTTTGCAGTAGAGCCTGAAGTCAGGCAGGTTGATTTCTGGCTATTCGAGGTTTTATGTATTTCCATACAAATTGTGAAATTATTTGTTCTAGCTCTGTGAAAAATACCGCTGGTAGCTTGATAGGGATTGCATTGAATCTGTAGATTGCTTTGGGTAGTATACTCGTTTTCACTATGTTGATTCTTCTGATCCATGAACATGGTATATTTCTCCATCTATTAGTGTCCTCTTTGATTTCTTTCATCAGCGTTTTATAGTTTTCTATATATAGGTCTTTAGTTTCTTTAGGTAGATATATTCCTAAGTATTTTATTCTTTTCGTTGCAATGGTGAATGGAATTGTTTCCTTAATTTCTTTTTCTGCTTTCTCATTATTGGTGTATAGGAATGCAAGGGATTTCTGTGTGTTGATTTTATATCCTGCAACTTTACTATATTCATTGATTAGCTCTAGTAATTTTCTGGTGGAGTCTTTAGGGTTTTCTATGTAGAGGATCATGTCATCTGCAAACAGTGAGAGTTTTACTTCTTCTTTTCCAATTTAGATTCCTTTTATTTCTTTTTCTGCTCTGATTGCTATGGCCAAAACTTCCAGAACTATGTTGAATAGTAGCAGTGAAAGTGGGCACCCTTGTCCTGTGCCTGACTTTAGGGAAAATGCTTTCAATTTTTCACCATTGAGGATAATGTTTGCTGTGGGTTTGTCATATATAGCTTTTATTATGTTGAGGTATGTTCCTTCTATTCCTGCTTTCTGGAGAGTTTTAATCATAAATAGATGTTGAATTTTGTCAAAGGCCTTCTGTGCATCTATTGAGATAATCATATGGCTTTTATTTTTCCATTTGTTAATGTGGTGTATTACATTGATTGATTTGCGGATATTGAAGAATCCTTGCATCCCTGGGATAAAGCCCACATGGTCATGGTGTATGATCTTTTTAATGTGTTGTTGGATTCTGATTGCTAGAATTTTGTTGAGGATTTTTGCATCTATGTTCATCAGTGATATTGGCCTATAGTTTTCTTTTTTTGTGGCATCTTTGTCAGGTTTTGGTATTAGGGTGATGGTGGCCTCATAGAATGAGTTTGGAAGTTTACCTTCCTCTGCAATTTTCTGGAAGAGTTTGAGTAGGATAGGTGTTAGCTCTTCTCGAAATTTTTGGTAAATTCAGCTGTGAAGCCGTCTGGACCTGGGCTTTTTTTTGCTGGAAGATTTCTGATTACAGTTTCAATTTCCGTGCTTGTGATGGATCTGTTAAGATTTTCTATTTCTTCCTGGTTCAGTTTTGGAAAGTTGTACTACTCTAAGAATTTGTCCATTTCTTCCATGTTGTCCATTTTATTGGCATATAATTGCTGATAGTAGTCTCTTATGATCCTTTGTATTTCTGTGTTGTCTGTTTTGATCTCTCCATTTTCATTTCTAATTTTATTGACTTGATTTTTCTCCCTTTGTTTCTTGATGAGTCTGGCTAATGGTTTGTCAATTTTATTTATCCTTTCAAATAACCAGCTTTTTGTTTTGTTGATTTTTGCTATGGTCTCTTTTGTTTCTTTTGCATTTATTTCTGCCCTAATTGTTAAGATTGCTTTCCTTCTACTAACTCTGGGGTTCTCCATTTCTTCCTTTTCTAGTTGCTTTAGGTGTAGAGTTAGGTTATTTTTTGGACTTTTTTCTTGTTTCTTGAGGTATGCCTGTATTGCTATGAACTTTCCTCTTAGCACTGCTTTTACAGTGTCCCACAGGTTTTGGGTTGTTGTGTTTTCATTTTCATTAGTTTCTATGCATATTTTGATTTCTTTTTTGATTTCTTCTGTGATTTGTTGGTTATTCAGAAGTGTGTTGTTCAGCCTCCATATGTTGGAATTTTTAATAGTTTTTCTCCTATAATTGAGATCTAATCCTAATGCATTTGGTCAGAAAAGATGCTTGGAATGATTTCATTTTTAAAAAACTTATCAAGGTTAGATTTATGGCCCAGCATGTGATCTATCCTGGAGAAGGTTCCATGAGCACTTGAGAAAGAGGTGAAATTCATTGTTTTGGGGTGTAATGTCCTATAGATATCAATTAGGTCTAACTGGTCTATTGTATCATTTAAAGTTTGCATTTCTTTGTTAATTTTCTGTTTAGTTGATCTGTCCATAGGTGTGAGTGAGGTATTAAAGTCTCCCATTATTATTGTGTTATTGTTAATTTCCCCTTTCATACTTGTTAGCATTTGTCTTACATATTGCAGTGCTCCTATGTTGGGTCCATATATATTTATAATTGTTATATTTTCTTCTTGGATTGATCCTTTGATCATTATGTAGTGGCCTTCTTTGTCTCTTTTCACAATTTTGTTTTAAAGTCTATTTTATCGGATATGAGTATTGCTACTCCTGCTTTCTTTTGGTCTCTATTTGCGTGGAATATCTTTTTCCAGCCCTTCACTTTCAGTCTGTATGTGTCCCTTGTTTTGAGGTGGGTCTCTTGTAGGCAGCATATATAGGGGTCTTGTTTTTGTATCCATTCAGCCAGTCTTTGCCTTTTGGTTGGGGCATTCAACCCATTTACATTTAAGGTAATTATTGATAAGTATGATCCTGTTGCCATTTACTTTATTGTTTTGGGTTCGGGTTTATACACCCTTTTTGTGTTTCCTGTCTAGAGAATATCCTTTAGCATTTGTTGGAGAGCTGGTTTGGTGGTGCTGAATTCTTTCAGCTTTTGCTTGTCTGGAAAGCTTTTTATTTCTCCTTCATATTTGAATGAGATCCTTGCTGGGTACAGTAATCTGGGCTGTAGGTTATTTTCTTTCATCACTTTAAGTATGTCTTGCCATTCCCTCCTGGCCTGAAGAGTTTCTATTGAAAGATCTGCAGTTATCCTTATGGGAATCCCCTTGTGTGTTATTTGTTGTTTTTCCCTTGCTGCTTTTAATATTTGTTCTTTGTGTTTGATCTTTGTTAATTTGATTAATATGTGTCTTGGGGTGTTTCATCTTGGGTTTATACTGTTTGGAACTCTCTATGTTTCTTGGACTTGGGTGATTATTTCCTTCCCCATTATAGGGAAGTTTTCAACTATTATCTCCTCAAGGATTTTCTCATGGTCTTTCTTTTTGTCTTCTTCTTCTGGGACTCCTATAATTCGAATGTTGGAGCATTTCATATTGTCCCGGATGTCTCTGAGATTGTCCTAATTTCTTTTGATTCATTTTTCTTTTTTTCCTCTCTGATTCATTTATTTATACCATTCTATCTTCTATTTCACTAATCCTATCTTCTGCCTCCGTTATTCTACTATTTGTTGCCTCCAGAGTGTTTCTGATCTCATTTATTGCATTATTTATTATATTTTGACTCTTTTTTATTTCTTCTAGGTCCTTGTTAAATCTTTCTTGCATCTTCTCAATCCTTGTCTCCAGGCTATTTATCTGTGATTCCATTTTGATTTCAAGATTTTGGATCATTTTCACTATCAATATTCAGAATTCTTTTTCAGGTAGATTCCCTATCTCTTCCTCCTTTGTTTGGTTTGGTGGGCATTTGTCCTGTTCCTTTACCTGCTGGGTATTCCTCTGTCTCTTCATCTTGGTTATATTGTTGTGTTTGGGGTGGCCTTTCTGTAATCTGGGAATTTGTGGAGTTCTCTTTATTATGGAGTTTCCTTGATGTGGGTGGGGTTGTATCAGTGGCTTGTCAAGGTTTCTTGGTTAGGGAAGCTTGTGTCAGTGTTCTGGTGGGTGGAGCTGGATTTCTTCTCTCTGGAGTGCAATGAAGTGTCCAGTAATGAGTTATGAGATGTCAATGGTTTTGGAGTAACTTTGAGCTGTCTGTATATTGAAGCTCAGGGGTGTGTTCCTGTGTTGCTGGAGAATTTGCGTGGTATGTCTTGCTCTGGAACTTGTTGGCCCTTGGATGGTGGTTGATTTCAGCGTAGGTATGGAGGCGTTTGATGAGCTCCTATCTATTAATGCTCCCTGGATTCAGGAGTTCTCTGATGTTCTCAGGATTTGGACTTAAGCCTCCTGCTTCTGGTTTACAGTTTTGTTTTTACAGTAGCCTCAAGACTTCTCCGTCTATACAGTACCGATGATGAAACATCTAGGTTAAAGACAAAAAGTTTCCCCACATTGAGGGACACCCAGAGAGGTTCAAGTTTTAGAAGCAAGGAGTCCAAAATTCAGGAATCTGCAGGTCTGGCATCTTCCGAGGCTTCCATCCCCTTGGCTTGCAAATGGCTGCCTCCCACTACCTGCTCATGCAGTCTTCTCTGTCTGTCTACATTTTCGTCTTTATTGTTGGACCCAATCTGCTAATATTTTGTTGAGGACTTTTGCTTATATTAGTCTGTAGTTTCCCTTTTCTTGTAATCTCTTTGTCTGTTTTTGGTATTAGGATAATACTGGTTTCATAGAATGAGTTAAAAAGTACTCCATTCACTTCTATTTTCTAAAAGAGATTATATAGAATTGATTAGATTTATTCCTTAAATGTTTGGTAGTAGTCACCAGTGAATTCTGGGCTTGGTGCTTTCTGTTTTGTCATTTATGGTTGATTTAATTTCTTTAATAGATACAGGTTTATTCATATTGTCTATTTTTGTGTGTGTAAGCTGGTCAGATTGTGTCTTTCGAGAAACTGGTCCATTTCATCTAGGTTATGAAATGTGTATAGAATTGTTCATTGTGTTTTTTAACTTTTAATGTCCATTGGATCTGTAATGAGTCTCCTTTTTCATTTCTGATATTAGTAATTCATGTTATTTCTCTTTTTCCCTAATTAGCTCAGCTAGAAGCTTATTAGTATTATTGATCTTGTCTAAGAACCAGCATTTGATTTAATTAAATTTCTCCTTGATTTCCTATTTTCAATTTTGTTGATTCTGCTCTAATTTTTATTATTCCCTTTCTTATGATTATTTTGGATTAAATTTGTTATTTTCTCCTAAGGTAGAAGCTTATGGTTGATTTTAGGTCTTTTTTTTTCTAACATTTTCATTCAATGCTATGAATATTTTCTTTCTGTGTACACTTTCTTTCTGTGACTACTTTTGCTGCATCCCACAAAATTTGATGTTATGTTATTTAGTTTAAGACAATTTTTAATTTCTCTTCAAAGTTCTCTTTGCCTCATATGTTATTTAGAAGTGTGTTCTTAATATGTAGGTATCTGGTGATTTCCCAGCTATATTTCTGTTAATATTTTGTAGTTGAATTCCATTGTGATTCGAGAAAAGACTTTCTATGACTTCTATAATTTTACATTTGTTAACATTATTTTTGGAGGAGGGAATGGCAAGCCATTCCAGTATTCTTGCCCAGAGAATTCGATGACAGAGGAGCCTGGTGGACTACAGTCCATGGGGTCACAAAGCATTGGAGACAACCGAGGGACTAACACTACCATTGTTTTATCACATAGAATGATTTTCTGCCTTTGCACCTATTCATTTCTAATAGGGGAATGCTGTAGTCTTCAACTATAATAGTTTATTTATGTATTTCTCCTTGCAGTTATATCAGGTTTTGCCTCATGTATTTCAAAACTCTGTTGTTGAATGTGTACATATTAAGAATTGTAATGTTTTCTTGAAAATTGGTCTCTCTTTATCCCTAACAACTTTTTAATAATGTTAGCATGGTTTAGTTTTGTATGTAGTGTGAAAAATGTTCTACCTTCATTCTTTTGCATGTAGCTTTCCAGTGTTCCCAGTATCACTTACGGAACAGACTATCTTTGTCCATTGTATATTCTTGTCTTCCTTATTGTAGATTGAAGTGAAAGTGAATATCTTTTAGTTGTGTCTGACTCTTTGTGACCCTATGGACTATACAGTACATGGAATTATCCAGGCCAGAATACTGGAATGGGTAGCTATTCCCTTCTCCAGGGGATTTTCCCAACCCAGGGATCAAACCCATGTCTCCTGCATTGCAGGTGAATTCTTTACCAGCTGAGCCACCAGGGAAGCCCAAGAATACGGGAGTGGGTAGCCTATCGGTTCTCCAGTGGATCTTCCTGGTCCAGGAGTCTAACGAGGGTCTCCTGCATTGCAGGCAGATTCTTTACTAACTGAACTTACTAGGCAAGCCCTTATTGTAGATTAATTGACCAGAAGTTCATGGGTTTCTCTGGGCTCTCTGCTATGTTCTATTGATCTACATGTTTGTTTTACACCAGAACCATGCTCTTCTTATTATTGTAGCTTTATAGTATAGTCTGAATACAGATAGAATAACAACTTCATATTTGTTTTATAGGAAAGGAAAATTTTCACTCTTTTAGTTTTTGCAGAAAAATCAGCTGTTAGACCCAAGGGTGTTCCCTCATAACGGACACTTTATTTTTTCTTTCTCTCTTTAGAATCTTCTAACTTTGCCATTTTAATATTTCTGTGCTTCCTATACCTGGATATCTGTTTCCTTCTTAAGGATTGGGAATTGTTCAGCTTTAATTTAATTGGAAAATTCTGAAAGAGATAGGAATACCAGACCACCTGACCTGCCTCTTGTGAAACCTATATGCAGCTCAGGAAGCAACAGTTAGAACTGGACATGGAACAACAGACTGGTTCCAAATAGGAAAAGGAGTACATCAAGGCTGTATACTGTCACTCTGCTTATTTAACTTATATGCAGAGTACATCATGAGAAATGCTGGACTGGAAGAAGCACAAGCTGGAATCAAGATTGCCGGGAGAAATATCAATAACCTCAGATATGCAGATGACACCACCCTTATGGCAGAAAGTGAAGAGGAACTAAAAAGCTTCTGGATGAAAGTGAAAGAGGAGAGTGAAAAGTTGGCTTAAAGCTCAACATTCAGAAAACTAAGATCATGGCATCTGGTCCCATCACTTCATGGGAAATAGATGGGGAAACTGGAAACAGTGTCAGACTTTATTTTTTTGTGCTCCAAAATCACTGCAGATGGTGACTGCAGCCATGAAATTAAAAGACGCTTACTCCTTGGAAGGAAAGTTATGACCAACCTAGACAGCATATTAAAAAGCAGAGACATTACTTTGACAACAAAGGTCCATCTAGTCAAGGCTATGGTTTTTCCAGTGGTCATGTAGGGATGTGAGAGTTGGACTGTGAAGAAAGCTGAGCACCAAAGAATTGATGGTTTTGAACTGTGGTGTTGGAGAAGACTCTTGAGAGTCTCTTGGACTGCAGGGAGATCCAACCAGTCCATTCTAAAGGAGATCAGTCCTGGGTGTTCATTGGAAGGACTGATGCTGAAGCTGAAACTCCAGTACTTTGGCCACCTCATGCGAAGAGTTGACTCATTGGTAAAGACTCTGATGCTGGGAGGGATTGGGGGCAGGAGGAGAAGGGGATGACCGAGGATGAGATGGCTCGATGGCATCACCGACTCGATTCACATGAGTTTGAGTGAACTCCAGGAGTTGGTAATGGACAGGGAGGCCTGGTGTGCTGCGATTCATGGGGTCGCAAAGAGTTGGACATGACTGAGCGACTGAACTGAATTTAATTGGATGCATTTTTCACAGATTTTCCCCTCTCTTTTCTTTCTGGGATCCCTATAATGTGAATGATGGTACACCTGATACTGTTTCAGACATCCCTTTAACTGTTCTCATTTCTAATATTTGTTTTTCTTTTTGCTTCTTATTTTGCTTAACTTTCTCTATCTCTATGAGATTACATGAAACAGTTACCTGTCCTGGTCTTGAAAGGCTGTCCTTATGGGGAGCATCTCTGTGCATTTTGTGTGTACCCAGTATCTTCTTTGGAAGAGTTGGATTGAATTGAGCATGAGCCATGTCTTCCCCCAGTGTGTGATGGGAGCTATCATCATGGTAGGAGGTGGGGCTGGAGGTGGAGAGTTAGAGCCAGAGCCTCGGTGAGCTGGGGCTTTTCCTCTGCTCACTGGCCAACACTTCCCTATTGATTTGGGATCTGGTCCCACATTTCCAGAACAGAAACCCTAATGTTTGGGACCTAGCTGGCTCCATTCCCTCCAAGTGTGTGCTCTCCTCTTTCTCATCCCTGGCACATTTGATTCATAGAGGACTGTTAGAGCAAGAAGAACTGAATAGATACTCAGCATGGGTCAGAGAATGGACTGAGTTGGTCTTGGTCCCAGTCAGTGTTCCAAGCCTCTCCCAGTGTGTTGCCTCCATAACAGCCAGCAATGGCTGCCCTTGCTGTGTTCAGATTCTGTTTTGAGTCTGAGCTGGCTCCATCCATATGTACTGTGTACTCTCCTCAGTTGCTGCAGCTCTCACCCTAGTGTGGAAGTATGACATGGAGCAGGAGAGGTTGGAATGAGTGTGCATCTAAACTTAGGTTGCACACATGGATGGTCACAGGTTAGGCCCTGATAAAACCCCAGAAGTTTAAGCTCTGTTTAAATAGTGTCTCCTGAGGGTAGACCATGTTAAAGAGAACAGAATGCTTTGGTATATTTTAGGTTAAATCCTTGTTTCTCCCACTGCTGGAAGCATGAGGAGAATTTTTTTTCTTTGATATTTACTATGAGAACCTAGTAGAGCTCTAGGAGGTAAAAACTCATAAAAGTGTGAACACATTTCCCCCATCCACCAATGCCTTGGTCTCCTTGGAGGTTTTATTTCTAAGACTTGTTCACACTGAGACTCCAACAATTCATAATTACAGTTCAGAATTTCTTGTCTAGTCTTGGTACTGGTTCCCAAGAAGGATGCTGCTCATGGGTTCTGTTCCAGTAAGTTCTAATTCTTTGTATTTGCCTGTCAGTCTCTCCAATTTGGCAGTGATTTTACCTGTGTTCTCACTTCTGTTACAGTTCTAAGTTGCTGACTTTTCAGTTTATTCAGCTTTTATCCTTACTAGATAAAAAATTAAGGAGTGTTATTAGGAAGGAGTGGTGCCATCCAAGCTTCTTACCTGTTGGACTGGAAATAGGAGCTCTATAATTGCCTTTGAAATGTGTTTTTCAGTTCCTTCCAATGTTAATTTTTTACTAAGTTTTTCAAAATTTAGATACTTGGTTTCAATTTGTCATTTGAATATTTTTGGATATTCAAATATCTTTGGATGCATTTGGATATTTTTTTTGCAGCCAGACCTATTTTTCTGTTTTACAAAATTCTGCTGACATCTTTTCCAGTCTATCCCTCAATAGCCACATGTTGGGAATCCTCACTAAGACTTCTCTGCTTCTGTTTTAGTTTTGGATATTTCATAAAACCCAAACAATAAACATTTAAGCTTATCAAGAGTTATTCATAATTTAAGTCTCTCAGATCACAGAGATATTTCTCTTCCTCTGAATTGACATTAATATAATTCATTTGGTGACTGCTGCTTTGTTACTATTCACAAATATTTATTTAATATTTGTCACTTAACATTGTGTATGCCAATGGTACTAATATTCCAAGTATATTTCAAAATTATTACTAGAAAGAATTGGCCTAATACCATTCAGTAAGCATTTTTAGAGACCTTAAAACATGATTACATTTTGTTTTACATTATTTGTGTATTTTAAAATTAATCTGTAGTTTATAAATACTTAAATTTATTTGTTCTATTTTTATTCCTTATAATGGATTAAAATTTATGATAGATGTGTAATTTTTAAGTTGTTAACCTTTAACAATGTGCACACCACCCAAAACAAGAAATAGAACATTTATTTCCCACAGAAAGTTCTCTTATGTTCTTTCCAGTCAAATGTTTTTCTTCCCAAAGCAACCACTTTAAGATTTCTGTGTTAAGAACTATAAAAAGTCTGTGATTTTACTCTTCTTGAAACCGAGTAAGTCATCCTGCCAATCTCACAGATTCTTGCAGAAGACATGATTTATAATATTAGTGAAACCATTTTGGATTCTAAGCAAAGAAGCTGTGAAAAATGATTATAGCCTTTAAAGCAAGATTGAGGATGAAAACTCTAAGGGACAGTGAACAATAATAGAAGCCTTCAGTGAGATGTCATGGATTTTATTATAGACAAAATATCTGTGCACCTCCCCCTCCCAGATTCATTTCTGGAAATCCTAACCCCTCAATGTGATGATGCGAAGAGACTGGGGCCTCAGGAGGTAACTGGGTCATTAGGGTGGAGTCCTCATGAATGAGATTAGTGCCCTTATAAAATGAGACTCAAGAGTTTGCTCAGGCTCTCTGGTTTCTGCCCTGTAAAGATGAAAAAGCAGGTCAACAGACTGCAACCTACAAGAAGGAATCCACCATGCTCAACCACGCTGCCACCCTGATCTCAGACCTCAAGCCAATACAGATTGGCCTCATGTTTACCAAATGACTTCCAAGATTCTAGGCTTCGTTCTTTGATTCTGATTCTTATTTTGAGCTATGTTATTTGAAAGGCAAGTGTCCATTTAGCATATTACAAAGTGAGAAAGACATATGTGAGATGATATTATGGGTTTATATGGAAAAGTTTTTCCATTTTGCACATTAGTATAGAAGTGGTCTCTAAGTGCCTAAGGTTGACAACTGATGAAGAAACCTAAGCTGAGGTGATTGTCATCTTAGAAGAACCTGTAGAGCTTGAGATTAAAGTGATTCAATTGAGTGAATCTATAATTATACTTTGTAAAAGTGCATCTCTTTCTTGACAATTGGCTTTGCAATAAATTTTCTCTAAATTTGGATTATTTTCTTTTAACCATGTTTTTTAAAAAGTAAATGTGATGTACAGAATGATACATTACAAAGCCAAGGATAAGTCTATTTCTGGAAATTGAGCATAATTTTTGAATAAAAATACTTTAAGACAGAGTGAAAGAGCTAGCCTCCAAATTTTTATCGCTTTAATTCTACTCAGGACATTTTTGACAGTTGAGGCAAGGGAAATATTCTATGTCTTTCTTATTAAGTTCAAGGCCTTTTTTAGTTTGTTTGGTAACTGTTGATCAGCATAAAGGGTACTAAACACTGAGAACTTAGAGGATGGATAATTTTTACCCTAAAAATAGAGAATGTTGGGTAGGAAGAGGGGATCTGGGTGGCTCTAACGCAATGGAGAGATGAATAGGCCACATTTGTGGTGGCTAGGTTTGTACAGCTGATTAAGAGATTGTTTTAAAATTATACTATTTTAAAATAACTTATCATCTTCATGAATGTAATGATTTTCCTCTCCTAGAGAAATATTTTTTCAGGAAACCAATCATGTTTCTAGTCAGTTCCTGTCAGTTTGATATTTTTTGTTCACAGAGAGACTACAGGGTGCCCAGATTTGATGGAGAAGAGCTATACACACATATTTGTATTTGTTTACTCATTTATTTTTCTGTAGTTTAATGATCAATTTTGCTGTCTTCATAGTACAAAATGGGTTTCTACCACTTTGGTAAAGAATGTCAATTGTCTTTTAAGCTAAGAGTAGTCAGTGACACAGCTCTGACCAATGATCCATAAGTGGAGGTCAGTGGATGGGGCTTTCAGGAAACTGTTTAAAGGGATATGATTCAACTGGTTTGTTCAAATGCAATTGTTATCAGAGAAATAATTTTACCATCAGAAATTAATTACCAAAGGCCAGAGGCTCATCTTAAGAAAAAAAAAAAATCAGCATTTTAAATAAAAAATCTAACAGCAAATTAGAAAGAAAGATGAAAGAGACCGGGTAGGGTTAGGTGTGGAATATCAAGTAATGGCACATACTGAGGCAGAGGACGTGCGGTGTCTCCTCCCGGCCGCTACTGGCCTCGGATGCAGGGTAGCTCCTCCCGGCCGCCACTGACCTCCGACACAGGGTAGCTCCTCTTGGCCGCCGCCCCTGACCTCGGACGCGGGGTGTCTCCTCCCGGCCGCCCCCTGACCTCGGACGCAGGGTAGCTCCTCTCAGCCGTTCCTGCGCCGTCGCAGCCTGGCACTCTAAGCCACTGCCCCTGACCTTGGACATGGGGTAGCTCTTCTCCGCCGCGCTTAGTGCGCCGGCTTGCCGCAGCCGCCTGCACTTAGTGAGCTTTGCAGCCAAAGATGGAAAAGCTCTATACAGTCAACAAAAACAAGACCAGGAGCTGACTGTGGCTCCAATCATGAACTCCTTATTGCCAAATTCAGACTTAAATTGAAGAAAGTAGGGAAAACCGCTAGACCATTCAGGTGTGACCTAAATCAAATCCCTTATGATTATACAGTGGAAGTGAAAAATAGATTTAAGGGCCTAGATCTGATCGATAGAGTGCCTGATGAACTATGGAATGAGGTTCGTGACAGTTGTACAGGAGACAGGGATCAAGACCATCCCATGGAAAAGAAATGCAAAAAAGCAAAATGGCTGTCTGGGGAGGCCTTACAAATAGCTGTGAAAAGAAGAAAGGCGAAAAGCAAAGGAGAAAAAGAAAGATATAGGCATCTAAATGCAGAGTTCCAAAGAATAGCAAGAGATAAGAAAGCCTTCTTCAGCGATCAATGCAAAGAAATAGAGGAAAACAACAGAATGGGAAAGACTAGAGATCTCGTCAAGAAAATTAGAGCTACCAAGGGAACATTTCATGCAAAGAGGGGCTCGATAAAGGACAGAAATAGTCTGGACCTAACAGAAGCAGAAGATATTAAGAAGAGGTGGCAAGAATACATGGAAGAACTGTACAAAAAGATCTTCATGACCCAGATAATCATGATGATGTGATCGCTAATCTAGAGCCAGACATCTTGGAATGTGAAGTCAAGTGGGCATTAGAAAGCATCACTATGAACAAAGCTGGTGGAGGTGATGGAATTCCAGTTGAGCTGTTTCAAATCCTGAAAGATGATGCTGTGAAAGTGTTGCACTCAATATGCCAGCAAATTTGGAAAACTCAGCATTGGCCCCAGGACTGGAAAAGTTCAGTTTTTATTCCAGTCCCAAAGAATGGCCAAAGAATGCTCAAACTACCGCAGAATTGCACTCATCTCACATGCTAGTAAAGTAATGCTCAAAATTCTCCAAGCCAGGCTTCAGCAATACGTGAAGTGTGAACTCCCTGATGTTCAAGCTGGTTTTAAAAAAGGCAGAGGAACCAGAGATCAGATTGCCAACATCTGCTGGATCATGGAGAAAGCAAGAGAGTTCCAGAAAAACATCTATTTCTGCTTTATTGACTATGCCAAAGCCTTTGACTGTGTGGATCACAACAAACTGTGCAAAATTCTGAAAGAGATGGGAATACCAGACCACCTGACCTGCCTCTTGAGAAATCTGTATGCAGGTCAGGAAGCAACAGTTAGAACTGGGCATGGAACAACAGACTGGTTCCAAATAGGAAAAGGAGTACGTCAAGGCTGTATATTGTCACCCTGCTTATTTAACTTATATGCAGAGTACATCATGAGAAACCCTGGGCTGGAAGAAGCACAAGCTGGAATCAAGATTGCTGGGAGAAATATCAATAACCTCAGAGATGCAGATGACACTATCCTTATGGCAGAAAGTGAAGAGGAACTCAAAAGCCTCTTGATGAAACTGAAAGAGGAGAGTGAAAAAGTTGGCTTAAAGCTCAACGTTCAGAAAACGAAGATCATGGTCCCCTCACTTGATGGGAAATAGATGGGGAAACAGTGTCAGACTTTATTTTTTGGGGCTCCATAATCAGTGCAGATGGTGACTGCAGCCATGAAATTAAAAGACACTCCCTGGAAGCAAAGTTATGACCAACCTAGATAGCATATTCAAAAGCAGAGACATTACTTTGCCAACAAAGGTCCGTCTAGTCAAGGCTATGGTTTTTCCTGTGGTCATGTATGGATGTGAGAGTTGGACTGTGAAGAAGGCTGAGCCCTGAAGAATTGATGCTTTTGGACTGTGGTGTTGGAGAAGACTCTTGAGAGTCCCTTGGACTGCCAGGAGATCCAGCCAGTCCATTCTGAAGGAGATCAACCCTGGGATTTCTTTGGAAGGAATGATGCTAAAGCTGAAACTCCAGTACTTTGGCCACCTCGTGTGAAGAGTTGACTCATTGGAAAAGACTGTGATGCTGGGAGGGATTGGGGGCAGGAGGAGAAGGGGACAACCGAGGATGAGATGGCTGGATGGCATCACGGACTTGATGGACGTGAGCCTGAGTGAACTCTGGGAGATGGTGATGGACAGGGAGGCCTGGTGTGCTGCGATTCATGGGGTCGCAAGGAGTCGGGCACGACTGAGTGACTGAACTGAACTGAACTGAGGCAGAGGATGGCTTCCCTGGTGGGTCAGATGGTAAAGCGTCTGCCTGCAGTGCAGAAGACCCAGGTTTGATTCCTGGGTTGGGAAGATCCCCTGGAGAATGAAATGGCAACCCACTCCGGTACTCTTGCCTGGAAAATTCTGTGGACTAAGGAGCCTGGTAGGCTACAGCCTATGGGGTCACAAAGAGTTGGACACAACTGAGCAACATCACTTCACTTCAAGGCAGAGGATAATCCATCAGGCTTGATAAAATTTATGGCAAAAATGTTCTTCACTCAGAAATTCTTTCAGATAAAGACTAATTCTTCTTTTTTGAAAAAAATCTTACTCCATTATTAATTTTTCTGTGATTTATACTGGCTTTTCCTACTGAGGCTGGAATTTGCACAGTTCATTTGTTTTCAGAATGTATCAAAAGAATATCTCCTACCCTTCCCAAAGTTGTAGCCACAGTAACAATTATATTCTAGTCTGAGACTCTGTTGAATAAATGTATCTCCTTACTCAGTATTGCCAAAATAGCTGAGTCTTAGCTCCAATGTTTGATTTATGAGTTCTTTCTTCAGTTTGCATGGTCATCTGGAGGAATTTAACCTCCTTATTCACAAAAGGGGTTATTCAATTAAGTGAAAGTTAGACATTTGTGTGACAGTGATTAAATTTGGAGTTTTCCCACTGGAACATCTTTGACAGAGCCAGGTCTGCTCTAACAGCAACTGTACACTAAGGGGAATGGCTGCCTGTGCTGCCACTTGGCCCTTCCATGCCAGCCACCTGCACCTAGAGTTACAGTCTGTGAGGAGATGCTGGGGGAAGCAAGCAAGTCATTTCTTTTCTCTAATCTGTAAATACTGAAAGAGAAACTGCTGCTTCTTCCAGTGAGTATCCAACCTTTAATTTAAGATGAGATCAGGAACTTCTTTTTATTTTTTAATTAAAAATTTTTTTTCATTTGCTGCTTTTTTTTTTTTTTCATTTGTTCATTAAGACAGGAACTCTTCGTTTAACTCATCTGTTTCCAAATTAGTGATTTGGTCTGTGCTCAGTTGAGTGGCTTTTCTGGGCTTATCCTGTGTAAGCGATCTGCTGGTGGGTTGGTTGTGGGCTGATTGATCCAGGGTTGCCTGAGCTGAGATAGCCCCTCTCTTCATCTGAGATTCTCTCATTTCTCATATCTCCAGAAGACCAGCCTATCCTTGTCCACATGGTGGCAGGAGTATGAAAGACAGTGTTATACGCAGGACCTCTTGAGATCTAGGCTTAGAAATGGGACACTGTCATTCCTATCAATTCTCTTCACCAGGCCATCCCACATTTAGAGATGAGGAAAAATCCTCCATCCTTTGTTGAGAGGAGCTAAAAATTATATTGAAAAGGACATGAATACAGAAAGTAGTGAGGATTTTATGTCACTTTTGCAAACTACCCAACTTGCCATTGGCCAAGATGATGGTTTTCAGGTCAATACTGAAAAAAATTGATCTTAGTTGAAGGCAGCAACTTAGCTGATACCACATTCAAGTAAGATATTGCTTACATGGTGTGAGGTATAAGCACAGAGGCAGAGAAGTGCCTACATATTGATTTCTACTTTGTCAATGGACTTTACTTTAAATCATGTTATTTTGTTGTTACTCTTTTATGAAGAGAAACTAAGAAATATCTTTAAAGTGTGACACATGCACATCTATGCTTCAATCAGTTTAATTCAGTAAAAGAACTTCCTTGAAACAAGGAAAAAAACAAGAGAGAGATTCATAGCCAACGAAGATTGTTTTACTACATTAGCTTCTTCGTGTTGAGAATCTGTCAAGTCTATCATTTGTTCAGATAACACTTGTTCCTGGTATAACAATGAAATTGTTGCCTTAGCCTGCTGCATTCTCCTCTGTTATTATTTTGTTCAAGCAGGAGACTGTGCTCAACTGAACCATGAAATGAATTGTACTGAACATCAGCAACAAAATTGTTCTGGATGTCATCTGAATTTTCATTTCTGTTTGTTCACTTCTTTTTAGAGTTATAGCTTTGATAAGAATGCAATGTTTTTCATTAGATATTAACTCATAGAGGAAGACAACAAAGCTGAGTTAAATTAGCATAGTTTAATATAATAAAGGAATCATCAGCACCAGAAAAGTTACTCAGCACTAAACACAGATCTCCCAGTTCCATTCTTTCACAATGCAATATTTGTTAACTGTTCTCCACACATTGTTATGATGCCCAAGAGTTGTTCTTTAACCCCAAAACATTTGAGCATGACTGAAGTGGGTAAAGGATTTGGCCAAGCAGATATAGGGGAAGAAATTTCCAGCAGCTGGAAAGATAGAATTAGGCAAGTTCTTTGTGTTCTCTAGGAACAACAAGCTGATCACTATAGCTGGAGAAAATTGAGCTGGAAAAAAAAAGGGAGGATATTAGATCAAAGAGGCAAAGTGGGGACAAATCGTGTAAGTTTAGTGAGTTTGACTTTTACTCTGAAATATGGGAAGACAGTTATAGGATTTTGAGCAGAATCCTGGAGTGATTTGTTGTGTTTTTTTTCCAGTTTTTTTTTATTGAAGTATAGTTGATTTATAATGTATTAAGTTCTGCTAAATAGCAGAGTGCTTCTGTTACATGTATTACGTATATTCTTTCTCATGATAGTTTATCACAGAATATTGAGTATTCCCTGTGCTGTAGGATCTTGGATCTTGTTGTTTATCCATTCTGTATGTCTTTACTTATAAAATGATCACTTTGCCTACTCTGTCAGAATAGAACATGTGTATGTTAAGGACTGGTAGTGGACAGACAGCTATATAATAGAAGCTGGGGGCACATCAAGTAGTATGTTCTCTTCTCTTAAATCCATTCTGTTTCCTTCTTCTCATCAGATCAATATATTAGAGGTATAATCTTTGCAAAGTACAATTCCAAGGCTTCTTTGCTAAAAGGTTTCAAGCTGAATTTGATAAAAAATAAACACTGTCATGAATTTAAAGGCAGGAAGAAGGGAGAACCAACCTCCCTCTTTCTGTTTGCTTTGAGTTACACCTTGAGTGGCTGCCCCACGTGTTCCGTGGTTAGTCCATGCTGGACAGACCACTCTGGTTGCTACTTGGGTTGGGTGATCTTAGCTCTTGGGTTCTAGTAACACTACCTCAAAGGTTAGGATAGCAACTTCTTGTAGTAAGTAATGGCCAGATTATTTTAACTCTTCTGCTTGTTTCTTCAGATATTCTAACTTTTAAAAATAATTAATTGATTTCTATTAATTCCCCAAAGTAGTTTCTGTTATTCCATTGGATCTTTACTAATAGAGTGGGCTATTATAACAGGCTAAAGATAATGGTGGCTCAGAAATTGGCAGTGGAAATGATAAGAAGGCATTAGAGCAAATATATATTTTGTAGGTTGATTCAGCAAGATTTCTGATAGGTTCTATGAGTTTTATAGGAGAAATAAAGAATCAAAAATAACTCTACTGGGTTTGTCCAAGACATTAAAAATAGCGTTTCCATTAACTGAGATGAGAAATAAAAAGAGTAAAATGGAGGAAATCAGGAATTCAGTTTTGGACATGCTCTATTTGAGATGTCTATTACACACCTCATAGGCAATGTCAAATTTTCAGTTGGACATACACACATACATACATATATGTATATATGTATATGCTTCTGGTGTTCAAAAGAGGGGACCAAGCTGGAGTTATAAATTTGAAAATCAACAGCTTTTATAATTACATATGCAAAATTATGAGATTAGAAGAGATCATCCAAAAATGAGCATATATAAAGAAGAGAAGACTAAGAAAAGTTAATGAGAGCTACATTTACCACACCTTCAATTATTTAAAATCTTATATATTCAGTTCAATCACTCAGTCATGTCCGACTCTGACAAAACATGGTCCACTGGAGAAGAGAGTGGCAAACCGCTTCTGTATTCTTGCCTGAGAACCCCATAAACAGTATGAAGAGGCAAAAAGACACTGGAAGATGAACTCCCCAGGTCGGTAGGTGCCCAGTATGCTACTGGAGAAGAGTAGAGAAATAACTCCAGAAAGAATGAAGAGATGGAGCCAAAGTGAAAACAGTGCCAGTTGTGGATGTGGCTGGTAGTGGAAGTAAAGAGCAATATTGCATAGGAACCTGGAGTGTCAGGTCCATGAATTAAGGTAAATTGGAAGTGGTCAGACAGGAAATGGCAAGAGTCAACATCGACATTTTAGAAATCAGTGAACTAAAATGGACTGGAATGGGTGAATTTAACTCAGATGACCATTACATCTACTACTGTGGGCAAGAATCCCTTAAAAGAAATGAAGTAGCCCTCATAGTCAACAGAAGAGTCTAAAATGTAATACTTCAGTGAAATATCAAAAATGACAGAATGATCTCTGTTCATTTCCAAGGCAAACCATTCGCTATCACAGTAATCCAAGTCTATGCCCCAACCACTAATGCCAAAGAAGCTGAAGCTGAAGTGTTCTATGAAGATCTACAAGACCTTCTAGAAATAACACCCAAAAAAGAAGTCCTTTTCATCATAGGAGACTGGAATACAAAAGTAGGAAGTCAAGAGATACCTGGAGTAACAGGCAAGTTTGGTCTTGGAATGCAAAATGAAGCAGGGCAAAGGCTAACGGAGTCTTGTCAAGAGAGTGCACTGGTCATAGAAAATATCCTCTTCCAACAACACAAGAAACGACTCTGGTCAATAGTCCAAAATGGTGTCAGTGGTTGAAAATCTAAGTGTTGGCAGAGTTACATTCCAATCTGGAGGCTCTAATGGAGAATCTACCTGTTTTGGCTTCTATAAACCACCTGCATCCCTGGGCTCAGTCCCTCCTTGTAACTTTAAAGGCAGTGTGGCTTGTTGCATACTTCTCATATTACACTACTATAATCTTTTCTTCTGCCTTCTGCTTGTACTTTTAAGGACCCTTGTGACTACAGTAAGCCTACATAGATAATTCAGGCTAATATCCTTATCTCAATGTCTTTAACCTTAATTACATCTGCAAAGCCCCTTTCACCTTGTAAGGTAACATATTCACAAATTCTGGGGATTAGGACGTGGTCATAGCTTTGGGGGTGACTATTCATCCTAGCAATGTGACCACTATCTTTATGATGATTAGGCACTTGAAGTAAGACTAGTGCTGCTGAGAACAAGATATTTTTAAATGAAAATGTAAAGACCTGAATGTGGTTAGTGGCTGTCTTTCTGGATAGCACAGAGCTAGAGGAATAGGAGAGTGAATAGAATAGGGCAATGTATTGTGATCACAGATGAGAATTGAAAGCCACATATGGTTCATAGTCATGAGTTTTAAATAAGACTTTAGCATGGCTGTTCATATTTCTACAGCCATTGTTTAACTAGTGACGGCACCCTTACACTTGACTTGAGGAAACAGTATCAGAAAAATAACTGTAAACCAATGAAGAGGAAAGTTTTGGATTCAAGAAACAGTGACGAGCAAAGGGGCCGGAAAAATGTTCATTTAACTAATAATTATTGAGGCTTCCACCCCAAATTTTAATATAATTCTTAAATGAGGATTCACAAAACTTACCTAAACAATTTCTCACATAAACAATTATAATAATTTATCAAAATTCAAAGGGTTAATTCTTGACATTGATGGAAAAATGGATTGAAATATTTTGCTCCTCATTTAAGGATAACTAATAGAATAATTCTTTGTGACCCTATGGACTATAGGCTCCCAGGCTTCTCTGTCCATGAAATTTTCAAAGCAAGAATACTGGAGTGGGTTGCCATGCCCTCTTCCAGGGGATCTTCGTGATCCAGGGATCGAACCTGTGTCTTATGTCTGCTGCATTGGCAGGCAAATTCGTTACCACTAGCACCACCTGGGAAGCCCAATAGAATGATAGAAATAAGACTTAGAATTTATAATTCATTAAGAAGGATTGGGTCAGGAATATCCACTGGAGAAGGGATAAGCTACCACTCCAGTATTCTTGGACTTCCCTGGTGGCTCAGCTGGTAAGGAATCCACCTGCAATGTGAGAGACCTGGGTTTGATCCCTGGTTGGGAAGATCCCCTGGAGAAGGGAACGGATAACCACTCTAGTATTCTGGCCTGGAGAATTCCGTGGACTGCACATCCAGGGGGTCGCAAAGAGTTGGACACGACTGAGTGACTTTCACTCAGTCAAGGAGAAAGAAGTAGCATAGTTAGATTAAATACAAAAAAAAAATTTAATGACAGTGAAAACATGAATAGAAAATAAAACACAAGATGGCAACAAAAAGTTTAAACATATTAATTAGATAAATTCCCCATTAAAGACAACATAATTAGTCATTTTTAAGAGCCACATTTAAAGGACACACATTGATAAAAACTGAGTGGAGGAGTTAGAAGCCAGACAATAGATGGAGATTTCAACAGATGTGGGAGACATTCTTCCCAGTACAGGTTTGAATTCACAATGCCTTTGGGACTCTAAACAGCCCCAATACAGGTCTAATTTAAATCACCAATTAGTAGTTCACCAAGATGGCAAAAGCAAAATAAACAAATCAATGTTTTTGAGGTGGGGGACAGTGTTCCTGGCTGCTACCTGCCCGTGAGTCTTCTAAAACAAAGCTTAAAAATTCACATGCCTTTCTATGAACCCAGATATTGCTTTTTTTCTTTCAAGACAGAAAATACTTTGAGAAACAAATATACATAAAGATAATAGAACCCTGTGCCAGTGCCAATATTAATCAAATTAGTTTCCCTTTCCCTTTGTTTTTTTTTTTTGTTTGTTTTTTTAAAATTTTATTGGCTGATTTTTGGTTGTGCTGGGTCTTCTTTCCTGCACAGGCTGCTTCTCTAGTCACAGTGCTTGGGCTTCTCATGGTGGCTTCTTGTGGAGCACAGGCTTAGGCTCGTGGACTTCAGTAGTTGCAACACATGGGCTCAGTAGTTGTGACTCCTGGGTGCTGGAGCACAGGCTTAGCCGTTGTGGCACTAAGCCTTAGCTGCTTCTCGGCATGCAGGACCTTCACATCTTCCTGGACCAGGGATTGAACCCATGTCTATAGCATTGGTAGGCAGATTCTCTACTACTGAGTCACCAGGGAGGCCCAGTTTCCCCTTTCTAATGAAGAGAAAAAATGACTGTCAGGCATTTGCACAAAATCAATAAGATTAACAATTTTAGACATTATTGATCACTTCCTATCTTTGAAAGATAAGAATTTGCTCACACTCCTGTCTCTTGCCTTTGTCATTTTTACGCTTGATATTTTTAACTCTCTGTGGTTGCCCTAGTTACTTTAAATGATGTTCCTTTGCCGATCTTTCTTATGACAATAACTTTCGACAAGGATCTGAACTACTTTTCATGTTACAAGAAGACGTTATTGAACCTACCATTTAATTTTCTTCTGATCTCAAGCTCTCATGTAGACACCTTCATTATTGTAATTTCAAAGGACAATAACATTGCAGTTAATTCATCTGTGCTTAGTCAAAATTTGAGCAAAACATCCAAATTAAACAAGCTGTGATTTCATTATTATGTCTTTGTTCACTCCTGAGTCAAGTAGTACACTAGAATTTACCTTTCCTTCTCAGTAAGTCTGATGCCATAATCCCTGTGACTCTAAAAATATCAAGCTCAAATGAATTTTTGATTCTCATGCTCCTTTGACAAGCCAAAATCAGGCCACATGTTACACTCTTCTTATTATTAGGACCATGTCTGGCTTCCTCTTATCAGCATCCCCACCCAATAGGTACATGTATTACAACTGATGAACCTATGTTGACACATCATAGTCATCCTCAGGCCATGGTTTACATCAGGGGTCATTCTTGGTATTGTACTTTCTATAGGTTTGAACAACTGTATAATGACATATATATCACTGTAGCATCTTACAGAGTATTTTTACTTCCCTAAAAATCCTTTGTGTTCCTCCTGTTCATCCCTTCTCCCCAGCCCCCAGCAACCCTGGTGATCCTACTCTCTCCACAGTCTTGTCTTTTCTAGAATGTCATGTAGTTAAGAGTCCAAAATCTCCAGCCTTTTCAGATTGGCCTCTTTCACTTAGTAATATGCATTTAAGACGTCCTTTTGTGGCTCAATATCTCATTTCTTTTTAGTGCCAAAAGGTATTCCATTGTCTGGATATAACATAGTTTATCCATTTGCCTCCTAAAGGACATTTTGATTGCTTCCAAGTTTGGGCAGTTGTGAATAAAGTGGCAGGTTCTTGTGAGAACATAAATTTTCAACTCTTTGAGTAAATACCAAAGAGCAGGATTGCTGGATTACATGGTACGAGTATGCTTAGTTTTGTAAAAAATGGCCAAACGATCTTCCAAAGTGGCTGTATTATTTTGCATGCCTGCCAGAAGTGAATGAGAATTCCTGTTGCTTCACATCTTTATCAGCATTTGATGTCGTCTGTGTTCCATATGCAGATTTTGGCCATTCTAATAGGTGTGTAGTGGTATCTTGTCTTAATTTGCATTTCCTTTATGATATATAATGTGGAACATCTTTTCATGTGCTTATTTGCCATCTGTATATCATCTTTGATGAAGTGTCTGTTAAGATTTTTGGCCTATTTTTAAATCAGATTTCTGTTTCTTTATTGTTGACTTTTAAGTATTCTTTATATATTGTGGATTTAAGTCCCTTATCAGATGTCTTTTTCAAATATTTTTTTCAGTCTGTGGCTTATCTTCTCATTCTTTTGACATTATCTTTCAGAGAGCAAAAATTTTAAATTTCAATCAATTCTAGTTTTGTCAATGATTTCTATCAAAGATCAATGCTTCAATGTTACATCTAAATGCCATTAGCATACCCTAAATCATCAAGATTTTCTCCTATATTATCTTTTAGAAGTTTTAGAGTTTTGTATTTTACATTTAGCTCCATGACCCCTTTTAAGTTAATTTTTATAAAGCATGTGAGGTCTGTGTCTAGATTTATTTTTATGTAGATGCACAGCTGTTGCCATTAATGTTTTCTCTTGGCATTTAATTTTTTTAATATAAAGGATGTCAATTATACATTCTTTAGGTTCAGTTCAGTCACTCAGTCATGTCCGACTCTGCAACTCCATGGACTTCAGCATGCCGGGCTTCCCTGTCCATCACCAACTCCTGGAACTTGCTCAAACTCATGTACGTAGAGTCCAGTGATGTCATCCAACCATCTCACCCTCTGTTGTCCCATTCTCCTCTACCTTCAATCTTTCCCAGCATCAAGGTGTTTTCAAATGAGTCAGCTTTTCACATCAGGTGGCCAAAGTATTGGAGTTTCAGCTTCAGCATCAGTCCTTCCAATGAATATTCAGGACTGATTTCCTTTGACTGTACAAACAAAGCCTTTGACTGTATGGGTCACAATAAACTGTGGAAAATTCTGAAAGAGATGGGAATACCAGATCACCTGACCTGCCTCTTGAGAAACCTATATGCAGGACAGGAAGCAACAGCTAGAACTGGACATGGAACAACAGACTGGTTCCAAATAGGAAAAGGAGTACGTCAAGGCTGTATATTGTCACCCTGCTTATTTAACTTCTATGCAGAGAACATCATGAGAAACACTGGGCTGGAGGAAGCACAAGCTGGAATCAAGATTGCCGGGAGAAATATCAATAACCTCAGAGATGCAGATGACAACCTCCTTATGGCAGAGCATAAAGAGGAACTTCAAAGCCTCTTGATGAAAGTGAAAGAGGAGAGTGAACAAGTTAGCTTAAAGCTCAACATTTGGAAAACTAAGATCATGGCATCCGGTCCCATCACTTCTTGGGAAATAGATGGGGAAACAGTGGAAACAGTGTCAGACTTTATTTTGGGGGGCTCCAAAATCACTGCAGATGGAGACTGCAGCCATGAAATGAAAAGACGCTTGCTCCTTGGAAGAAAAGTTATGACCAACCTAGATAGCATATTCAAAAGCAGAGACATTACTTTAACAACAAAGGTCTGTCTGGTCAAGGCTATGATGTTTCCTGTGGTCATGTATGGATGTGAGAGTTGGACTGTGAAGAAGGCTGAGCGCCGAAGAATTGATGCTTTTGAACTGTGGTGTTGGAGAAGACTCTTGAGAGTCCCTTGGACTGCAAGGAGATCCAACCAGTCCATTCTGAAGGAGATCAGCCCTGGGATTTCTTTGGAAGGAATGATGCTAAAGCTGAAACTCCAGTACTTTGGCCACCTCATGCGAAGAGTTGACTCATTGGAAAAGACTGTGATGCTGGGAGGGATTGGGGGCAGGAGGAGAAGGGGATGACAGGGGATGAGATGGCTGGCTGGCATCACTGACTCGATGGACATGAGTTTGAATGAACTCCAGGAGTTGGTGATGGACAGGGAGGCCTTGTGTGCTGCGATTCATGGGGTTACAAAGAGTTGAACACAACGGATTTCCTTTAGGATGGACTGACTGGGTCTCCTTGCAGTCCAAGAGACTCTCAAGAGTCTTCTCCAACACCACAGTTCAAAAGCATCAATTCTTCAGTGCTCTGCTTTCTTTATAGTCCAACTCTCACATCCATACATGACTACTGGAAAATCCATAGCTTTGACTAGATGGGCCTTTGTTGGAAAAGTAATGTCTCTGCTTTTGAATATGCTGTCTAGGTTGGTCATAGCTTTTCTTCCAAGGAGCAAGTGTCTTTTCATTTCATGGCTGCAGTCACCATCTGCAGTGATTTGGAGGTCCCAAAACATAAAGTCTCTCACTGTTTCCATTGTTTCCCCATCTATTTGCCATGAAGTGATGGGACCAGATGCCATGATCTTTGTTTTCTGATTGTTGAGTTCTAAGCCAACTTTTTCACTCTCCTCTTTTACTTTCAACAAGAGACTCTTTAGTTCTTCTTCGCTTTCTGCCATAAAGGTGATGTCATCCTCATATCTGAGGTTTATTAATATTTCTCCTGGCAGTCTTGGTTCCAGCTTGTGCTTCAGCCAGCCTAGCATTTATCATGATGTCCTCTGCATATAAGTTAAATAAGTATGATGACAATGTATAGCCTTGACATACTCCTTTCCCAATTTGGAACCAGTCTATTGTTCCATGTCCAGTTCTAACTATTGCTTTTTGACCTGCATATAGATTTCTCAGGAGGCAGGTCAGGTGGGCCTGTATTCCCATCTCTTTAATAATTTTCCACAGTTTGCTGTGATCCACACAGTCAAAGGCTTTTGTGTAATCAATAAAGCAGGAGTAGATGTTTTTCTGGAGCTCTCTTATTGTATATTGCTAGATATATTTTCATAATCATCTATAATTATTTTAAAGTGAAAGAAAGAGAGAGAAGCACCTACAGAATGGTGGAGTTAACTCCTCCAAAACCAGTTCTTTGTAAAAGAAGCAGGGACACTAGTGAAACTGTCAAAATCAACGTTTTTAGAACTCTGGAAACTAACCATGCTGCTGCTGCTAAGTTGCTTCAGTCATGTCTGACCCTGTGCTAACAACAATCACAAAAAAATTTATTTTAACAAATACTGAATCCTGTTAAGAACTGTGAAGTTTATGGTGTTTCAGATGCCTCATTCCCATTTATTTTCATCTAACGAGCTCTGTGGTAGCCTTGCAAAGCAACAGATCCATAACTACAGTCATCGTAGCTGAGAAAACCACCAGCATACAAACCAGCAGATCAGGAAGAGAAGGCTTGGAACTTCCCCCAAATCTCATCCCATTTTGTTGTCATCATTTGATCTTTATGGAAGCTACCTGAAAAGCTACATTCTCAGGACTTTTTTTTTTTTTAATTAAATGCTACATCTCTAATCCCCAGTTAATTCAGTAAGCCTTACTGATTCTCTTAGTGAGAGTCCTCCTAGAACTCTGTTTTTATCATGTATCCTTTACTTGATTAAGAATCTTATGCAGTCTTGGACATTGTTTCTTTTTCATATCTTCTCTCTTTCCTTTTGTTACTTTTTATTTTTTTAATTGAAGCATAGTTGACTTGCAAAGTAGTGTTAATTACTGCTGTCAAGCAAAATTATTCAGTTACACATGCATTCATTTTTATATACTTTTTCATTATGGTTTATCTCAGGATATTAAATATAGTTCTCTGTGCTATACAGTAGGACCTTGTTGTTTATCCATTCTGTCTAAACTATTTTCTACCTGGGGCTTATCTTTATTTGGCCTGATTTAGAATTTGCACTATGAGAATAATCATATCCCCAGGATATGTGTCTAAAACAATCATGAACAGTTGTTTAAAATCATAGCTGCCTGAGGTGAAAATACCACTTGGGGCTAATAAAAAGCTGGCAAAGAAATTTAAAAGGAAAACTGGAGAACAAGAGGACTTTAGAGGACTTTTTAAAGCTCCTTGTTTTCCTAGTTATCTAAAAGGCCACAAATGTGAGCATGTCTACCAAATGCATGCCTAGTAAGCACATGAGAAGGACTGAATCTCTCACCTATGGTGGCTTTGAGTCTCCACAACAGGACTTGAAGGTTAAGACAGTTGTGAAATGTATACTTCATGATAGTACCTAGTGGGTAAATATCTATGAATAAATAAGAGCCTGGAACAAAATATTGCAGTGTATATGATGGAGTAGTTGTTAATAAACATCCTATAGAAATAAACATATGAGAGAAATATTACTTATAAATCAGTAAGATGAAGTCATACAATAGAAAAATGGCAAAGCTTGCAAACAAAATTTAGCAGCTAAAATGATAAACTAAAAGCATAAAAAAGGATCAACTTTGTGAATAAACAGGAAAAGACAAATTAAACCAGATCCTATTCTGTGTATCACTGTGCTATTCAATATGGTAGACACTAGTCATGTATAGCTACTTAAATTTAAAATAATTTAAATTAAATAAAATTAAAGATTTGATGCCTTAATTGTGCTAGCCAGATTTTAAGTGCTAAATAGCCATATATAGCTAATAGCTACTATATTAGATAGCATGGAGATATTTCAGCAACTGCAGAAAATTCTACTGGGAAGAACTGGAATGTGAAATGTAAAATGAGGTGGCGGGAAAGGGGTCATGCTTTACTGCTGGGGAGAGTATGAATGTGTCTAGTCTTTTGGGATAGAAATGTGTCAATACTTATCAAAGTAAAAAATGCATTAAGTACATTATTTTACCATTATGTTTATAAAATCAAATAATTAGAAATACCCTATCACTGATAAAAATTTAATTTATATAACACATTAGGTGTAGAAAACAGTCATAAAAAATACATGATATAATACAGTGTGTGTGCTTATAGGTTCCTGTCTGTAAAAGATCTCTAGGTATTTGTAACTGGATAGAAATTGGCTTTTGAGGACACACAGTGAACTTTTATAGTGATATAATGAGCTTTCCAGGTGGTACTAGTAGTAAAGAACCCACCTGCCAATGCAGGAGACATAAGAGATGCAGGTTTGATCCCTGGGTCAGGAAGATCCTCTGGAGGAGGGCATGGCAACCAACCCCGGTATTCTTGCCTAGAGAATCCCATGGACAGAGAAGCCCAGCAGGCTACATCCATAGGGTCACAAAGAGTCGGACACGACTGAAGCAACTTAGAAAGTGTGCAATAGTCAGCCTGAAATCAAGTTAAAGTTTCAAAGAGATTATCGCACTTGGCTGTTTTACTGAAGTGTTGTTTTCCTTTTATGATTTAAAGGAAAGATGATGTAAAGAAGCAAGGTAGTGGTGGAAACAATGTTCCACGTATTTTTTTCCACCATTGTAGAAATTTCATTCATATCAGGAAAACAGTGTTTGGTAAACGTTGCCATGTAGGCTAAGAAATTATGAGTGTCATGCATCCACTGTCCAAAAACATTGTTGCATTTAGGTGTGGAATTCTCAGTAATAAAGAATTGCACATATGTGAGAAAAAGCATCAAAGAATGCTTTCATATTTTCTAATGCAGTTCTAAATAGAATTCAAATAGAATTCAATAAATGGCTTGATTGTAGCTATACCAAAATAGCCACAGAATGAACTACTATGCAGTTCATCTCTAACTGCTGTTTCGTACTGTTAGCTTTATGCCTCGTTCATTTCTTGAGGGCTCAGGGTGACATATCCACTTATGCAGAGCTATTCTTGTACACAACTGAAAGAATGGAAGAGACATTTGAATAATTGTTTTTGTAGAAGTGACGAATATACATAAATTATTCTAGTGGGATCTTTTAGTCTACTAGTGGAAGAAGAGGTTTTACTTTAACATCAGAACTTACAGTTAAGGCATTATAAATATGTCCAGTTCTCCTCTACTACATGCAAATGATTTCTGGTGGGAAAACTTTTATATCTTATACCTCCTCATCACTTGCATGTTAATTTTGAAAATTTTAGTATGAGTTTGATGAGTCATACTTAACATTTGTCAAGACATTTATTTTCTTATATGCATGATACTTTAAAAATAATGTTTATTGGGGTACAGTTGAATTGCAGTGTTGCATTTCAGGTGTATAGCAAAGTGAATCTGTTATACAGATACATATATCCACTTTTTCTAGATTCTTTTCCCATATAGGCCATTACAGAGAACTGAGTAGAGTTTCCTGTGCTATATAGTAGGTTCTTACCAGTTATCTATTCTGTATACAGTAGTGTGTACTTTTATATTTATTAATTAAATTCCCTTTGATACTCTTTAGGAAAATACTATGTGCATATTTTTAATACTATTATGTTAGTGATAAATACTTACATTGAATAAAACGATAAACTAGCAGAATGTATTTCTAAATCATCCTTCTCTTAAACCCTTTTAATATTTCTCTCCCAATTTTGATTAACTGCTTCCCCCACGTACATACCCTTCACCCAGGTATGCTGCTGCCTTAAGGTTCCCATCACCTTAGCCCATGAAGACCAGCCCCTCCTTATTAGGGTTGAATGTTTCTTCCAGTGAAATTTAATTACTTTTGTCTTATATCCCCAAGATGTTAGTTTCAGCAGGTTTTCTGTTGGAAAGGAATGTAAAACATTGGTGGTAACAACAACTGAGAGGCTACATTTCTGAGATGCTGCTAAGATGTAACCAATAAGAACGAAAAGAATGGCAGAGTTACAGACAGAGAAGCAGTAACAGATATAGAGGCCTTGAGAGGGGCATCTCTGCTGTTCTTTAGGACATACTACACAAAAGCCCTTGTTGGCCCTGAATGATGTTTCAATAAAGTATTAAAGTTAATGCATCCAATCTGTTTTATTTGTAAATGTTAAATGTTTCTCATTTATCATATTCCAACAGAAGAAGGGATGGATGTTCCTAGCCATAGCATCGTTTTTGTTGTTTACAAGTTATGTCTGACTCTTTGTGACCCGCTGGACTGTAGCACCAGGCCTTCCTGTCCCTCACCATCCCGGAGTTTGCCCAAGTTCATGTCCATTGCATTGGTGATGCCATCCAGCCATCTCATCCTCTGATGCCCTCTTCTCGTTCTGCCCTCAGTCTTTCCCAGCTTCAGTGTTTTTTCCAGTGAATTGGCTTTTCACATCAGGTGGCTAAATATTGGAGCTTCAACTTCAGCATTTCCAATGAATATCCAGGGTTGGTTTCCTTTAGGATTGAATGATTGGATTGCCTTGCTGTCTAAGGGACTCTCATGAGTCTTCCCCAGCACCACAATTCAAAAGCATCGGTTCTTCAGCACTCAGCCTTCTTTATGGTCCAGCCTTCTTTATGGTCCTACTTTATGGTCTTTCACATCTGTACATGACTGCTCAAAAAAACATAGCTTCGACTGTACAGACCTTTGTCGACAAAGTGATGTCTGATTTTTTAGTACACTGTGTGCGTTTGTCATAACTTTTCTTCCAAGGAGCAAGCGTCTTTCAATTTCATGGCTCCTCTCACCATCTGCAGTGATTTTGGAGCCCAGGAAAATAAAATTTATCACTTTTTCCACTTTTTTTTAACCATCTATTTGCCATGGAGTGATGGGACCCAATGCCATGCTCTTAGTTTTTTGAATGTTTTTTAAGCCAGCCTTTTCACCCTCCTCTTTCACCCTCATCAAGAAGCTATTTAGTTCCTCTTCACTTTCTGCCATTAGGATGCTGTCATCTGCATATCTGAGGTTGCTGATATTTCTCCCAGCAATCTTGATTCCAGCTTGTGCTTCATCCAGCCCCGCATTTCCATTATGTACTCTGCATATAAGTTAAATAAGCAGGGTGACGATGTACATCCTTGACATACTCCTTTCCCAGTTTGGAACCATTCTATTGTTCTATGTCTGGTTCTAACTGTTGCTTCTTGACTTGCATACAGGTTTCTCAGGGGGCAGGTAAGGTGATCTGTTATTCCCATCTCTTTAAGAATTTTCTACAGTTTGTTGTGATCCACACCGTCAAAGGTGTTAGTGTAGTCAATGAAGCAGATATAGATTTTCGGGAGATTTTCCTTGCTTTCTCTGATCCAGTGGATGTTGACAATTTGATCTCTGGTTCCTCTGCCTTTTCTAAATCCATCTTGAATTTCTGGAAGTCCTTAGTTCACCTACTAATGAAGCCTAGCTTGAAAGACTTTGATCATGACCTTGATAGCATGTGAAATGAGTGCAACTGTGCAGTAGTTTGAGCATTCTTTGGGACTGGAATGAAAACTGACCTTTTCCAGTCCTGTGACTGGAACTGCTGAGTTTTCCAAATTTGCTGGCATGTTGAGTGCAGCACTTCAGCAGCATTTTCTTTTAAGATCTGCAATAGCTCACCTGGAATTCTATTACCTCCACTAGTTTTGTGGAGCTTCCTAAAGCCCACATAGAAATGCTTCCTAAGGCCCACTTGACCTCACTTTCTAGAATGTCTGGCTCTAGGTAAGTGAGTGATCACACCATCAAGGTTATCTGGTCATTAAGACCTTTTTTGTACAATTCATCTGTGTATTCTTGCCACCTCTTCTTTTTTAAAATTAATTCATTTATTTTAATTGGAGGCTAATAACTTGATAATATTGTAGTGGTTTTTGCCATACATTGACATGAATCAGCCATGGGTGTACATGTGTTCCCCATCCTGATCCCCCCTCCCACCTTCCTCCCCATCCCACTCCTCAGGGTCATCCCAGTGCACCAGCCCTGAGCACCCCGTATCATGCATCGAACCTGGACTGAAGGTCTATTTCATATATGATAATATGCATGATTCAATGCTATTCTCTCAAATCATCCCACCCTTGCCATCTCCCACAGAGTCCAAAAGTCTGTTCTTTACATCTGTGTCTATTTTGCTGTCTTGCATATAGGGTCATCATTACCATCTTTCTAAATTCCATATATACGTTAATAAACTGTATTCGTGTTTTTCTTTCTGACTTACTTCACTCTGTATAATAGGCTCCAGTTTCATCCACCTCATTAGAACTGATTCAAATATATTCTTTTTAATGGCTGAGTAATACTCCATCGTGTATATGTACCACAGCTTTCTTATCCATTCGTCTGCTGATGGACATCTAGGTTGTTTCCATGTCCTGGCTATTATAAACAGTGCTGCTATGAACATTGGGGTACACATGTCTCTTTCAATTCTGGTTTCTTCAGTGTGTATGCCTAGCAGTGGGATTGCTAGGTCATAGGGCAGTTCTATTCCAGTTTTTTAAGAAATCTCCACATTGTTCTCCATAGTGCTTGCCACCTCTTAATACTGTCTGATTCTATTAAGTCCTTGGCATTTCTGTCCTTTATTAAGCCCATTTTTGCATGAAATATTCCCTTGGTATCTCTGGTTTTCCTGAAGGGGTCTTTAGTCTTTCTCATTTTATTGTTTTCCTCCATTTCTTTGCATTGTTCATTGAAGAAGGCCTTCTTATCTCTCCCTGCTATTCTTTGGAACTCTGCGTTCCAGTGGGTATATCTTTCCTTTTCTCCTTTGCCTTTTACTTCTCTTCATTTCTCAGCTATTTGTAAGGCCTCCTCACACAACCACTTTGCCTTCTTATATTTCTTTTTCTTGGCGATGATTTTGGTTACCACCTCCTGTACATTGTTAGGGATCTCCGTCCGTAGATCTTCAGGCACTCTGTCTACCAGATCTAATCCCTTGAATCTATTCATCATTTCCACTGTTTAATCATAAGGGATTTGATTTAGGCCATACCTGAATGGCCTAGTAGCTTTCCTACTCTCTTCACTGATTCCTAAGAAGTCAATATTCACTTTTGCCATTTCCTGCTTGACTGCATCCAATTTGCCTTGATTCGTGGACAAAATTCCAGATTCTTATGCAATATTGCTCCTTACAACATTGGGCTTTAAAGGTAACATCTTGTAAACATATAGTACAATACTACCACTAGAATACTTACATTGATTCAAGTAAAATATAGAACAGCTTATCATAAATTTGATTCCTTAATATTTATTGAGTAAATGGATTAAAATTAGTGAGAGCTTACTATGCAGTGTGTTTTATATTCTTTCTTTTATTAATTCTAAGTATAGGGCTGCTCTATGGCTCAGCTTGTAAAGAATCCACCTGCAATGCAGAAGACCTGGGTTCAATCCCTGGGATGGGAAGATCCCCTGGAGAAGGGAAAGGCTACCCACTCCAGTATTCTGGCCTGGAGAATTCCATGAAATGTACAGCCCATGGGGGTCACAGAGTCAGACACAACTGAGTGACTTTCACTAAGTACAGGCCACTTTTGATGAGGCCCAGTTGAAAGTAGAAGAGTAAGGTTCAAGGTCTAGCTGACATTACAGCAGTCATTTTTTCTATTATAGCATGCTGCCCCTGAAAAAAAATCTCCACAATGTATGTCACTGCTTCACATGCCGTCAAGTTGCATTGCACATATAACTGGGAATATATGGGCATCTGTTTCCATTAGGAAAACTTTGCTTATGCAGCTTTGTGGAGCCTCAGATATATGAAGATTTAAAACATGTCCAGGTCTAGGTCACCCAGCCCGTCAGTTGTTGAGTCAGGATTAAATTTGCAGTGTTTGTCTTCTGGATGCCCTCCTTTCTATTTCACCTTTTGTATCATAGTCTCATCTGCTGAATGATCAGTGTTAGAGCTATGCAGAGAAAGAAGCAAGGACATTGTCGAAGGAGTCATTTGTATGTTCCAAAGAAAGAAAAGTATTTTTACAATAAAATCTGTGCAGATGAGTTATTTATGTTAAAACACATGCAGTTTATTACAAAATAATAAATGCAAAACTGAAAACTAGGTTATTTCAACAGTCTTCTACCATCACGCTTCCAATCTTTCGGAGTGTCAAAAACCAATGTCTTTCTGAGCCTCTAGGAACTCAGACCTTTACCAGTACAAGGCTGCAGTAACAATTAATTTATAGAGCAAATATGCATTGAATATCTACTAAATGTCAGACTTAAAATACTGTGGACAAAAGCCCCTAATACCTTTCTAAAGGGGGGCACAGAATTTTAATGAATATGAAACAGATGGGTACATTTCATATGCTTTGTGGAGGGAAACAGTAAGGCTTTCAGTTCAATTCAGTCACTCAGTCATGTCTGACTCTTTGCGACCCCATGAACTGCAGCTCGCCAGACCTCCTTGTCCATCAACAACTCCTGGAGTTCACCCAAACCCATGTCCATGGAGTCAGTGACGCCATCCAACCATCTTATCCTTTGTCATCCCCTTCTCCTCCTGCCTCCAATCCCTCCCAGCATCAGGGGATTTTCCAATGAGTCAGCTCTTCGCATGAAGTGGCCAAGGTATTGGAGTTTCAGCTTCAACATCAGTCCTTCCAATGAACACCCAGGACTGATCTCCTTCAGAATGGACTGGTTGGATCTCCTTGCAATCCAAGGGACTCAAGAATCTTCTTCAACACCACAGTTCAAAAGCATCAATTCTTCGGCGCTTAGCTTTCTTCACAGTCCAACTTTCACATCCGTACATGACCACTGGAAAAACCATAGCCTTGACTAGATGGACCTTTGTTGTTAAAGTAATGTCTCTGCTTTTTAATATGCTATCTAGGTTGGTCATAACTTTCCTTCCAAGGAGTAAATGTCTTTTAATTTCATGGCTGCAATCACCATCTGCAGTGATTTTGGAGCCCAAAAATAAAGTCAGCCACTGTTTCCCCATCTATTTCCCATGAAGTGATGGGACCAGATGCCATGATCTTAGTTTTCTGAATGTTGAGCTTTAAGTCAACTCTTTCACTCTCATCAAGAGGCTTTTTAGCTCCTCTTCACTTTCTGCCATAAGGGTGGTGTCATCTGCATATCTGAGGTTATTGATATTTCTCCTGGCAATCTTGATTCCAGCTTGTGCTTCTTCCAGCCCAGCGTTTCTCATGATGTACTCTGCATAGAAGTTAAACAAGTAGGGTGACAATATACAGCTTTGACGTACTCCTTTTCCTATTTGGAACCAATCTGTTGTTCCATGTCCAGTTCTAACTGTTGCTTCCTGACCTGCATACAGGTTTCTCAAGAGGCAGGTCAGGTGATCTGGTATTCCCATCTCTTTCAGAATTTTCCACAGTTTATTGTGATCCACACAGTCAAAGGCTTTGGCGTAGTCAATAAAGCAGAAATAGATGTTTTTTCTGGAACTCTCTTGCTTTTTCCATGATCCAGCGGATGTTGGCAATTTGATCTCTGGTTCCTCTGCCTTTTCTAAAACCAGCTTAAACATCTGAAAGTTCACGGTTCACATATTGTTAAAGCCTGGGTTGGAGAATTTTAAGCATCACTTTACTAGCGTGTGATATGAGTGCGATTGTGCGGTAGTTTGAGTATTCTTTGGCATTGCCTTTCTTTGGGATTGGAATGAAAACTGACCTTTTCCAGTCCTATGGCCACTGCTGAGTTTTCCAAATTTGCTGGCATTATGATGATGCATAAAAGAGCAATTTCATCAAATGTGAGAGCTCAGAGAAAACTCTTTAAGGAAGTAACATTTAATATGAGGATAGAATGTTGAAAGGATATATATATTTTTTTTTTTTGCTCAGAAAGAAGCCTTGTGACCCAGGGACTAGTTTTGTCTACATGCTTGCCTATTCATTTACCAGTCAGTTCTGCTGTCCACTGAGTCCTTAATTGGAATTATCAGTGGCAACACTCACATATGGCCTCTCCTTGTGCCCAAAGCTTCTTCACAACATGGTGGCTGAATTTCAAGGATCAGGAAGAGGAGGAAGGGAGCCAATGCATGATAATATTTTTAGTAAATGTATCCCTTATTTAGGTAATTCTGAGAGATATTTATGATTGATAGTTGACACACAGTTAAATGATCGAATAGACATTAATACATCTAAAATTAAATGTGTGGTAAATATTCAATTTTTTACTAAAGAAAAAGTCTGAAACTAAAATTTAGGTTTTATATCTATGGTTCCAAAATAGACTTGCAACTTTTTACAGATTGGCTAAAAGTGTTAAGGTGGCAGCTGAACCATACTCTAATTTGTAGGTTTGAACTGTAATAGTTAATATTCCTCCACTGTCTGCTCCTCTGAACAAAAAATTACTTGTTTCTAAATGAATTGTCTCCAATCACATTAACCCATGTCCACCTGTTTCTCTTTATCTACCTCTATCCTGCCACTTTACTTATTCCTGGGTGAGCAAACCTAATGTTTTGACTTCAACAAATAGCTGCAGCTGTGTGTGCTAACAGAGAGATTCTCAAGGGAAAAATGGGACTAAGCAGAGAGAAAGGAGAAACACAGACCAGTGTTGTTAGTGGTTAATTGCACGGGCTCTGAAACTCTATACTTCTGAGTTTGAAATTCCACAGTTTACCATTTGTGTGACTTGTTTACTTAACGTCTTTGTACAATGGTTTTCTTTCTATGACATGGTTTAAAATATAGTGCATGTTTAGTTGGTCAGTAGTGGCTGATCTTTGCAATCCTTTGGACTGTAGCCTGCCAGACTTCTCTGTCCGTGGGGTTTTTTTTCAGGCGAGAATACTGGAATGGGTTGCCATTTCCTGCTCTAGGGGATCTTCCCAAACCAGGTATCAAGCCTGCGCCTCCTGGGTTTCCTGCATTGTCGGTGGATTCTTTCCCCCCTGAGCCATCAGTGAAGCTCTTAAAAATAGTACCAGACAGAATGGCCATAATTAAAAAAAATCCAAAAATAACAACTGCTGGAGGAGGTTTGAAGAAGAGGGAACCCTCCTACTCTGCTGGTGGGAATGTAAACTGATACAGCCACTATGGAGGACAGTATGGAGATTCCTTAAAAAATCAGGAATAAAACCGCCATCTGACCCAGCCATACCACTTCTAGGCACATTCCATGAAGAAACCAAAACTGAAAAAGACGCACGTACCCCTTTGTTCATTGCAGCACTATTTACACTAGGCAAGACATGGAAGCAACCTACACGTCCATCAGCAGATGAATGGATAAAGAGCTGTGGTACATGTCTACAATGGAACGCTACTCAGCCATAAAAAGGAATGCATTTGAGTCAGTTCTAATGAGGTGGATGCACCTAGAGCCTATTATACCGAGTGAGGTAAGTCAGAAAGAGAATAGCAAATACCGTATAATAACACATATATATGGAATCTAGAAGGATGGTACTGAAAAATCTATTTGCAGAGCAGCAGTGGAGACACAGACATAGAGAACAGACTTATGGATAAAGGTGGGGGAGAAGAGGGAGAGGGTGAGATGAATGGAGAGAGTAGCATGGAGGCATATACAGTGACCTATGAAACAGATAGCCAATGGGAATTTGCCGTGTGACTCAGGCAACCCAAATGGGGGCTCTGTCATAAGCTAGAGGGGTGGGAATGGGCAGGTGGTGGGAGGGAGATTCAAGAAGAACGGGACATATGTACACCTATGGTAAATTCATGTTGATGTATGACAGAAATCAAGCCAATCTTGTAAATCAATTATCAGTCAATTAAAAATAAATTTTTAAAAAGTAGTGCCAATCAAGTTGTCTAAGTATAAAACAATATAACGTTTATGAAGCACAGCTCAGTACTTAGCATATTTTAAGTCCTCAGGAAATGTGAACTCTTAGGCTATAATTTTTTTTATTAATAAGAAAAATGGCACTAGTGAGGGTGAGCACATGGAGAATTAGGGTGAGGTGAGTGTTTACCATATGGCATACCCTCCAGGGTCTAGTCTTGCCGTCCAGTAGACTTCAGGTAGGCCAGGAGAGTAGCTTCGTATCACTGAGAGCTAGCGTGAGTGCAAGCAACACTGGCTTCTCTGTGTATCTGGACCTCTCATACTTCCTCAGCAATCTAAGTATGTTAGCTCCATTATCATCCACAATGGCTCTTGCATTTTCACCTAGCCATAGTTTCTTTAGCTCTGTAGGTCAAATCAGGTGAGGTTTGTTTGCTTTTCTCACTGGGGCTCACAGCAGGTTTATTTGTGCTTAAAAGGGAAATATGGGCCAAGCAGATTCTAGAGTTTGAAAAATTCTCTCTGAAAATAGGCATGCTTGGACAAACAAAACACACAGCTGAGTTCCTATCCATCCCAGAGAGATGAGGAATTCCTCTCTCTGATGCCTTTGTCATGTTGCATATGATGTTGTCCTGTGATGTTGCTGTCACTACAGGCTGTTTAAAGTTGGCCCCACTCTCTTGTGTAGTGGCAGTTACTTAGCTTTCCATCCTGATGACAGTTAAGTCCCAAGTTGACTGTGTTACTCAGGGATTTGCAAAGAAACAGAAGCAATAGGATATATAGAGATAATAAAACAGGGGATATACTACCGAATCTTGGCTCATGTGTTTTTGGAGGCTGGAAATCCCATAGTCTGTCATCTGTAAGCTGGAGGACCAGAAAAGCCAGTGGTATAATTCAGTCTGAACCCAAAGACCCGAGAATCAGAAGAGCAATGGTGTAATTCCCAGGCCAGAGGCCCGAGAGCCAGGGGGCACTGGTATAAAGAGTCCCAGATTCTGAAGGCCCAAGAGCCAGAAGCACCAGTGTCTGGGGCAGGAAAAGATAGGCATCCTAGGTGAAAAAGAGAAAGCAAGAATTCACCTCTCCATTGCCTTTTTTATTCCATTTGGGCCCTCAAAGGATTGGATGATGCCAGCTCACTTTTGTGAGAGTGGATCTGCTTTACTCGGTCTATTGATTTAAATGCTAATCTCTTCTGGAAAGACTGTCACAACCAGGAGTAATGTTTTCCTAGTGTCTGGGCATCCTTAGGTCAATCAAGAGAACACACAAAACCAGCCATCATGTTGACCAAATGGCTGTCATTCACCATCATGCTCTTATCGTCAGGACCCAAGGTCAACCTGTTCCATGTTCTTATTTTTTTCACCTGTTACCCAGACATAGACTCCTGGGATTAAGTAGTGCTTTGACTTACTCTCGTGTCAGTACAACTTCATGTTTCTGTTTCCTGACCCCATCCTCTCCTCGGTTCTCCCTAAACTACTTTCCTAAGTCTACCACTCCATTGTTAATGAACTTCAGAGATCCTAAAACTCTTCACTCAATATTTTGTGCCCCT